>NC_044572.1:92836535-93455464 GCF_901933205.1 Camarhynchus parvulus | reverse complement strand
CTTGCCTTTTAATCACCAAACTTTTGGGTTGTGCTTCACTATTAGTTAGTGATGCAAATGGAGGCTGAAATCCATGTGCCTGCTGAAGTCACTTCTCTAGGAGCCCCAGGCACCCTGGGCCTACAGTCTTTGTCATCCTGATCTTTGGTGCTCTCAATAATGCAGCAAGCCTTTTCTCCACCAAAGCGTCACCTGTCTAGGTGAGTCGTGCCATCCCCTATCTGAAGTGACAGCCATCTTTGAGTACCAGCATCTTAACTGACTTCTCTTTCATCATCCATGTTAGAGAAATAACATTTTCGACAAGGTGTTGGGTTTTTCCCCCCCTTTTCTTTATTCTTTCCCCAGCCCCCCTTCGCCCCTTAGTTAGAGCACCTGATCAAAAAATTATTTCTGACAAAGATTTCCTGCTCCAAATTAAATGAGCTCAAGGAGACGGAGCATTTTCACACAGAAAGAAAGGGAAACGTTGATGTTGGAAGTTAATGAATCTGGGAGGAGAGAGAACATTATTGAGACTGGATAATATGATCTAACAGCTTTCCTTCTTCTTATCCTCCCTGTAAAGAATGTATGGAAGTCAGTTATGTGGCATGATTCTAACATCTGTCCTACCCCATAATGGTAATTTGTATAAGTAATGGAAACAGGTTAAATACTTCCATTCTAATGTTGCCAGCAGGGATGAAAATGAACATTTCAATGAAATAATCTCGACAGAGCAGGGAGAGGAGGGGTGGATGGACTGATTCATCTCCAGCTCTCTTTGGTGATCCGAACACTAATGAGAATGCTTGAATGTATAGTTTATCAGATAGAAGGGGAAAAGCAAGTAAATTTCTCAGATTAGAATCACTGTGAAAATATACCCACATGCAAGCTGCTTCGTTCTCCAATTGCCAGCGTTGGCTAATAATTTGCAGCATTCATTTTAAGGGGATAGAGGAGAGAAGAGAAAGAGGTGAAGAATCTTTTTGTTGGCTTTTAATGGGATGCCTTTAAGGGTTATCATTCAACCTGCTAGAAGCACGGAGGTTGCTCTTGTTACAGTACCTTATCTACTTTTCAGACCCATTGCATTAGAATTAGAGGGTAGGCAGTTCTAGTGTTTTGCCCTCCATTTTGCTGCAATTAGAAATGAAAGACACAAACCTCTGTAGTAAGGTTATCTGGTTGTCTCATATTCTCTGCTGCTCCTCAGCCATTGTCATAACTAAGCCATATTTTTCCACCATAGCGACATTGTAGTACAGACACACGCATGCACACAGATTTGTAGCATCTGTGCCAGAATTTTGTATGAACATTTGTATATACTAATACAGAAGATTTGCAAATCTTCCAGCATGCCTGTTAAACTCTCACAATGTGTGATTTTGGATTCTTCTCTAAAACTCTCATGACTCTGTATTCTGGAAACATGTCTGAAAATGATTTGGGTTTTTTCATCTGCCTCGTTTTTCCATAATGAGGGAGATGTGTGGCTATAGATTGTCTTTTCTAGCTGTATTTTTTGTTTCCTAAGATATGAAATGTGTTCTTGTGTGCAGTGGAAATCACCCCCAGCCTGGAGTACAGTTTGTGCAAGGTGACAGTGTGGGCTGTGAAAACTTCTGCAGCTGCTGTCTCCTGTTGGCTGGGTAAATATTAGAAGCCATGGCAATACATCTCTTGAAGAATGGTGAACACTCACATTGTGCCACTATTGTTTAGTCACAGAGTAGGCCCTGATTTAATGAAGAATTTTAGACCTAAACCTATCTCTATTTGTCAAAACTATGAAATAGGTATTTCAGTGAAAATTATTTCAGTATTCAATTCCTTTACTGAACTGTGACTTCCACTGCTTAGGTGTTTCTTCTGAATAAATTTATTTATTTGGAGGATTTAAAATTGGGTCTTGAAGAGCTTACTGCTTTTAATTGTGTAGACTACTAGAACCAAATACAATTATTACTTTTGGTGCTTTTCAAAATAATTTATTCAATGTTGAATCCCTTTTTGAATGGAAAATAATACCTCTGCAGAGACAGATTCCTTCAAAAGCATAGTTCCAAGGTTGTGGAAAGGTTTTATGTGAGAATATTTTTATTTTTAACCACATCCTTACATTTCAGATCTCTGTCTGCTTTTTCAAACAATGGATGTGTATTTATAGTGTAAATATTCTCACTGAAGCAAACACAATGTGCTGTGCTACTCACATGTACAATATATAGCATCTCATGTCCACTTAGATTAGAATGCACAGCTTTTAACACTGCTCAAAGATGACAGTATATCTATGGGGAAGCATTGGCATCCAGAAGGCACATTTTGTAGGCAAAAAAAATAATAGCAAGACTTAATAGGAAAAAAGAAATACAAAATGCCCCCCCTAATTTTTAGTTGTCTGGAATTTGAAGGTTTTTCCCTCTTTTACACCTTGCATTTGTCTCAACCTGTCTAGAGACACAAATGAGAAGGAAGAGAAAAACTGATGCTATGTTCTGTAATTTCTTCTACTTTGAATATAGTTATTGTTGAGGAGGATCATTGTCTATATCTGCTCTTGATATTTTTGTGTGGTATTGGGACATGTGTAAACCAGCAGTACCTTTGCAGATGCAGGAATGTCTGGAGAAGATTGCTGAGAGTTGTTCGGTCACAGAAAGATATGTTGTCTGAAATCTGTCTGTTGGTCTACATTTTGTAATTTAGAATCTGAACAGCTCATGCTTTTACTTAAGGTAGAATATATTACTTCTCTCTGCAAGTAATTGTAATAGGAACATTTTTGCTGTGTTTAAAATACTGAATTTTATTTATTTGTCAAATTTCTGTAAGAATTTTAGTAAAACATACATGCTTTTAGGCATTAACATTCTTCCTTTTGTTTGCTTCTCTGTTAGCTCTTACAGAAACCTTTTCAGTTAGAGAATTGCACTGACCTTGCAAAATACCATATGTTGAGTGTGCTGCTATTAATTTCATAAGCATTAGTAGTCTTGAACGAACAGGTATTGTCTGTATCCTATGATAACCAAAGGAGTTAAATAGACTATTTTTTTTAATTGCAGTGATAGAAATTAAACATTACAGATAAATTACTCTCTTTTTTGTTAAGAAGCATTATTTCTTTGTGACTTTAGATACATGTACAGACACGTGGGTGTGCACATCATATAAATTCAGGGTTTATTTAGAACTGGCTTAAATTCTGAAATTGTAGAAAATCATAGTTCTGGCCATTTGTACATTCTTAACCAGTATATTGCAGTATATGTTGGTAAGGGGGTGAACTCAATAGTGTAGTAGTCTCAGCAAAACCAAAGAGTAGAAAAAGTGAGTAAAATATGGATATTTCACCCTGACACTTAGTTTCTTTGCTCTGTCAGTTTAACATGGACCTTACATGTAGTTATAATGTTTCTTGTGTGGTTTAGCTCCTTTTTAGTTTTATAATACAGTGCAAAGGTATGAGAATAGAGAAAACACCATCATAAGTAAATAAAGAAAAATAAAAGACATGGCAGTGGATCATTAGAGTTTCTATTTAAGCAGATATATAGATGGTTATATATAGCAATTATAAAAATATGTATTTATGTAATTTAGAATTAAGTAAAGAGATGTAAGCAAATAATTAATATGGATCCTTGCAAAATGCTGTATCAACTATCAGAACATCCAGCATCTTAGAACAGTTTTTTGCACCTAGTTATTAAAAATATTGGGATGTGAAAATTAGAGAAAAGTGACATAGTTGCACTATAGTTAGTGAGAAGAAAGCTGTTCATAAAAGCTCAAAGTGTGTGTCCTCTCAGTTTTTAGCTTGTACTTGTTTTGGTTTTGGTTTTTTTATAAAAATGCCAGATGGTAACTGCCCGTTGTTGTGCATTTTAGGTCTCCGAGGGTTTAATTTTCTATTTAAAAATAATTTCAAAATTAGAAGCCATATTCTTCTTTAACTGTTCTTTGCTTTCTGATACTTAAAATGTATTGTCTTTTACCTTTAAAAGCTACTGCAAAAAGGTGTGTTGAATGAGAGGGCTAAGAGATCCTAGACTGCAGCTGTGGGGGTGAATTCTATGTGTGTACCTAGAGTTCAGAACTGCAGCAGTTCTACCGTCCTCAGATATCTGCAGAGTGTTCCAACAGCAGCATTGCTGCAAGACAGGGAAGCTGACTGCCTTCTAAATTCTCTTACTACTTCTGCATTCTGTTCTTCATTTTATGGACAAAATGCCTTTTGGAGAATATTTTCATCTGGTTCTACAATGCTTTTCTAGCATCTTCCTGGCCTTTGACTCCAGGATTATTTCTGAATTTTATTTATTGTGCTTTGTACTCACCTGTCCTTTTAAACATATTAGAAAACACTTGAGGCTGATTTATCTGTTTGGGCCCTGATCAGAACTTTTTTGAAAACTAAAAGGTCAAATTATCATCTGAAAATACTGACATTTAGGGGACAGGTGAAAAATGCAATGGGCATCTTAAGGTTCAGTACAACCCCGGTACTAGATAGAGTATTTTCCTACTTCATCGTAAAAGATCAGGCTGAAGCAGTTAGGGGCTGCATTAAGACTGAATTGCAAAGGTGAATACATAATGCAGTACTGACCGTAATATGTTTCAAAGAGTATTCATATTACAATGAAAGAAGATTCTTTTTATTTTTCAGAAAAGGCATTTCAGAATATGTTAGCAACTGTGTACAAAAAGAAGCTCGACTCGTACTTATGCTCCCCCCAGCTGAAGAAGACCTCAGCTTTGTTAACATAATAATACATATTTTCTTCATACCACATAGGAGCAGAAGTGCCTATTTTCTGGCTTGCTTTCAGTATTGTACCATGAAAGGACACAGGACACATTTCAGCATCACTTGCTGCAGAGTTCACCTGACAAGGAGGCACTTTTTTATTCAGTTACTGAAAATTGTTCATAATCCGTATTTTCTACCTTGACATTCTTATAAATTATCTACATTCTGTTGGCATTGTTATTTTTTTAAGCTTCTTTTACGAAACTGGAGGGAAATGTGTACAGCTATGTTTTCTGCTTTGCAATGAAAGTGTACATTTATCACTTAGGTACATGTAAGTCACTTCTGTGAATTGAGCCCTTGGAGTAAATGTGTTTTGATGTAATGGCCATCTGCTCATGAATATCACATTTGCTAGTTTAACAAATAGTTTGATATAGATAAACACATGGTTTGGTGAGATCATATAGTTTTACAGATAGCGATGCAATAGCAAAGTTTTATATTTTCCATAAACCAATAATCAAGCTGCAGTGGAGATCTCAAGGTTTTTGTTTGTTGCTTTAAGAAATTAATCTCTAGCATTTACTTTTAATTTCTGACTGCTTTTTTTTGAAATGTTAAATGAAGGACCCACCTCAGATCATAACAGGACACAAACTACATCCTTCCCATTTCAGAAAGCAATCAGTCTTGCTTCTCTTTTCACCTTTCAAAAATGAAAGCTGTTCTTCTCTCAGATGGACGCAGTACAGCTGGACACCAGGAGATCTTGAGAACAGCTGACCTGACACTCTTGCCCTGTATGGCTTCATTAGAGTCAGGTATCAGTGACATAGAAATGGCCCCTGCAGCTGTAGCTAAAGCCAGTTTGCAAGAAAAGACAGAACTGACAAGATAGAGTTGGTCAAGTCAGTGATTCTGAGTGTCATGGTCTGAGGGATGCAGGGCAGCTGCAACGCGTTACACATACATATGTAGTGCAGTAAATATAGCTCAGCACCAGGCCATTTTTTTAAGTTGATAAAAACTAGTTTAGTAGGCTCTTTGTTTGATTTTAGTTTTGATATTATGGCATTTACTGTGGTCCTGGCACGTATTTTACTGCTGAAGTCAAAGTTTATTCTTCAGTATCACTGATCTCAAACTGTAACCCTGACAGAGTGTGTGGATTTATAGGAGGAGTATGTGAGTGATGGTGAGTTTGGGTTTTGGATGTATCTTCAAAATTTGTCTTCATGGTTACTGTTTTTAGTGCAGGAGAGCCATGTAAAATGTGCGTGTTCAATAACATTGTCTTGTTTCCCCCCATGTCCCCTCCTGTATTTTAGCATATGTTCCTGAGGAAGAATTGAAAGCAGCAGAAATAGATGAAGACAGCGTGGAAGATGATGGGCTGTCTCTGGACATCCAGGAGAATGAGTATTTGTGCAATGAAGAAGCGGAGATCAAAGAGGCTCAAAGCTACCAGAACTCCCCAGTCAGCACTGCAACTAATCAGGATGCAGGCTATGGTTCGCCGTTTAGTGAAAACAGCGATCAGCTGGCCCATTTCAAAAGCACTTCCTCTAAAGAAGAGAAAGAGGATCCTCAGTGCACAGACAATGTTTCCTATCCACAGGACAGCTTGGCACAAATAAAAGCTGTGTATGCAAATTTGCTTTCAGAGACTTGCTGGTCCAGTTTAGCTTTGGACTTAAAGAAATCCAATCCAACCACCAGCAACAACGGAATCAGCCAGAATGAAAACACAACCAGTACTGACGCCAATGCCAATGCCCAGAGTACTTGTACTACCAGTACCAACACCAGTACCAGTACAACCACCAGTAGTACTAGTAACAGCAATAGTAACAGTGGTGGCTCGGGTTACGACTGGCACCAAGCTGCGTTGGCTAAAACTCTGCAGCAGACGTCATCATACGGACTTCTGCCGGAGCCGAGTCTCTTCAGCACGGTACAGCTTTACCGGCAAAACAATAAACTCTATGGGTCTGTGTTCACTGGTGCCAGCAAGTTCCGATGCAAAGACTGCAGCGCGGCCTACGACACGCTGGTGGAGCTAACAGTGCACATGAATGAAACTGGACATTACCGCGATGACAACAGAGATAAAGAAGCCGATAAGACCAAGCGGTGGTCAAAGCCTAGGAAACGATCGCTTATGGAAATGGAAGGCAAAGAGGATGCCCAGAAAGTGCTGAAGTGCATGTACTGTGGGCATTCATTTGAGTCTTTGCAAGACCTCAGCGTCCATATGATAAAAACAAAGCATTACCAGAAAGTGCCTCTGAAGGAGCCAGTACCAGCCATCACCAAATTGGTCCCTTCTACCAAAAAGCGAGCACTTCAGGACTTGGCTTCGCCTTGTTCACCTGAGCCAACAGGGATCACGGCAGAAGCTTCACTGGGTGAGTCTGCAAAGGATCAGAAAACTGCCAACCCCTACGTGACTCCGAACAACCGCTATGGCTATCAAAATGGTGCTAGCTACACTTGGCAGTTTGAGGCACGCAAAGCCCAAATACTGAAATGCATGGAATGTGGCAGTTCCCATGATACTTTGCAGCAGCTCACTGCTCACATGATGGTCACCGGTCATTTCTTGAAGGTGACCAATTCTGCTTCCAAAAAAGGCAAACAGCTAGTGTTGGACCCAGTGGTGGAGGAGAAAATACAGTCTATACCTCTTCCACCCACCACCCATACAAGGCTACCAGCCTCCAACATTAAAAAGCAGCCTGATTCCCCAGCGGGCTCCACAAACTCGGAGGAAAAGAGAGACCCAGAGAAGGAAAAGCTGGTGGTCACTGAAACAGAGAAAAAGATTAAAGAAGAGAGTGAGGACTCTACAGAGAAATTCGAGCCAACAACTTTGTATCAATACCTCAGAGAGGAGGACCTAGATGATAGTCCTAAAGGTGGAATAGACATATTGAAATCTCTGGAGAACACAGTGACAACAGCCATCAGCAAAGCCCAGAATGGAGCCCCTTCCTGGGGAGGATATCCCAGTATCCATGCAGCTTATCAGCTCCCAGGAACAGTGAAACCCCTTCAGCCCGCAGTGCAGAGCGTTCAAATGCAGCCATCCTACGCAAGCAGTGTTAAATCGCTGTCGTCAGAACACAACGCACTCATCCATTCCCCAGGCAATCTCACACCCCCACCTCACAAGAGCAATGTATCTGCTATGGAAGAGCTAGTGGAGAAAGTTACAGGTAAAATCAACGTGAAGAAGGAAGAGAAGCCTTTGGAGAAGGAGAAGAGTTCTCCAGTTAAACCCATGTCACCTGCTGCTAAAGAAAACAAGGACTTCCCAAAAGCCGAAGAAATAAATAACAAACAGCAGCCAAAGAAGAGCTCTGAGTCCGAAGTTCAGAAGGTCAAAAAGGATAGTCCAGCAGAAGCACATACACCAAATGGTACAGAGCCACTTAAAACAAAGGTTGCAAATGGCTGTAACAATTTAGGAATTATCACAGATCATTCACCTGAGCCATCCTTCATTAATCCATTGAGCGCTTTACAGTCCATTATGAATACCCACTTAGGCAAAATTTCTAAGCCAGTAAGCCCCTCTCTGGACCCTTTGGCCATGCTGTACAAAATTAGTAACAGCATGTTGGACAAACCCATTTACCCAACCACTCCAGTCAAGCAGGCTGACGCTATTGACCGGTATTACTATGAGAACAGTGATCAACCTATTGATTTAACTAAGTCCAAAAACAAGCCTCTTGTTTCCAGTGTGGCTGATTCTGCCTCGTCCCCGCTGAGGGAGAGTGCCCTGCTGGATATTTCCGATATGGTGAAGAACCTTACGGGGCGTTTGACACCCAAGTCTTCAACTCCCTCTACCGTGTCAGAGAAGTCTGATGCTGATGGGAGCAGCTTTGAGGAAGCTCTGGATGAACTGTCACCAGTACACAAGAGGAAGGGGAGGCAGTCCAACTGGAACCCTCAGCATCTTCTGATCCTTCAAGCCCAGTTTGCTTCCAGCTTGAGGGAGACCCCAGAAGGCAAATACATTATGTCGGACCTAGGTCCACAAGAGCGGGTACACATCTCTAAGTTTACTGGTCTTTCCATGACCACAATTAGCCACTGGCTGGCCAATGTGAAGTATCAGTTAAGGAGGACAGGTGGAACTAAATTTTTAAAGAACTTGGACACAGGACATCCTGTTTTCTTTTGCAATGATTGTGCCTCTCAGTTCAGGACTGCTTCTACATACATAAGTCACTTAGAGACACACCTAGGGTTTAGTTTGAAGGATCTGTCAAAGTTGCCACTTAATCAGATTCAAGAACAGCAGAATGTTTCAAAAGTCCTCACAAACAAGACTTTGGGCTCACTTGGAATTGCTGAGGAGGACTTAGGCTCCACATTCCAATGTAAGCTCTGTAACCGAACTTTTGCAAGCAAGCATGCAGTCAAACTGCACCTTAGTAAAACACATGGCAAGTCCCCAGAGGACCATCTGATCTATGTAACTGAGTTAGAAAAACAATAGCGTCCAGGTAAGCAGCCAGGTATGCAAGTGACCACAGGAACATTGCACTAAACTTCTTCATAGTACTGCACTAGGCCTGACCTGAGCCTCTGAAATCAGTCTTACTTTTGTTGCTGAACTGCCTATCTGGACCTTGGTTTTTCTTACACTTATTTTGTAGTTATATTTATATGCTCTTTGTCTGATCTGTGCATGGTTATTTTTTTGTTTCTGTTTTTATTTTTTGTGAGTCAAAGTCTGACCTTTATTTTCAACATCTGTCCTTGATGTTAAGCTATCTTTTGTAGAATATAGTGGGAGACACTATTGAGAGACATTAATTTAGCCGTAAAGAAAGACACAAAGAACAATGATAAAGAGACATCCTAAAATTACAAAGTTGCCATGACAATAAAGGTCACAGAACCTGGTAGTGTCAAGTTTTAACCCTCTGAGAACTGTAATAGCATTTCTGTGCCTTTCCCAGTGACTAAATAAGTAAATAAGGAGAAACAAAATAAAACAAAAGGCTTAAAGGCATTTCATTCAAATAAAAGCTGTGTCAGAAGCAGGACTTTTTTTTTTAATGAATGAGCTTTTTTTTCTTTTAAATGCAGAACTGGTTTGTGAAGATGTTGTGCATGCAGTCCTTGGAAGAAGGAGAGCTGTGTAGTACTCAAGGGGTTAGGAAGCCACAACTGTATAAGTTAATGATTAAAAAAACAAGCAAACCAATTTGCCACTATGCCCAAACCCTCTGGATGCTGAGAATTGCCACTTTTTGGCAAAAGGAAAAAAAAGTATGCAAGCTGTTATTTAAAACAAATGTAAAAATGCTCTTTTCTTTCTTTTTTTTTCTGTAAAATACTGCAGTTTATAGTTATTTACAAATGTTAAGCTTTGGTACAAGCTGACCTTTCTATAGTGTGCTGCATTGGTAAATGAAAACAAAAAAAAATGGGGCAAATGTTGGATTCTGTTCCTTGTAAATTGCCAGCATCAGCTTAAAAAAATACATGTTACATATCGTACCATTTTAAACTGTTCAACTTTCTTTGTACCTTCTGGCTGTATGCTTTCTCTTTTAACTTTTTATATTGTCATTTTATATTCAATTTCTGTGTATATAATGTAAAACCACACTTTTTGAATAAAATTTAGTTCCTGCAGCTTGATATAAATAGAGGAATTTTACTGGCACCTGCATCTTTCCAGATGCATGTACTTAAAGGAACTATCTGACAAAAAAATAAATAAATAAAAATAAAGCAAGCAATGCACTATGAATTATACATTTTGATGTTTTATCATTAATATTGTACAGTACATTTTGGTTCACACAATTAAATCCACTGTTTTCTCAAGTGTAAAATAAACCCACATGCAGTTCTTGATTTACATACATTGTCATGTCGTCATTAAATTGCCTTTGAGGTGTTGCTCCAGCTATAAGAGGCATCGTTTATATAATCAACCAGCGAAAATCTACTCGAAATCATCTCTCATGATCTGTGTGCTGACGTGTCTCGCTCAAAGCTGTAATGCTGGTAACCTCTTAGGAGAGATCTGCAGCAGGCACTCACTGCAAAAGGTACACAACCAGAGCAGCCAGGGGCATCCTGCTCCTCACTGGGTACAAGAGAGGCTGCAAAGGTTTTGGCCAAGTTAATTTCCTTATGCCGTGCGGCTGCACCTGTAGCCATTTTCTGTGTGCGTTCAAAGGCCGTCTTCTCCCTCCCTCCCTCCCTCCCTTCCCTGGTGAAGCACCTTTTGATTCCAGCAGTTCCATAGTCAGAGGCTGTGGCTCCTGCCTCTGCGGTCTGTTGGATGCTGTGGTGCTGCCTCCCTGGCAGCGGTGAAGACCTCAGAGGCTTTGACACCAGTTTTTACTTACAGTACAAGGAAGCAGACCTGTGTTTCTCTGTACTTTTTAAATATTGCATTTTGAGGTAAGCTGAGCGCTATCATATCAGGTGTTTCCCTTAATCTTTATTTCTGTTCTGTTGAATGCAGATGTCATTTAGAATGTAAAAGAGAGCTGTCAGAGCCTTCACTTCTCTATCTCCTGAGTGCTTTGACAGTTACAGTGTATGAAAGCCTGGGATCTGCTATCCATTACACTTTTTGGATGGGCTATTAAATATGAGGACCTAGAGGGGTTTGCTTTCATGTGGTATTAGTGATACTATTGTGTTATATATACTTCTGTGTACATATGTATATTTCTGTTTCTTCTCGGTTCTACTGAAAGTAATTTAAATGTAAGATCTTTGCTTCCAAATACAGCATGGTTCAACATTCAATCTTTACTTTAGCTACAACTCCAGAAATATCCATGCACTGTTCTGTTCCCTGTAAAAGCCTATCAAGTCCAGGTCAGTTACATTTATACAGTGTTTCTAAGTACTGCAGGAAAGTGCCATGAGGGCTTTTTAAAATGTCCCTTACTTTCTCCACTGCTAACTACCTATGTCCTTCAGGGGATCTAGCCATTTAGATATTTCAGTTCAATTACTGGATGATTATGTGCTTTGGGCCCAAGGGGTGGTGAGGAAGAAAAACAGTCAGGCCTATGGCCATAATACAGAGTCCTTAAATAATAACCCTTTGAAGTTTTGTTTACTTTCCCACAGGCCTGCAAACATGTGATTATAAAATATGCTGTAGAACATTGCAGTAGTGTGTGAAAAGGTTGAAAGGGAGAAATAATAGCTCTAAAGTGGGTTTGAATCTAATGTAAATCCATTAAAACTGATTTTGAAACACGGCATGTAAAGTGAGTTCTCAACACCAGGTGACTCCCTCGAGAGGTGTTTATGACATTGCTAAATCCGTTCAGTTCTGATAGCTTCAGAATTGGACAATCACTCATCATCTGTGCCACTGTCTGAAGAAAGTCCATTTAGAATAAACCAGCAGCTTTACCTGGTGACTATGCTGATGTAACACTTTCTATGACTGAAATATGGAGTAGATGAAAATTGGAGGGATCTGATGGTTCACCTGCTTAAGAAAATGAAGTACAGTGACAGTACGATCTTTGTTATTTGGATTTTTGACACTTTTGTTTGAATATTGTATTTCAGAAAAAATTCCTTTTTAAAAAAGAAATTTCAGAGTTCAAAATGGAGTTATTCTTTTTCCCAGAATTTTTTTCCACGTTTATTTCTTCTTTTAGTAAGATTGCAACAAAAGTAAGTTTGTGCTATTCTCTGAGTAGTTTCTAAAGCTACTGGATGGAAGAGACCACAAAGCCTTTCAGGACTGATCTTGAAAAAAATAAACCTAAGATCTTTAAACCCCATCATAGCTTCTGGAAGCCTGTATACCTGTTTTGTGATGTATGCAAAATCCAGTGTGTCTGATTCTTTTCAGAGATGTATAAAGCTCCTTTTTTTCAGCATTATGTTGCTGGTGTTCACACCTTTGCTTGTATCTGTTCTCAGAGTGGAAGATCTTGGTTTGCTTCTTTTCGCAGGTTTGATTTCTGCTTTGGTGCATTTTTCTATGTTGCTGTTTCAAAGCTGATGCAAACCACTGGAAATTTGGGAGATCTGTGTACTGATGTCATTAGTCCTGAATTAAATACCCCCCCGTTTTTTTTTTCTTTTTAGTAGCATTTTGTGGGTTATTCACTAATGTCTTCTGCAACATGTTGCAGCTTTCTCTGGATGGTTACACTACTAATAATGATGCCAAATATAATCCATCCTTTTCATGGAAGCCACTAAAATGCAATTGCAATTAAGCATAAAGGCATAAAATATACATATTATCTTGTGTTAGACTAATCAAGACACAGTGCATCAGCTTTCGCTTGCATTTTCCAAAGCCATCTGAGATTTGAGTGTGTGATATTCTTTAAATAATATGGCAGGGGTCCTGGTTAGGAGACCTCCAAGGAGAGGCCAGTTTCCATGCAGAGTGTTCTTGCAGCTCTGTAGGTGTTGGTCTCCTGGCTGATGCAGTATTGAGTTACTTCCCAGCATGAAAGTAGCAGGAAGTGGGATTTCACCATCTGTTCACTGGAATTTAAAAGCAGGGTCCTTTTCGGTCTGTGGATGAGAACAGAATGCTAACCCAAATTTACTGGCCAGATACTAATCTCTATAATATGATTCTTCCGAATTTTTGTTTTCCCCACTCTTCTGATTGAGTTTCTTCGCATAATGTTTCATGTGGCTTTGTCTAGTTTCTCTTCATCACTGTGTGTACTCAGCTTTATCCTACGGGTAGGTAGAGAGACCACATTTTGGGATGAAAGATGCTATTCTAAGTAGAAGGTGATATCATAGCTAAGTGAAAATATCAATATCCAAAACTGGATGTATTGTTGAAAAGGAGAAAATTTTACAAGTCTAAGATGATGCAGATTACCTGAGGTTAGTATAATTTGTGAAATGTGCTTCTTTATCCCACATCTTCATTAACTCTGTTTTTTGACCAGTGATACAGCAAAACTGATTTTAGAATAGTTTAGCACCAGGAGATCAGGACTGTGGACACTGATAGTGAAAATAACTAGTGGACCTAGTTATTTTCAGACAATCAATATTAAAATGTGCAATGATTATAAAAGCTGTAGACCTTCCCACTAGGAATGAGAAGCTCAAGTTACTGTGTTGTGAAGATCCCTTATTTTTAAACACCTCTACAGTTCTGTCCAGTGACCTGCTGAATCAGGGTCAGTGTGGTCAAAATGCATCTAGTAAGATTTATCCTAACTACTGTAGTTGTTACCTGGGTTTTTTTCCCTTCTCTGTGAAAAATAAAAAGTTTAAATTTGATGCGTTATACCCAGGATTTGAATGGTTTTTACTTCTGGATAAACTTCTTAGTGTAAAACATTCAGGGAAAATTTATTGTTAAAATTATTATTTCTTTTTAAAGACGCACTTCTCAGACTAAATTGTTCAGGGCACAATGTGTTGACCATCACTACAGCATAAATCTGAACCAATTCAATATAGTGAGAGCATACTGTATTCAGTCCAGAGTGGTTGTGTCAGCACTGTCTGAATTTGCAGGTTAAAGCCTGACAGGTTCCTGACCAGGCTTGTCAGATGTAAGACACCTGTGGTTAAATGCCACATGGTCACTTGAGGAAGGAAGGTTGGAGTCTGGTTGCCTGCAACCCATCTGCTCTTCTTTGAGTGCAGAGCTGATTCTTTTGCTCAGAACAGTGTACATTATGAAATCCTAGAGGCTGGTGGAACACATTAGGCAAATACAGGCCAGCCTTCAGGGTTATGCAGGTGGGAGTCACCTGTCTTGGTACTCATGACAACTTGTTCAAAGACACCTCTTTAAGAGTGTGTACAAACTGAAGTTTGTGTTAGAGCTCATCACGAACAACTAAACTAGAATGGCACCTGTATTTCCTACCCAAAAATGACACCCACGAAGGTGAAATCCAGAAAGCAGCATGCTACAGGTCATGTAGTCAGAAACAGTGCCCAAAGCTCATGACCAGCAGCTAGAGGTGTAGCCATTAGAGCATGCTCTTGGGCACATGGTCTTACTCCCCAGAAGGCTTATCATTACAACAAGAAGTTGAGTTCTGTGCAATATGATCTGGGATGGAAGATTCAATAGATGAGAGCAAGCAGTTTCTTTCAAATAAGTTCACTAGTGGACTGGTAGGTGCTAAATCAGTTTGGCAAAATGTATTAACCTGCCATCTGACATTTTAGTTTCATTATATCATACTGTGTATCACTATGGTCAGAATCCATTCACCCCTTGACTTTCTTTCAATGAGGTTTGGATACTCAAGACTGAGCAGTGATGAAACCAAATATCAGTCCTGGTGAATCACTTAAAATTACTAGGTTTTGTATTTTTGGATAGCAGGATAGGTTGCTTTATCTTGGCAATGGGCATTGTCCTCAGATACAGACAGACAGCTAGGATCAAATACCATTTGCCCCATTCTGCAGCTAGTGGAGACCATTGCTGTAAACTCCTGAAGATGGTCTCTGAAAAAAAAGATTTCTGCCAATTTTTCCTCTTTCGCCCAGGAATTGCACAGTGTATTGGGACATGCAAAGAAACTGTGGTTTAACCTGAGCATTTCTGAGGAGCAGTGTTCCATCAAAACTAACTGCTTTCCTCAAGTCCTGGTTAGGTTTAGTCTGTCACTGCATGGTTCCAACGTGTAACATCTTATTTGTTGTCATGGAAGCACTGCTACAGGTTCAGTGTCAAGAACATCATCTTCTCCACACTCTCCACCCAGCCTCCAGCATAGCAAAGAAAACTGGCAGAGTAGCTCTGCCAGTGATTATTGCTCTGCAAAAAGTTGGAGGGTGGACTGGGAGGGACAGGAACAGGATGGCAGGGGATTTTGATCTTGATAAAGTTTTATGTTTTCAGAAATGTCATTTTGTTCATATGTCTCTTCACTCTAGCTTAACCCACTATGTATAGCAATACAAGAAGTGGCTCCTGAAATTGCTGCCTTTTGGCTTCAGGGTCTTTGACATCTAATTTCTTAGTACTTACAACGGTGACAAAGTTGTGTAGTAAATTAGGTCACTTCTGTTCATCCCATGTTCCAGGTGAAACTTAGACCCATTGTAGGTAGGATGTGAGATTCATTAATGGCTTTTCTCATTGGTAAGTGACTGGTATAAGTCACTCCCTGGGCATTTTCATTCTGGAGTTTTTTTCTCAATTTAGACCAAAGTACTATGGAAGCAATTTAGGCCAACTGGAAAAAGTCACTTTTATTCTCTAATAAGAAAATCTGCCCAGGGCTTCTGTAGCAGGAAACTGTGTAATGCTACCAGTGTAACTATAATGGTTTAACCGGAAAATTCCACCAGTAAACAAGATTTAAGTTTATTAATGTGCAAATACTGTCTCTAAAAAACACTCGGAGGCTCAGACACTGTCCACAACTGTTATATTACTTCATAGTCCAAGGTCAAATACACTCAGCATGTTTGCAGTGGGCATGCTGTATTAATAATCACACGTAGTAGTATCTGAGTGTGTAGCTTGATGATGAAGTGTGGTTCAGGGAGGGACTGTATAGCACTGTGTGTCTTTATGTTCAAGGGAAAGTTGTGTTGTTGGCTGTCTCTAAAGTGCTACCTTGCTAAAGTTTGTAGCATTTAGCATTAACTGTCTCTTATTTCTTGTCACCACTTTGGTGGGATAATGTGAAAAACTAGATAGCTCTGCTCTAAAAAAGGCAGCAGGTCTAGACTTAACATTGCACAGGGATATCCTCTGCCCGAGTTTTAGGGGTTGGTGTCACATTTCACATTTTTAAGTGTGCTTTGAGAACTGGGAGTCTGGAAAAGTGCAAAGAAGAAATAGGACTTAGGAATGACTAAGAATGGAGTCTAATGATCAGCAGCCATCAGATGGGTAGAAGCAGAACAAAAAAAGAATTGGAGCTTGGACATTCACTGTGAGAAGGACAAGGTATGGAAAAGAAATAATAGAAGAATAATTGCTATTAGCAAGGGCAGATGTCAGAGATTTTCAGAGCTAGGACTGACACGGGTGAAAAGGGAAAGGCTGGAAGGCCTGCTTGCCTTTTAGGAGACAAAAGGAGACCTAGCAAGGTAAAGCTCAAAGGGGCTCTGTGCTGGGAGATATAAGCATGCCTGAGTGATGTTTGGGAACCTCTCTGACCTCCTGCAAAAAACATGGAATGAGGCTGAATTTGTCTCAGGGTTTTGTAGTGGACAGCTGAAATATTTAATGTAAAGGCTTTACAGCATTGTCTGTTCAAAAGCTGGAGGGTCAGGGAAAAGGAGGCAAGATAAGGATGGAAGCCTGGGCAAACAGTTTGAGTGAAGTATGATGATGAGTGCTTTTGCTGTTGCATATGATGGGGAGAGGAGCAGAGAGGAAAGCTTTGTGTGGGGAAAACTTAATGGTTGTTTTGTTTCTGCTGGTTGGGTTTTTTTCCCACTTCTGTGTTTCTAAGAGCAATAACTACATTGCATTTGTATTGTAATAGCAATCAGAGTCCAAGGGCCTCAGTATGCTGGTTTCTGTAAAAACGCACGCTAACATTAGCTTCCACCTCATATAAGACAAGGCATAAGAAGGGAGTGTAAAAGCCATCAGAAACAGGGGAGAAGATGGTGCAATTTCATAGGCTATGCATGTACATAAATCGAGCACTTGTGAGTCATTTAATTTTTAAAGACTTTATAATAGATGTGCTGCAGTCTCTACTGGCCATCCACCTAGCTGCTCACAGTTGGCAACTTCACTATTGATATCTGGGCATCATTTTAAGTGAGCACTTAAGGTTGAGTACCAAGGGAAGGTATTTATAGTTTCAGCAGAGTGGGTTGATAGCTGTTCCAGCCCCAGATGGGAATTGGGTTACATGACAGATCAGGCTGCCTTCCAATTTTATCCAATACTAGCGATAAGGGGAGGGGGGAGGGAGGACAGCTGCAACCGTATAGTCCTTCTAGGGTTAAAGATCCTAATGCTTTAAAGAGAATGTCTAAAAGAAAATTTCTTTCTGAAATAATTTATGGAAATGCCGTGCTCCCTTTGAAGGTTCCATGTCACTGCATGGCACTACGCAATGTTCTCTTTCTTCACCTGTCAGGCAAGGACCACCTCGAAGAGTCTCACTGCTGATTACTAGTTAATTGTCATTAATAAGTGACAACTGACATTATGGGGGCTTAATGCAGAGAGAACAGAAAAGAGCCACAGATATTCTAATGAGCTGACTCCTACGTGCCCTCTATTGTTGTCGAAAATGAGGAGCTGTCGTCATTGTTCAGGAGATGGGCTTCAATTGCTCTGGAAAAATATTCTCTTTTAATTTCTTTATGCATAGATAATTCCTGGTGCACTCTCTCTCCCTCTCTCCGTCTGTCTCTCTTGCTCTTTCTTTCTCTCTCATACACACACACACAGACACACACACACACACCTTTCTGTGAACACAGTGAAAACTTCCACTGATGATATACAATATGTATTAAGATACAGTAAAGCATTTAAAAGTATTTTGATCTAGGCATGCACATATGCAAGCATATGTGTATACACATACATACAGACTATCTACACATAAATGCAAATCACCAAGATGTTAATTTAATTTTTAAAACTCAGTAAAGTGGGCACAGGCAACTCCCTGAAGGAAAGGAACCAAAAGGAGATGGTCAAGACTATAGGAGCTGATGTATGAAGTCAGGATTAAGGAAATCCTGTTGTGTCCCTAGTATGAGGAGTTTTGAAGTGATGGTAATGAGCAAATACAGATTTCAAATACAGGTACCTAAAATTAGGTTCTTGCTCCTTATTTAAATAGTAGCTTAATGACTTAATGATTTTCAAAACTGTCAAACAGGCAGGAGCTCCCTGGGAGGCGGTGGTGGCTGCGGATGCTCAACACTGCCTGCTGAAAGTCAAAACCATTCTTTGCACACTTTTAGAAAATCTCAGCCAGCAGAGGGCCAGAAATTTGGGGGAGATGATTTAATGAGGCATCAAACTCCTGGTAGCATTTCCCAAAAAGTAGGAAGTCTGCTTACACTAGAGAAGCATGATCAATCCAGGATAAGCTTACTTCTGTGCAATGCCAGGTGAAATATATGCATTCACATACAAGAGACTCTCAGCTTTTGCAGATTAGGGATAAGCAGGGTTCTGAGGATGCTGCTGACAACCACAACCAGGAGCCTTTCCAGAAGTTGGGAAATCACCCATGATTCTTGAGGTAAAAATTTAGGTGAAACAAACAGAAGCCAGAGGTGTTGTTATGATGATGCCAGCTTCTCCTACCAATTTTGGAGGAACACAATCACCTGCATCAAATCTCTTAAGTATGGACAGTATTTGAGATCAAAATTTTAGAAGAGGAATTTCCTAATTTTACCAATAAACATCCAAGAGTTTCTATTCTCAACAATAAATTGTGTGTCTCTAACATTTAAGTCTTGGTGGGTTTGCCTGACAAGTGGCTTATCCAGTGTCTTTCAGCTACCTGCGCAAGGGGGAGAGCCCATCATTTTATGGGGAATTCCATTTTGATTGCATAGCATGAGTTTAAAACTCAAGACTTACAGGAAAGAAAATTAAAATGAGATGCCTCTCATATTGTGCTCGCAGCGAAGACATTCATTAGCATTCTCTGTCTTTCTGCCTGCCAAGGCCCAAACAAAAGATACAGTCTGGAACAATGGCCTGAAATGAGGAACACAACCAAAGCAGCCGTGCAGGAAGTCTGCTGTTTCCCAAGGTTTGGGGACCTGGAGCCAATATACAGTGCCCCAAGCAGATGTGTGGAAGTGGAAAATGCCTCAAATGACAGTAGGTAATTTTTTTTTTTTAATGCTGGGCTTCCCACTGTGAAGTCAACAGATACCATGTTTTACATTGCCATAGTGCAACTTGATGGGTCCTAATTCCCAGCTCTGTATGTGACTTTGGATATGACCTCTCTGTGACTGAATCTACCCGTCTTTTAAAGAGATGAGATAATGCCTGTGTGGCAGAGAAGACACATGCTGTAATCCGTGGTGAGAGTTTGTAATACTGCGTAGAAAGCACTTCTTGACATTGCAAGTGTCTTTTCAGTTACTGCACTGTCTTTAAAATTTCCTTTTGGAGAAGGCAGTTGAAAAGATCACAGTCCAAGCCATTTCACTTCCTGAGGCAAGAGGTCAGCTTGCTGCTCTTTGTGATAATCTTCTACCTTCTTATCCTCTGGGTTAGGAAGCTCCCCACTGCCCACCATTAAGCTCAATCTAGGGTCACAGCTGCCAGGGCAGTTTCATATCCAAATCTATCACAACAGTTCTTACTGTCCTCATAATTCTTGCCTTCTTGCTTTCTTTCTAGTCATAACAAAACAGTTTTGGCAGCTTCTGGAACTTTTCTGCCTGCTGGACCCCAGAAAATCTGATGCTAGATGTTAGTGATGTCAGCTGAAGTTAGTATGTTGAGTGGAGTGGGTAAAAGTTGGGGTCCTTGATAAACTGTGTTTAAATAAAGCTGTGTGGTTTTTTTGCTTTTAATACCATTTATCTTATGAATGCTACTGGAATGTAAGAAGAACTGATGGAGTCATTACTGAGTGGAGTTATTCCTTTTTCCATTGACAGTCCTGAAGCATAGAGTTGGAAATTTTGCTCTGCCCTATGTACTTCTTCCCTCCCAAACGAAAGTCATTAACATTATTTGCATTGCGTCTGTGTCGTACAGACTGTCACTCAAGACCTCTTAGACATTTTAGCAAACACTTCCAAATGACTGGGACTCTGGTATTCTTCTTTCAATAATTTACAATCATTAAAATGACATCAGACTATCTCCAGTGCTGGCATTCTTTCCGGTCGCTGTCTCTCAGATGTCTACGTGGGATGAAGGTAAAGCTGGCTCTGCAGTGATGGATGTCCCTCGCAGAAAGTGGTTCAGAACAACCCAGGACACACAACAAAGCCAGAACTGGAGATAGTCTTATCTCACATTTGGAGCTGTAAATTATTTAAGGGAGCACTCCAGCTCCAGGAAACTGAGGTTACAGCAAATATTAAGCTTCCTGTATGGCTATTTTTCTTGTGTCAGGTGATGTGGCACAGTTTATTCATAGGCATTCAGGGGCCATTGAAATAATCAGCAAATGAGGAAAATATTTCATTTTCTGTTGCTATTTCTCATGTCAGATTTCTAGAGAACTAAGGTTTGGGGTTTAGGGCCCTTTGCATTGAATTCAGATCCATAAAAATTCTCTTGATGGCTGGAAAATATTGCACCAAATTAATAGATGCACTGTCAATAGAGATTGCTGTGACTTCACAAAATGTTCCAAGTAACTACATATCATTTATAGATAATCACATGCAAGTTGCTCCAATCCAGTGACTCTTAATAAATAGCTAACTCAAGAAACAACACGATGAAGTTGCAATGCATGAAGTGCTCAGTGATAGCTTGTGCAGTCTATCTTGCTTCAGTTGGCATTGAAAGCTTAAACATGTTCCCTTCCCCACACATCCTTGCTTGGTACATAAAATATACATGACAAAAAAGCTGGCATAACAAATACTTGCATGTCCAGCAGATACCAAGAGGAAATTTCTGCATTATCTTGGAGGGGGCCGCTTCAAGCAATAATAACAGCAGGGGAGGAAGTGCCTCCTGCCCTCCATGGCCAGCATCAGGGAAGAAGGAGCCCCTTCACAAGGCAGGGCAGGGCAGGAGCTCCTTTAGCCCCTCTAAATTCCATTTCTCTCTGCTACCCATCCCAAGAGCTCTACAGAGTAAACTAAACTGGTCTTTCCTTCTCCCCCTTCCCCAAGGCAGTGCTGAAGCCTCCAAGGACATGCAGCCAGTCCATGAGGAATGGACACCTGCCATCTCTCGTAGAGGGGCCCAGTGCCTCCGGGAGCCTTCACTGCAGAGCATGTGGACATCCCCCATCTGTGAAGGAAGCACCATATCCTGCCTCCTTCGCTAACTGACACAAAGACAAGGAGGAACAAGAGGGAAGAAGGAAATTGGATTATTCACGTCGAAGCATTAATTTCTTGAATTTGGAGGTGGAAAAAGTGTGGCTTTTGTTCCAGTAACAACTCTTGCCTTTAGTTTCTTTTTAACATTACCCTGATGGTAAGTAGGTAAAAAATCATACTCATTTGTGAAAAAGGATTTTTTTGCATAGTGTATATAGCAATATCAGGAGATAGGGCTAGAATTTCAAAGTGGTACTTTTCTTTGGTTCTTTCCCTTTCAATAGCTGTTGTTTTGATTACTCTGTGCCTTAGGCTATCATTAGAATCTTTTTGTGTGTGGAAGTATTAAGTCCATAAATATGAAAATAAGCCTGTAATTGACCCATGGACTGAATTTATTTCCATTAGATTCTTCTGCTAGTATAAAAAGCACAAACTGGAAGAGTGATATTTATGTGCATATGAAGCTCCCCAGCTCTGATGGTATATCATATATTTGATAACAAGGTTATGCTCTTAAAGGGACTACTCAGCAAGAGAGGGTGGGGAAAACAGGTGTCTTATTTTAGTTTTGAAAGCAAAATTGGGTACAGCCATAAAATACATACACAGCACATACCATTATTTTGATTAATCGGACTGCTAGAGAACAGCTCATAATGAAAGCTGATCAGCACGTCCCAATCAGTCTCATTAGGTTCCTCTGCAGACACCTGGAGAAAGGCAGCCAGCAGAGGGTACTTTGAAGGCAGGAGGAGCTGAGTGATCTACCACAGAAAACACAGGGGTTGCCACACCTGCTTGTGTGCTGTGATGGAGCTTTACGGCACGCGGGGAGGTTTCTCAGCAAAATGGAACATAAAGCTCAGCTGCCTTCTGGGGAGGCCCTGTGCTGTGCCCTATGCATCATGTGTAATATTCCAGTTGTTTCCTCTGCTTGTGGCCACAGCTGTAGTGCTGCTGAGCTGCTACATAAAGTTTTCCAGGGACGCTGTTGGTTTTTTTCCTTCTGGATTTTTCCACCTTCCCACTGTGTGAAGGGACCATATGGCACAGCTATTACATCAGGACCTGCAGGCAATTCCCACTCAGGCAGTATACCAGATCAGGGCTGCATGTTGAAGAAGAAAATGAAGGAGGGAGGGAGGGGAGAAGGTGGGTGAGATTAGTTCCAAGAACAAAAATCACAGAATATCCAGGGCTTGTGTCGTGAGACAGGCGACTCCTCCTTGCCCCCATGAGCTCTGTTATCCTCTGCCACAGTTACTGCTTTCTCCAAGATGCAGGTACACTTTGTCACCAAGGTCAGCTTTGCAGCTCACAGGCTCCTCAGTGCCCTGGCCTTGCTCAGGGACTGACTTTGGGCAGCCTCCTTCCTCTGGCTGCCATTGGGAAGGTTTATGGAAAGGCATGGCATGGCATGGATATATATATGTGTTCCTGGATAATTTACACCTCCATTCCCTCCCAGTCTCTCATTTTTTCCCTCATATGCCAGGGACTGACCAATAATATAGGCCAAAAGGGAATCATACAATTAAACAAAGTATAATTGAGATATCGAGGTTTTGTTTGTCTGACTTCAATCTAAATTTGTATCAAGGGGGTTAAAAGTGAGAGGTCTTTCAACAGCTTTCCCATTTGTTTTCCCGAGTAGCTGTGGTGACCATTATTAGCACTGCTTTGAATTAATGGTCAATTGTCCTATCATAGTTTAAGAAATATGATAGGCTGTGAGACCAATCCCAAATAAGATTTTGAGTACATAACGCATCTAATTAAAAAGAAAGGAATTAAATGGTGGCAAATAAAATTGGTACCTTATCTCTAGCCAGTGCTGCAAAAAAATAGACAGGAGTCCTGATTGTAAAGCTCTTCCTCCTTTGAGCAGGAGTTCTCTGTGGTACAGGTTATAAGGATGACCCTACAAAAATTACCAGGAGTATCATTATGTCCCTGGCCATGTGTTTGTCTCCAAGTGAGACTTCCTTGATGTTATGTGGATCTCATTACCTCACAGGGAAAAGTGTCTGTGTGCTCCCATCTGCGTGTAGTACATGTTTCTTCACCATGGATGCAGTCTGTTCACAAATGATGTTCAACCAGTAATGAGAGGGAGGAGCACCTTCAGCATTGCTGACTTTTTGCACTTCTTGGCAGATAAATAATAAGATTATAAGATTGGCTGCATGTTGATGGCATCTTTTTTGTTTTTAAATGCTCTGTGTTACTGTGACCAAGTATAAAGAAATCACCGCTCCATTTTACAGACCTCTGAAACCAGAACAGAACACCCAACCCCACCACTGCAGACACAGTGACCATCTGCCTGCCACCAGTGGGCTTCAATCACACCCATCAGCAACCCCAGCCTTGGAGCCCTCTCAGCTCCACATCAGGGCAGAGTGTGACAGAACAACAGGCTCCTGCTGGTTGGGTGGGTGTGCTCCTGGCCAGGTGGGCAGCTGAACATCCAGACCTGTAACCATGCATGGGGCTGTAGTAATATAGATGGTGTGTGAACAACAGCCAAAAATGTTCTTGCAGATATTCAAACTGTCAGAGCAAAGTGGCTTGTTGGTTCACAACAACTTCTGGTTTTGTTGACAGTCACAATTTCATTGCAAAATTTGCAATATCTGGCATTGTTATTCATGTCCTAGTGCCTGTAGCCAGGTGATTAGAGAAGACACACGTGTAAGTAAAGTTTCTAGACCTCAGATTTGCTGATAAAAGTTTTAAGTTGTCACCCTAAAGCTTAGTTGCAGTGAGGAAAATCATTCCTCTTTTCAAATTCTCACAGTTATTGTCAGGCATTTGTTGGTTACCTATTTTCAAACTCTTGCTTCAATTCATAATGCTCCTGCACTGGTCTCAGTTCATCATGCTGGAGTCATGACCAAATGGTTATTTGGATGCAGTACAGCCAGCATCACAAGAGGGACACCAAGGGGATAAGAGCAGCAAACAGTCTTCAAGAAAAAAACAGCAAAATCAGTGGAGTCGAGACCTTCCCTTTTATTGGTTACACCCAAAGGAAAAAGGGGGACACAAAGGTGTTCCAAACCCATTGGAAGGTCTCCAGCACTTAAACCACAGCAGAGGCAATGGCACACTTCTGGGCAGGGAGATAAGCCAGGGGGAGACTCACCTGCAGTCAGCAATGGAGAAGGGGCAAGAGGATCACAAGTATTGTGCAGTCCTTATGGTGGGGGAAGGAACATGCCCTCTCAGTGCTTGCCAGCAACTGGGTACGAGGTGAAGCCACAAGTGGTTTTCTGGGACACTCTGCATTGCTCTTGTGAGACTGCTGATGGAGGACAAGAACAAGAATGGAAGCTGGAGTGGTCTGTACATAGTTAGCTTTCTACAGCAAGGGGCACCATGTTTAGCAGGGAGTGGAAGAAGTAGCCACAGAACTCCCATTAACAATAACGCGATTGCGTATGTGAGTTCTATTCACTGTACTGAAAATTTACCCCTAAGGGTCCACATAAATTTGAGCTGTTGACCGTGTGAAATGTTCTTTTATGGGCAATAAGGACACTGTGAGGCAGATACATGTTTTCCTATGCTCTGGCCACATACCAGTATTTGTCTGCATAATTCTTCCATTTTTCTTCCCATATTCTTCATACAATGCACACATTTCTTATAGAGAGCAGGCAAAAAATGGTTTTAACAACAGCATACTTTGTTATTAAATTAGGCCTTGGAACTATAATTCCCCATCTTTGTATTTTGATGAGAAAGCCTCTACAATGTTATCAAACTAATATATTGTAGCAAATTTTATATCTTCTGTCTCTGCCATGTATAATATTAACTGTATGAGAAAGAGCTAACTTGCTAGAGAAATTTTTTTTCTCTCTCTATTTCTAAGAAACAAACAGTTTACTGGCAGGTTGAGTATTCATGCTGCTGAATCTTACCTTTTATTTGATTATGTAAATGGAGAGGGACTATACTCTGGTTCATCTTGGCAAAATTTAATTTGTAGTTGATGCCTAAAACTTTTGAAACCACCCTCACAAGATTAGCAATTGTCAATAATGCTGTGTGTTCTCACTCCCTCTCTTTCTCTACCCCTTACTTTCTTTCCTTCTCTCTCGCCCCCCCCCTTTTTTTTTATCCTTGTGATGTTATCAGGCTGTCTTTCAAATAGCCAGAGCAGAGTTTTGCAAAGGAGGTATATATCCTCTCAGCAGACATGTTCAGCATTTTGAACTCCAGGATCGTAAACAATGGACATGAGTATATTTTAAAATGAAACTTGGAGTAATTTATCTTAATTTAAAACTGACTATTTCTGCTCCAGCTCTTTTTTCTTTTCTCTTGGAATACTACACATATAAATCTTCAGACAATCTCCTGGTAATTCATATTAATACACTTGGGGAAATGGTTTGGATTCAAAACAAATGTTCTCACAAATGTAGTTATCTCATCCTCATAATTTCCTAGATCTTCAAATCCAGCTGGTTTAACTGTTTAACACCAGGAAGCAGTAATGGATTTTTTCTGCAATGCTTGGGAGCGGCTGTCTGGACCCAGAGAGGAGAGTTGTCTTCCTGCATTTACCTGAACTCCACCAAAGGGACCCACAGTGGTGCCTGCAGGCATGGGAAGAGCAGGAATGGCAGGAGTTACAGCAGGGATTCACAGGACACCTGGGGTTTGCTTATCTTTTGGGGTTATTCCTTTCAGTAGCCCCAGGCAGATGCATAGGAGTAGCAGAGGAGTCAGGTAGTGAGCAATTAGGGAGCCTAAACCCACGGTGCAGCAAGCCTGACCTCCTAGAAGAGCAAATTTCAGTTTCCTTGAGTAACACCTTTTTTTGTTTCCCTGGCGGTCTTTTTTCCTGTTTGTCTTCACTCGGGAGGAAAATAATGCAGAATGTGATTCTTCTTGCTAAGACAACTTGTGGTGCACTAGACAAGCTGACCACACATCTGCAATTGCTGACCAGGATATCTGTTTTATTCTGAACCTGGAGAGGAGTTTGGAAAGCATCAGCCTGCCTTTATTTCTTTTGCTTTTCCTTTGACACCCTGCACCGTTCTGTCCATAATAAACCCAGAAATCACACGCTCTGGAGCAGTGCAACAACGAAGTGTGCGCGCGATCTCATTCTGTATAAACCCTTTTACTTGAAAATTAAACTTTAATTGAAAAATAGGTCTCTGAAGAAATCCCCAGCCAGTGTCTACCCAATTACAGCAATGTAGCTGTTACAATGGAAAGCTGTTAATGTTAGCTGCAGTCCATGTGGTATGTGGAATATGTTTCAGATTTAACATCAGCATTCAAGGCCATGACTATGTTTTGATGCTCCAAGCAGGAGATTTTATGCATTTAACATCAATTTTATGCATTATAGATCTTGCTGTACCTGAGCAAGGAAGTAACCATATGATTCTGTGTTATTCATTCTGAATTAACTGTGAACAAAATATTTGCATCAACTATTCATACAGTGACTGCTTTTGTTATGTGTCTCTAGGAAGCAACTAAGTGACTCGGTGTCTTATTTGATTGGCTTTTAAGCAGAAGGCTTTGCAGGTACTCTAAGCCAGGAAAAGAAAGCGCTTGGTCTGGTAGCCGCATTGACTCCCTGACAAAACCCCACATTACTGCTCACATCAGTGTGGTGGAGGCAGCTTCATCTGTGATCTCTTGTTTGTCTCTTGAGCGAAATGAAGCTAACATGCTGAGAGCTGTCTTCGGCTAGTCACACTTTGGCATGTATGGTTGTTTTTGTGGTCATAAAATTTTGAGTGGTGTAGAGCAGCAAGTGTGTTAGAATGATACCTGATAACAATGCTGCATCTTTACGATGTGTCAGGCACTGTCTGATAAATCCTCTTGCTTTCCTTTCTCTTCCTCAGGATGTTTTAACTTCCAGAGGAAACACTGATTTTTAATGTAGAGGTGGGGGTGCAACCACTCAGCATATGCCAGGAGCAATGTCATACCCCGAATTAAAGCAATCCATAAGGTAAGCAGGGGCTGTAGCAACATGGGAGCTTTTCAAAACAACTGTAGGCACCTTTTTTACATTTTGCTATTTCCAGGCCAGTTGGAAATTAAAAAAAAATAAAAATTGAAAACAATTTAGCCATCAGCACCTGGATGTTCATGGCACTTCCCACCCTCACCCCCCCTGAAATTTCATGAGATTTTAATATGCATATTTAGAGAGCTCCATTGCTGCAGCTCCGAAGTGGCTGTTACAATATTGATGTTGTTTTACACAGTCAGTTGTAAGTTATAGTCCAAAGGATAGGTTTAGGGCAAGATATAAAAACAGGATGTAACTGAGTGATTTAGAAGGAAGAAGGGAGGAACTTCCAGGAAATGGCATTGCTTTGCTCCTTTGTAGGAGCAAAAGGAGGCAAAGACTGAGTCCAAAGGTGAAGATCAGAGCAGGAGAAATATGAGTGGGTAGGAAAGTAGGCACATTTTTGCTCAGAAGGGTTGTGAAAACATTGTCCACAATTAGTTTGGGGCCACAAAGATTGTTTTTCAAAGCTGCTCATTCTGTGAAGAAAACCAGTTGCCATAATGTGCAGACAACCTTCTAGACAAATGAATGGAAAACAGCTCAGTGATGGTGATGCAGGATCACAGAAATAACCTTGCTTCCTGCTATGGGTAGAAGGATGTGTTCAGGTACAATCACAGGTTAGGGAATGAGTAAATTGGGCTATCCCTCAGTTCTGCTGTTTATTTCTGGGAAATTCATCAGTTTCTCATTCTTTCCTATTCACAACAAGCAAAAGCCCCCCTTGCTCTCACACTGGCTGAACATTTTCCAGCTTTAATGCCGCGCTAATGCTCTGCTGTATGCTGCAGCAGGTCCACTTGCAGTGGTCACAGCTTCCTTTGGGCTTACAAGGACAGGAAAGCAAAACATTGCCTGAGCCTTTTCAGTAAGATGAGTCTCACAGATAGAGAGCCAGCACGGGAGTCACCTTAGGCATAATCTCCCAACCCCTTTTTTGTATGCATGAAGGTGTTTTGGAGTAAAGTGTTCCTCTGTTGATTTTTTCTTCTAGAAGATAGGCAGGAATGCTTTTTTTCAGAGGGAAGTGACAAAGAAAACTGTTGTACTTTCTTTTCCAAAGTACTTGTGAAAGTGTTCTTTTTTAATGCTGAGGTGTGTGCTTTTAGAACTTTGGCATTTTAGATGTACAAGAGCAGAACAGGTCCTTTTCATTGGGAGGGAGGTCATGATAACTTGGGAAGTGCAAAGGCTGCTTCTTCCACACCATGTCTGCAGTGCTCTCAGAATGTCAGAAGCGGAGCTGCGTGTATCTGGAGTTTTCCAGCCATCCACATATGCACTTAGATGCTGCTGACTTGTCTCTCATCTTCCCCCTCCATATTCCTGCCAAGTGGAAATGTCTTGCAGTTGTCTCATGCACGGATCAGTCCATGCTGTAGGTTTCCAGCACAAAGCAGTCTGTGACAGGCGGTGCCGTGCGATCACTGCAGGCAGCCTGACTTCACATTAAATGCAATTCTTTCCATAATTCTTGTTGCTTATTAACGCATTGGAGGCCTGATCCTGATTCCTTTGAAGGCAGTGACACAGCTCCCACTGAACATAGCGGGAGGCGAAGGGCAGCCTTTGCTGCTTGACACAAACAAAACGTTATGGTACTGGAGTTGCTTGCGAAACATAAACACAGCGGTCCTTAAAAGTGGCATTCTCTTCTTCCCCCTAATTTTCTCTTTTTAAAGCTATACCTCCCAATTATGGTGTAATTTAAAAAAAAAAACTATGGAGCTGTTCTCTCCTGGGCCTGGAACATGGCCCCCCAGGCACCCACAGCTGGGCAGGTGGTGCCTCTGTGGTCAATGGCTGTGCGTGGAGCCTGGCTGAGGACCGCATCTCCTTCCTTCTCTGGTGCTACCACGAGAGAGCTGCACCTCTGCTCTCGCTCCTCAGCATCCCCTTCATCCCTCAGTGCCCCCAGCCCTCCTTTGCACCCCTGGGGTTTGCTTTTAGGGTGGGCAGCCTGCCTGCCTGGTGTTGCAATCACCTCCTGCAGGCAGAACTGGGGCTGTAACGTGAGCGAGCCCGCAGCCCCGAAAGCTGCCTGCCTGCCTCGCTTGGGTTTCAGCCTGCCACCACCTCACCTATCGAGCTAAATTTCCCATTACAACTTGAATTTAAATATTCTAATAAATTTGTTTTAGAAACTCTTACAGCTCCCTTGTGCCATTTGCAGGGAAACACTCTCTGGGTTTTTTCTGGGAGATGGAGATTTCTTTGTGCTTGGGGTGACTGATTGAATTTTACCTGCGCTAAATTATATTTGCACATTCTAGTAATTGCAAAGGGCCACACAGAGAAACAAAGCATTGACTGCCGTTGTACTGGGATTTCCCAGATGTATAATTTCAAATTGATATGAAAAAAACCCTTGCAATGCATTAATAATAGCAGAAAATGTAACTCGGTTGGCCAACGGTGAACAGAGGCTTTTTTTCCTGAGCTGCAAAACAAGCTATAGACCTCAGGTGACTAGCATTTATTGTTAGAATGGGTTTTCTATTGCATTCCTTCTGAAATATGAAATAAAGATTTATACTGAACAACTTTGTTGTATATAACAGATCTGGATCATACCTGGGAAGCAGTGTGGGTTTCTTTTATTTTTTTTTAAAGTGAAAGCAAAAGGCTTTTGTCTAATTTAAAGGCACTTTTTGGTTATTGAGTCTTCTGGCAGGTCACCTGTCCTTTTTCCACAGCTCAATATTATCTCATGTTTGGAATAATGACATTGAAAAAGAAATCTTTGGCAAACAGCACATACTTTTCAAGTCATGTCAGAGTGAACCAAGAATGAGAGGGAATGATACTCAATGGAGTACCAGTGGGGTACTTACATATTTATTAATAAAGCATGAAGATTAGCTTTTTAAATGTGTAGGCTTTTAAAAAGTGTCAGTTTTCCCAGTCTCCACAATATCAGAGGAGACCAAAAGCCCAATAATAATAATAATAATAATAATAATAATAATAATAATAATAATAATAATAATGCATGTAACACGTCATAATAAAGTGTTAGATGCATACAGCTCTGTCTAGCTAACTGTAAGGTTGTCTCTCATAGGCCTGGAACATACATGTGTGTTGAGCATAAATAATCAACTGAAATTATGCCAGGGGAAGAAGGTGGCAGGCTTGGACAGAAATGGACACAAAAATTATGAGCATATCAGTCTGAAGAGGAGCCTCAATGTCTGGCCAAGCAGTGGTGGTGCTTTCTAAAGGAAGACAGGTCACTAACAAACCTTAGCCTTGGGATATCATTGCTTTGGGGTTGGATTTGCACCCTGGTGGGGCCAGTCTCTGTCCTCCATGGAGCACACTATGAGCAGCTGCTTAACATCTCTTTTATGGGCATTCCCAGTGCGTATTGCCAGCCAGCATCACATCACTGCAGTCCTCCCTGGAGTTTACAAAGGCAACACTGCAGCCTGGCTGATGGGATGTTTTTCCAGACAGGACCCTGTCTAAAAGGCTGCTCCAAGGGGTGTTACCTCTCCTGCCCACTGCAGCTTTCCAAAGGTGGCCACTGCTGTGCAGCAGATCTTGGGCTGGTTGGTGCTGCTGCTCCAGTGCAGCCAGGACCAAGCTGGATCTCTATTTCTCATGAAGGGTATGCTCTGTTCTCTTGAGCTGTGTTGCATTTTTCTAGCACAACGCTACCAGAAGCAATAACAAAACTCTATTATCACCCCCATTTTTAATGCTGTGAGCAATTTTAACTGGAAGACACCTCCTTGTCTGTGCCTTATAAGCACTTCTGCCTTTCCACTCAAACGCTGGGAGTACACAGCTCAACTATTGCTGCCTTCATGCTTTTGCAAATTTTAATGCATTATTAATAATTTTGTAACATATTTCTTCAAGCTCTTTTAGCAGCAAATGTTATTTCAGTGCTGCCTCTGATAAGAGTCTTAGTCACCATGTGCACTATTTCCAAGCTACCACACAACCTGAGCTTTTAATTTGTTCCCCCTGTTCAAACACAGGAAGGACCTTCTGAGAATAATATTCCTCATTATCTGATTGCTTTTGTGAATCATTTCCTGTGTTTCTAGGTATGCTTATCATCATATCATAGACAGTACAGATGGGAGACCTATTAACTAATCTAGTGCACGCTCCCCCTCTTACCCTCACGATGAGACATCATTTAATTTGTGGAACATATTCCCGTCCAGATAAATCCATATTTGTGCTTGGGAAAAAAAAAAAAAAAAAAAAAAGATGCCAGGAAAAAACCCACCAAAAAAAAATCCCCACCAAAGAAGATGTTTCCATAATTGCTGAAGAGAACAATCTGTTACTTGTCTCAGGTCACCTCTGCCTATCCACAAAGGCATTTGCAAAAGCAGGGTCCAGAAGGGTGACCAGGGGAGATTCTGGCTGGAGTAAGAGGGTCTTGCTCCCTCTCTTGCCTTTGCTGTAGGGTGCACAAGGAAAAAGACCCAATTAGCTGAAAATTGCTAGCAGGTAAATGATCTTTACTGTGGGCCCAGAAGCTGCCAGATGATGGTGTAAGGAGAAGCTGAGAGGTAGTAGCAAAAGGATCTGAGAAGAAAAGGAGATTGACAATTTCTGACTGAAAACGTGTTTGTTGAAAAATAGTGAGCTGACAAAACTGAAATACTTCAGAATAACATTTCAACTTTTTCAGAATGTCCTGATTTTTCATAAAAAACGTGAAATAGAAAATGCCTATATAATTTTCTGCAAGTGTTAACATTTTTTCAATTGACAAATCAATTTTTTCTCTCAATTTTATAATTGGATCCTATTTTATTTCCACCAAAATTCTGAAGAGGTAAAAACAGAAAAAGTGTGTGGGAGGAAACGATGCTGGCACTTTTTTCTCCTTTTTTTTTAATACATTCTTTCTGGAAAAAAAAAAGATAAAAAGATGGGGAGTATAATTATTGCCTCATGCTCTCCCCCAGGAAAAAGAAAAAAAAGAAAAGCTTTGTACCTTTATATTTCAAAATGTTGTGTTCAGACACTGCATAAGATTCTCAAGCAGGACTAAAATCTTTTGTTTCTTTTTAATACCATGTATTCATGCACATATTGGTATGTATTATATGTAATCTAATAAGTATATGAAGTCCTTAATAATGGCAGAGACAAATTGCCTTATGAATGGTTGTTCATACCCCATCTTCTGTTGAACAGGAGTGAAGAGGAGTTTGTCTGCCCTCCTCAGAAAGTGAGGGGAGGCAAAAATGCCCCAGTGCCCTGGGGCTGCCGCAGGGTGTCCAGTGGGGCTGGGGGGAGAGCCACCTCTGTGATCCCTCTGTCTGGGAGTGGCCAGTTTCAGACTAGCTGCAAAGATAATTCTGTGGGGTTGGGGTGATGTTCCTGTCATTCAGGCAGTTACCAGGGTGAGAGTCCATCTGTCTGTCTGTAATGTGTGGGAGCTGAATGAGTGTCAGGAGGAGGGCACCGGGATGGCTTGGTTGAGATGGCAGTGCTTTTGCTAAACTGGTTGCTGTTGCTTGGTAAGGAAGCAAAACAGGATTAAAAAATGTATACTGGTGAAGTCTGGCCACTCAGTGCTTCACGAGAGAGGAATCCTTCTTAAGGCCAATGCTGCAACATCTTCAAGTCATTACTTACAGGGAGAAAAAAACCTGTCATTTTTGAGGTGTATTTTTCTTCCTGGAAGCTTTAGAGTTCCATATTTCAGACAAATGAACTATTTTTAACAACCTGGTGCATGAGCCTGCAGATTCTATACATGGTGGCCACAGATCCAATGAAAGGAAAGGGTGCTGGCCCATCACTGTGTTTCTCCAGCTCCAAGCATTTTGTCACATCTAGTCTGCTCCAGCGTATCAGTTTTTGTAGTCAGGGGACAAAGGGGAACCATCAGTCTCAGATAACTGGCTTTGCTACATCCTAAAGGGTAGTGCCCATTTTATTCTGTCTTGTCTGTAGCTCAAAAGCCCACCTGCAGACCTCTTCCTGTTCTCTGCTGATATCTCTGTGCTATTTCCCTTGTGGATGTGCCTCCTGCTTGCTCGTTACCAGTGCAGAACCCCTTTCCACACACCCCATGTCCATGCTGCCAGCCTGGCGTGGGCAGCCTGGTCACAGCTCAGCCAAGGCCAGGGTTATCCCCATGGGGCATTGTCAGGGCAGTGGGGAGTGGGTGGCCCTGGCAGGAGCACCCCAGGATGGGGAGAGGATGACTGCCAGCTCCAGCAGTGCCATGGCACGGTGGGGACATGGGAAGCAGCTTGGTACAAAGCCGAGGAGTGGAAGGAGGCAGGCAGTGCTCCAAGGGGTGGGAGGGAAATCTCCTGTTAACCAAGAAATTCTTTGTTATGAAATAACATTTCCCCATCTTGGCCAGATGCAGATGATAGACAAAATGATATTTGTAAAACGATATTTATCTCTGGTGATGGCTTCTCCTAGGTCAGGGAAAAAACTGAGTATTGCAAGGATAAAGGGAGGACAAGGGGGAAAGAGAAGGGAAAGCAGTGCCAGTAGTGAGGTTTAGCCTGCAAATCTCTGTGGCTGGCAGTGACTACTGCAGCCACAGCTACAGTGAGAATACATTGCACTTTTTTGTTGACTTTTCAGTTTTTTAATTACCAGCAAGTTGGTAATGGCATGCAGAATCAGATTCTGCTTCCTTTCACACTCCAGACACTCATGTTTTGACCACAGGGCCATAAAATTATCAAAGGAAAATATTATTGGCTGTAACCACCTCAGTAATATTTTTACAACTCCTGATTGACCACAAATCTATATTTAATAAGAAAAACAAAGCAAACACACACCCCATTCACTTAAGCTAGTGCTATACATTTAACTGGGGAAACACATTCATTTTATAGGGAGGCATGAATTGCAGACCGTGCCTAGGAAAATATGCTTATTATATCCATGACTGGAAAAAAATATAAATTTTCCTTTTTAGGTATTTTCATAAGTTGTCTCAGGCTTTATCAGCTCAACTGGCCTCCTGATAAATTATTGCAAATATTGTGCTCTACATACTCATTGTAGTGGCACATTAGAGAGACACTTTTATGTTTTGAGTATCTTACACAACATAATTCAGAAATTAAGTCTTGACTGGCTTAAAAATCACCTCTTCAGGGATTTGGATTCCTGAGGAAGCATAACACAGCCTGAAAGAGTCTTGTCTTCTCCTCTCAGATTTCAAGACAGGGAGACCCTTCTTTTCATGCTTCTAGAGGGCTGTTAAGGAAAACCGAGATAGCTTTGAACACAGGAAAACACTTGCAGCCACTGGGAAGATACTCTGAGGTAGAACAGGGGCTTATGGCTCCTGTCAGGACCTTCGAAAGAAAATATATTCCCTGCAGAGTTAGCCTGGGCCTGGACGCTGAACTGCTTGGTTCCCACTCAATCACCTACAGGCACTTGGGTTTATAGAGGGTGCAGCCCTGATGATCTCAAGGTGGCAAGAGCAGGAGTGTCCGTGGGGGTGTTTCACTGTGAGGTTGGGCCCTTGCTGGGTCTGGATGCAGGAGGGCTCCCTGCTGCCAGCATGCCCACCTGGTGGCATGCCTGCCATGCCTCCTCCTTGCCCCTGCCTACACAAAGCATGCTGCTCCTGGCTGTGTGGAAGCAGAGTGTACAGAGCAGGAGCAGGAGAAGGAGGGCATTTCCACCATGGTGATCAGAGGAGGTAGGGGCAGCTTGCTGCAGTGAGGAGGTGTGTGCTGGAGACTGCATGGAAAGGGCTATCCTTGGCCACAGCTGGGGCTGCGCACCCTGCAGGTTTCCTGGCTGTGGACTGGAGTGTCTGAATCAGGGTGAATGACACAAAGCATGGTGCAATTCTCGCCTGATGCAGAGATGTGTGCACAGGGAACTGCTCTGGACACCCTGGAGAAGTTATGGCAGCTGTCTATGTCACACCACACACACAAGGAAGGCTGTGCCAGCCCAGAGCTAAGTTCATTCAGGTCACATCTATGGCTAGGAAATGTAATGTTGACAAGTTAAGAGCACCTTGCAATTATTTTTGCTGCCAATATACCTGAAGTTATAGGAGCCACACATAGCAGCTGGCAGGAGGCGGCATTTGTCTCCCAAGTGTCCACAATTTGCTTCTGCCCAGGCAAGAATCTGTGATCACTGAAAAGGATGCTGCTGCATCATTGCACAGTGCTGGGTCAGCCCCTGGATAGCAGTATGGAATCCAGTGTCCTGGACAGATGGATGTCTCCATGGACTTGCAGGAGCCTTATTTCTAACAGTTCATTTGCTCATTGCATACTCTGGGTGGATTTCAGGAATCCAAATCACCTTCCACCAAAAGAAAAGTTGCATGCTAGAAAAATACAGCAGTAGATGCAACCTATACATCTACTTAGAAGGTGAGCAGGACTCTGGCATACCAGATCTTGCACAGAGGATCAGATTTTCTATGGGAATGTGTCTGCCAGTAGCCACTTTGATATCACAGCCTCTCTTCTATTGCTAGAGGTCTGTGTCCAGGTGAGTGGTGCTGATGAGGACTCTAGGTACATTCATATCTTTGCAGGGCCAGAGCCCCTGGGTTGCCTGATAGGTCTCCCTCCAGCTGGGAGAGAAATCAGCAAGAGGAGTGTGACAGTACAGCACTGGAACCAGTAAAGGAGCTCATGCTGGGATTTGTCACGCACTGGCCATCCCAGACAATTGCCTTGGCAGGTGCTGCACTCTCATCCCCTGCTGCTGTTCCTCTTATGGACAATCCATCCATTTATTCTCCATTTGCCTGCTTCTGTCACTGTCTCCCCTTGTCCTGGGCCTCCTTTTCCTTCCAGCAGATGATCTGCTGGTCTGATGGGTCCCTCTGAAACCAGGTCACTTCTGTGTCTTGTGGGATGATGTTTCTGCCACAGCTTATGTGAGAGTATTTCTCTGCCGAGTCAGAAGGCCCAGCTAAAGGAGTGGAAAATCATATTGCTGTTTTCTGCCTGCATGCAGGAAAAATGAAATCTCTCTCATTTTTCATTCTGTAGCACAGCAAAGCCAAAAGTTGCTACTTTTATCTAAAGCTATGCACATAACTAACTTTTCAGTTGGCTGGCTGCATAGCAATATTGGAGGGGAAAATTCTTCTTGGTCTGAAGAAACTTTTTCTCTTCTTAGGCAAATAGAAAAAAAATCTGAAAAATTTAATTTGTGGCCAAGTGAAACATTTCATTTGACTTAAATGTTTTCTTCACTATAAAATGAGAATTCACACCATTTTCTTTTTATGAAGGAAACCAAAATTTTTCTGTTTTGGATAGAGTCAAAATTTTCCAGTAAACAGTACTCCATGCTTAACTTTTATCTATGGAATATGCTTCAATCCTTACTCTCTTCCTTGCTTTTGGGACTTTGGCTTGACAGGAGCTCAGTGAAGACTCCAACAGGAGGAATGCAGCTCCCTCCTGAAGCAGGAACCAAACATGAGAAATGCACGTGAACCTCCCTCCCCCTGGATATCTTGTTGCGTGCCTTTGAACAATTTAACTCTGTGAATAAAATCACCTTGTAAAGTGTAAGGGGAGTGTATGACAGAAACAAAATTAAAGGCACATGTTTATGAACAGCTCCTGGTCCTTCCTCAGTTTATGTGCTGAAAATATTTTTGTGCTCTGTTTCATGACTTGGACAGTGTTAAAAGCACTGAAGCACTTTTATTCACACATCATCAAGTTGTAGGAAGAAAATAAAAAATAACAGTGCCAGCAACTTTGATACCGTATATGTGACAAGTACTCTGATGCAATTTAAAAAGTGCTGTAAACTATTTCTTGCTGGACCTTGCAATTAAACACCAAGACAAGCCCAGCACTTCCTATTGCTAAAAATCAGAATACCTGAATAACAGAGGCCTCTGAATATGTCCTTTGAAGACCAAGTGTTGTGCCCTCTGATGAGAATTTTACTCCACCCCACATTTAAGATCATCTGCACTTAGTACCTCTTAAAACAATATTTTCATGCTTTGTCATTTCATAAAGGCCAAAGGAGCTCAGCTGCTGCAACTTTTCCCAAGGTATGTTACTGTGATATACTGTGCCATAAATGCTACATACAAATGTGTACAAATGCCTGCTATGAGGAAAGGCTGAGAGAGCGGATTGTTCAGCCCAGAGAAGAGAAGACTCTGGGGAGAGTCTTTGAGTACCTAAAGGGATACAAGAAGGATGGAAGGGACTTTTTCCAAAGGCAGTAGTGATAGGACAAACGGGACTGGGTTTAAGCTAGAAGAGGACAGGTTTAGATTAGATATTAGGAAGAAATTCTTGAGTGTGAGGGTGGTGAGGGACTAAAACAGATTGCCCTGAGAAGTGGTGGATGCCAAATCCCTGGGAACATTCAAGGCCAGGGTGGACAGGACTCGGAGAAACCTGATCTAGTTGAGGATGTCCTTGCCCATGACAGGCAGTTTGGACTTGGTGACCTTCCAACTCAAGTTCACTTCCAACCCAAAGCATTCTATGATTCTATTTGAATATAAAGGTCTTCTTCATGGTGAGAGCCACAAATGATCTCATAGTTGAATCTGGTTTCCCACTGGAATCTTGTTTCTCTTCTTCAAATGCGCGTGTGGCCATCCAAGAGATTTTCCTTGTCCCAGCCTGCTGGGGACCAAACCACACAGTGGACTCAGAACATACCTGTTGTGCACGGACATAGGCTGCAGTCCCTGTACCCAGCTCCCCTTGACACCGCCTGCACTGCATCTCTGTGAGATCAATAAAATGGAAATGTCATCTCTTCATCATCACGAAGGCGAGGTTGGTATTAAGTTTCAGCAGTCGATGTTTGCAGCGACAGAAATTGATACACGTTCCTTGCGTTATTGCAAGGCTCGAAGCTGTTTGCAGCTGTGTCTTTATCAGAAATTCTTGCCTCTCTGCCTCTGTCAAAGGCTTCTAAATTACTTTATATTTGTAGCTTTTGAGCAGCTGGGTGTCTCTGCTCATATCCTTTAATTTGTTGGAATGTAGCAACATTGTGGCCGAGGTAGCATGCTTGAAAAATTGTTTTACTTATGAAGGTGTAGCCTACTCTGACCAGTTCTCAAAGTAAGATAGGACTAAGCCTTGACTGACCAGAAAGCAAGGTAAAGGCAGCTTCATTTCTCTCCCTAAATCTTCATCCTACCATGCAGCCCCATTCCCCTGTGCACAAGTTCTCACATGTCTCCTTGAAAAGCATTAGTCACCAGTATGGGAACAGCAGTAACACCAGGAGCCTCAGGTGCCCAGTTCATCAGCTGTAACCTCAAGCAGCTATGAGGGAAAGAGAGCCCTTGTCAGTGGCTTGTTCACAAACCACCAGCTGAAACAGATTCACACAAATCTTTTGTCAAACAAGTTGGAATAACAAATGCACTTATAAAAAAAGCAAAGAATTCATTAACAGAGAAAGAGGCTAAATTAGCTGAATAAATAATTCACCACAAATTCCTCAATTCTGTTTCACACCAAACATTTACATTCAACTTCTAATTCTTCAACATGCTGGAGGATTAAAGTCAATTGAAATTCGTGTCTATTAATGAAAGTAATAGTCCAAACCTTATCACTGTGGGAAGACTTGCAGCTAGGTCTCATACAATTATGGTTTTTCACCATTCATACCCCAGTTCAGAAGATTACTTCAACACACGCTTAGGTGAAGAGCAGGTTTATCTATTTTATCTCTTTTGATAAGGAGGAGGAGGAGTTCTAGCTGTTGCTCATATGCTCAAGAAGGGAGTTAACTTGTGTTTCAGGATAAATAGAAATACCAAAAAATTTTGAGGGAATTTTTCCAATCACAAAACCCTCACAAATTGAGGGAACTGGACCACTTTATCAAAGCCTTAAGTAACAAAAATATTGAGGTCTTTGGTACTTGGGGACAACGTGCATAGCCAGCAGCCTCCTCAAACATTACCTTGAAAAGAGACATATTTAGAGGATGGTTGGGTGGAAGCGCAGGTTAATGAAATGCTTTGGTGCTGGGGGTGCTGCCCAGTGGAGCTCCTCAGCAGGTGCTCAGGTGTTAGAAAATCTGGACAAGTTCTCATGCCCTGTGGCTCTTCACTCTCTGTGTTTCACGAGGAGCAGTGCCCTGGCTGAGCAGAGGCATTTCTGATCACTGGGGTCAGCTCTGCTCCATCACCATCACAACATTGATTCATCAGCTACAATACGGCCCTACAAAACCAGTGAGGACACAGTCCTTCCAAGTCACAGCTCACTGCTGCTTCCAGTCACCTCCACAGATAGCAATAGCAATAGAAAGTGCAATCAATGAATTGGGATTTCATCAGAAAGATTTAACCTCTGTCTTGCCTGCAGTAGCCCACACCACACTGTGACCCCTCATTATATCTTTGATACGGAGACCTTGGCCAAGACAGCCATCTCTGGTCAGGGATTTATTTATCATCAGAGATCAGTTTGTTTTTGCCATTACAGAATTCCCAGTGTGTATGTATCTTCTCTTTCTCTCTGCCATTCAGAACAGTCTCCATTTCTTGTTAATTTATAAACAGTGCAATGAAACCAAATGAGACTCCCGTAGGGCTTTCTTTTTATTGTAAACATGGTAATGCTCAGTGAAAACACTGAGGTATTTCAGCTACTAAACCCAGCAAGAAAAAATAATAGTTTTAGGGAGGTGGTGGCAAGTAAAATACATTTTTTTGGTGTAGCATCTAAAATACTTAGCTATTTTTAAAGCATTCAATATGTTCATTTTCCCCCAAGAAGGATTTTCTGGCCATATCAAGAGGGAAATCTCAGGTACTCTTGTCTGTGCACAATATATACTAACGTAATTCTTCCTTATTTTGTGGGAAAAAGAAAAAAATCAAATAGATGGTAGTTGAGACCTTGTTTCATCTTTTGGACATGTGAAATATTATGCTGGGTGTCTCCTAGGGGCACTCCAGATAAAATTATGGGATTAAAATGTGCTTAAACACTCTGCAAAGTTCTGCTCCATCCCATCATCAGATGGAACAGCAAATTCAATTTTTTTTCAAAACTGGAAGAAAGCTTTTAAAATATCTTCTGCTGAAACTGAGTAACTGTTTCTCGGTTAAAAAAAAAAAAACCTAAAAAATAGGAATTAATTACACTGAATGCATAAATTCCAATAGGAATAATTTCTATTTCTAGACATGGGACATTGCTCTTTATTCTTTTTATGATGTTGCAGAACTACTGAGGTTATAACATACATTAAAAGTAGGCGCCAAGCTTTCTCAAATTGAAGGGCTGGCTGTGCCCATGTCTGTGATGAGTCAGTGCCAATTGCTGGGTGTACCTGGTGCCTGTGCACCTGAGAGGGTACAGTGGAGCTCTCCTCACTCCATGAAGCAGAAGCATATTTTTTTGTAAAGTAGAGCAATGTGGCAGCAATACAATTGTTCTGCTGGGTGAATCCTTAAACAAAGTGAGATAGAGAGAACTGATAGACTATATTTAAAGTCTATAAAAAGTTAACAGCCTCTTCTCAATAATTATGTATCTATAAAAAATAAAGATGATACAGGGCCAAAACTTAATGGCATTTATGTTAATGTGATATTGAGTACTCAGAGGCAGTTGATATCTGCAAAAGTGGGTCACATGTAGCTTAGAAGCTTTATGTTGTATATTCTATTCAGCATGTGTCTGTTCAAATAAGTTTTTTGTGTGTAAAGTGAGCAAGTCACCTCTGGTATTGCACTGCTTGTATGCATGCTGCCTGTGTTTCTGTGAAAGCAAAGAGGACTCAAAACCCCCCATTTTTGCTGGCTGATACTCATTTGTTTTATATTCAAGTGAGGACACATGTCCTGGTACCATGTCCTTTTATTGCCTTTATTCACACAAAGTCACTGCCTGCCCAGGATGGGAACAAATGAAAGTGAGGACATACTTCCAGATGATCCCAGTTCATTGTTTCTTTACACTGGTTTTACAGCAGGCTGGTTTCACTGTGTTGCCCTGCCTTTCTGTTACTGTGGGTGAGAACTTCCATATCTCTGAGACTGAAGGAGTAAAAAGAAATTTCTGCAGAGGCCAGAGTGAAGAAGTATTGTAGGATGAAGGAAAAATACAAAGACCTTTGGGAATCGAGAGAAATATGTACCCCTCTATTTCTTTAACTGTAAACTCTGGTCCTAATTTCCTTGCCGCTTTTATGGAAAATTCAAAGTTATATCAGGCATTAAAATGACAAATTGGCTGATTTTGTCTGTTGTTATAAATATGGAGCACTATTTGCTTGTCAGGCAGCTTCATAATTAGCAGCGGTCTATGTGGTATCAAGGCAAGAGATCATCAGATCAAATTTCATGTTTATTCCACTGCCAGCATCTTCCCTATTGCTAATGAAAGTGTCTCCCAGGCACTGGCATATCTGAGCCTGGCAGCTATGGAACATCACTCTTTGAGCTTCACTTCCATCCCAGCCTTCATTCTCACTTGGTTTTGATAGTATCCTGTATTTATAAATGTATCTTTTTATGAAATATGTTTTCAACTGTGCTTTTTAAGGCAATGCAAAACAATGTGTTTTCTGGTAATTTTTTTGTTCCTGATAATTGTAAGTGTATTTTTCTAGGGTGTGTGTTTACACCATCCTGAAGTGTGGTCAGGTTTGTTCTTTTGTATGGACATGGCAGGTATGTTCATAAAGACAGAAAAAGCCATCAGGTTCCAGGTAGTTCACAGTTTGCCTTCTGTTCCTTGCCAAAGCTGAAGATTTTAGCTGGGGAAAGCAAAATGTCTCTGAAAAGACATGATTTAATGAGGAAAAGAATTGCAAATAATGCAAAGATAGAAATGGGATTCCTTAAGAGATTCCATGCTTTCATTCACTAAAATTTCCCCTGCAGAAAATCTCTTCTTCTTACCTTTTCCCAGTCCAGCTTTCATATTGTTGTTGTGACTGTTTCTGCACGATGTGAAGAAGCTGATGGTTCAGTATAAGCAATAAGATCACAGGACTTTTGATACTGGAGCACTGGATCAGTTGTCATGTCATGACATACATATTCATAACCTAGCAGGCCTTGTAGTCGATTTATGCATAAGGGACTGATAAGAAAAAAATTGATTTATGATGATCTCAAAAACATGGTCTCCCAAGATGTGTTCTGCAGCTTTGAGACCTACAGTTTAGGCTCTATTAATTTTACAGTGCTGTCTGGAATTATCCATCTGTTTAAAGGTTAACTGTCTTTACACTTTTGAAATGGGTAGTTCTGTTTTGGTTCTTGCTTTGTTCATGCCACTGATTTATAAATTATTAAATCTATCACTGCACAAAAACACTGAAACTGGTTGCCAGATTACAACATCTACTTATTTCAAACTTTCTTTAGCAACTTCCTGATATTATCTTAAATACTCCCTGTTGAATGCTGGGAAGAGGGGAAATGTTGAACCCAATGGTATGTGTTCTACAATGAGCTTCCTACAAGAAAACATCATTATTATTACACAAATATTGCCCAGAGGAGCACAGAGCCTTCAACACAGCATTGTACCAGGAAAACCCGAGCATGTGGTTGCACAGTGAGAAAGATGGTAGGGTCACCTGCTTGAGAAAGAACTACAGATGACACCCACAGAGTCTGATCTTTCTTTTTTTGAGTGAAGCAGTCAGGCTATGAAGTTTGGGCTTTTGAGGGGGCTTTTTTTTCTTTTTTTTCCTTTATTTTTTTTCCTGTTAGGGCAACTGAGCTGGTGACCGTTTTGCATGGTTGTCCTTGGAGGGATATTGGAAGAAGTGGGAATGGTGATGTGCTTGGGGTGGTTCCAAGCCCAAGTGCCTCCCAGCAGGCACCCACCATCCCTTGCTGGAGACTCTGGCTGTAGTCTGGAGTGAACAGCAGAGTGGCAAATGACTGAGGTCCATGGTTCCACTCACACAGCCTATTACTGCATGAGGACAGTGACTGGCTTTATGATACTTCTTGAAAGAAATTAATCTATAGGAGACAATCACAAAGTTCTCATCTCTTGTACAGAGCACCCTTCTGCCAAGGCACTTCAGCAGCTGGAGAGTTGTTTCCATTTTTTGCATGTGAGCATTTGAAAAGGCAATCTAAGAACATACAACTTGCAGAGAAACGTGGATGAATTTCCACAGAATTTTCTTTTGTGTTGCCTTTGCATGCATACCCATGGGTTTCTGTGCTACAGCTCCCTGTTGTCGGTGCTACCTGAGCACGTTGATCCATTGTGAAAGGTACCTAGGATGATCTTGGTAACTGCTGGGCAGTGACAATTTTATTGAAGTCATAATGTCTTGTCTTGCATTTTTCTATATTTGTTTGTACAGAATCTTACAGATATATCAGAGGGATTTTTTCTGCAGAGCTAAGCTTTAAAAAAATCATGCTATTAATTTCCTAAGTTGATTTTGGACTCTTAATTAACTTTGGCTGCTGCGTACAAGCTCCAGCAGAAACTTCCTTTCTCAACGCACAGGAGACCTATCCTTACATTCCCTGCTGCTTTTGGACAGATTCTAACCCAGGAGAGCCATTTTGCTTGCCCTTCTTGCTGGATCAGAAGAAGCAGAAATATTGCCTGCTCAGTTCTCTTGTATATAGAATGAGTGGCTCAGCTTTAGCATAGTTCTGTGAGAAGACTATTTCATGGAAAAAAAAATGTGCCTTGCAGTATTATTCCATCCCACAGCTTGAGAAAAACTGCATGAGCATTCATCATCTGGTGATAGTCAGCCATGGGTGAAGAAGTTTGTTGCGCTGACTGATAAATGCTGAGCAACTACTGTTTCCAGAAAGTAGTGTTCAGAGGTTCATACACTCACGATTCAGATATTTGGCATTTGCATGTGTAAAACTGGAGAAATTCCCAAGAGAATACTGAATAAATACCTTATGATCTGGTCCATTAACTTCAGTGGAGAGGTCAACTCTAGAATTATTAGAAAATAGCATTTTGCCCATATACAATTTGTTTTTCTTTCATTTAAAGTTGAAAATGGACAGGCTTTTTTCAAAGATGTTCTATTGTTAAACTAAATTATTTTAGTTTGTGTTGGAAATTGAAGTTCTTGGGTTTGAAGTTCTTGCCTTTACAATGCAAAGTTGAAATTTTCTACATAAAAAGACACTTTATGTGAAATAAATTATTTAAATGAACTCCTAATTTTCCAGTGAAAGCCCAATTATGTTGGAAATTTTTTAACCATTTTCCCAAGAGTAGAATCCTCAAGAGAAATGAAATATAGCTGGTATACTCTCACAGAATCATAAAACCTATTCAAAGTTAGAGGATACCTCAAGTGTTCACTTAATTTACTTCTCATAGTATACAATGTTATAGGAGCAGAAAAAAGGTAATGGTTCAAATGATAGCAATGAAGAGTTTAAATTATTATTATCAATAAATTTTAAACAAACTCTGATTTCCAAACCATTGGCAAATAGTTGTTTTAGTGTAGGTCTTAATGGGTGACTTTTACCCGAATCAGCTGTGTGATTTTTTTTTAATTTTTTTTTTCTCTTCTCCTCAGAGATTCCAGTTTGGAGCAGGGCCTTGCTGTGCCAAAGCTTGTAGGGATACAGGATTTAGCAAGAAGCTCCACAGTGAAGCAGGGAAGGGCATGTCATCTGAAGAATCCCATCTCAAAAGTCTCCCTAGACATCACAATTCTTTACAGAAGATTTCCAATACACACTTAAATATGCTTTTGTCAGTGAACCACATGTTCTTTTCGAAGGGGGGCAACATTTGTAATTTCAGTTTTACCAAAGATTGCACACCACAGGTTGAACTTGCCAATGTGTATCATCCATGAATGTAAAATGTCAGTCTACAAATTACCAATCTCTTCCTGAAGTGCTATGGTCTGTGAGCAGACAGAGTTTTGCTTTTTAAACAAGAAGCAAGTAAGTGAGACGCTGTTGTAGCAGATAATTGCTAAAACCAAACCTCATGGCTGTGATTGCAGGAGCTGTTGTGATAAATACAGGTAAAAATTGCAATTCTGAAAATAAAAATGCATTTATTCAAGAGCTTTCCATGACCACAATGTAATTGAAAAAGATGCTGAGATCTCATTACCGCTGAAAAGGTCTCCTCACTATGTGGAAATGTGGACATAAAGCAATAGAGGAGAGCTGAGCATTGCAAACATTGACCTGCTTCCTTTGACTCTTGGTTAGTCTGGGAATGAGGAAGATTTGCACACCCATCTGCAATCCCTTGTAAATATTGACTGCTAGGGAGCAATGCCATGCTGCCAGCTCGCAGTGGTGCCTTCCTTTGTCCCTGCCAGATTGTGGCACTACAGGTAATGGCTGCCCTGCACATGGAAAGTTTCATCGCTCAATTAAAGAGTTTCAGATACTTTAGGCACAGCTCATTTGCCCAAATCAAGGTATCCAGGACCATCTGAGGCACCCTGGGCATCCTTCTGGTCCCTCAGCTGCCAGGTTTGCTGTTGGCTGGGTGTCCCACAGGTCCCTTGTCATATCCTCCAGTTATCATGTGGATACTTAGGAAATCTCTAACTGCACAAGCTGCTTTTGTCCAGGACACTAAATGATGCCCTTGGTGTGTCTGTGTCTGAGAGCACAGCCAGCACACAATGATAGAGACATGGGCAGTCAGACACTCACCTGACAAGCACTCCAAGAAAATTAGAAGCATTGTGGAAAAACTTATTGCAGTATCATCTTGGTGGAAGCACCCCAAAATCTAAGGGAATTCAGGACAAGTGGTGCTCAACCTCAGGACAATGGTAAATACTTGAGGCACTCCTTTATAGATTTTGGAAGCTGCAGTGTTGTGCAGAATGAGATTTGATCCTTCAGTCAGAAGCTTGTGCTTGACAGGTCCCACTAAAAGAGCAGAGAGCTGGAAACAAAAGCAGAGGGAAAAACTATCAGCTTCCCTAGCAGGGAGGACAGCACTGTGAGCACAGCTAGAAGCTTGCAGGAGGGAGACAGGGATGAAGAGGTGCGAGCATGTTCAGTAAAGTGCAAGGCCTTGTCTGACATTCCCATGCTCCTCCCGAAGGTCTGTGGAGCTCTCAGACCAACACCCTACCCTGCAACCTGTGAAAAGTGCAGAGTTAAAGCTTTTTAAGTTTGCAAGTGAGAGGTGGGATTAGAAACCAATAACCAGTCTCAGCCCAGAGCGGCTGCTTGTGTGGGAGGGTGGGTACAGAGAGAGGGCGACACTTTTGGCTCTAATGTCAATAACACACCAAAGCTCTTTGTCCTGTGTCTAGAGCCCAGAAAGTGCTGGAAGAGCAAGGAGGACAGGTTCCACTTGTGGTGTGGCTCTCCCTGGGCTGCTGTTGAACTGCCCCTGGGGATGGATGCCTGGAAAAGAAATCATGACTGAGAGAGTGGCATTAGCCTTGAAATAATTCCTTAGGACTTGTATCCTTTCCTGCTTTCAGGTAATGCCTGTGAAGCATGCACACCAATAACAGTTCCATTTGTCTGGGAAGTGCTTGGAATTCAGCTGCAAGCATCAGCAAACAGCACTGGGGACCATGAGCCATTTTCCCTCTGCCTCAGAATCCTGGCTGAGGTCCTGCTGTTCCTTCATGTGCCTGCCCACGAAGGGGCCAGGGGAGTGGCAGGTCACCTCAGGTGCTGGCTGCTGCCCTGAGTTTGGGCACAGCAGCTGTGATGGCACCAGTTACCCGCCAGCAGTGGGCAGGCTGAGCGTGGCCCCCAGCACTTGTGACACAAGCCAGCCTGCTGCTCCTGTTACCTCTGCTCTTGGGTCACTTGCACAGCATTTTGAGTCCAGATGCATGTAGGCAGTGCTTGGATAATAGTTGGGAATAAACAGGCATGGGCTCAGCTGAAGTCTTGTTCTATTGCTCTTCCAGTTACTTTGCACAGAAGTCTTAATAGCTGCTGGAATAAAACTGATGGCCAAAATAAGTGTGACTTAGGGCAAAGAAAAATTAAGAGGAAACATTGAATTTCCTCACTGGAGCAGCTGACAGCCAACCTGTTATGATACCATTTACTAACAATAGTGCTAGGGGTAGTGACCTATTTTTCCAAATCTTCCGCCTTTCCCCTGCCCCTACTCCTTCTTTCTGTTTAAAAAGATCTTTTCCTGCTGGATGCAGGTTCAAAACATCTCAGAACTTGCTGGGCATGTTTTTTGTTAAGTGCCAGGTGGTGAAATAAAAAAAGACAAGCACAGAGAGACTTTTTGTTACTGTGATTAATTTTCACATTCTTACAACTCCTGATCCCGGCTGCATCCTGATGTGGAAGATTCAGCATTTAAATAGCATTCAGGGGTTACTATTGATCAGGGGGCTGTGGGGGAGTGCATTTATTCCTCCTGGATTACTCCTTCTCCTGCTATGTAATTATTTGTTTCCACTTGTAGAGGTTTTTGTTATTTAGTGTTTAAAAGTAGTTTAATTAATCTCTTCTGTTGTTGTTGTTTTGAAAATGTGACAGACACTCCTGAGATAGATAACGGATTGATAAAGAACACTTGAGGGGACCCTGGAGTGCTCATCATTTGCTAGGTAGGGTATGTTAAACATAATACTGGTAAGATCAAGCCCTCCAGGACAAAAAATGAAAGAGGCATTTAATTGGAACACTTAGCAATCACAAAACCAAGACAGAGGTTAAATTGTTTTGAGCAAGAGAAATTAATACATTAAAGGTTACATTTCCAACTGTGAGGCTGCAGAGCCAGGCTCTTATGCAGTGTCAGAATTACATAAGGCAGAAGAAATGGCTCTGAAATGATTGTGGAATCATTAACAAAAGCCAAGGCAGAGTAAGACATTTCCCAGCAGGAGGGTGTGAAGAAGAATAAAGACATGGAGAGAGCTCATTAAGAATGAATTGCAGACCATAAACATTTGAAACCACTAAGTGTGGAGTTCTATCTGTTATCTAATGACTCAGAAATTATAAAACTAGCAATGACTTTCAGAAAAGGAGTTGACTTTGCAGGAGGTTGTTTGCCATTATGAAAAAAAGGTAATTTTTTTTTCTAGTTGGGGAAAAAAAATAAAAATCCTTCATCTTTGTAAATCAGCACAATTTAAACAACTTCAGCTATACCCCAGAGAGATTTCCTTCTGTATAACTACACATTGTCTCAGATTTAGTAACAAGGATGTTGAAATGGAGGAACTGCATAGAGGATGAAGGAAGAGACAAGTGGTTCATTTCTTACTGTCTGACTGCAAATGATTAACCTCTTCATCTTTGAAAAGATCTAGCAAGTGCTGAGAACTCCCTAATTAGTAGGAATTTAATTTTCCTCATTTTGATTAAGGTCTAGACCAGTCTTTTCCTGATAAACAAATGATAGTCAAAGAAACGAGGATGAATTTAATATGCTGACCAAACTCTGTTTGGTTTATATGATGCAGCCTCAGCAGATCTACACATAACACAGAAGGTGGCAGATTATCTGGCACAAGATGCTAATTTTTTAATAAAAAAAAGTAAGACCCAAAACACTGCAGCAAGCTACCTAGGCATTCCTCCAGTCTTCCCAAATGTGTTTGTTTTCTGTGGGTTGGATTTATGCCGAAGATGTTTCCAAACTCAGCATCCTATGGGATGAGTTGAGGGAGGAATAGGTGAAGGAGCAAACAAGCAGGTTTAAAAAGTTGCATGAAAGAAATCCCCAGGGGGAAAAGTTGGAGGTTTGGGGAGAAGAACTGTGAGGAAAATGACCACTACAGGTTGCTAACAGGTTATGGAAAAGCAGGTCAGCTTGGTCTACCCTAAATTCTTTTTAGTTTTAGTTCTCTGCTGATAAGAAAATCTTGCACTGTCCAAAAAAACCAACATTTTACTATCTTTAATCATTCTCTGTTTTACAAAGGTAAAATTTTAACAAATTGCTCCTTTATTTAAATTTTTAAAAAAGAAAAATTCCTGATGAGCACATATTCATCCACAAATTCATCGTAAGTTCATGAGTGTCATGTTTACCTATATTTGCATTTTCAGGCAAATAAAACTGGCAAGCCAAAGTGCTATCCCATTCTGGTGTGAAAATGTAGAATGACAGCCTCTGGGAGAAGGCAGGCAGCAAGGTGGGATGACTGTAGAAAGGTCAGTGGCAGAATTAGCTTTCCTACAGTAGGAACAAAAACTTCTCATTTCAGGTGGGTGCAGAGCTGGTTAAAAGCATGCAAAGTCTATTTAGTGGATCCAGCTTATAAAATCAGCTGCTTCTTTCTGGCCCGCATCTATTTTGTTGGTTGAATGACTTATGGTTCTAATTACAAGCAGGTAGATGTCTAAGTTGGAGACTGTGGTTGTGCAAAATATGTCTCCTTTGTTGGCTTTCACTTGTATTCTAAAAGTACACACATCTAAATAGGAATAGAAGCTACAAATAATTTAGGTGAGCTGAATTTATCTAAATTTGCTGGTTAGACAAGCTGGGCTTTGCTCTCTCCTCCAAGAGGGAAGCTAACCCACCATTGCTGGCGCCTTCAAGTGCAAATGGGCTCAAAGCTGGAGGTGACATTGAGGTGTCAGTCACAGCCCTGCTGTGTACTGGCCCAAATAGAAAATACCCCGTCTACAGCAAGGACCTGGCCTGGGGATTTTGCTGCCAGAGAGAGTGTTCCCTGTGCCATCCCAAAGCCACTCACGTGGTGAAATGTCAGTAGATATTTTTCTGCTCCTAATACTTTGCTCCCCTTGGCAAGTACCACATCCACCTGTGTCATTAGAGAGACAGACCCTCTTGCAGTGACAGGGAAAAAAGGAAAAAAAAAAAAGGCAGGGAGGAATTTTATTAGCTTAAAATAGAGGCAAATGTTGCGGGACAAATTCAGTCCCTTCTGAAAGGAATGCTCTCCTGTTGTTTCCAGGAGACATGCGAATTAAAGTCAACAGTCCTGGACGTGACTGGGACATACTGAGGCAAGGTGCACGAGTACAATGGCAACAAAAGCATATGTCCTTTCTGGCATTGTCTGTCAGCATGAAATATTCCTGAGGAAGTATTCAAAAAACTGTGTTGTAGGGATCTCTGCTAAGATCACAAAGTTCAGCTTGTCATTCAGAGTTCAGAGGGGAGGTCGTTTGTGAATGGAGGAGGAAAAGGTCTGGAATTCATAAGAATGGGAGGGAAAAAAAAAACCCCAAACGACCCTGAAATTTCTTTAATAAATAACCGGGATGGAACAGCTCCAGCAGGCAGACCAGAAGTGACAGTCAAATGTAACATATCACTCAGGACACCATCAGGCATTTCTCTCCTGCTGCTATTTGAGTATCTCTGGATGCTGCAGGAAGAGGTTTATTGTGGTGCAGATTTGCTGCAGAGTGTGCAGCATGCTGCAATAACAGAGATATTTCCAATGGTCTTTGCTGCAATACCATGTACTGTATGTACTTAGCTGAAATCAATGGGACATGTAAATGAGAATAGGCAGAATCCCTTCCACGGCGAGGAACAAAGCATCTGTGCTATCCTAAGCAAATAAAAGGATCAGCTCGTGCAGGATGCACAAAGAGCTGTGACCACACTGTTCCATGAGGGGTCTGTTGGGAAGTTGAATATGTGTAATTTCCTAGTGGTTTGGGCAGGGCAAGGGGAACCTAATATAAAGCAAGCAAGATCTTTGCATGCTTCTAGCAGTGAATATTAGGTAAAGGCATAAAACAGAGGTTTGATGAAAACGTCTGTGATAGGAAAGCAAAATCTTTAATGGGAGGGAAAAAAAGAAAGGTTGCATATATATAACTACTGAATAAACAAATTATATGTCGAGTCTAAATGATTAATTGCCCTGAAGAAATATATGGAACAGGCCAAACTGGAAAGAGAAGAAAGAGAATATTTCAAGGACAAGACAAAATCAGACCCTAAAATAAAAGAACCATGGTTTTCAGAAATCCCCCCCTTGAAATAAATGTCCTTCTAAACATCCATATGCGCCTGACTAAACAAAATTCAAATAATAAAATAAAGCAAAGCCCAGTTACTTAAGGGAGAGATGAGGGTACGGAAGAGGGAGGGAGGGAAGAAATACACCAGATAAAGAGGAAATATACAGTGTAATATTTCATCTGCTGATATACCACAGTGAAACATAAACTAATCCTCATTCATATGGGAATATTCACTCAGAATTTACTTGTGGCTTTGGTACTTTTTCTCGACTGGTTATGTTCCAGGTCTTCTGGAAGACCTGGAAAATTTGAAAACACAAATGTAGATAAGAATTAAGTGTATCAATTCACTGTTGAGTTGCCACTTCCTCTCTCTCCTATAAAAAACCCCCACACCTTGCACATTGCATCCCTTTGTGAGTGTATATAATAAAATAAATATGTTTAATGTAGTGCTACAGCTAGGGGTCATATGGATATACTTATATACATTCACACACAATACCCATTGCTCAGTTAAGTACAAAAAAAAAAAAAAAGATTTTCTTTTGAAGACCAAAAGTCAGACCCAAGGTAACAAAAGTAAAGCGTAATTTACCCTGTAGTTAAAAACCAAAGGAGTCTTTTTACTAGGGGGCTGCTGGTTCTATTCATGCCATTCCAGAAGAATATAAAAGAGACGCTTTAGGATTTTGAAGTAAAAATTCACAACAGTATGTCTTTACTTTTTTTTTCCCTTCAACCAAGACATCTTTTGCCGGAGTCCTTTATCTAGAGCTTTGTATACATATTTTTAATCCTATACAAAAATGATAGGATGTCAAGAAGGATCTATAATAACACCATTTTTTTTATTTCACTTCAAAGACTTGGCAATTTCTGATCCATGTGACATTCACACTCCTTCAGGGTCAAACAACATCTTGCAGCCTTCATAAAATGATTAAATATTTTAAACAGCTCCTGCTTATACCTCCATCGCCCCTTGAGACTGATACTGTTATCGTTTTTGTCAAAGCCAGTTTCCATCCGCATTTGTCATTCCTGCTTGCATTTATGAGTTATCAATCGCCACGTCAAAATGCAAAATAACTGATGTTCTCTGGGCGGGATTGGATGGTCTATCTGGGGCTTTTAATCAATGCTGATTTTTATTTTCCATACCCATACATAAATCTTTACCATTCTGGGCCACATATAATGCGTTTGTACAAAACGCAGTGACAGAAGCAGTAGTTATATTATCAAACATTATACCTCGGGGCTAACTGAGTATCAAGGGCTTTCAAAAGGGAACATTGGGAATTACTGTGCAGGAGAGATGGCTGCAGGAGAGAATATAAGGGATTGGTTGTTGCCATTTATAAATCAACATCATGCAAGCTAATCCTTCTCACTTAAATGCAGCCCAAATACTTTTCCTGATACTCTGAAACTCAGCCCTATCTATTTTTTTTAAAGCTTGCATAATGCACACGAACAATGGTTATATGCATTTTCTTATTTCTTGAACTTTTCCCTAGGGATGTATATAGAAACCATGCTGCCGTGTTGTTTTTTTCTCCCCAAGGCCTACAAGCCAGTAAATATCCTCTTTTTAATCATACCTGAATTATTAGAACTCTCTCCGCCCCCATTTTTTTTTTTTTGTCTGAGCCACTATAATAAAAGGGAATGTGTTTCATTCATTAAAAAGGGTATCTGCCTTGTTTATTCAATGAAGATTGCAGTCAGCTATAGGAATGGCTCATCACCCATTCAAAGCAGGCTCCAAGGGCCAGGGCCGGCAGAGTTTGGAGTCTGGATTGCAGAGGAGCCGAGTGCTGGGCTCCCTGGGAAAACCAGGCAGCACTGCAACAGAGCAAAGGTGAGAGGAAATATTCTGCCTCCTTTGTAGGGACATCTGTGTGTGCTGCATGGTGCAGGTCCTTGCCAACTGGAATTCCTTTCTAGCTGGAAAGTTGTCCATATTGCTAATGGCAATAATATTATTACCAGTGTTGAACTAAACTGTTTGGGACTCCCCTGAATAAGACACACTTTCAGGCTCGAGGGGGGAAGGTTGCAAGGAGTAATCATGCCTGTGAAGTTCTTCCTTCCTGCTTTCAGTGCTGGTAAGGCTGAACTGAAACCTTGATAACATCTGTGAGATAAGGGGCTGTAAGTGGTGAGCAGTCTCTTTTCCTCTTCTTTTGTAACTAAGCTTTCTGCCATGGGACCAAAACCTTTTTATCAATTTTTCAGCAAAACATTTTTCTGAATAATCCACTTCTATTATATGGTTTTCCCTATTGTGTACATAGGCTTAAAGAAAACATGTTTATAAGCCTTTTTTACTGAACGGCTAAAGGACATTCACTCTGGGCATCTCCTGCAGGAAGGTTACCAAAAATTCTCTCTATTACAGACTAATACGTTTTATTCTTCATTAACTAGGACAAACAGGAGAGTCTTTGAATTGCAGCCCTACTATCTCAGGGGTCACCCTATTTTATGTTTGTGACAAACTACAGTGTTTGCACTATGGCAAAGTAACCTTGATCGTACATTCCTGCTCTGTGTCAGGGTCAAAGTGTACTGCAAAAATTAGGTTAAGAGGACTAGAAAAAAGGTCTCTGACAACCCTTTTGGGAGCCCAGCATTACCAACCACCATTTTCCAATGTCTGTAAAAGTTTTCCAGGAAAAATAACATAGACAATACTGTACCATGTTGAAGCATAAAAGGCACCAAATGCCAAAGTTTATTCTGTTAATTTTTCTGAATATCTATGCCAAACCATTATGTATCTATATGCAAATCCTAGCTGCAAAGTGTTCCAATTTCCCTCATTTTGCTCTTCAAGTATGGGTGAAATATTATCATCCTTAATCCCCAAGCTGCCTTCAGAGCAGACGCAAACTCACTTCTCTACCTCCTGGTGCTGGAGTTAGAAGATCCTGTGTTGAGTGAGGAGAGCACTCCCATCATCTCTGGGAGTCACACTGGAAATGCTGAACTGAAAAAGTAACAACAACCAAAAACCTTGTACCTGCAAACGGGTCTGCAGCCACAAACATCTCTCTGAGGGTTTGGAGAGAAGAAAGCTAAAGTGAGGATTAAAACACAGTTTGAAGACTAATAGTTTATATAGCATGTGTTGTACAATAATTAAATACACATGGTGTTTTAAGTAAGAGAGAAGAGGTTATCTTCTTTCTAAGCTTCAAGAGGAACCCTTACTGGTACCATCCTTCAATCTTAATGAATCAAACTCTCTCTGATAATGATACAACATTCACTACCTCAGCTAAGTTTTAGACCCTTATATAGCAAAGTACTAGAACGTTGGCCTACCTGCCTTGAAGGATGAACAAATAGCCCTCCTGCAGCACCAATGCATTTTTTACCTCATACCAGTTAGCTTGAAGCTGACTTCAGACCTGAGAGTGCTCTTACTGGTGTAATTGAAGGGAGTTTTATACATGCTTTTCCAAAGCGGGACCCAAAGACCTGCACCATTGATGAGAGTGTGGAAAGATTTGTGTAAAACTTAATGAGGTCCAGTCTGGAGGAAGTAGCCTTGCTTATTCTGATGATGCACATAGGGAAAGAGTTATGACAGTCTCTCTTATCTTCATATCTGCTCTATAGGTAAGGTTCAGATTAGATATTAGAAAAAAAATTTTCACTGAAGGAGTGGTCAGGCCTTGGAATGATTTGATCAGGGACATGGTGGAGTCACCATTACTGGAAGTCTTAAGAGGTGTCTGGCTGTGGCACATGGTGATATGATTTAAGGGCGATTATGGTGGTGCTGGGTTGATAGTTAGACAAAATGATCTTGAAGGTATCTTCCAATGTTTATGATTCTGAGATTCTATATGTCAGTGAGCAGGCAGTTTTCTGTATGATACCCCAGAGATCTGGAGCCCCAACAGGTTTTATGATGATGGCTGTCCTTGGTAAACCCTCTGTCTGGCGGATCTGCAGCTACTATAATTTTTTGCATCTGTTCTGGATCAAAGTCCCCTTCCAAGGCTGTTGGTCAGCCAAGAGCTAGAAGAAGCCATTTCAGGTCTGGGCTTTCCTCTTTATATGGCAGCAACAGAGCTCTGCTAGATCACCAGGAGTGTCATGTCAGCAGAAATCCCTGCTTTTGCAGGTGGTAAGTGAGGCATTCTGCCTAGAGTGAGTGCAGTGGCACATCTGAAACTCTTCTACAGGTGAGAGGGTATACGGGGGATATTCCTGCCCCCAGGAATGTGTGCGGAGGACTGTGGTTTTGGGCTGGTTGTGAGCTCTCCGCTTGTTATCTACCTTTACCCATTATATGGCCTTGTCTGTGTTATCCAGCTTCTTTCCAGCTCTGTGTTGTAAGAGACTGAAAGGAAACTAGCACACTTATAACTCAAATCTAGTGCCTTAAATAATTTTGAATAGGACACTGACTCATGTAGCCTTGCTGAATTCAATGGGGTAATTTGTATAGTATGAACAATTTGGCATGAATAAAGATACAGGAATAAAGCCTCTATTTTGCTAGGATTCCAGGTGATGAGGCTTGTTTGACCTGAGCAGTCAGCCCTCATTTTTAATTCAAGTTTAGACTCTGCAGATGTAGTTAAATTCTCTTGGTTCTCCTGTTTTCTGCTGATGGTTGGGATCATCAATATTTTGGATCTCATTTGGTTTGTAATGTATTTTATCTGGCAGCTGTGTCTCCTGCACTCTTCTCTGGCTTGCTTGGATGAGTGGGTGGTTCTCTGACTCTTGGCATGCATTGATTTTTTTTTTTAAACTTCTCCTTTTGGCTTCCCATCCTCTGCAGTGGAAGTCACATTAAATTCACTTTAAATAGCTTCTCTCAGTTTTGGCCTTCAAAAAAGATGGATTATTCTGAATAGTTTTAGTAATAAAGTGTATTTTCTTTCCCATAGGATTCTGAGTAGCAAATTTCCATGTGTGTCAGAGACCAGCAATGTTGCTAGGCTTCTGGGACCCTTTGGAAAATAAAGACAAAGATCTCACTAATCACCTTTTTATCTGTCTGTGGAACTTGTTTTTGAGTCACTAATCAGCAGAAGTTACCTAATGCTCAGAGTTTGCTGTTTTAATAGTTAAAGGTAGTGTCCAGTGGAAAAATAATGTGGAACTTCCTCCCATCTCTCCTTCTGCCAGATTCATCTACCTCAGTGGGAACTATCTACAGGTAGAGTCAACTTTATTTTTTTACAAGCATATGGTTTGTGGGTGCTGAAGGCATGAAGGGTTAAACAAAAAATCTTGTCTTTCATTATCACTGCTCAAATTAAATATGAACCTAAACTTTCCAGGATTTGTCAGTCCATCCATCTTGAGGAAAATATGCCAGCACCACTAAATTTGCATGGTTTCTACAGGCTCCTACCAGGACAAAAATAAATTGACCTTTAGTCATGTTCTTTGCAGTGCCAAGTCAGAATTTTCTTCCCCACTTCTTGGCCACTCCTAAAATGATGTGTGTCAAAACTTCCAGGAAGTCTTTTCAGAAGGAGCTGAGATTTCACAAAAATATTCTTTGCTCATGCTTCTGACTTAAATAGTAATAAAGATGCTCTACCCTAAGTCTTTGAGGCACAGGAAATCTATAAGTAGAATGAGAGAGAGGTTTACTGCTTTAAAATTAAGTAAGGAATCTCATTGCTAGATTATCAGCAATTTGCAATTTTGCTAAAATGTGTAAAATGACAAGGTTTGTCTTTATCAAAGAAAATGATCCATCTTGGGTCATTGACCAGTGGCTATAAATATAGGCATGTTATCAATATCTAATCTGAATAGCTGCTCTTGTTAGAGGATGCAGTGCTTAAAGCACTTTGTTTTCTGGTCCCATTTGCTCCTGCAGTTTAGTTCTTGTGGTGTGAAAACCTCACAGATTTTAAGATACACTCTTTAAAGGCCAGCCCTCTGTCTCCACCCAGCACCCTCTATCCTGCCTAACGCGTGCTCATAGGCTAGGGTGGAGGACCTTCACTGTGTTTCAGCAGTGCCTCCCTGGGAGAGCAAGGTGAGTTACTCCAGGGTCTCATTCCTCTGTGCTGCACCTGTCCAAACTGCGCCGTGCCCCCAGCGCTTTTCCACAGGCAGAGAGAGCTCTGCTGGTTGCAGGCTGTTTGACATTGTCAGGTTTGTGAAGAAAATTAGTAAACCTCACATGTCTTATCCATTTGGAGAGAATAACAGAGTCTCCAGAGATTACACCATGGCCAGAATAATGGTGCTGTATTCAGCCTTTTGGGACTTTTCAGTTCCATAATGAGACAAAGGACAATTACACGGCCTCAGCAGCTAAGGCAGGGTCTCATGATTCCTTCTGCTATGTGACTGAAAGGTAGGCCTGAATAAGCCGCTATCTCTACGCTTCATGAGTCTTAGTGGGGTAGGGAAAGAGAAGACTGGTACTGACTTGGTTCTCTGAAGTGGTCTTGTCTTAATTGCTTTATTCATTTAAATTTAAAATACCAAATACTTATAAAATAAGACTGGTAACACAACCAGAAATATCTGCTGTATACCAGAATATGAAAGATATTTTCTGGATTGAGGGATGTAACTATAAATTGTGGGGTAGATTGACTTTTGTCTTTCCTATTAATTATTGTATAGTTTCCTTCCACAAATCACTCATTTAGCCTAAAAATAGCTATTAATTTGCTATCAAAAGAAGAGGCTTGTAAGTTGGTTGATTCAAATAAATTACAAACGTATGATTCCCCTAAGCTTAATCCATGTAAGTAAGAACAGAATTAAAGTGAAATTCCGATATTTAGGAAAAATCCTTTTCAGTGGGGTCAGGACAGCATATTTTGATGCATATCCTCCAGTGAGATGAAATGTCATAGCACTATTAATTTTTGTTGCTCTAAAAAATCATCATTTAATGTTAAGATCCAAAGTGTCTGAAAGCAAACTAGCATAAGGCAGGTCTGAGTGCTGGAGAGTTAAAACATGGGTGATAGTTTTGAAAACACCACCTTTGCAGGAGAAAGGGTTGCCAACATTACATTCCTGAGCAGAATATACTGTGGAAATACTGGCAACATGTAATATATGACAATTACAGTTAATTTTACTTGAGACTGTCAGAATCAGCACCTGGAAAGTCACAAGGACCTTACCAATGTTTAAGTGAAGAAATACACTGCTGTTGAAAACCAAGGTCCAAACATCTTAAAACTTTAAATATGAAAAATGGAGAGCGTAAAAAAGCAATATGGGAGAACTGCAGAGAGGAGGAAGAGGCTGTGGAAGCAGTCTGTGGACAGGGCTAAGGTAAGGTGAAATAAGCCTGATAAATGTGGAAGCGTCAATAGCAAGTAAACAGAGGATAGCCTGGTATGTCTATATATGTGTATGTGTTGGAGGATTTTAAAAAGATCCAAGTGAATGCAGAAGCTTGGTAAATCCAATAACTTTTGGTCACATACTTTACAACTCTGAATCTGAACTACACGCAGATACTGCTACAGACCTCTGAGAGTCTGACTACCAGGAAATACTGATGGCTCTGTTTCATGGTTCTAGGAGCATCTCTAAATGGCACATAGTCAACCAGGAAAAACAGCAGGTTCTGAACAGTTTGTGTTCCTAGACTTCCCTTCTGAACATATATATTTTTCTTTATCTGCAGAAAGAACATGACGAAGTCCAACCTAAAGTTTCTCCACAACACAGCAGACAGAAACCTTTTTTTTCCCTGAAATGAATGAAGAGGTAAGTACGATTTTTAACCTTATTATACTTAGGGGAGTTTAGTGTCTCTGTTAAGAACCATCCCCTTCCATCTTTAAGCGTGGGGGGCAGGGGGAAGCAGCCAACTGCGTTTGGGCACCAGAGTGATAGGAGCAATGAGACATTTAAAATAAAATAAAAACCCTGTGTTATGACAAGTGACTAAAACCCACAAATGAATGCAGAAGTCTGCTATTTAATGTAGTGTATGCTGATATTTAAGCAGGTTTATATCTGTCAAACAAGCCTCTTTTCTAAGACTGGCACAGACTGTTCTGCATTTGGTTTCCAGAATCAGCAAATTACATTGGCAGAACAAAGCTGTCATATTTGGTGGTATTTTGTTACATCCATTATCTCACTTAAGTTTAGACATCTCTTAGCAAAATCAGATCCCACTTAAAGACTGCCTTATTTTGCAACATTAAACAAAATGACAGGCTGCTTAAAAAAAAAAGTTCATTAGCAAGCAATGAGTTGGTGGAAAAACTGTACGGCTGCTTCAGATATGAAGAATGAAAGCATGAAATGCTGTAACCTTTCCACAGCAGGCCAAGAGCATACATCAAGACTGTATTTGACTAAACAAGGGTATTAAATGGCTTCAATAAACAGAATTAAATGGAATGAAAAAAACTGAGGATACTTTGGGTTTGATTAAGGAGGTGTTACCTCAAGACCTGCTTGGAAGGGGTGGTGCCATGTGCCACTTATGTCTCAGTAGTAACACAAATGGGTCAGTCATAAATAGTGATATTAGAAAGTCTTTGCCAGCCATAAGACAGTAGGTATACAGAAAAACTCTATGTAGAGCACACCCCTGCATACCCCCTGTCTTTGCAAAGGAAGGTTATGGTGTGTAGTGTTTTTGGTTTTATTTTTCTGAGCCTGCTGAGGGGTCAGCTTATCCTGAAAAGTGAAATTTGGTTTTAATGCAGTCTTCAGAAGGATAAAAAGACAGCTGCTATCCTGCAATTAGAGGCTGAGGGTAATGTTGGTGAGTTGCCACACTCTGGTTCATGTACAGACCAGAGTGATAGAGCCATTTGGTTTTTAAATAGCTTCCCATTTCCTTGTCATCTTCTTGTTTATGTCCTTGTAATAGCAGACATGTCCTGGTTTGGCAATTGGGGATAAGGCACCTACCACAGAGGGGAAGTGACAAGAGTCAAGAACACCTTTCTGAGCCGGAGATAGAGTGTCACAAATACCTCTCTCCTCAGCTGCATTGCAAACATCCTGGCTGTAATAAGCCTGGCTGTAATAAGTGGTCTGTAGAGCAGCTGAGGAAACATGGGATACATCATGGGGGTAGAAGCCATACCATGCCCCCATACTACCATATTCAGGTGGTTCTGCAAGGCAAACAGTATCCCAAGAACAACCAAGGGCCTTCGCCAGGACATGTCTATGTGCAGATAAATGCTTCCTTCCATGGCACCTAACACTGAGGGAAGCAGGAGTCTGAGCATAGATAGTTTTGTTTTGGTCACTTAATCAGAGTTTTTAACCTCTCAAGATAAGAAGTCTTTGACAAAATTTACTGGGTGCTCAAAAAAGGTTAATTTCTATGTTCTTCTATTGTTTGCACCCTAAATAGTACAAAGAGTTGCAGTGATATTATGGACCCACAATTACAGGGCTTGGGGGATGACCTATCTTTCCTGGTGTTTTGAATTCACTGCAGTTGCGATAACACAGATGAGAAAAGAACTTTCTACCATTTTATCGAAATTCACACTTTGGGGTGTTCTCTGAAAAAATGAGACTTGTGATTACCTATGAGCATCACATGGTTCCCACTGTTGCCCCATTCACATGCATATAGACTGTTCATATCTACTGAGGTGACCATATTATCTGGTCTGACTAAGACTGTTTTAAAGCTGACTAAAACAGTTAATGAAGATAATTCAAAGTTTTGAACTGAGCACATTACAAAAGCCATGCTTGTGTGTGTGCATGTTTATGCACACACATGTTTATTAAGGCGGGCAGGAGAGAGAAGTTGCTTTTTTCAGAAAGTGAATAATGCCATCGTTGATTTAATTAGCAAATTCTAGATGTGCTGACAAAGGAAATTTTCTTGGGAGATGCACTGTGTTGTGTCAGTGGTCTAAATGAATAGGCTGAGCTGAGTTCGTGGTAATAACAGATGAACAACACAACTCACCAAACCTCAAACAGTGCATAAATCAATTTGCTGGGAATTAACCACTTGCTTTAAAATTAGGGGTTACTTGACAGGGTTTCAGTGATTAGGTTGTCAGGGACCTGTATTTCTAGCTGGGATTTATCTTTCATGATATAAGTACATCCCTTTACAGGCAACCGAGTGAGTAGGGGTAGCAATCCAATGCACCAGGCTAGTTAGGCAGCATGGCTTTATTCTTTGTAAGTACCAGGAGGCATTTGGAGGTGGACAAAGGAGGGCAGAACAGGGACACTTATCAAAAAGAAAATGTGCTGGCTTTGTGAACTACTAATAATGCCCAGGATATTAGTAGGAGAACTGTGAATGAGGGGAAGCATTTCAGAATCCCTGCGCATCACACGGCCCTTCTGTGCAATAAGGAGCTTAACAGTTTGTTAAATGAGATGCCGAAAAATGTTCAATTATACAGAGAAATTAATGAAAAGCAGTAAGCCATTTGGAGGTCACTTCATCTTCTGAAAGTTGAACATTCGTGTAGTACACGCAGCCAGGGCCACCATTTTTATGATTAAACTTATATTCCCATATACTTCAAACAATGGCAGATGGTAGACAGAGCAGTGAGATTAGGTACATATGGTAAAAGCGGGGGCAGGGGGGGAGGTATGGGACAGATGAAGCGAAGGATCACAGGCTCTGATGGACAAATCAGAATGCAAAAGATCAAAAAAACATTCATAGAAATTGGCCCAGGAAATACCAGGTGTCATCTGTCAGGTCTATTTATTGCAGTATTCCTGCCTTATTTTACTTAGACTGTGGGAAATGTCCATCCCCCTCACTCACCTTTTACTGATGATGTCTTTCACTGCTCAGGTGCACTTATTTTCAGATAGGTTTTCTGATTATTTTTCAAACAGCATTGCAGAATGATTATCCAAGCAGTTCCAGTGGTGTAGTCCAGGTAGCATGATCTCCTTTTGTGTTGGTTCACAGCTTGAATCTCCCTTATGGCAATGGCTCCCAAGTCATCTTTCTTTTTCTTTGGATCTATCTTGTGAGATGTGCCAAAGGGAACACCATACACATATCCTCAGTTCAATTTCTGATGGAACCAGGAGTCTAAAACCAGGAATAAAGTTGTAGTGTCTGCTGTTGCACTGCAGAGCCCTGGCTTTGGGGGGAAATGTGGGATATGGAAAGCTAGAAAGTTCCACAGTCTGCAAAATAAAAGCTGGCAAGCTCAAAAGCAGTTAATGTAAGATTTTTCAAAGTAGTAGGTTGCCACTTGCTTAACATTACCAAAAACGTGGCTGGTAAACACGGAGGCCTTCTTTAGAGCTCCCTTGTCCGTCCTGTCATGGAGGGAAGTGTTTTTCTTCTTCAGTTTTCTCCTTCTCTTGTCCTTCCTTTTAGTTCTCTGCCTGGCACCAAGCAAATTCGAGCATTTGAGTATTTAGCTATGCCTCAGCATTCTTTCTTCTGCTGGAGCTTCTTGTCCCCTCCTCTGCAGCTACTTTCTCATTTTCCCTGTCCATAGCTTCTGTCTTACTGTGATGCCTTTCTCATTCCCACTCCCTTCTCACGTGCTGTATGAGTTCCTGCTTTATTTAACATTTCCTGCTGCTTCTCTTTGATCACCTTTGAGAACGCAATAATTACTTCTAGGCTTTCTGGGCCCTGGATGTCGTACATGCCTTGATCTCTCACTTCTGCCCTTTCATTTGCAGTAACTCATTCTTAGCTGAGTTGGAGGCGCTCCTTTGCAGTCACTCGTTTACCTTCATTTGAACTCAGAGTCCCAGAACTCTCAGATCAAGCTGGCTGTGCAGGCAACATAGGCAAACCCAAAATCATCCAGGCACTCAAACACACATCTCTTCTGTGTGTTTAACCCTCCAAAATGCAACAGTGTACTCAATGACTGCCTTCCTAGTGGTGATTCCTACCTGAATCCCATGAAAAGTTCCTGAAGTCCCAGCTGGAGTCTGAAATTAGTGTTCCTGTGGATACCAAAGCCTACCCAGATGAACCAATTGTTCATCTGCAATACTGCTCATAGCCCCTGTATAAATTTATCTTCCCATGCTGAGCAGGGAGAAATCTACTGGCAGGCTGAATGAAGTAGTGGTTACTACAATGAAAGTGGTAAAATCTCCAGCTGGCACAATCAGGGTCATAAAATCACAACCTTTAAAATCATCCTTAGAATGGATACATTCTGTACTGCTTTCTGTCCTCGTTATGATCTCTGTCACAAGAACAAGTTATCCCTGAATTTCAGTGTCTGAGATGCTGTCTTCTCATTTTCATCAAATAATCCCTGTTCTTGTGACAAAAGATTGTAAGTAACAGGAACAAAAATGGCCCCAAATGAAGCCATTCTCATGACAAAGACTGTAATGAGAACAGAAAATGGCACAAAATCAATTCATTCTCATGACAACCTTAAGATTGTAATGAGGACAAGAAAAACAGTCTGAAATTTATCAATTCTTGTGACAACCCTGAGACAGTAATGAAAGCAGCAAATGGTATGAAATTGGTCCACTCTCATGATAGACACTGAAACAAAACCAGAAAATAGCAACACGTTTATCCATCCTTTTGACAACCCCGTGAGTGGAACAAGAACAGAAAAGGTTAGGAAAATTAACCCATTCCTGTCACAAACAATCTGATAAGTGTAATAACCAATTGTCCTTTCCAAATGGTATAATTCAGCCATTTGAGCACTGGCTTCATACTAAACTGGAGTAGTAATTAAGTTTCAGAGTCTTTGGACTCAGCTCACATTTGGTTTAGGTATAAAGTAGCAAGAGTTCATAGAAACTGAAGAAGGCATGCAAGGTAGGTCCACACCCTCTGGTTAGAGAAGCTCGGCCTCTCTGGGGTGCCTTTTGCCAATGCTGGTTTGACCAGCATCATTTTATTAATTTATTTTCTTTATGTTTATTCCTGGAATCCACAGACCTCAGTTACTGAAGGGAATTTTTTAGGCCCTGCTTCCAGGAGCCTGTGAAGCAATCATCCAATGCCATCCCTCTGCAGTCATGGATGACATGTGGATGACATCACACATACTTGTATAAAAATTCAACAGGGGCAAGCGCACAGGGAGACAGATTTCTCCTCAATTTCTTTGAAGGCAGGGTTGGTTGCATATAAGAAACTGGGAGATGGCAAAGGAAAATAAAGTAAGGGATGTGGGTAAAAGCCTGGGGAATATGGCAATTAGTAGGTAAAAGATGATCTGGCTGAGTAACTGAGAATCTGAAAATTATCTGCATTTGAAAAAAAAAAAAAAAAAAAGCCATACAGAATTAACAAGCAATTAAAAATCAGAAGGTAGGGGCAGATAGGAACAGGCAAAATTAACACCGGGATGAGCTCAAATATAAATGCAGGTATGTGTGCGACATGAAAGAGGAGTAAGGAAAGAAAGGTGGATAGCCTGTGGATTGCCAGCTTGTGCAAACAGAAGGAAAAAGACTGATCAGGAGACTGATGCACTCTATTGCAAATGGCCACCACAGAGAAAGAAGCAATGAAGACTGCAAACTTAAAAGCAAATCCTCACTGAATACAAGAAATCTGGTTAGGGGGGATGGGGAGAGAGTTAAAAAGACCTCTGTCTCTTTTTCTGTCTTTTTCCAGCAACTCCATCTTCCTTTTCTACCTGTAGTTAACTGTGAGTGCAAATGATATCATTAAGTTATCTAGCTATCTGACTGCTCCCACTAGTCAGTGCTGGAAGGCTAAATCCTATCACTTGCACCCAGGGTTAATGCACTGGAGAGAATTGTGGGTGCCAAGTAGATTCACGTAGAATTGGAGGCTGAGCTGAGGCTGATATAAAAAATATATCCCAAGCATTTAGCTGGCACTCTCACACCACTTGGATGACATCTGACCTTTGCTTCTGTGCACGTGTGTTTTTGAGCTGCCCAAGCAGAGAGGAAATCATTTTGAAGTCTCCTGCTATGAAAGCCAGTATCTCCCTGAGTGGACTGACTGTCCTCTGAAAAAGTGTAAATGCTTAACCTCAGTCAAGTAGGCTCAAAGGGCAACACACTGCATTGCTGGAGGAGGAACAGAGAGGGAGAAAGTGTCAGCATGTACATATGGGAACTATTCCCTGGCTTCCTCCTGGGCTTTTGCTACCTTTTGTATTCACTCTTCAGATTTACAGTCTATTGGCACCTGGCCTTGCTACAGGAAGAGCTCCCATGCAAAGGCATGGATTTCATTATCCTTCCTTTTAAAATTAAAAAAAAAAAAGAGAAAACAGGTCTCCACATAAAAAGAGGTCTATCCCTTTAAAAAAAATCCCAAAAGAAATCAGTTGTGAGAGTCACTGTTGCCCCAGTGCCAGCTTTATGCCTTCGACTAATGCGCTTCTCCAGGAACAGTCTTTAAATGAGAAGTTACGGCTGCTTTTCTGATTGAAACAAACTAGTGTTGATTGCTGATCAGCCATCTGTAAAGGAGGGCATCTCAGGAAGGATATGAGCTAATGAAAAAATGGACCTGATTTGAAAGTGTGATGTGCTTCATGCCACAGGCCAGTCTGAGTGGCATGAGATTATATCAGTGCAAGTGAGAGGTAGATTGAGAATAAGTAACTTCTGTCTTAAAGATTAAATGGCAAATTTGCTATTAAATGTGAAAGACATAAAATGGAATTAACGCTTTGAGGGTGTTAGCTGTGGTTATATACACTCTGAAAATGGCACTTCCATCCTGTCACTTGCATTGTCAAACTGCACACTCTTCTCATTGCAGCTCAATTAATACTCATTCAGAAGTATCAATTAAAGAAATGAGAAATGAAGTGTTGACCCTTAACAGCCACCCACACATCACCCACTTCACAAGCACATTTTGTGTGGCATTACTTCTCCAAATGACCTTTGTAACTGGTAAAATAATATTGATGAAATCATTAGGTTTCTTGGTAACCAATTGATAATTTTCTTCTGGGTTGCTTGGTGCTGATAGCATTACCCTTGCTGTAACTAAGAGACAAATGCTGCCACAGAACTGAATTGGGCTCACTGGGCATTCCTGCATTTTATGCCTTGAATTTCCAAAAATCCCCAGTGCACAGTTTATCATATGAAAAAAACCCAGAACATTTAAGTTGTAAAGGTGGCCATTGCAGGGTTCTTATGTTTTGTCTCATTATTACATTGCATCCAGATGTATGCTCTTCCTTTGTGACATGATAGGAAGTGACAGAAGTAAAGACTCAGTATAGATTTAGATCCAAACTAGGGTGTTAAACCAAACAGCCAGAATTTGGAAGGGATTGGATTTACTTTTTTTTTTTTTTTTTGCTTGGGACTGAGGCCAAATACAAACTTAGCTGTGATATCTCATCAGTTTTGAAGCACCCCAAAATCTAACTTCCAAAGTTTTGGAGTCAGATGCACCTCTAAATGTGTCTACAGATGAACTTAAAAGGTTGAGTGGGGTATTTGATTGTATTTTTCAGTTCTCTTTCTATCCCTAATTAATTATCTTTCTTTTTCTTTTGATTCAACCTATTCTTGAAATTCCAGCTCATTCAAATCTCTGTGATAGCTATGGATGGAGATTACTTTTGCTATGCAACTCCCTTGCATAGCTAGATCTTTAGTCATTTGATTCTTTTTAAAATTTCCTTGAATGCTTTTGATTGTGTGGGTGTTGCTGTACATGCCAGTATGCTTTGTGTCAGTTCTTTTCACTGCTTTGCCATTTATGCTTCGTACCAATTCCTTTCATTGTTGTGTGACATTAAATATTTTCCTGCAGGTCTTAATTCATCAAGCACATTGTTGGGCTGTTTTATTGTTGTTGTTTCATGGGGTTTATTTATTTATTTTTTTTAAATTTAGTACATATCACATGAAAAGATTGTAATCCTAGTTTGATCCTACCTCAATAGTAGGAGGGTCTCTTTCTGTGACCTTTGCACTGCTCACAGGCATTCAATGTTGCTGGAAGATGGCCTTGCTAAGTCTCCAGTCAAGCCTAAATTAAATGACCAATGCATATATGCTGCACTTTATCGTTAATATTCATATCACCATCGAGGAACACTGTCATAGTTTTCAAACAATAGTGCTTGCAAGTCAAGATTTTCAAAGTTGCTTTAGGGATTCAGTTACCCCACTGCCATGAAGCTCTGTGAGGCTGTTTTGAGATTCTCAGGGACAGTGTCTACCATAGGGAGTGCATGAGAAGAACCTTATGCATGTAATACACGCTTTCTAATGCAGACACCTTGTGGAGGGTCCCTGCAAAGAGCCAGGCAGATGAAAATGGAAGGGCTCAACTGTGTCCTGTCAAAAGAAATCATACATTTTGTGGGCTGGATTTTCAAACTCTGCTTATTTTGGTAACACTCTCTTTTTTGATCCAACCCATCTGGTATGGAGACCTATAGATTGCAATGATACCAATGGCTTAAGTAAATGTTGCTAAGCATGGTCTGTAGGAAGACTATCCTGCCAGTTGTTTGGGCCCCGTTGAGTCTAAACTGTTCATGTGGCAACTTCCATGCTGAGAACTGGCTTTGTTCCTTCATAGGTGCAATGGAGGAACAAAAAATTAGAAGAAACTAACAAAGGTAAACCAAAGAATTTGGAATTGCGAAAAACATACAAATAAGCCTAAGAACAATGACATATGCATTACATTGTGGCTGAGAGCTCGAAAGTGGAGTGTCACAAAATGCCAGGCACTGTGTCTGCAACTTAATTATCACCCTAGTTCCTAATCTGCATAGCACTGTCTCTATGATGTCATTACTTTTCATTTTAGGACCCATGTCTGGATTGCTGCAAAGGACATTGTGTGCTCTGGTGATGTATCTGAGCAATGTGGTGACTGTAGGCGGACATCCTCGGTGCTTGTGTTGTGGCAATGAATAGATGTCTTGTGCCTGGAATAAGGAATGCAGGAGAAGAAAACGGTTGTCTGTAGAGCTCTGTCAAAGGCAGGCATCCTGCAGAACTGGATGTCCAGAGGCTTCATGTCCAGAGATTTCATCTGTTGACAGGCAAGTTACTTCCATGGGAAGTCTGACTTTTTTGGGTCAGAGATCTGGTTGTTAGAGCTGTAGACTTCCCGCAAACATGTGCGATGTCAAGATGATCTCTGCTCTGAACAGAGAAAGTATTGTGAACATGCCAAACCCTCTAAAAATCAGACCGTAATTTTTTGAGTTGGGAATCCCAAATTAACTGACACATTTGAGAATGTTCATATCTCTGCCTCAGTTTTTATGCATGTAAACCAGAGACAATGATTTCACATTTCTTCATAGTTGTCTCATGAAGGTATAATCTTAAATGCAGCAAAAAATATAAATAACTGTTACGATCTCCCCACAAGAAGAAGGGGAGAAGAAAACAATAGTTTTGTATCCAGTACAGAGCTGGACAGTGCATGCATGAATCCACAAGCTGGATAAAGCTAAAATATAATACTGAAAAATAGCCCAGTTTCATAAGCCTTGTTTTCTTTAGATGAGGAAGAAAATGAAGAAAAATAAGACATAGTAATGCAATTAAGGACTGTGCTGTGGCACATAGGCAGAAAGAAGCCAAATAAAACTTTGTTGCTTACCTTAACACTGATTCCTTATATTTTGCCCATCTTCTGGTGAACCTTAGCATTTTTTGATGTGTTCTTCATTTCTTTTATACATGATTACAGATACTTGTAGGTACACCTAGATACTCATACCTAATATATAATGAGATTTGTATTCCCATATGTATGCTTTTTGTAGGTGCTGAAGGGAAACTTTTCCATCTGGTGGCCAGAATAACCTGTTGGATTTAGCATCTTACTTACACTGTGTGTGTAATGACTCAAGGGCAAGATTTAGAGGCAGTCATCAGAAGAAAATGACATCTGTAGAGGATGGAAAATGAGAAAATATTCTTTAGTAATTTAAAAAAATCTTTCTGAGCCACATTTTTTTTTGTTCCTGGAGGTACCATTGTAGAGCTCTGCATAACCACTGGTATTGGCTATTACTGGGATGAAGCAGGGAAAGCTAGGCTGATAGATAGATGTAGCTGCATTACCAACATTTTCCATAGTCACCCCTCTGAGGATGAAAGCATAAAAGAATGTGAAGGTGAAACCTAAAATGTGTATGGATGTTCCTTTTATCTAGGAAAGGACAACTAACAAAGCAGTTGGAGCACAGTATTTTCTTTGCGGGCGCTCCATCAGGTTTATAATGACACATCTTGGAACAGGAGAGTCACAGTGGACTCTCTTGCTTAAGTATCATCATCACTTATCATTTGCAAAATGGAAGGCTTTCTGATCCAGTGTCGGTGTGCGTGACTCCCCCTCAGTGACTGATGGGGAACAGGCGCTCTCTAAAGCAGTTTCGGTTCGCACTTGAGCCCCTGTGCACCATGTGGCACAGGAACATGAAATAAAGCTGCAAGCTCTGTGATTCCCTCCGCCCCAAGCCTCGCCCTCACCCTTGTTTTTATGGCCAGAACCATACTGCCAGCTCTGTTCTGGTAGAGCAGGAATTCAGGAATTATTCTGTGATGTTAATTGATGGGCATATTGCTCCAACCACATCGCTCCTTGGTTTTGGATTACTTCCAAACATGAACCACAAATGGATCATTTCCAGCATAAGGTTGGGTTTAGTTGCATCATGGAGGGGGATAACACTCTCAAGAGACCTTGGACTTTTGAGGACTGTATGACTGTCTGAGGAGATGATGAAAAAATTGATTTTTCAGACTGCCCAATTTACAAATCGAACTGGGTTTTACTGTAGGAAGGCTTATTCAGTCTGAGGAGACATCTGCCTCTGATATCTTCTGCCCACCATGAAAGTGCTAGGTAAAAACTATTTCCAGAACAAAGGGTCATGAAAAATGGATCGGTTTAGGGAATACACAAGGGAAATTGTTTTACCAGCAGACTATTTGAAATTTGGACTGATTGCCACAGGTGGTGTGAAAATCAAGATCTGCAGGGAGAAGACATATAGATTTTACAAAGAAGGATTTATCTCTTCTGTGCAAGGGATGAGCTCTTTATACTTACCATATTAAGAAAGGGTCATCCCCACATCTTACCCATATTACTCTACTAGGTTTTGTGGATAACAGGGTGGATACTCAGCCCTCTGAGATTACTCCCTAGGTATTAGTCAAATGCTTCATGAGACACTGTTAAATGCCTAAAACTATTGGACTAGCAGGGGAACCTCTTCCTAACCCTTTAGGAGTAGGTGGCCTGCACTGAAGTATCAGTAATTTGTAGGCCACTGGCTGTTTGAGAAAGCTTTTCCCTTCTTATTCAGGCACATTCACAAGATGTTTGCTCCTAGATAAACTCGCTGGCACTCCTCCTACAGGTCTGTTAGCGAAAGCAGGTGTCAGGGTGGGCTGAGAACTCCAAAAGAAAAAAAAAGGAAAAAGGAAAATCAGCAAAATAATTCCTGGGATAAAATTTTAAATTTTTCTTGCCATGTCTGTACTCTTGTTCACTCCCCATGAATATCATAATTAATGAATTGGTTCATAAGATTTCTTGTAGAAATAGCATTTTTAAATGCAGAGCAGCCATATCTGCCGAGAGCAGATATAAAACTTGTAAATGGGAGCATGCTATCCAGCAGAGCACCTATTAGCCAACCTGAAAGCAGAAATGAGGCCATGTGATATGTTTGTTCAGACAAAACTAGCCCAGGCAGCTGCAAACTGGTGGTGAAGAAACTGCAGAACAAGAAATATTTGTATAAATTATTCATTGTGGATCATTTCGAATAATGAGCAAATCTGAGAAAATAATGACCTATTCACACATAATCCACATGGAGAAAAAAGCAGCTAAAATTGATAAAATTCTTTGTTACAAATTATTTCCTCTGCACTGGGTGTTGGCATAACAGACTCTGAAGCCTGACAGTGCCGAAATAATTAAAATATTAAAATGGCTCCATTTTAATCTTTGATCACATATCTAGATCACATTGCAGAAATGTCATGTTTACTCATGACTCATAATGAAGAAATGTAGAAATGTCATTATTAGAAACCCTGTTTTTACTGCATCACATATCAAAATTTGCAGGCAAACCATTACATTTCCTTCTTCATTTTGCAAGCATTTGTTTCCCAGAGGAGCTGAGGCCCACATTTTCAAAACCAGAGGACCTCCTTATACAGGAAATCTGAGCTACCAGATGGCTTTCACTTTCCTGCCACCCACCACCCAATATTTGGGATTGCTCCAAAGTCTCTGCCAGATTCCTACTTCTCCCCTCTTGCTCTAGAAGCCTGGCTCCCAATTTTATTGCACCCAGAAACTATTTATGATCAGTTTTGTAGCATAGATTGAGAAAGAAGTGATGAAAAACTTACCGCATTGCACTAGTCTTCTGTTGGTAATGAGAAAAATTTCCTTCTTCAGCCCAGTTTGACTGCCTTGAGGAATAGGGTAAGTGCAGCCAGTTCAACACAAGTGGGACAGAGGACCTGCTGCCATTCCTGCTCTGATAGTGGTGATATCACTTTCCATTTGGAGCAGTATGGCTGACATCAGCATGGTGAGGAGGTCAGGATGAAATGGACCATGGCCATTTGTCCTGAGCCCTAAATGATCAGCTCCTAAGGAAGAGAAATCATCTGCTCTACTCAAAGTCCTACTGGTCCTCAGGGTGTCTTTTGATATTCAGCAAGTCTAGTGGAGTTGAAAGAGCAAAGGTATTGTTCAGAATCAGAAAGACCTAAATGAAATCAGGATAGCAGGAACAAAGAGGAGAAAAAAATAAATAAGTTACTAAAATGCTCAGGAGAAAGGAAGCAGCAGGTGTTTGCATACCAGCACATCTGTTCAGAAAATGTTCCTTTAAATCCAGATTATATATAAATTTTGAAGCCTGAAGTCTCTGAGTAATTAAAGATTTCTACTGCATTTCTTTCAGGAAAAAGATGAAATAGACAAAGGAAGAAAATATTTTGTTTTAAAGGAAGGATAATATGAAATTCTTCCTTGTGTTTTTTCACAACTGGATTTCTGCACAAAGTGCTTCACAGTTTGGGACCATTCAGAGTGTCAATATGAAAAGCTGGAATGTGCAAAAGCATAGCCCTATAAGCACTGAGGGGATCTGATGGAAATATCACAAGCTCAGTCACTCTGCTCTCATGGTTTTTGGTTTTGGATTATTTTAATGAAGTTTACCAAGGGGCCACCCAGTGAAGAATCACCTTGTATTTCCACTGGGTTCTTGAGGCAGACTTAGATTTGTTATTATTGTTATTAACAGGAACACTGGCTAGCACACCACAGGACTGTGAAAACTTCCCATTTTTATTACAGTTGGCAAAAAGAAGTTTTTTCTCACAATAATAATTCACATTAGTGCCCTGGCTGAAAAGTGAAATTTTTTGGCTTTTTATAATCTGGCAAAACATCAAGTTTTGCTACTTTTGTTTTCTGCACGAAATTATCCTTACAGTTCCACTCAATGATAACTTGTGCCTTACCAGAAAACTAGATCTGAGTCACTTGTACAAAGGTCAGTGAACTCCAGCTCTAAAACATCTCTAGGAATACAAGTCTGGAAAGGAAGAAGGTATTATACCAGATCCCATCCCATTACATTTCATTACCTTAGTCTATTCAAGGACTGATGCCACGCGAACAGTAAAACTAGTTTAGCTTTTCATAGGCACACTTTTCTTTATTGCTCTTTTCCTTGGTTTAAACCAGTGACCCGTCACTCACTGGACCTGTGCAACATGCCAACACATCCAGTGCTCTGCTGGTGTACTTGATGCAGTGTATAATGCTCTGCAGAGAGAAGCTCTGTAGTAATCCTCACTATTTCCTGCATAGCATGAAGGCTGCCCATGTGTCCACTCTTCTAGAGATGCATGAAGAGGAGGAGGAATGCTGAATATGGTTTTCAGATGAAATAATGTAAAATGTTTTCAGCAGCCCCCAATTCTGTTTAAGCAACATGTTTACTACTAGGCTTTCATTACCACTAGAGGAGCTTTTTGAAGTAGCTGTTTTCATGAACACATTGATTCTCTGCTGCTACTGACCCTGCCTGGTAACACTTTAGTTTAAATGTCCATTGCTATTTACATTAACTAATGGTTAATTACAATGGAATTCCTGGGGAAGTGCATAAGACAAGCCATAAGAACGCCAAATGAGTGCATTAATGATTGGTGCTATCACAGTGAATACCAAATGACTTCATAATGACTGGGGAGGTAATATATAATGGAAAGAATTGCTCCCTATTTGATATACTCACCACAGAACTACGACTCATTCTTGGACATCATTCAGAAACTGCAAAATAGCCTGGAGGTCTTTTTCAGTCCTTCAAGAAGCTTGCACTGAAGCTCAGTCCACACCCTTGGACAGAAAGACACGTGTTGGAATTTATTTTTTTATTGCTTATTGTTATGAGATGCTACTGTGGCCCAAAAGGCAATAACTCATACTCAATGCTGGAGACAATCTGAGTTTTAGAACGTCACTTGGCCACGGCGTTTGAGTTAATATTCAACCTAGAGTACAAGAGGAAATACTTTTACCAGAAGGGACTAAAAAAATGTGTTTCTGGGCTCAGGTCTTTTATTAATGCAAGTTATCAAAATCTTCCTAGTCTAGTCTGGGGTGATTTTTTTGTAAGACATTTATCACCATAGCATCTGAGGACCAGGGTGACAAACTCATGCATAATATCTGTCATGTGTTTCTTCTCTTCTTTGAGGGACTTTGCCCTGCTGACTCACTATAAAATGAGCATCAGTGATGGGAAGCAGGACAGATCTTCAGGGAAGTGTGTACCTGTGTTAATAAACAATGGAGGTATCAAAGATTTGTTGACATTTGATACTGTAGAACATGTCGATATGGCACTAAAGCCAAGATTTTTGTTTTAGATTATCTAGAAAGTTTGTTTAGTTCTGGGAAAAAAAGTTTTCATTAAACCTGATAGAAATACAAGTTTAGAATTCTTCTAACTATCCAAGTAAAACACCAGCTTCTATTCCAGAATACTTGGAAGAATCAAGAGAGCAGGTGAGAGGCCCAACCTACAGACCTCTGCAGTCATTTACAGTCTGTTCTTTGGATGAAACTCTGTATGAAGGACCAAGTGCTGCACAGCATAACCAGGAATTCATTGTTTTAGGAGAAAGGCCAAACACTTGTAGGCACTGATAAGTGAAGTGGCCCGTAGCAGAGTCATGAGTGTCCCTGGCACTAAATATCTTGGCGGCAAAGACTATACATTTGCCAGTTTTACATTCAAAGAGTGGATTGACAAAATAATCTGATGGGTCTCTTCCCTCTTTAATTTCCGTGATTTAAGAGGAGGAGTCTGTGTTTAGTAACCAGTGGGCTCCAGCGCCACAGGAATAAAAGCATTAAATGCAATGTTTCTGATAACTACAAATTACCCTATGACTACTGTAGCGCCTGGGACTTTCTGGCGACCCACCGCGAGAGCTAATGAAGATGCCCTTTTATAAAGCGCAGGATTCCTGGCACTTATTTTTAATGGGTCATGCTGTGTTAGAAAATCATGCCTGCAAGATTCCCCGGAGTGGCAGTTGGGATGATATTACTTTCAATGAATCACAGCAGCCACCATAAGGGCAGGGCAGTATCTATGGCAGCAGCACTGAGCAATGGCGCAGCATCAAATGAACGGCTCAGCTGGTGACATCTGGCCCCTCTGATCATAACAAATCTGTAGTGCGCAGTACTCCAAAGAGTCTGTCCTTCAAGATGATATGTTAAAATTAGGTGTCTTTTTCTCTTCGTGTTGGGCGACTATTCAGGTAGGCATGAGAGATCCTATTAAAAAATGTGGGAAGTAGCGGATGAAAGTTGGGCTCCTAGGTTCATCTTTCCACAGTAAACAATAACTTTACACCTTATAACTGAATTTGGTTATGGAAGAAAGGTCCTAGCTTTGGAAGATGCTCAGAGTACGCAAAAAGATTCTCCTGTGGGCGTGAAGGCCTTTGGGAAGTGTAGGTAGGCGCCAAAAAATGGTTTTCTTGACTTTTGTCTTTCTCTCTCAAGGCTGGGTGGGATCCTAGAGAGAAAAATAACTTAATGTTGGGCGTTGCTTTCCAAACACGAAATATCATTACTAATTCCTGTCTCACTGGCCACTTCATTGTACCAAGGGATGTTTTTCACGTGCTTGCACAGTGCCTTTCATGAGAAAGAATTTTCTTAGTGATACTCGGACATTGTGAAGGCAAGAGGTGGAACCAGTCTGTGACAAATAATGAGAGTGAAATGCCAGCATTTGAAAGGGCTTTGCTTTCCCTGCACTGAGCGCTTTAAAAAGCCATCTGCTTGCTTGAAATGGCTGCAACACATGGTGCTCTTCCCCAATCCAATATGTGCTGCAAATTGTAGGCACATGGATCCAGTCAAGGACACAGTGTCTGCCTTAACTTTGGATCTCCTTGCTGTTGTCAGTAAGAATCTCATCCTTAAACTTAGCTCTTGTGTGTGTTAATTATTTTCTTCTCATGACCAGCTGGCAGAGTGCTTCAGCACCTTAAGTTGCTCAATTTGATCTTTGTGCTCAGGAACAAGGTAATTAAGCAAGCTACAATTTACGGAAATGTATTTGCCTTGACTTGTTGCAAGTCTTCAGACAGTGCTCCATCCTAAATCATTTGATAATGTAAGATGTTCTCTGCCGTTCCCCCACTTGACTGAGGGTTAGTTCAACAGGTCACAGAATCAGTAATTGATTCTCAGTGCGTCTCTGTTAGTTTTATTACAATAATGAGGACCATCTTTTTTCATCTCTGCTAATACGTTACCAAAACCATCAGCTTCTCAGTTTGGTGTCAGGACGACTTTGACAGGTTGTTAGCAACTATGTGATGTACAGAACATCACAGAGATGTCTCAAACTGTGTTGCTGTGCATCTTAGAGAGCCTTAGGTGGTCACAAAATAAGTGAAATCATTTTGGAGAAAAAGTTATAGCAACAATTGAAAATATTCCTACAGTTTTGATACCCTAATGAAGAAGTTCTTTATGCCAGTTTGAATTCTTGATCACTGAAGAATATTCTGTTTCACAAGAATTGGTGACATTGCAAAGCAGCTACACTGAATTTACCAGAGATTAAAAACTTGAAGAAAACAACTAAACAACTTTCCTCAGCTCCTAAGGTTCTATTTTCTTTCTTCTTTGGTTTTTTTTTTGGAAGGACATACTAGTTAAGGCGTGTGGATCTTCAAAGACTTTTGGGCTTTTCAGAATGAAAACAGCAAACAAATAAAGAGACAAAAGTTAGAAAGGCAGCTCTGCAGGATTACTACTACTTCTTAACTCACCTATTTGTCTGCAACACCCCCAAATTTAGGGATTAAAACAAAATGAAAAAAGGGCATAAAAATCTTCCCCCCCCGCCCCAGTCCAGACAAAGCTGTCTCATCAACATTCAGTCTGGCTTTATGTGACATACAACTTTTGGTTTAGGGTCCTTAAGTTATGTTGATGCTTTTCAGCTGCTTCAAGATGAAGTTAGCATAATGTGGATAATACAAGGAAAAGAAGTTTAAACAACTCCTGGAGTAATATTGCTGAGAGGTCTGTTTGCAAAACCAAGAAAAAGCAAGGCACTGTCACTTGAAAACAATGAAGCACAATACTTACGTCTTTATACACTGAAACAGTTTTTATGTACATGCTCCTAATGAAATGGATTCAACAATGTAGTACTTTTATGGTCCATTTTATGACTAGGTAATTATATATTTTACCTAGTCTAAATTAATTGCCATTTTACTGTTCTTTGGTTTAAAGCAAAAAAGGTATTTACTAGTATGCTGAGGAAGATTCTCAACACAATCTCAGACCTTTTATCAGCAAGGGGAATGATGTGTAAAAAACCCTCACTCTTCCTCCTGCAGGAAAATTTCAGCTACTTTCTGGGGACATTTCTCTTACAAAGCAACTCCAGGCTTTCCTGCCACGCACTATCCTTTATTATTATCTTGGTTGTGCTCCCCACATCCTGCTCAGAGGTAAAGAATGTTAGTGAGGCTGTTGGGGTCTCACAGAGGCAGCAGTAGACAGAGTCAAATATTTGCAGACAGACAGTGAGCTTTGGGTGTGGTTGTGGTCCCAAATTCAGCAGCACACACACAGACTCAACAAGAACTCTGTGACATATGATTAAGCATGTTTTTATCTATTGAAATTTCAAGTAGATTCAAGTCCCAAAGCCATGAAGAAGGAAAATATTTTCCTGAAAATTATTAAATTATTACTGAATGTTTAGCGTCTACAAAAACTCTGCCACATGTGACCTCACGGAAGCATCAGTATTCCATCTATCTATCTATCTATCTATCAGGAGACTGACAGTCTTTTTTTCCCAGAAGGTTGGTTAGGTACAAGCATACTCAAAGAATTTTCCACCCAGTCTAATATTATAAGAAATAAACTGGATGAGAGGGAAATGAAAAATGCAGCAGATTATCTCTTGTCAGGGGAGATACAAATGGAAGGAAAAAGAGAATTGTATCAAGTATTCCATGATCAGAGATACCTAAATAGCAAAAAAAAATTATTATGCCTTCTGAACCATATTCCTGCCACTGAGGGGCTGTTCCCCCCAAATGACTCTTTTACATTGTTTTGCTTCCTATATATACCACGTAGATGGCTTTTACTGCTTTTCTTGAGAGATTAGGTTGCAACAGAGCTCTCTTTTTTTCCCACACGAGTGTAAACATCATTAGCTTTCTAAACATTATGGAAGTACTGAAAGCTCATGAGAAATTCTGAAGATTATAGAGGAGAAAGAAAGCCCACCTGTGGCGGCAGGAAGGAGCCACATGCACTCCACACCCACGGTCTCCAGAGCAACTTGGCTGCTGGCAATGCAGCTCCACACCATCATTGCTCTTGTAACTACAACCCCATTTCACAATACTTTGCTCCCTGCAATTCTATCTTATGTGAAAAGACTCATGAAGAGAAACAGAGCTTTCAAAATACTTCCCAATTTACTTTAAATAATTTATTCTAAATCTGATATGTTTTTAAAGCTTTTCTCCTGGTCCCCTTAAATATGAAGGTAGGCTTTGGTAGGGAACTTAATAATTCTCTTATTGTTTTTATCCATCTCCCTGTTACTCTGTTGATTACAGTAGCATCCAATTTCTATGAGCTTTTTCCTCATTAAAGAGAAAAAACAATGCTATGACCACCTCTGTCATTATGCATACAGGACTGCAAGTACAATATTTAAATGATCCATGATACTTTTGATTTGCAGCTGCATGCAGGGGCGGGGGAAAGGAGACTATTTAAAGCTACTGAAGCAGTCACTCTTGGTGTCTCACCTCACCATTATTCTCCGTCCCTCAGCAAAGCCTAGTCAGCCACCATCCCAAGAAAAGCAGTGCCAGCTTTGGGGAGAGCTATTATCTGTTAAGTCTTCAGATCTTAAAGGGTGGTGGAAAACTTCACATTTTCCCAGCAGGAGAGCAGGGACTCAGTGTAGGTGTAAATCTCTGGCAGCTGATTGTTGGAGCCCACAAGCTGTACCTTGTAAATAATTCACTTAGGCACAGAGGAATCTGCATATGAGGATGAAATGTCATTTATAACTCATAGGATATTTGCTTCACTGAGAACAAGTTTCCAGCCCCTTCAATTCATTAAGTAGCACTAGGGAAGAAGGAATAAAGGTGATGTAAAATAAACTCTGCTTTTGGCTTGTAACTAATAGAGAACACCTAACAATAACGAAGATAAAAATGAAATTCTCTGGGGGAGAAGAAAGGGGTTTGGTGTTTCTCAAATCAGTCAACTCAGTATAAATTTTACAGTTTCCTTATTATTAACTCTGTCAGAATCTCATCCTTCACATTATTGGTACGGTTGGACTTATAAGGAGGCCTTTAGCTGGAGGTAAGATTCTGGAAGGTGTTGGAAGTGTTTCCCTTTAGGCATTTTTGTGACTTGGAGTGGTTTGCTTAGAGAAAATACAGTGTAGTAAAACAGACCACCCTTCATGGAAATTCTATTCTATCACAACTGATATAATTTCTTATATTAGTACATTACTAACATCTTAAGCCTCTGTTTTCAGATGCTTATAATTTTGTAAAACTTAAGTAATTTACTTGAACTGTTTCACACAATCCAGTGTTCAATTCTCTTGGAAAACTGTTCCCCAAAATCTTCAGGTGAATAAATGGGTTCATGGAACAGAATTAGGGAAAAGGTATGTGCTGCTTGAGTTAAAAAGTCTGAGGAATCTCAAAGAGAAGATGAAAAAAGGGTTCAAAGGGATGCAGGAAAGGAAACTGATACTGAGAAATGAAGCTGGGTGCAGACGTGGTATTAATCATGACTTGAAATCTAAATTAGGAATGTTTGTTACCAGAGTGTTTGTTCCAAGTGGAATAGTGCCTTCAAAATCCAGGCTATACACCTCTCTCACTGGTGAATGCTACACTATCTAAATTCTTCTTGTACAATGAATGTGGGGGGTTTTAATCCCTGCTTTTCCACTCGCTACCCTTTGTCCTTATGCCACTTTCATTGAAAACTGAGGCAAAGGTATTAATTTAGTTTTGGGCCATTTATAGGTCTCTGCTATATTCTCACTCTATAGCAGCTCAATTTCTTCATTCAGTGTGTTCTTTTTATTTATACAGCTGAGGAAATGGCTGCTATTTGTTTTAATCACCTTTGAAAGGTTTAATTCAGCTTAATTTTCCAGAAAACTTTCCTTTTGGGGAGATTTTTACTTCATATCTGTATTTCCTGCCTGAGGAAATAGATTTCTTTACCATTCAGACCCTTTCCTTCTTTGAGTCCAAGGTTCATTCTAACAGTAAAATTTGAGGTGGTTATGCAGTTAAGTCTCAAGACTCTCCTTGCAATCCCTTTCTTTCACTTTGCAGTCTGTGTGCTCTGCTGTTCAGGTGACTTCCTTAAGAAGCTTCATTAATCCCTGAGCACTTGTGTTTTCCTACTGAAGGTATCTGGCAGATAACTCACTTTGAGTGTCTTTCCTAATGAAAGCATACTTGATCTGACAATGTTCTTGGTGCTGAAGATAGGCAGTGGATTCCTCACTTTCATTTCCAGCTCCAAACCCACCTTACATTCCCTGGTGTGTAGTTTACTAGTTTGTAGATCACCTCTGGAAAGAAGCTTCCTGGTTATCCACAGTCAGACAGACCAGCTTTGTGTGATCCTCAGCTCTCTCTCTTCTTCCTGAATGAAATTCTTCTTCTCCTGAACTTCTCACCCACTACTGCATGTCATTCTCCCTCCTTTTTCTGCTCTGGTTCTACTTTTATTTTTGGTATGTAACTCTCTGTTTTGTCCCTCAAAAACTCATGCATTTTGTCTGTTTGGAACTTGTCTCCTTTGAATTCTCCCAGGCAAAACTTCTTTCATCAACAGCTTCTTGTTGTGCCCAATCTACATGAACATATCCACATACAATGCGCTGTTCGTGCACCTGGCTGGTTTTGCTCTCTCCCTGTATTGCCCAAGTCATTGTTAGAGGTGAGTTTCAACTTTTAGAGAAAGAAAAGTACCCAACCTGCTCCAACTACCATCTCCCATGAAAAAATCCTTTCCTTTCTGATCCCTAGTTCCCCACCTCCTCAGCTAAGTGTCTGATTCATTGAAAGCTCCCAGAGAGTCCAGATTGATTGCTTCTCTTATGCCATGGGGAGAGAGGTGTCAGTCAATGGGCAAAATATTAACTCCAAAAGCTTGATCCAGTTATGAGTTAGAGTAACTGTTCATAGATTGGACAAGATAAAGTGTCCAGATCTTATTGACACCATCAGTGAAAAGGAAAAGAAAATGAAGACAGGATCAGCGTCACATCCACACTCTTTTCAGTCTTTTTATGATTAAACGCCCAAACAGAGGGTTGACACCTACTGTTTCATACTGAAAGATTAGGCATGTTGGACCATGATTTAGGAGGCCAGAAATATAAGACAGGTGAGTAAATAAGTAAATGGGGCAAGGTGGGGAGGAAGGAATCAGAATTTTCACCAGATGGCAACCCCACTGGCACCAAGGACACAGGTCTGAGAGACGCAGAATCACGGAATCACAGAATTAACTAGGTTGGAAAAGACCTTTGAGATTATTGAGTCCAACCTATAACAGCAGTAACTTGTAAGTATAGTAACAAATGGAGGGGCAAATAAAGAAAAAAAAAACACACAAAAAACTCCAACCACAAATCCACAGCTCTTTACCAGCAGCAGAGAAGTACGTAAGTGAATAAATAAATAAATATCACCTTTCCCTAGTCTTGTATCAAAAAACAGTACCAAGAAGAAAACTTCTCTGACTTAGGCTTGTTAGGACATCAGGAAGAAGAATGGGTCAGCAACAGCCAAAGGGTTTCAAGAGAAGCAGAAAAGCATATGAAATATATTAAGAGAACAAAAAATATTGAGAAAAAGTAGACCCATTAATAAATGAGGAGGAAGATTAAATCAATGATGGCTCTAAAATCGGTAAACTACTGAAATGCTTTATAAAAATCTGTTAAACAAGAAAAATAAGGGCAGGAGAAATGGATAATTAAGTAGCAATAACGACTTTGTCAAAGCTATTGATGAAAAGCAGGTAAGAGAATACTTAAAACATCTGAATATATATACAGATCAGCAGGTGTGCATGCATTTTAGAGTGTTAAGGGGATTAGCTAATGAACTTACAGAAACACTAGCAATTACTTACAGAAAGTTACAGAGTGAGATGGGAAGGCACCAGAGAGCTGGGAGAAAAAAGGAAATACTGAAATTCTGAAAGGTAAAAAGTTAAAAAAAAAGACAAAAAGATATAAGCACTAAGCATTCAGTGGTCCAATTTCCATCCCTAGTAAGGCAATGGCATGTATATTAAGTCAGAAATCAAACCATAAGCACAATTACCAGCAAGGTTTTCTACAGAATGAATCATGACAGACAAACCTTGATTTTTCAGATTAAGTTACAAATGTGGCAACAACGAAAAATAACATAGTGCATTTGGACCTTCCCGAAATCCTACTTGAAGTGTGAATTAACTTTGATGTGAATGTCAGCATTGCCATAAACCAAGAGTGAACTGAAGATCCATAAAATAAGGAAAATAATAATTTGAGGTGTTCAGGTACTGAGGACTACCTGCAGTGATGCTATACAGGGGTATGAGCTAGGTCTAGTTTTATTTAGGATTTTTGAGGGTGATCTGGCAAAGGGTGAAGAAGGACAAAGTGGTGAGTAGCACAATGGGTTTCTACATGGTATGCACTAAAGCAAAGACGCTAAGTGATAACAGGAAATAAAAAAATAACAAGAAATCTTGTAAATGACAGCCTGTGTATGTAGGTGAGTCAAAATAAAACAGTAAAACTCAGTACAACTGTTCAGATCAGTGGCTACTGGATACAGCCAGGATGCAGAATGTGTCTAAAACATAAGAATTATTATTCAGGGAAGTTATTTCAAAAGTAAAAATGAAAACACTTCACTCTGAAGATGTTAAATCATTATTCTTTCTTATGGAAACGAGAGATGAAGCCAATGGCATTTGGTTTTCCCAAGAGTCCCTCTGACAAGTTTCAGCAACGATTTCCTTTTCTACAGCACTGTTGAGGCTGCATCAAAAGAGCTGCATCCAGTTTGGGACATGTCAATATCAGAATGCTGTCAAGAAATTGGAGACAGTCCAGAGAAGAGTAATCCAAATGATTAAGAGTCTCAGGGGATTCATTTATAAAGAAGATTAGGTGAATTATATTTTGATTAGGAGTGCATTTTAATGGTGCATAAGGAACAGAAAGACATAAACACCAAGCAGGGAACAGGGTGATTTAGGATAGCCCCAGAGGTTTTGAAGGGATGAAGATCAAAAGAGAACTTAGGATATCGAGAAACATTTCTTAGCTCTGGGGGATTACATTGTTGCATATTTCCCCCTTTTTGATTTCAGAATGGGCTTCAGAAGACAAGGAGAATGTTCTCACTTCTGGAGTTGTCACGTAGAACAGAATAAAATACTTCTCCATCTGCAGGGGAGCATCTCGCAGTGTGATCTAGTGAGTCTCTGCACCTTTAATGCCTCCTATCTCAGTAGAGAGGTGGGAGAGCACCATTGCCAGGGAGCCAGCCCCATGTGGTTTCCACTCCCCAAAACACTCGTCTGGCAGTGTTACCTTAACCTCAGCTAATGAGTAGATCAGCCAGTAAGGGAATTCCCAGGGGTGACCGAATGGGTGAGAAGCTGCATTAGCTGATCACACCTGTTGTTTATTTCTCTATAAAAATAAAAGGCAGTTTGCTGCTGTTGTGTACATCTGCTGTCAGCGCTTGGCTATGATGATAAAGACAGAATCAAAAGATGGCAAGGTATGAAAGGACAAATCAGAAAGCTGGACCTATGCTTAATGAAGGCACTGAAATAAATAACCTTTCTCAAATTAGAGTCTTGAGAAAATGCTTGTTTATTTTCTTCTAAGATGCTCCAGGAGCTCAAACAAGCATATGAATTCAGAACTGAAAGTATTTATGGGCTGAAGAAATCTCGTTCTTAGTGAAACTCTACAGTTTCTCTGGGAGAAATAAGAATGTTTCCATTGATTTGGGATCTAATAATTTCTTCCGTTATGTGTCCCATTCTAACTGGTTGTGAGGTGCTGAAGTGTTTCTGTAATTTACATAATCTAAGCACCTACTTAGGTTAAAAGGCTGATGGTTGTCATGTTAGTTTAAACTGAAATTAATCTCAGAAAACTGGACTGTGAAGAGAAGTGTAATCTTAGGTTTCTAGTGAGAACCATGTGCTTGGAGTTAACATGTATTTTTATCACCTATACTGGTAGCTGTGCAGCCACATCTTTTTTGAGTCAAAGATACACATTACAATCAAAGATGGGGATATTTCCTAGTACAGATTGTCTCAAATATTTCCTTTGGTTTCATATTGGCCTAATTCTTATATATTACCAGATATATGTTGAAATGCTGCCTTAACATTAGTGTGCCTTAATGACTGCTCCATCTAGGAGGGAAGGCTACAGGGTGTCTCTTTCTTGGTGCATCTCCAGAAAGGCACAGACCAGTCCAGCTCAGATGCTCCCTATGCTCTGGGCAAGCTTATCCTGCCCACTCTTTGGTCCTGTGTCACTGTGGGCAGCTGAAACAGGTCATGAGGAGATGCCTTGCTTTGGATACAGAGCAGCAGTCAGCATTACCACTGACTGAGAGCTTTCTAAATTAGGTGCTAGGAATGGTATAAAAGTCCTTTTTTGTTGTTGTTGCTGTCCCTTCTGTATCTCAGTCTTCTTTAAAAGGTTTACTCTGCCTTACCCATTCTTTCCTAATGTATGTAGATCACAGTTTCACTCAGGGGGAGAATTGACATTTTGCATTAGACTCTTAGGCCTGCTTTGTTAATTTTAATTATTGTTCATTTACAAGTGCTGAATATCGTGGACTTTGTAATGGATGCATAGCGGTCCTTGTGATGCATCCAATTTGCAGGTGTCAGGTGCCAGGCAGCAGAAGATGGAAGAAAACAATGTACGTGCAGACAGTTTCAGTCAGTGGTTACACCCTGAGATGGAAAAGGATCAGCCAAAAGTTTAGCCTGTGTTTGGACTCTGAGCAGCATGCAGTACATGGGTACTGTGGCAGGTCTTCTTCTTGCTGAAGTGTCAGTGTCAGGCTCCAGCTTGCGAGTGCTTCCTGCCACTGCTGCTCAAAAATGCATCCAGTCCCAAAGAAACTCTCCTCAGAAAAGATGTCTGCATACAGTACTATAGCACTATAAAAAGGATGTATATTCCAATTTAAAATATGCACAGATCATTCACCGAGGTAGCAACGATTCTTCTTCCCTTCCCCCAAGATAAGAGTGTAAATCACATCTTCTCAACAAGGCAGGTAGTGAGGATGACAAAATTCTTACATTCCTAAAGTGTTATTGGAGAAAAAAATGTCACCTCCATGCATAATTGCATAACTTTACTACCTGTCATTTTCTATCAATCAAAAAAATGTTATACTTGAATTTGAGGACAAACATGTCTAATAAGATTTTAGATTGACAGCTGAATGGCTGTACTCAACCTTATTTTAACTTTATTTTTTGTTGTTGTTCACTGAATCAACATAGAGAGGATTATACCAAACTTAAGGGAAACAAATGCTCAGATATATTAATCCCTCATGCACACTTTCCCTCAAAAAAAAAATTTTCTTTCTCTGTAGTTTTTTTTAGTCAGCTCCCTTCAGTCTCACCGGTGCTGCAGCAGGAGACTAATGTTTCTTCTGTTGTATTTCCAGTGCAGCATTGCCAGATTTTGCTTCAATTATCACAGAAATGTGTTTGATCACATGTAATCAGCTCCAGTGCCCTTGGCACAGCAGAGGCTCCTCCCATGGCACCCCACATGTTCCCAAACCCTTTTCCTGGTTCAGGGCTCTGGCTTGATCATCCTTCGAGTGCAATGTCTGGTTTTCCACAACAGCCCATGCCCCACACCTCCCTCAGCATTTACCCATCCTGTTCTTCAGGGTGTGCAACAGTCCCTTCTGCACATTGGGGATTTATTTTCCCTCATCACTAATGAGTAGAGGCTCTCACCTGCTCTTCTGTTTTCCCTGTGTTAAACAGCACTCTCTTTCCTGTCTTTACATACTGTGTTCTGTGTCTCTCTACCACTGTACCTTTCTTGACTGCATCCTGAAAATCCCAGGGAACATTTTTCACCACTTGTTTTCCACCTTGATACTGCTTGTGCTCTACCTTGATATCCTCTCCATATTTATTTTTGACTTTTCCAAGACTTCTCATCCTTGAATAGGTTACCAAGAACCTGTTTCTCAATTTCAGGCCTTTTTCTTTGTGTTAATTCTCAGTCAGCTCTGATTGGACCTAACTCAACCTGTAACACATTAATAATGTTGAATTCTGCTGAATTCCTTCTAAGCCATCACAAATGCTCCAGAATAGGTTTTAAAATGACAAAGACTCTACCAGGACTTCTTTAAAACAGACACACAAAGAGGCAAAATCATCTAATCTTGGCCATCTTTTGCATTTTTGTTTCAGTTCTGTATGTGAAACCACAACTTCATTTTTCTAAGGTACACCTGGGTAAGGAGTAAAGTTAAAGAGAAGATAGGGAAGACTGATTGTTTTTGGAGAAAAAATGTCTTGCTTGAAGTTCACACAAAGAACACAATTATTTCCTGCCAGAGGACCTCAAAGCATTCCCAGGTTCAACCTTACATTCCTCCAGATCTGCAGGGAGGCCATGGTCACCTTCCCATACTTGTACTGCAAAGCAGCTATGTCCAGAAAGTCACTTGTTTCCATGTACAACTGGGTGAGCAGTGATTAGGTTCAGGTGAGAAGCTGGACTCCACCCTCCTCCCAGCTGCCCAGTGTGCTGTAATGGACCAGACACTCCAGGGAAAGATACTTCAGACGTTACATGGCTGATCCACTTTGTTTCTTCACTGCAGAAAGAAGCAAAGACCAGACAGGAATTTTGTGCCTAGACTACAATAAGTGTTGTGAAAGCAGGATGGTTAGAGATTCCCAAAGCTGACCTTTACTTATCTAATTGCAGAACTGCAGAAACATTGATGCTGAGGCAGCCTGCGCTTGGGTGTGAACAACAGAGGCGAGGTACAAGCTCTTATCCCACACTCTGCTATGTGCTCACTGTAATTAGATGCAAATTGGCTTTTCCTCTACACCTGAAAATCACACCCTTGATTGTAGTGGAGATCCCAGCAATTCCTAGTCTGCTTCTGAAGCAACACAGTGTAGGCTATATGTTGCTCATGGCTTGTGGCAAAGCCATAAATGAGCGTTCAGAGACTGCTCTTGGTAAAGTGTCAATACTGGAGCAGTATTTATCTTCCAAATTCTTTAATGCATCCATTCTGAGTTCCTGAAATTGTTTGGACTAACTTAATGACAAATGAGCATGTATTTAAAAGAGCCTTCATATCTGCAAGAATAACCAAGGAGCCAGATGTCAAACTGCTATCAGCTAAAGTCACAATTAAGTGCAACCCAGAGTTTCTATAGCAAGCGCAATTAATTGCAGGCACAAAGCTATGACTGCAAACCAGCGATCATTAAAAAAAAGAAGATTGAGGTGAGACACTCTGTGCATCCATGCTATTATTTAAATTAACAACAAATAGTAATCTTTTTTGCTTTGCAGGATCTTTCACATTCGATCTTTAGAATCCCTTACAAACTGCAGTGGCCCTGTGTCATAATATTCAGTGAAAGGGAAAATGCTAAGACTCATGGGAAAGTTTAAAATCAAATTAACTTGTTTAGCCCTGATATCACACATTCTGTTCAAGCCAGATATTTTCCCAGTGAGGAGAACAGCCTTCTGACAAAATTAGAAGAGGGTATTTATTTTACTGTTTCTTTTCTACTAATGATATTAATATTTCCAAAATTTTATTATTTGAATTCAAGGTACTGCCATAAAAGTGATCCATGGAGTGTAGCTTTTCTAGGGTCCCTTTGCTAGTGCAGCAGGTTTACAATGGTGCTGAGGAAGGTCTGCAGGACCACATTTTCCTGAAGGAGCTGTGTCCTGGCTGGGCCCTCCAGTATGCCTTTCCAAAAGCAATTTCCCATGTCCCCTGCAAACAGTGACCAGAAATTGTCTTTCTCAAAGGCAAAATATTAAAAGGTCTGTGCACACAAGAAACAGAGGGTCTTTGTGCAGCTAGAGATGGAGGAATGGAAGAGGCTTTGCTTTTTTTTGGTGACTTATGAAAATATTTCACCAGCCATTGCTCCACCTCTTCATGGAAAATATTAGACTACGGGATCATGCTGGCCAGATTTCTCTGCTTGTCAGGCTTCAGGATCAGAAGCACAGTGGCAGAAGCCCAAGAAATGCTCACAGCAGAGCATACCTGCCTTCTTCTGGTCTCTCTACAGTCTGTCCTCTCACATCATGAATATCCTGCCAGGGGGGTGGGGAAAGGGTAGATGGAGAGGGTGAGGGAGCAGAAGATGCTGGGGATCAAACAAAGTGCAAGAGGAAGCAGGGAGCTCTTGCCCGCTACATGACAGACAGATGCAGGCAAGTGAGCTGCTTCAACCACTGACAGCAACCTGGCTGCATCCTCTGCCTGCACCCAGCGCACTTCCTCTGCCAAGCACGAGAATTATGGCTGTGCATTTCATCCCCATCCACGTTTTCTGTAGTCTGAGGCACGCCAGCTCTCTGCCAGTGCAAACTAGAGCCAGTGCACTCTGGGCTGTGAGCTGAGCTGTGGGCTGGAGTACCATGACTGCTTCAGGCAGGTGAACCCCTGAGGTGCTCCAACAGCATCACCCAAGCTGCTGCTCAACTTTATGCCTGTGTTCAGTGACCATTTTTTTCCCATCTTCAATCCACTTCACTGCGATGCTTGTGTAGGAAAGGTTTCTCAGGGTCCCGCTTCTCTATGGGACAGGACATCTGCCCATAATGGGATCATTTTCAAAAAATCTTATTAAATAAAATCATACACATGCAATATTTCTTATTTTGTCCATTACATCATCAGCCCCATCTGTTTTACTGTTTCATGGGGTTGCACTGGAATTGATATTGTGGAGCAGAAACTGACGATGCCCCCTTTTTGCTAGTGAATCAGCAGAAGGAAAGAGTGAGATGAAAGAGCCTTTTCTTTGTGTAGGACTGCTGCAAATTTTAGGCATGAATTTGTACTGAAACTGTTTAGCTCCTGTTGAACATTGGTGTGGTGAAGGATGAACACAACTTATGACTCTTAATATCAAAATGTTTTAGATACTGCTTTTAGGACCACACCAGAAACAAGGTCTTGATATGGCCCACATGTCATTACACTGCATTTCTTTCATAATGAGACGCAAAAATTTCTTTGCCAAGTTATAAGTAGTAGTTTACATAATCCCAGAATGCAACATGGGAAAGCTTTCAAAATAAAAATGAATAATAAGATCAGCATTTATTGTTTTTTTCCCTTCTACATCGCCACTGAAAATTCTCATTGGTGTGGCTTTATATGAATAGTTCTCCAGAAGTAAATTATGAGCAAAATTCAAAGCCATCATAAATTAAATGTGCTTTTTTCCTGCTTTGGTGTACAAGACTTTCCATTAAGCTAGCCCCATATAATATACCTTGGATGTGTTCAAGAAAGCCCTGTAAATTATAGTAAGTATTTAAAATGGTAAGTAGACATTGAAAAAGGCCACATTAGGATTAATGAATGAAAGGGTTGATACTGAAAATGCACTTGTAAATAAATAACATGAAAAGTAAAGATGACACACTGTTAGGTTAGAGTTACAAGTGGGAGTATGATGATAAATCACACGACTGTTTGTCAGAGCTTCACATGTGGGTGCATGTACTCCTTAGTCCCTTTCTTCCCTTCCCCCCAAGCAAAACTTCTCCCTTTCCGTGCCCTACTCCCCATGTCTCTGGGAGAGTGATGGAACTTGTCTGCTTTCAGCACTGACTTTTGGTGCTGCAGGTGTGCTGAGCTGCCAAATTCTCCACCTGTTAGGAGCAAGGTATGCTGGTTGTGGCTTTGGCTGGGCAAGGGCAGTGCTTCAGGCCTGCTCCATTTATTCTGGTAATAAAGAGAATGCTTCTGACAGTGGCTATATTCCAGCTTGCAGCTGAGCCTGGATTCACTGCTGCAGTCCACAGGTGTGTCGGGAGCTTGGCTGTTTCATTCTCCTTGGCAACAAGACATCTTGGGATGGGAGCTGGTAGTGAGAGGCAAGAAGGGGAGAGCTAAGGACAATCTGGAATGTGGTGCAGGGGATGCAAGGCTTGCAGCAGGTGGAGAAGAAAGCATCTTCCTCTCTCCCACCCCTCCACTAGTACTGGTCTTAATTTGTTGCTGGATGTGACACAGGACAGCTCAGATTGTAGAAGCAGTGTCATGATCATGGTCTGAGGTTTGGTCACAGTGGAAAGTTTAATTGAAGCTCTCTGTCTTGGAAAAGCTTTCCTCTCAGGCAAGATTTTTCCATGTTTTCATTGCACTAGTCATAAAGGCCATATATACCCATACAGATTGGTGTCATCACATCTTGTATCTCATATCATGTCATCATCTGTGGGAGCAGTTTTGTGCAGTCTGTTCTGGCTTAGAGCTGAAATAGTTCACAGACTGAGATCCAAAAGCACAGAGCAGAAATGAAAGGGGTGGGGGGATAGGGGCTGAACGACCAGGAAATGTGTGTCAGTACTTGCAGATTAACTGGGCAAAGGGAAGCATCTGCCTGGTGACATTTGGGTTTCCATGTCTGAGAGAGCATGTGTAAGGTAAGTAGGTCTTTTGTAGCTGGGATTGGAAAGTTCATGGTAAGCTTACCTCTGCTTAGAGATGATATGAAGTAACTGCATGCAATCAAATTCTGCCTCCTAATGACATGGGGTAAGTCCAAAATTTGATGGCCTTAATGGAGCTATTCTGGAGGCAGAGCAGTGCAAGACAGGATTTGGCTGTGGCATGTACAGTACATGAAGTGATGGGTGGGTAAGTTTTTATAACCTGATTTTACTTCCCTCCATAGTATTCAATTTTATCCACATAGGCCCATTGAGAAAACAAGGTTCTGCTCTCTGTGAAGTGTTTATGGGCCCATACAGCCAAAGGAATACCTTTTATGTGCCTGTGGCACTTTGAATATCTTTGAATGGGAAGGAATCTTTGTGGGCAAGAATAAATCCACATACTTTTTGGTCTGCCATGCAAGGAAGGGCAGAGCAGCAGTCAGTGCCACCTAAATCTTCGCCAGACCCCAGGGAAGGATTTAAGTTCAGGTTCCCTATTTGAGTAAGCACTAGGAACAAATGGTAACATAAAGGTTAGTAGAAGATTATAAATAGGATAATAAATGGAGAAGGAAGGATTATACTACCACATTAGAAATCATTTGAAGGGAAGGTAGAAACCCTCATGCTTTGCAATAATTTTTGAGTGCCCAAATTGATGGCAATCTATCTGTGTTATTTATTATAGAGATATATGTTTTGAAACCATTTTTAAAGAGCTTTTTTAAATTATTAGAGCTACAAATACAGTAGAGCACCAAAATTCTAATAGGCTGAAGTAAAATGTTAATAGCATAGATATAAATATTTGCTGTGGATATGTGTCTGAGTATCTCCAATCAGTTGAGAGAGGAAAAGAACATGTTTCTCATGTGGCCAGTATTATCTAAGTAATTTGGCATATACTTTTGAATAGTCCTGATTAACTGTTTTATGAAAAACACTCTGTCAAATAAACTCACATAATTGGTAAAGGGGAAGAAACCACAGTCCATCCATAGAGTGACTGTGAGCAGAAAGAGGTATATTAGCCCATTTGCTTTGAACTCTTCATTCAGCTCAATGCAGTTCATAAAACTGAAAAGTCAAATAGTATGTTGTAAAAGGAGGGCTTAGGAGTTGAGATGGTGGAGAGTAGTAACAATCTCTGCTCTTTATTGATCTCTATAACCAGAGTTTGCAAGTGCCTCTCAACTTTCAGTTCTGCACTCTGTGGCATAGATACAGCGGCATTTAACCAGCAGATGCAAGAGGCAAATTATCAACATCTGCCCAATCCGAGCAGCATTACTCAGAGCTGGCCTGATTGAGCCACTTCCCACGCGAAAAAAAGAAATAAATCCAGTTTTCAAGCAGAGTAGTATTTTTTGCAACCATGCCACTGTAGTTGAATTATGCAGATGTGATCTATCAAGTCCTCAGTTCCACATCATTTAATAACCAAGAATCTGAGGAGCTACATGACTTCCCTGTGTTTGTAAGACAAACCTGTGGCGGAGCAAGGAACATCTCCCTGCCCCTGGATCTGCATCCTTCCTCTTTAGATATAGTAGTTAGAAACTCAAGGGTGCAGGCTCTCTGTGAGTTAGTACGTGTTCTCTATCAAGGAAAACGCAACAGCAAAGGGTCCAATGTGTTTTTCATAGACAAAATAATGAGAGGTTTGAATTGCAGCTTCACTGCCAATGTTGCTCCATTTCAGCCACACAAGGCTAATGTGGATGGTGACAACTGTGCTGTGATTGCAGCCCATCCTTCTGTTGTACAGTTATGTGTGTTGTGCACTTTCAAATGAGGTGTCGGTGAGTGTTGCAGCATTGGCAAAGTTGGCATAGGGTGGGCAATCAACAGCAGCAAATGGGACCAGGCAGAATTGAGATAATGAGCAAAATGGTCATGGGATAACCTAGGAGGAGGGTGCAAGCCATGACCGTGATTCTGCCACTGCTCATGATCATGAACAGCAAAAGAAGTGCCTATGCTGATGCCACTGGAGGTATAGGAAGATGTGGACAACAGAAGCCCATGTTTACATTGATAAACATATCACAATGTCCCTGCCTGGGAAGGGATTGGAGCAGCAGAAGCCAAATGAGAAGGCAAGCAAGGACAGCAATAGGAAGGACTATCACTGCAGTAGAGAGAACATTGAAGATTTCCAAAGGACAATTTCCATTATGTGGACTTCCACACTCCTTTTGCCCTTAGTCTGGTTGAGAAATCCTGCAAGGAAGGTTTCATTACAGCTTGTCACATGTTTGGGCTGGGCATCCAGACTACTCACGGCTTTCAAAACACACCTGAAATGCAAGCAAGCTGTAGGAAACTGCCAGGTTGTGCTCATAAGAAAGAAGTCTGATGAGCAGCCTTGGTTCTTGGGTCTCAGGGCATGGGTGCCTCACAATGGGGAGAACAGCCACCTTCTGCTGCCTCTTTGCCTGAAATATTTTGGCAGGTGAAACTTAGAACCTTGGTTATGCTGGTAACGCTTCAGTCATGTTGTAAGTCACTAAACAATCTTCATGAAATTGAGCTCAGCTCTCTATCTGTGCTTTAGGAAAGTTTCATTATATTTTAAGGGCTTGTTTTTTTCTTTTTTTGAACCTGCGAGCTTTTTACCTGTTTCTGCCACTCTCAGGTTTCAGCTGATGAGATTAGTTTAGCAATCAGGAAATTACTACCATCAGGCTAATTTCAGTATTGTTCATGCGCTGCAAAGCGACTTGCTACACAAGAAAAAACAACACACCACATTTGAGCAATATTTGTGCAGTATGTCAGACATGTAGCAATATTCTCTGTGATTATCACCCTATACAATTTTCAAAGTAGTGATGAATTGTGACAGATCCTCCTCTGAAATAACCCATCATAGTTTATGAAATTGGCGGAAGTATATCAACTTACATCAGCTGAAGATCTGGGCTGCATTTCCAGCTTGCTGCTAATACATTTTTATGACGGAAGCAAGTACCTGAGATGAACTGCGAGTTAACCTCTCTAGGTGTACTTTATATTCTTCTTGTGAGAAACACTAGATATGTTTCAAACTCACTTAAACAAAGATTCAGCCACTGAGTATTGAAAATGAATAACATCTCTGGCAAAGTCTGGCATAAATATGGTCGAAATTTCTCCCATGTGTAGTAAGGATTAGGGAATCCAGGGGAAGCTACTGATCCTGAGCTGTCAAGCAAAGAAAATTTAGAAATTATGAAAATGGAAAGCAGACTGTACTTGCTACTTCTTTCTCAATACAAGCAACTTGGTTTCACCTAAACCACATCTCCAGTATGCACACAAGCATTTTTAATAGATATTTATAATATCAGTGAAATCGTAGTATCTATTGGCAACATGGTATATGTAGTTACATTGTAACATCGATTACAATACTATCAGTGTAGTTTTAAACTTTACCATGAAAGAACACCCTTTTCTGTCTGTGAATAGTGGAGCTTGGGGAGTAGAAAAGTGTGACTTAAGGTAGTTCTGCTGACTGGCTAAAAAGACCCATTTAGAGGTGAAGATGAGTTAATTCAGAAAAGGCCAAGTTACTGACAGTTTTAATAATAAAGCAACTCTTCAGAATGGTGGTGTGAGGTGAACAATTTGTCTAACAATATGAAACCAGTCTAACAATATGAAAGAGACATGTCATTAGTTTCTTCCTCTATTAATATGTTCAGTAGTTACCATCCTTTAGGAGCTTTCCTAGTAATTCCTTTTTATTTATATTTGTGTCTTTTTTTTTTCACTAATCCATCAAAAATGCTTTATTTATTTATTTTAAAAGACCACACAAAGAACTGATCTACCTTACACAAGTGTCTGGTGGGAAATAGTCATGTAAATTTTGATTCAGGGAATGCAGGAAAGAAGGAGGCCACCACCTAAGAAATGGATGACAGCATCTGAAAGTGGTTCCAGCATTTTAAAAGCAATTATGGGGGGTAGATTTATGCATGAAACCTGCTCTGTACATTAACTAAATTTGTGGGTTTAATCACTGGAAGGAGAAAAACAGCTATGAAATACTGAAAGTAACAGGTCATTGTAGATATTCCCTCGAGGACATAATTTGTGTCGGTGTGTGTAGACAGGACTACGCATATGTGTTGCAGAAGTGACAAAGAGAAAGTCAGTGAACATCCTCCAAAAGCAAATACAGGATAATGCTGGAATATATGGTTTCCTGAATAAAGAAAATAAAGCTGTGACTATGTGAAGATTTCTTAGTATGGGAATGGCAAAGGAGTAATGCATTCTTCACTCCAATGGAAATTAATGGAGCATGCATTCCTCATTCTCAGTCTATTTGAGGCTGCAACAGGGGATATCACATCTGGCAAAACTACTTTGAGTCATGTTATAGCACTTATAACATCATCTGGACCTTAGGAAACAGCTTTCTGAAAATAAGGAATGCTGTACAGTACCTGACATTAGCCCTGTTGAAAGGTACTGATAAGTTGCAGAGGCCTAAGAAATTAAGGGCCATATTTGCATGGAATTTCTCTGCACTTTATTACAGCCAGTTCCCTGGTTTTGTAATTTTAACTGCCCTTTTCCCTCAAGTGCCTTCCCCAGGGTGAGTAGGGGGTGCTCATTTGTGAAAGGGAACCAAATCAGTCAGAAAGGAGAGCATCTGGGACAACAACAACAGAGGAACACTGTGTACCCAGAAACATTACAAAATCTGGTATAAATTAAAAACATTCATTATTAATAGAAGTACTATTTTCAAACTATGTCGCACTTTCATCTCTGAGGGTTTCACATGCTATAGTCCTGATCCGGTGTTTGTATTCCTAACTCCTACAGTTAGCTCGATCAGATTTGATAGAATTGGTGGTGTGAAGAGGATGCACACTTTATACTTTGCTTTGCAAAATTTGGCTTTAGACATAAACAACTTCATAAAAACTTCACTGCTGCTGTGATGGAGGCCACTGTCCTGTGGAATTTTCCATATATTCTGTAATTACCTTGCAGAAGGGGCATGGCAGTGGATAAAGCACCTCAAGACTTGGGCAGCAAGCAGAGAGCAGAACAGAGCCTTGGTCTGTTGGTACCTGTGAGTGAGAGAGGCTCACACTCACACATAGCACTCATTGCATGAGAACGGTTCACATTTGCCCCCTTAGGTTCACATTTACCCCCTTATTCCTGCACTAGAAGAAATATGAAATGACCAAACTGTGATGTCCAGGAATGCCTGAAATAAAATGAATAGAGACCCATATTCCAGGAAGGGTCAGAGCTGTCTGGTGTTCATACTCTGAGCTGATGAGAGACTTGGAAATGCAAAAGGGAGCAGGAAAGTCTTAATGTCCTAAAATCTTCTATTGGAACACATTAGCTATGGATAGGTTTAGTGTTTGTCTTTGAACCAGAATGTGATTCTGTTCCAAAATACCAGATCAGTACACCCTATGGATGGTGACCCTTAAAACCAACACCTCCACCCAAACATCAGTGCCACTTGGCATCATCTGTCAGCTGGTATCAGCTAGCTTGATCATCCCAGAGAGGTGATCATATGCCACTGCAGAAGTTCTTGTATTTTTGGGGGAAGGAGGGTGGGGCATAGGTGAGTGTGTAGAAAAGGGTAAAAGAGTTATCAAGTGCTTTGTTCAGGGGTCAATAAATAAGTGGCTGAGCTAGACAGTTACACACAGTAACATGGGGTTTACCCTGTAAAATAAGCTTGGACCTTTATTAAAAATGTACAGGAATGCTCACTTTTGCTATAGGATTTTAACATTTACACGTTTATAATAATTTCTTTTTTTCAACATTTACTTGTTTCCAACATCGGTTATAGAAAGTCCCCAGTGTTCTGTCCTGCACCCAGGATTATAAAAATATTTAAAGTCACAGAACAGATATATGGCTAGGCAGACACATATTTTGATTTATGTTATACTATGGTTGAGGCACACATTTGAAGGCAAGGTTTTTGGCTGACAACAGCATCACAATAGCAGTCTTCCAGCCATATATTTTAGTGATGACCCCTGAAAATTATCAGGGTTTAATACAAGGCTATAATATAGGGTTTCTGAAAACTCTACATAAGCAATAGACAACATAAAAAGTCATACGACTATTTATGTGCCATCAAATCACATTAGGGGGGATTTGACCACATAAATTGTAAAATGACTTTTTGGGAATATGGAAATTAAAGAAAAATGTTCAAATAGAAACCATAATTTACAGAAAAATCACAAATATGCAACCATGCTACAAAAGAAGGAAAGCAAGAGGCAAAAAGAGAATGGAAGACTTCTTGGAATCTTTTCCATATACTGCAAGATTTTTTTTTTAACACACACAATCAAAGATGCATTCTGTCATATCATATCATTATTACCTATATTTTTTTGTATTATATTGTGAGTTATGTGGGAGTTGACTGATATCTATGTTGTCAGCTGTTTGCCAGCTGTTTGCTCCTGGGATGAGCGGGGTGAATGTTAGCTTCTCAGAACCATCAAAATAAACAGCATCATTTCTCTTTGTTCTTTCTCTGCTGCAAAAAATGCTCTGTGGATAGAAAAACTTCCCAGCCCCAAAATCTCACCCTATTTTCTTGCATCACTTCTGGTACATATTAATATTTATCTGGTTCTCATTGTTTGGTGATGCTAATAAAACTGCAGAGTATGTAAGAATAATAATAGTGTCAGCCACGGAATATCAAGAGTGTAATAAGTGCTGTAAAGACAAGGGTGAAATTGAGAGGCTACTCAAAATAAAACTCTGCAACCCAAAGAATGTAGCTAAAGTCTATGGAATTTTTAACATTGATGACATTGTGAAGTGGGTTGGCCTTGTAAATCTGGTGGAAGATGAGCTGTGGCATTGCCTCAGGTTGCCTCTGTGGAACAGGAGGGCACTGTGCAGCTGCAGGCCCAGTCCATGGTGGGACCATCCCTGTAACCCTTCACTCCTCCTCCATGGGAAGGGCACAGAGCCAACTCCAGTTTGCCTTTGTTCTCTGGAATGCACAAACCCAACACATTCAGAAGCAGAATAAAACGTTACAAATGCTGGCCATTATTACCCTAGGTTTTTGGGATGTGAGGGTGAAGAAGGAGTTGTTATCCTCCCTGTGATCTGGTTTCTTTGGCGAAGGAATTTCTCTCCTATGGTCCCAATTTGTCAGTGGTTAACACATGCTCAGCCTCAAACATTTAAGCAGTGCTACTGACTTAAAAGCGCATTTATCTTATAGTATGTGAATGTAACTATTCTCTTGCCTAAATTTTACCATGTGCCAAAGTGCTTTGCTGGGGAGATTATCAATATTCTTAGATTACTCTTAAGAAAAAGAAGAGACTTTTATTTTGAGGTAATAATAAATACTAAATTCTTGGAAGATTAAAGGATTGAGGAGACTTTACATGTCACTGTTGTGCATGCACAGCTCCCTTTGAAGTCAATGGAACTTGTGTGTGCCAAAGGGCAGAGATATAGGGTGGCAGAATTTCATAATACTGTGACTTAAGAGCCCAAAACACCAGGAGATATCTAGAATGAATACGTGAACTTTTTAAATGCTTGAATGCTTTGAAGTGCTCCTTCTTTCTTCTTTTTTTTTCTTTGTGTTGTTGTGTGCGTGGGGTTTTTTGTTTCGTTTTTGGTTGTTTTGGGTTTTGGTTTTTTGGGGAGCTCTTTATCAGGGAGCTTCCCTGATATAAAATAGAAGAGCAGAGGTTATTTAGAAAAGCTGGGAAGAACTTCAGCATATACAAAAGACACAAGGGGCAGTCTAGAGGCAGGAGGAGATGCTGCTGGAAACAGGAAGGCAAGCTCTTGAGCCTAAAAGAGAGATACCCAGAAAGCAGAATGCTCATAAGCCAAAGGAAGGTGTACAAACCATCCAGGAGAACTGTACGTCAGAATCTACCTCTGGGAAATCTGTTGAATCAGGGAGGCTGTGATTATTTTGCACCTTGGATTACTTGTGTGTGCTCAAGCAAGAAAACTATATAGCTATTTTCTTTGCTTGCCAAAGCAAAACAATTAGATAGCGTTCTTACTGATGCTCTTAAACGAGATTATTTTTGTTCTACAAAACATTGCTCTTATTTATTGACTTTATTTTGGAAGACTTCAAATGCTGGATTTCTCCCAACATTAGGGGAAGGCTTAGAGCTCTTTATGATTCTTTCTTTCCACATGAGCTACATCTAGGAAAGTGCTGAGCAAAGAATGAGGAGCACTTAGCATTCTGCTACACTGCCTAACATCATTAGAAAATTGCACCTTTCAAGAACTGGTATAGAGACTGTGAGCCTGAAGTGTTCCATTTCTGGTAACAATAGCATAATATTAATCACTCATTAACAGCCTTGGTCATTTGGCTTATTTCCTCATTTTCTACCGACCTTTTGAAAATCCTGTTTTGCCCTTGCTGTTCTCTTACTTATGAATGGCATCAGCAGCTGTATCTGGGTTTGAAAGGCCATGTGTGGAAAGGGAAAGGAAGAGGGATGACAGGCTCTAGCCAACATACGTTTGCAAACGACTACTAGCTTACCACATTGCACTCATTTTTTTTATTTTTCTGCTAATTACAGGAAGAGTGATTTATTAATATTTGTGCAATGGTAACTTCTCAGCTCACCCACAGCCTTTTCTAATCCAGCCAATTATTTTTAGTATTACTTTTAAGCTCTGTCTTTAATTAATGGGGTGCAGAAGTTTAAAGCATATGGGGTTGCTTTTCTAAAGTCTGGGAAGAAGCAGAGTTTTAAAATCCTGAAGATACACTTCTCAATATTGCACTTAAACTCTGTGTCTGAAAATACTACATATAAGTTGTCACATTCTCTTCAGCTCGACATAAAATTCTGTGACGTGTCACATCAAATAGCAACAATCATGAAATTTTTAGGGATGTGTCAGTTTTGAGATACATACTTTCTTGCTTTGATCCACCATGGTTCAATTGGAAGATAAAATAATCACTTCCATTTCTCACTACTTCTTCATAAAAACATATAATAAAATATATATATTTAAAAATTTTCAAAGTATTTGTTCTGAAGCCCCTTTAAACAGAAAATTCTTGTTGCTGCTAAAATCTGCTGCAAAACCATCGCTTGAGTTGCAGTCATGTTTTTTGCCTGCTCCACAAGAAAGCTTGAAAGCTGGCTTCATTTTTGGGATACCCATGGTCCTAGCTGGGCACTCCAGTCTTCCTACACCTGGAGCATGATCCCAGCCTGGTGCATCCGAGGCTGTTGTCAGACAGCCAGCGCTTTGTGATCCATGTCTGTGCGAACAGACCTTCAGCTGCCTTTTAGAGTGACCAAAGAGCAAACCTCCCTCGGCCACTCACCGCGCTCCCTTCAGCAACAGGTGGAGCGGGGAGCGTGCCAGCTTTGCGGGGTTTTTCCGAGGAAGCCACACAGCTCCAGCACCGCCTCTTCCCCCCGGAGAGCTGGGCTGGGTGAAGCAGCGGGCGGGCGCTGTCGCCCCGGGCTCCCCCGTGCCGTGCCCGGTCCCTCTGAGGGGCTCATTCCTCTCGGGCCCGTCACGGCCATGGCGGGTGGCGGCCGCGGCTGCCGGAGGGCGCGCAGGCCGCCAGCCCCGTGCGGGGGCGATCCATCAGCAGGACGGCTACTGCTGGGAAGAATTCCTCCCCGGCGGGATGAACCTCCAGTGACTCTTCTCGGAGGCCGGGGACGTCCCCCTCCCGTGCGGGCAGGCCCATCGCTCAGCGCGGGGATGAACTCTCCCTCACCCCCTGACCCCCTCTTCAACTCCCACACATGCACCAAGGCGCGAACCGGGGCTCCGCGGGGCCCAGGGGCCTCCTAACCCACCTCTGCCTCATTCCCCGGACACCGGGAATGGGGGATGGCTCAGCTCAGCCCCACAGCATCATCGCCGGCTTCTCTCGCATTCTGCACCAAGCCGAAGAGGGCTTGGCTGCTGAACCTTGGCAGCAGTTTTGTCCCATGCTGGAGGGTGCAGCCACCTCTTAACAATTTAGTCTTAATCTCCTGCTGGCCTGGACCCTCCAGACCCAGCCAGGATCTCTTCCCTTCAAGACCCCACTGCCACTCTCAGATTGTCCCTGGATGCACAAACCAAAGGAAAACTGTGGAGTCACTCTCGGACTTTGACTGGTGTCTGATGGGGATGTTCCCTCTTGTTTTGGAGGAGTGAGCAGTCGCTTTTGCTTGATGGCTCTGGAAGCCCTTGCAAGGCTGAGGGCTTGTGCTGACATCTCGGAGTTGTGTGACAAAGGGTGCAGAAGGTGTCAGTTCTTGTTTCTGAATCATCTGGTCTGACTGTGTTGTGCTGGGGGAAAGTAAGGAAATAGAAGCACAAGGACAGCAGCTGAACCTTTGTGCTTTTCTGTACTTTTTTTTTTAAACTTCTTTTTTTATTTTTTTTTTTCAAGGAAGCTTTCAGTGTGCTCGCCTGCTGGGTCCTCCGGGAATAACATGCTCTGGAAATTTATTACACTGTCTCTAGGCAGAGCCTACCACTGCTATATCAGGGAATTACTTAAGGAGTTACTCAGGTCCAGGTGGCTGTTTGAGAACTTATATCAAGAACTTACATCACCTGCTTTCCCTTGTAGTTAAATTTAGGTCCCTTCTTTCGGCTCATTTCTCCTTTTATCAGAGCATAATTTAACCACTGGTCACTGGAGACGAAGAGAAGCCTAAGTAAGCTTCAGAATACACTTGAGAAACTCATCTGGGAAGAGTAAGAAGCAATTTTTTCTTCTGAAAATCAGTGTCCTTTCACAGTGACTCTAGTAGCTTCTGCCTTCCATGTTAGATGAAGGAAGTAGCAGACAGAAGCGAAGGAAAAGATAGTATGACAAGAGATATCAGGAAGGCCAAGGGAAAGGTGAAGCAAAGGTATTTGCTCGCGTCAGAGAAGAGGAGACAAAACTTACATTGCTTTACACTTAAACTCCTTGGTTGAGTTCACTGCTGCATTCACAAACAGGGACAGGAGGTATAGAGAGAGTGGCATGAGTGACAGCATCCTGTGTCCCAGACTAGCAAGATGGTCAGGTGCTCCAACTGTCATTGCAGGCTGGCAGAGGTGGTTAGGGTCAGCAAAGGAGGATGTGAGACACAATTCTTAATACCACAATTTCCAATTCTAGTTGCTGATAGCAGAAAGTCTACAGAAAAGCAGCTTGTGAATGCTTTAAGTTTGTATTGCAATTAAATGCATGTTTTAGTGCTTTGGGTATTTTTGTAAAAGCACAATGGCAGATATAGAGTGCATTTAAGTACATTTGGATTCTGAGTACTCGGGACTGCCTTTATGGGGACTGGTGGTAGAGATATCTCTTTCTATCCTGTGTCAGTATCCATTGAATTCAGCTAGAGATTACAATCAAGCATTTTAAGGCAAACCAACACCAGTGACGGCTGCAGTGCAAAGTCTGCCCTGTAAACTGCAGTGGTTTGGGAGCTGATTGACAAGCAGCTTAGACATCTGGACACCAGGAGCAGAGCAGACAGCTGGAGCTGCCAACCTTTTCAGCTTATCCTGAGGTAAGGCTGTCCTAGCTCATCAGTCAGCACCCTTCCATTTCTTAGGCCTTCAGATTTTAAAGAGGCTATGCTGACCCATAAAATCTAGTAAGATGAATGGGTATGTTTTATGATTGAGGGTTTTTTTTGCATAATAATAATAACTCAGAGGTTTGAAATGTTTGAAAACTTTTCTTTACTCACATCTTCCAGTGTGTAGAATGGAATGTTTCATAGTAGTTTTGCCTTTTCCTTTCATTCTGGTGGAATCAAAAGTAATGAGTGCAGCAAGTACCTCTAAGTAATTTAATTAATGCTACTGTTTTTTTTTTCCCAAGGAATGTGTAAGACAGCTAAGACTGTGTGGTCCTGTGGACCAAGAGCCTTTCAGCTGAGAAAACCTATGTTCACATTTGGATATGAGATGTTCATAGCAGTGCACTGGATTTGCTTCTCTCCTTAAGAACTTTTGTGCCTACTGCTAAACTCATTGCACAGTTCAGTGCAAACTATACTGTCTTGTCAACAGAAGGAAGGGAGACTTTAACGGGTGTATCTGGACAGCTTGTGATATAATGAAAGTTGTGCCAAAACCTCAGTGTCAAAGAATTTTGAAGACATTCATAACCTATTTCTGAAATTTATCTCAGCCAGCAGCATAGGCAGTGTGAGACACCCAAAAACACAAAGACCCTGTCATGACAGTACCTGCACGGTGCACAGAGCAGGCCACACCCATTCGTGCCTCTGCAAAGTTTCATCACTAAGCAAAATTCTTCCTCTTGAGCAAAAGGAAGTCTTTTAGGTGATCACCTGCTTCTTTACAGAGGATTAAAAAAGAGGGAACATGGAATAGACTTACAGGTCTAACTGCAGGCTTGACTTTAGAACTGATGGATAAGCTGCACCTTTCTTTCTTAGTCATAAGGTAAAATTGTGGCTTTGTGCCATATCCATCATTCTAGCACTACACTCTCTGATCAGCAATTTCTGCTTAGTTGTCTGTGTACAACAGTCCTTCCTTTTGTGACTCTTGAGCCAACCTGAGACAAGCATAGCTTACAACATCTCCAGACCTCCATACAGGTATAGATACACATGTAAGGATCTGACTCAGAGCCCATCATCAGCAATCTGTTTTGAAAGTTGTTTTCCACTTAGTCTGTTTAGTAATAAGAATCAATAAATGGTTATTGGTGGTCCTGGCCCATGTCAGTAGTATCAGTCTCATTTTCATTTGCAAAGACACCTTCATGTGTCATGACCATAGCACTCCATCAGTGTGATGCTGAGATGCAAGATGTCTGCAGTACAGTGGGCATCAATTCTAAGAATGTCTTGAGTGACATGGGACTGATCATCATCCTGGCATGAATAGCTTCTGTCTCAGAAATGTATGAATAATATACCAGAAGCAATGGTCATTTGTCAATCCGGTGTCCTGGAAGAGACAGTACCTAAACCAGCTTACATTAATCTTTTGGAGACAGATCTGGAAAAAAATATCTATAATTGTGTTGACCAACACAGCTTGAGTCCCTTTCCATTTCTGGACCCTCTTGGGAAGTTAGACTAAAACATGAGAAATACTTTGTATTACAATTATTTTCACGGAGTAACAAATTGAACAATAATGCACAAGTTACAGTGCATCTATCACATCGGTGAAATAATATTTGATGCATTAAATAAAACCTTCCTAATACCTTCCTTTTTTCCTGTAAATATCTGTCTTTTTCCATATGCAGCTCTGCAGCTTTGTTATGATCTCCTGCAACCAGTGCCTCCTTATTATCAAGTAAAGAACAAGCCGAGTGATACTGCCTTTTTCCTTCCTCAGCTACTATCAAAACAGTGCAACAACCCCAGTCACAAACTCAAGAGTCTTTTGACAGCAGCAATTAAGCAACTTAATTAATGAGTGAATAAAAATGATAATATTTACTGAATGGGAGCATCCTGTTTTGCATTTTTATTCAAACTGTGCACCTGAAGAATACCACTGAGTATACTACCTCCTCCCCTTCTGCTTGCAAGCTCTCTTCATTTTTTTTCCCCATGCTATTTTGACTTTGAAAGCACCCAAAAACTATTGCATGCCTAGACACAGGCATGATGCTGAGGCACTAAAAAACTCTTCCAGGCAGCTGAGGGGAATAAGCTGCTATCTTTGCTGTGGTTCTGCTGACCCTTAAAACTTGGCTTCCATTTAAGGGACGATTTTCATGATGCATTTGTAAGCTTGAAATTTACATTAGAATAGGGGATTAATTACTGATATATGTCTAATAAAACATTAATGCATTTAGTAATTAAGAAATTTTGGATTGACGGTGCTTTCCACCCTCTTTCTCAGCATGTTTCACGTGCATGTATAAAGACTTCTGTTTCCCCATATTCTTTATTTGACTGTTAATCTCTTCAACCTTCATATATTACAAGCATACACATAAATATATGTTTTAGTCTACATGGGTTTTCTCAATGAAATATGTAACCCATCTCAACTGCAAGTAAAGCCCCATACATAATTATTTTGGAATGACAGACAGTGAATTCCTTAGCTATTATTTTTGACGACCCTGTCATGGATGCCAGGCATATATTGTGGTAAGAGCCAGAGAAACTTGGGAAAACCCACCTGGGGAGCAAGCTCCTTTTTTCTTTATGGAAAGGTTCCCCAAGTGACAGGCCTGCAATCCTGGGTGAGCTTAATTAAAGTCAATAGAGAAAACTAAAGCATTCAAAATTGCTGCCTTTGGGGCTTCCCCACTCTTCTTTTTCTTCATTTGCTGACACTTTTAAGGGTAAGGTGCATTTTAAATTCCTTATTTGGGGCTTGGGGCTCAGTTCATCACATTCCCCTTCTGTTCTGTATCCCATGTTAAATCTCGCTGACACTTCAAAGTGTTGTTTCCCATGATTTATGGCTAACTAATGCAGGTGCACTGGGCCTCCTGTGAGGTGCTGAATGTCCTCTTTGACATCAGCATTAATGAATGAAGTTTTGGCATACAAAGCCAGGTAAGGCACCTTACCTAAAAGTGCATGTAGGTAAACTGAGGCACCCAACAAGACAGCAGTGAAGCCAAAAGAGGAATTTAACCTCGTTGGCTCCCGGATTCTGCAGTATTTACTATGCATTTTGTAGTATGAGTTGTGCTGAGAGGAAAATCCCCTTGGGATTTTCTAAAATGTGCCTAACCAGACTTTATGACCCTAGTCCTACCTCATTTCTTCTCCTCTCCTGCCACAGTTGCGCATCACAGGCCAGAGCTACACCAAAGTAGCAGAGCTGGGAGCACACATGATAAAAAAAAAGGCCTTTGTGTAATAGGATATTGACCATCTGCTGCACCTGCCATTTCAATCCCTTGTCTGTTTTGAATCATACATTGTCAAATGTCACAATTGCTACCAGGCCTGAAGCTTGGATTAGTTCTTGAGCTTGTAATGCTTACTTTTGAAATGAATGGCAAAATGCCTACTGACTTCAGCACAAGCAGAGCTCAAGAACTGACAGCTACAATCACCTTCATTTGCACTCCACCCATAGTGGCAGAATATATTGGAAGTGGTGTCAGCAGCAGCAGTGGGACTGGGGCATTTGTGACAAACTACCTTTGGGGTTTGCTTTTGGAATAAAATCCTCATTTACCAGCCTCTGGTAATGAGGTGGCCACATGACTTCAGAGTGAAGGCATTTTTATTAGGGCCTAATGGTAGATATTGTAAATGAGGTTTGTGAATTAAGAAAACACTTTGAACATTGAAGTGATCAAAATCCCTGATGATAAAGATGGGTGTCAGAAATTCCCCAGTTCCAATTGTTGGTCCCATAGCACTTACATGATTCACTACGTGTTAATTTAGGCTGTCTGTACATCTATTGTAGAGGTAACTGTATGGTGGGATGATAGTAATTACATATTCTGTCCTCCACAGCACTCAGAAATGTAAGAAGTGTGCTATGTTAAGAGCAGGGGAAATTCAAAGTCCAGTCAGTATACCTCATTGGGGTTAAAAAGAGAGCTGCTTCTCTTGCTCATGGAGCTGGAAGAGGCTGAGGTGAGCAGATCCACTCAGATTCATAGCAATAAAGGTTCTGTGCAAAATGCTGTCTGGGATCTCAGTTCTGAGAAAAAACCCTTCCCATTCTGTTGTGGGATATCTGAATCCAGCAGATCCAGTTCTCATCTGTTTGTATTTTAAACTGTGCCAGACCAAGTATCTCCTCCTTTCCCCATTCCTCCTTTCCATGCTCCCTCAGCAAACAGCTCACTTCCTTACTTCCCTCCTGGAGAAAGGATATCAACGCTGAAAAGGTTAAGTGGGCTGCCTTATGAGTTGGGATGTTGTGAAATTTACACTCATTAGCTTCTCTGGGTGGCCATCAGGAATTTAATTAATATCCTTGACATGGGCTGTTATAACTGGTATCGTGGCTTCCAGATGCCCATTGCTGAGCGAGACAGAGATTGTACTCGTGAAGAGTGACAGCTTTCAGGAGTGTGCAGAGGCTTTGTACTCTGTCTTGCAAGAAGAAAGACAGCTCTGGTTGCCACCTTCTTCCTGTGGGAAAAAAAGGGAGAAAAAAAACGGCAGCCTTTTTGCAGGTAGCCTCGCTCATGACAGTAACATCACGTCTGTTTCTGCCCTTGTCAACACATCTCACTGTCCACAATCACTCATCATCTCCAGACAGACAGCACTGGAGGAGATCATCAATTGCCAATGCAATTCAGCAGATACACTTCATAAATTTTAATTACATTCCCACTGAAAATGAATGGTCAGAAAATATAAAACATCTGCCATCCAGATCATTTACATTTTTCATACAATAAATCATTGGCAACATCCAAAACAATGGATTAAATCATGTGGAGTGTGATAGGTCAAGAAAGAAGAAACGGCACCCATCGTGTGATTACTGTTTGGACCAAAGCCATTACATGGTGTACAGTATCAAGGAAAATAAAAACATTAAAAAATAGTAACCATTTGGACTTGTCCTCATAAATAAAATATCCCTGGTATCAGAGAGACCCTTCTAATGGGTCTATTACTGTGTCTCTGGAAAAATGAGGGATTGTTTAGGTAAAAGAATATTTAGTTAATTAAGATGGAGGGAAATGAGCATTTATCAATTGAGTGTCTGGCCTATTTAGCTTGTAAATAGAATAAAGAAGTGATGTCAGTGGAAAATAATCTGTTAATCAGGTTTAACTAATATCATGACTGTTAAAATAACTCAATCAACATTTTCTTCGACAGCGTGGTGTGAAATCCTAGTGTGAGATCATCAAACGATATTTCCAAATAATGTATTTTACCTGACAAAGCATCACAACACAGGTTTAACAAGTTAGGTATGGGGCTTGGAGGGGACCTGCTACATCCTGTCATTCTCTCTTTGGCAAGGGAGCCAGTCCTGATGGTGGTGGTGCAGTGATGCTCAATGAGCCCTGCCCCAGGAGGTAAGAAACCTGTGCTCAGCTCCTGTTCGCCTTCAAACTGCTGGAGAGATAGGACAAGGCACCAGGATCGTATTTCCCTCCACAGAGGGCTTAAGGCAATACTGCCAGAGCCACAAATGCAAAAAATTACTTTCTGTTCTAGATACCACATATTTCCTCAGATTTAGTGAGATTTGGGTGCCTCAGACTCTTTTTTTTACTCTGAATTGTAGGTGTTTTGTGCTGTTCAGTATTATATGTTTGGTTTTTTGGGTTTTTTTTTCTTTCTGTTTTGTTTTTTTTGTTTGTTTTGTTTTTTAATGTGCAATGATATTGTTATATCACCTTGTGTAGCATGTTTGTCCAAATGATGCTTTCTTCAGCCATTCTTCTCACTACCTGTACACTTACCAAACCTGAGACATTGTCCTCTCCCTCTTGAACCATTCTTATTTTCTAAAAACTGAAAGTAATTTTGGCTGGATCCACATCAAGGCTTGTTCTTTTTTTTGCCTTTTAAGTAGTACTAATCCAAAGGCACGGACATCCATGGGAGCAGCAAACTGCGAACACACTCAATCACAAGTTGCTGGATACAGCACATCCTCATCCCTAGAGCAGATGAGAGATTAGTGTGTTTGTTAACCTCAGTATCTTTCCTGTTGAATGAAATGGGTGGAAATCAGGTATACACTGAGCAAATGTTTATTTTGACTGGAAGCCCTGTCACTTTGTGTATTTATGTGAAATAGAGAGATGTATGCTTAGCCTGAGGAGGTATCTGCACTCTTCAAAAAAAGGCCATTGATGAATGGCTGTAAAAGCTATACTTTTATCTGTTTTATGTTCTTCTAATGCTGCTAAATTGTTGTATATTAGGTTAAAAAATAGTTCATTCTGACGTTACATGATGAGCACGTCTTGCAATGGTATGTGCAATATAAACCTCTTTCATTTGACAATTTACTACTGTTAAAAGGAAATAAAAATCCTCATAACATATGAGAGAACAATGTAGCTGAGAGATTTTTCAAGGTGTTCAGCTTGAGTTCCTTGAACTAGGAATAATGTTTTTTTGACTCGATGTATCTGTGTATTTTTAATTCGGTTACACAAATATCAGGGGGAAAGAGGTAGCAATTTTTCCCTCATAGAGATGTTTTACTTCATACTAAACTCCTTTACAACAACAGTAATTATTAGAAAATACCACAGAAGTGCTGCAGCACATGTTATTAGTTACTATTTATACAGTGACACATATTGCTCTACAGACAAATAAAAACAATGTGGCTTTTCCTCTCTCACAGTGATGGTTTATGGGATTTCATTACAAGTTTGGCCAGTTGGTTTAGGTATGACAAGTAATTCTCCCTGAAACGATTCCTTTTGCTCTAAGCCCCACCCTGAAAGGATAAGTTTTTTAAAATCATAAAGCATTTGTGCCATTTTTGTCTGCTCTTCCCATCTTGTGCCCCATCCCCCAACTCGCACCCATCCCCACACTTGTCTCATTTTCTAACCTTTTTTCCCCTGTTTTTTTCAGTCCCATTGTTGCCATCTTCACATCTGCTCAGTCCGGGTCTGGAAGCAAAACCAGCAGGCCATAGTGCAAAGTTCCTAGTACCTCTGCCCATCCTGGAAATGAAAGGTATTGGCAGACCAGTGTTCCCATTGTTTTCAGTCTTTGGCCTCAACAGTGATCATCTGTATATGATAGGATATGGGATAGTCCAGTGCACCAAATGCTCCCTTCCGGCTTTGCCCTCCACCAAATTATCAACTGCCCGTTGCTTCCTCGTAGACTTTCACAGGAGTGCCTAGGGAAGCCAAACTATGCTCCTAAGCTGCTGGCTGGCCCAGCATGTAGAAGAGGATATACTCTACATATCCTTAAAGGAAATAACAATTCTGCTTCTGCTGTTCAGGGAGTGCTAGGGCCTGCTCAATAACTACATTAAGCCCTCCTTATACTTTGGATTTACAGATTTCAGGGGGCCAGTTGAGGGTTTATATTCCCAAGAACTCATTCCATCAGACAAAACCAAGTTTAGGAAGTTTGTCCAGTCCTTTAAGTGACTTGAGCACTTCTTTCTCCATGTACCTCCATTGTGAAACATTTCCTGCAAAACTTACATAGATTGAGGAGAAAGTTCAAAAAGGCATGTAGGCTCCTAACATGTCACTCCAGCAGAATGCAATTGCCTAAATTGATGCCATCCATCTGATTCCTTACACACCTGAAGATCAGCTCAGGTAGGTACCTAGAAGTTTCTAACACAGCTCTGGTGCTGGTGACTTTCTCTGGATCAAGTGCATGGTGTTGACAGGGCCTCCAGATCACCCCCACCAGCTGAGATTTGGTTTGTGTCCAGGATCAAGGTCAGAATGCACCAGCTGTCTTCCTCTTGGGTAAAATCCATCTGGAAAAAGCACTCTGGGAGCTCACTGAACATGCCCAAGGCACACATGGGTGTCTCAGCTTGATGGGACCAGGCTGCACTAGTCCAGAAAGGCTGCCCTGGAGGACTTGTGCCATGGCCATGTGGGGCTCAGTCCCAGCTCTTTTGCTGAACACATCTGCTCCTATTGGTCTGTGTGACAAGTGCAGGCACAGCCACTTTAGCTGAGCAGCTCGTCCCAGAGCTGGCTGTGCGTGCACACACGTGCGCGGGGCCTTGTCACCCGCACGCGCGTGCTCGCACACGTGTGTGCACGTGTAATTTATCATTTTTTTGTGTGTGACACACCAAAAATAATGTATGAGCTCCCTCTGCTGCTTTATACAAAGAAATTAATCAAGAAAATTGCTTGCAAAGCTGAGAGCATTTTATTCATATCTTGCTGATAATGCTGTATGCACAAGTAATGCTAAAAATAAGTATGTATTATGCTTGCAAAGCACTGTCCAAATATTAAATAATTAAATAAACAAAAGAATCTCTGCTGGCTTTTTTGACTCATAAAATATTCCAAATATATCTTTTTTTTCTCAAATGAAACATGTCAACATTTTAGGTAGGAGAATGTTTTCTGACTTCCAAGAAAGTATCAGTAAAATCAGTGAAAGCTCTATTGAGAGGTAAGATACATTAAATATAAGTAGGGTTTTTTTCTCTTCTTAAAGGAAATAAATAATTTTAAAATACTTAACAGTAATATTTTGTTGGGTTAGAAGTTTTTGGATGTCTTTTACACTGTGTTAAATAAGCTTTATATAGTTAAACAGCGTGTCATGAGCTACTCTTGAAGTTTATCTGAACTTCTAAGTCCCATAGAAAAAAAAACATTACTTTAGTGACAAAAACAGACCCATGCAGAAGAATATGGTTCTAAAGACTTTAAAAAGCTCTGAAATATATTTTTGTCTTTTCTTTCTTTTCTCTTCTTCCTAATTCTTCTGCTTTTAAAATGATGCAAGAGCACTAACTGAAATACATTATTATTTTATGCATCGGAAGGGTAATTTTGATAAATTGACTTGCAAACAGGTTATTTTCTGAAGGGGTAAAATAAAAAGTGTAGCTCTATGAATATATTCAAAGAAAAAGTTAGATCTGGATGAAAATTTTTAGTCAATTTTTCATCCTGAAAAGTATAGGTCTAGTTAAACAGGAAAAAAGGATGTATTTCTATCAATTCAAATAATCGGTTTGAATGACTTTTGAAAGATTTTTTTGACATTTTGAATTGCAGAATAATAGACTGAAGATACCCCTGGAGTTATCTGATCCCTGCCCAAATTAAAGTGTCTCAATATTGCTTAAGTGGATGCTTTTCTCTAAAAAAATGTACTTTAGTTAAAAAAAAAAAAGGAAAAGATATGCAAGAAAAGCTCCCAAAGCAGATGAACATTTTGAGTCATACTAGGTACTAAATGTGACACAAAGCAATGCTTGATTTTGCCTTAGAACTTAGTAAGAAATTTAAAAAATATTTAACCAAAAAATAAAAAATAAAAGCAGATTTATTGTCAGAACTCTTCATGAACAATCATATTTTATGTGCAGGGCTGCTTGATCTCAACTGACAATGAGAGACACTGAGAACCAAATAGAAGAAATCTGTTGCTGGAATTGCACCAACCACATAGGCTGAGCCAAACACAGTGGAGCTTCCTGAATATTACAGGATCACAGAATCATTATGATTGGAAAAGACCTCCAAGAGCATCAAGTCCAACCTTTGATTGATCACCACATTGCCAGCACTATGTGACATGTCCAGTCATTTCTTGAACACTTCCAGGGGTGGCAACTCCACCACCTCCCTGAGCAGTCTGTTCCAATGCTTAACAAGCATTTCCATGAGGAACTTCTTGATGTCCAGCCAGAATTTTTGGCACAGCTAGAGCCTATCTCTCATCCTGTCACTGGTTCCTGGGAGAAGAGACTGATCCCCATCATGCTACAACTTCTAAGTCGTCGTAGAGAGTGATAAGAGTCTCCTTTTCTGCGAGTTAACTCTAGCTCCCTCAGCTGCACCTTATAGGAGTTACTCTCTATTTTCTACTTACTCTCTACTAATAGGACTTACTCTCTCTGCCTTCACCGGAAAAGCAATGAAGCTAGTGAAGGGTACAAAGTCTTTTAAGGAGCAGTGGAAAGAGCATGAATCTGCAAGAACTGTAGCTAATAATAAACTTCAGTAGTTTCAAATTTTCAGAAATTTTTCATTGCTTTGACTACTTCTGCCTTTTGACTTACAGGACTGATCATTTCCTTGGCTTTTGAATGCTTGTTTATTTAGGATTCTCGCAACACCTTTGTTTAACAGTTGTTTGCTGCATGCTGCCTGTATTGGTTGAGTGGGACTATCACCCTTTCCTTAACTTCCACTCCATATATGTCAACTGTTCACCACAGACCTGTAACTGAAAGGCAATTTATTGCAGCCACTGTTAGTGTAGGACTGTTTTATCATTTGTCATAACTTTTTAAACATCTGTAACTTGTTTCTCTATGTGTATACAAATTGATGCCAAACTAGACTAAGCATGTAGCTATCTGTGTTTTTTCCACCATTAACAACTTAGCAAGGATAAGAGGCATTTGATAGTCTCCTTTTTTGTCAAGGCTTGCTTTTGTGATACTATAAGAAAACAATATTTCTATCTGATTGAGTGCTGAGCTGGGATTTTGAGCTTTACTAAATAACAGATATGACAGAGTCCTCCTTAATTGTTCTGTATGTTACTGGACCATGTTGCTCAGGACTGTAACTATTGGGTAGCTGCATTGAAAATGAGTGCACCTCTCACAAAAACTGAGCTTTAATAAGCCATCCTTATTAATCCACATTTACCAGCCCTTTCTACCATGGCAATCTCTCTGTAAACACTTCTGATAACCGAATTTGGGTCTAATAAATACACTACTCACTGATGGAACTATAATTATCCAATCTGCAGGCTTTGCACATATAGGAGTTGTTGAATCAGATATTCTAACACAGGCCCTGATGTCTCTTCTGGCAACTTCACCACCTCAGTAGTTTGTGTTTTTCGGTTTTAAATTGGTAACATTAAGTGTCTTTAATAGGTTATTACTGGAATCCTGTAGACAACAGAGATGAAGTGAATACAAATAGAGTACTTGACAAATCGCAGACTGTAATGGTTGGCAGATCCCATTGGCAATTTAGTAATGTGCTCAGGATCACAGATATTAGAGCTGGAAAAGACACATTAGGTGAATGCCTAGGTTGAGTGAAGAAAATGGCAGAATTTCTGTTGAGTTCAATGGGACCAGTTGCATTAATAGTACTGCATTTTATCCTCTTCCAGTATTGATCATAACACTCCAGTCTGTGTGCAGTTGTACAGGAGTTCCTTGAATCCAAGCACTGAGGCTGTGTAGGAAAGTATGTAGCTATAAGCTTTATTGATATATGTATTCATTTAGCACTGGCCAAACTCCCAAGGCCCTATCTCTGGGCTCATTCCAAATTTACTAAATTTCCTCTTGTTGTATAATCCTGGTCAGGAATCCAAAGGGATATACCTGGGGCATTACACAGAACAGGTTGAAGTGGCTGAAAACTGCCACAAGATCAAGAATGACTTCTGCTGAGCTCTGCAGATGTTTCCAGATGTTTATTTAATGTGTGTTGGAGCCATGGGCTCCTTCTTAAACCTTGACTCTTACTATTTTCTACTGTCATCAAAAATATAAATGACCCATTAAAGAGGCAACAGATTATGCTTTTGATAGCAAGATTCTCTGAGGTGGCAAAAAGGCAGGAGGCTCCCAAGGAAAGAAGGCAGTTTCTGCTGGGGGTCAGGGTTACAAGAGCAGTGCAGGGCACTCCAGTATCCTATACCAGATAGAACACCCTAAACCTCATTTGTGCTCAGGTTGTCCTAAATATTCCTCAAGTCCATTCTAAAAGTTGAGGTTCAAGATCAATAAAGTGGAAATGTGGCTTCAATGCACTTTTCTACTTGTGGTTGTAAAGAACATAAACTAAGAATTGAGTCCCTGGGCTGGTTGCAGTTTCACTGTCATTTCTCAAGGCTTCAAGCTTCTCTTCTGCTAAAAGGAAATTAGAGGCCAGTCTCCAGATATGAGCCCTTGAGAAGAAAAGCTACTAACAGCTGCAAAACTTTACCTGGCATGTAACTAGTGCACTAATATATTCTGCTGATAAAATCCCATGGTCATATATTGTTTCAAATCCTTCCACTGACTTTCAGGCAGTAACTGAAAAGGAAAAATGCAAGGTGATCATTGCCTCAATAAAAACCTTTCAAAGCCAAGTGTAAATGAATGTTGTAAATTTCACATTTTTTTCCCTGTGCGTCTCGCAGATCTGAGATCTGAGGATCAATCAGTTGCACACAGGAGTCGTGACCCTGCTCTCATTGCTCTAAGGAACTGTTGTCTCACGGCATGCTATGACCCTTGGCATGAACCTGGTAATATTACTACTTGTGGGTCTATCAACAACAAGCCCTCTGTGGTCCCAATGTGCTTAGGAAAACTTAATTCCTCTTGTTCCAAATGTAGGGATCTCTTTTGTGCCAATTACCCTTTGACACTGCTATTCAAGCTTACTTTTCCAAACACTGGTTCCATAAACACTGCTCCCTTCACAGGGACATAGGCTGGCAATAGCAAGGAAAACCAGTGCAAAAATGTTTTCTTTTGATGTTCTGATTTTGGGATGGTTGCTAAATATATGTCACTGCCTTTTAGGAAGCTTTGCATAATGGCTGAATAGCTGACTTCCTTGTGACTTAATCTTCAGTTTTCTTGTAGTCTTAGAGACAGGTTGCAAATCTTTTGTGGTCCTCATAATAAGTGCTAGATCTTGCTATGAATGTATGGGTGAAATCAGATTCCTACAAATCACTGTTCAAATATGTGTTAGCTTAGACTGCCTGGGTGGCCAGTCACAGTCTCAAAGAAATCTTCTCTGTGGCTATACTAACTTTGGAATTATATATTTCAGTTATTTCCACATTCTTGAACCAAAATCACTTCCTCTGACAAGGAGGTGAGTCCTGATCAAGCCAGCTCAGGTGCTGCAGCAGCAGCATTGTTAATGCCCAACTCTGCTTGCTGATTCCATAGAAGGGGCATCTGAGTGGTGCACGTATGTCTCTATGCAACCATTTACACGTGCATTATCCATCAGAGGCTGGGAAGTGAAAATTGGGTACAGAACACACCAGAGCACTAGGGACTGCTTCACTAGACCTTCACTAACTTCTGCACTGGTGACTTTTTTCTCCCACTCTGCTACTTCACTAAGCAAATAAATACTTTGGTCACTGGCTTCCAAGTTAAGGTCCTGGTACCTGTTCCAGCTGGGTGGCATGTTGCCCCACCAGCAGGCAGCTGGGCAGCAGGGTTTAGGCTGTCTGTTTGCCAGGTGAGCAGGCCGGTGGCCCTGGCATTCAGCAGCACTGCAAGAGACCTGAAGGAGAGGAAGCACACCTGATGGCAGCTTGTAGTTTGACAGCCTGGAGGTCTTTCACAGACTCATCCAAAGCACAAATGCCACTTCTGGGTCTTGGGAAGGGCAGAATGAGCTTAAAAAGGATGAGGGCTGACATTGAAAGGAGTGTAGTTGGGGTACACTGGGCTCTCTTCCTGATCACTGATCTGCTCGGGGGTTTTCAGAACACACTGCCTTGTGCTTAGCCACGATTTCTGCACTTGGCTGTAACTCGCAGAGCTACACTATGCTCCTCAGGGCAAGGCTGGTGCTGCCTGCCCATCTTCTCAGCAGGGCTCCTTGGGTTGTACTCAGCCCAGCTCCTGGCATACCACCCCAGCTGCTTCTCTCCCTGGAGGGGAGCAGGGAAGCTCCTGTGCAGCCGTGAGGGTTGTCGCATCAGGTTCACGTTTCAGGGTTACATTGGATGGTCTTTTTTATTGTCATGTTTTCTTCTTCCTTTTCCCCAGGATGTTTCAGTCATGTCCCATGGGGGTGCTCAAAGAAGCAACAGTAAATTTCCTCCCCTTAACAAGTGGCACTGATGAAACAGTGCTCCCATTGCTGCATCCTGGTCTTAGTTTACTGCTAAATCCTGTTGTGGGTACACAGCAAAAAGGGAAGTTTTTTATATATATACTTTATGTATTATAGATAGCAATATTTTTTGCTCAGAAAACTCTTTGCCTAAGCTGAAACAAAGAACGGGGATACCCCCAGCCTCAAAGAAGAGAGCTTTGGAAAGTTACATGTGAAGGAAAAAGAGATATACAGCCTATCCACTGAATTTGTATGAACTGGGTTTTTTCTGACATGTTTTTTCTGACATTAACTAATGGCACTGAAGTTTTTGTGGCCTTTGATCTTTGATCTTTGATACTGATTATAGCAATTTAGTTTAAAAGGCCTGACTTGGGTAATCTATTATTATTATTCTAGTAGGGTTATAGTAGGTTTAGTGTTTTTGTTTGAGCAGCTCAGTTAATTTTAGGTGGAAAAGGCCTCATTCTCCTGTGGTTAGCACTTTGGGTAGTCACTTCCTGAAGAGCTTCCTCTCTGACGGCTCCCTTTGGGCACTTATTTCCAGTGAGTTAAGGTGGGCTTTTGGGTCAGAGCTTAGAGAGCTGTGAGTCAGGAGAGAATCAAAGATGATGTATTTTTCTCACTCTCTCTATCTCTGTGCTGCTTTATTTCTGGAAAATCAAATATAACAGTTTAATCAAAAAGGAAGTGGGAAACAATGTAAAAATACTGCCTAGCTTTTGCACAAATAAAGAATAAATGAAATAGAAGCATATTCATCAAAATCCAAGTCAATACTGAAATAAAGTTGGCCCCTGTTGGTATATGCAACATAAAAGGAAAATAAAAAAAAACATAGGGAACAAAGCACTTATGAAAAGGATTTTTTATTTTGGTGAAATAACTGTTTTTCAGAATATAATAGCAGTAACATAGTCTATGCATAAATGTTATGAGGGGGAAACTTAGGCTTTAAATTAGGTGGTTTTCTTTCTATGCAAAAAGAATAGCAGAGAATAGCTTTGGACACTGTTTAGGGCTGGGAATTACAACTTGGGTATTTTGTAGGGGCTGAATTATAAAATCCAATGTGATTGATGCTGACAGGGCAGATGGGCCCTTTAAAGTCCTGGCAAGGCAGGAGGTCACACTCCTAATACTATGGCATACAGGGGAATCCACACCGGGAACTGGGAACCCTCCCAGGGGCTCCCAGCCAGCAGCCTTAAATAAAGTTCTGGTGCAGAAGGAGTACTGAAAATGCTAATAAATAAATAAATTAAAAAGAAAAAAAACATGACAAAGCTGGCTGCGGAGAAACTATCAGTAGGAATATTTGTCTTACAAAGTCTGAGGGATACTGCTGCCTGATTTTTGTTAGATGCTCTTTCTCTTAGACTGAGTTTGGGGAAGAGCTGCTCAGGAGCTTTCCCTGTCATGGGAAAACAGCATTTGGCCCTATGATCTAGTGGAAAATGACTTGAGGTTGCCTACATCAGCTACACAGTGGCTCCTAGGAACTGACCTGACTCCTGCTCAGATCAACACACCTGCACTACGCTTCTAGAGAGCTCTAATAGCTTAATTCACCACTGCGCCAGAAGGTACCCACTGGGGCCAGTGAGCATTTCACTCTCTTGAGTGGAAAATGTTCCACCCAAGAAGATGCAATGACCCACCCAAGAACAGACTCTAACAGGAGACAATGACTTTTTTGCACACCCTAAGTCAAAATGGTATCTTGGTTGGGAAAACTTGATGATGAGCTCTTCCCTCAGATGATCAATAGATGCATCAGGTTTTCTGATGGTACTAAGGTGAGTACTGAGATGGTACTGAGTAGTACTGAGGACTAAGGTGCTGTCAAAGAAAGGCTTTAGGAAATTTGATTCCTTATAATTTGTTCTGGTCTTGCTTTTTAGGATTTAGGGAAGGTTTTGGGATGGAGGAGTATATTTTTTAAATAAAAAGTTGGGTTCATATGCCAGTATAATTCTGCTGTGACTTTATCTATGTTATCTGAGTGAAATCTCTTGATTCCAAGTGAATGATTCTGGATAATGCAAAAATAAAGCTGTACAGATTAAGCCAAACTTGCTTTGCATGTTGTCCAAGAGCCATAACCCCAAAAAAATACAACCAGAGTAAAAGGCAGGAAAGAGGAGAAGCTCATCAAATTTTTCATTTCCCTTTCCACTGATGCCTTTATGATAAATTGATTTTATAAGAAACAAAGATCTGGAAAAAAAAATGGGACCCAGCTTCCTCTTGGCCTTGAGAGGAGACCTGCAGAACTTCATAGTACATTTCACACAAACCTTTAATCAAACCACCTTGGAGTCCTACACAGTCATTGGGGTTACAGAATCTCCAGTTTACTGAAGTTGGGAAGAGGCCAATAAATGGATCCCATTGCCAAGTGGCTGTGTTACCCATAAAGTATCTCACAAGAAGTTCCATTTTAAGCAAACTTCACATCTAGTGAAGGCATTGGTTTTATCATGGTTTATAATGTGGCCCTCATTGGACTCAACCTAACTTCTGGTGCCAGAGATAGGTGGTCTGTTCAGTACAGGATGCAACGTGACCTTTCTCCATATTGACTTTTTCATCCAGAAAAGGGGAGAGAAAGACAGGACCTTTGTCTGAGGATGTTGGTCAGGTAAAAGCATGGGAACAGAAGATCAGAATGCCAAGGGAAGCAGAAAAAGACACCAATGCAAAGACACCCTTATGAAGGCATTTGTCTTGTCTGAGTACCCTCTACTCTACCCCACAGAGGCTGTGTTGCACCTACTGGCTGTGATGAGTCCTCTTACCCCTGCTGTCCTTGAATGTGCTGTGGCAGGCCTGCATCTCCTGACTGATGTTATTTACCATGAGTATTGGAAAGACAGATGTGTAGTTTGCCTCCTGGGCAGGAGAGCAACTGCCTGCAGAATGCTGTTAGCTGGGAAATTTAACTGCATAAACTGAAGTGCTGTGAGTGATGATTTTAGAATTGGCATGTTCTCCTTTCAACTTATAAACCTATTTTGATATTTATATAGAGCCATAAAATGTAGCAGAAAAGTTTTAATATATTTACGTTCATAGGACAGCTACATATATCCTGAAACCAAAGCTGTTATTTTTGTTTTCTTTACTTGTAATCCAGTAATATTTAAATTATTGATCACATCCACTCAGGCTTAGTAAATCTTGCATTCACATCTACCTTTTTAATGACTGAAATAGTGATTTTTTTGAGTCCGTGGATAATAATGTTAATAGGCATACAGTACTGAAGAGCTGCTCTAACACACCTACCACACAAATATGTCTGCCATGATGCTGTCATGGTTACCTTTGATGTGAAATCACCATCTTATTGTACAAGAAAGGAGGGGCAATGCTGTCTGTGAAGAAGAGTTTAGATGACAATGACATTGATTTCTAAGATGAGGTTCTGCTGTTATCTCTGCTGCTTTGACTTTCCTGAAGCTGTTAAGATTCAGCTGAGGGCAGAAATGGAAACAAAAAATGTAGCTTATAGAGGAGTAAAGAGTGTTCCTTATTTATCTGGCAGAGGAATAAAGAATGAGACGGAAGGACCCTCAGAGGCTGTGATGTATTTGCTAAGAAAGAGACGGATGGAGGTAGAGTGAGTGGAAAGTTTTGATGAAGTTGCAAGGACTGAATAAATGAAGTTCCATTCAGAGTGGGAAGTGTGGTCTTCAACATCACCACTAGTTTGGCTCCAAGTCAAATTAAATAATAGATGTTTTCCTTGACCTTGTGCTACTTTCACAGTGTGTTACATGATATGTTCAAAAATTAAACTGCCTCTTAATAATGCTCCTTACTTTGGTGTTATTATTGGAGTACCACATGCAGCCTAATCTTCCAGGCTTCACTTGGACAAAACTTTCAGTGTTTTCAGAGCAGGTTTTGCCAAAATGTCCAAGAAAAGCTTGTGAATACAGTTTCATTTCAGAGCAGTACTCTACATTCCCAACACTCACTGAAACGGTAGCTGAAATAGGTTGGAAATACCACAGCAGCAGTGTTTGGACATACATCAGCATTGTTTGTTTTCATCGGTCTGGAAATACTACAAGATTGTCTGGATGCAGCAAGAGAAGAATGAGTCTGTCCAATGGGAATAGAATAAAACTCTATACAATAGAATAGACTTCAGGTTAAGCTGGAAGACACAGATGGATCCCCTTTGGAATCAGCTTGTTCATCTCTGGCCCCTAGAAAACATTCAGTAATGGGCCAACACTATCAAGGACCTGTAACGGTGAGCTCAGAACTCTTTCAGATCAGCATTAATAGGATGTGCCTGTGCTTGTAAGGATGCCTAGTCTGCATTTTTATAGGTGCATAAATAACTTGGCAGACTAAATTAATGCACAAGCCAGGTTAAGACCTTTATAAAAGAAAAAGATTGTTGCATTATTGGCATTAATATGATTGAAAGGGTGAGTGCAGAGATATGATGCCATATGGTGGCAAGCAAGGCCTGTGGTAAGCTTTCTGCTGGGAAACAGGGTGTCACCTTAGGGAAGTGCAGTGGAGGGTAACTAGAGCACCACTCATGGAGATCTTCCTCAGGTTTTCTGTGTCATCATTGGTAAGTAAAGGAATGAAGAGTTTAACTATCCTGACCTGCTGTAGAGTCTAGAGAATTTATAGACTTTTCCCCTAGGACTTGTCCTGTAGGAGAAGAATTCCTGTTGTATCCTGCATGGTACTTTTCCTTTATCTGTGCTTTGCCTGCCATCTCCAAATGTGCTTGCCATCTTAACCCCAAAGAGATTTCTTGTTCAGAAAATGCTACCTAAGGTGAAGACTTTGGAAGACCTCTCAAAAGTACACTTGGATGTGATTAAGCATTCAGGTTTGAAATAGGTAATGATCAGAGCGGGCACAAAGCGGAGGGAAGGACAGAGAAGGAGGAGGAAGAAGCAGAGCTCAGTGTTGTCAAGAAGCCACAAGACCTTTGAATTATTACACTGAAAATTGAAACTACTTTATCAAAATTGATGGAAGTGGCATGTAAGGTTGTTCTCCCCTGTACCTCACATCCAAAGTTTACACTTTGAAATATCTGTAATTCAAACCTAGGAGTCTGAGTGAACTCAAGCTATATTTTTAAGCAGTCTCTATTTATATGACTCCATGCATGATGACCCTTTGGACCTAGAAAGACAGGTCGATGTACTTTGAAATCAAAATGACTACATACATACACACACAGACACAGACACACAGACACAGACACACACCTATTTCATTCCACTCTTCCCCGTGTGGCAGCTCCTGCAAATTTGTCTCCTTTTTTAAGTCTAAGAAAAGGTCACAGAAATATTGGAATGTTATTGTCAGAAACTAATGCCGTAACTTACAGTATTATGCATATTCCTAAAATACATGTGTGTGCAGCCTCACATGTACACACTGTGCAAACATACCCTGCCATGTGAGAGCACTTCAGAAAAATCATTACAATTCATCACGTATTGTGTCCTCCCCACTACTTGAGGATGAAAGTTTTCAATACTAATGCTGCAAAGTGGGTATTATGTTGATTTATGCTAATCGGTTCTATACATGCTGTCATATTATATTGTTAAGTGATGACATTGGTGAAGTACTGTTGCTTCCAGTGTTAACAGCCCACCAGTGCTGGTTTGTAAACAGCAGGGGAGCCACCCACCTCCACAGTCTCCATGGTCTGTTAGATACAGCTGGGAGCTGGGGACCTCCACTCATTCCTTTTCCTATGCCTTTATTGGCACAGCTAGATATGGGGAGGTTACAAAGCTGTTAAAAATGAGGCTTTTCTCAAATGTCTTGCAATTTATTATTGGAAGCCCATTGTTTGGCTACAATAGGGCACATTATGTGGATTTGAGACCTTCCTTTGGACCCATCCTGCCCTAGGAGCTGCAAATGTCAGTCCATGCGCCACATGGTAGAGTAACTTCCACGTGAGCCAAAAATTTTTGTGCCTTATGAGCAAGACCTTATGTGTGTCCACAAGGAGGATTGTCCAGCCTCTGCGCAGATGGGGAGGAGGATGGATGTTGCTCAAGACTTCTGTGCTGTCTGCAGTAGCAGGACTACTCAAAAGGACTGAGAGGGGTGAGGACTAGGAAGGGTGATGATTGACTGATGTTCCTGACTCTGCCTTCTTCCCCGACCACACCTGATAGAAGAGCAGGCTTGTGTGTTCCTGGGTGCCTTGTTTGTTTCCTTTGTCAGTGCTTAAGGGTACAGAGAAAAATGCTGGTCTTAAAGGAGCTGTGAAGGATCATTGTTTATTTGTCTTGTCGATGTGGGGTAAACTCTCAGTTGCAGATGATAGCACTTTGCTGTGTGCTGCACATGTACAGCCAATGAATGCTTCATCTAAGAGCTAGGGAAGGACTGCTGTTTTCATGTCCACTCTGAAGGAAGTGTTTTAATGAAGGGGAGTAAGTCAGGTTTTTTTGAGCTCCCTTTATGTGTCATTTTGTGTTTGCCGTGTCCTGTGCTTAAAGACTTTTATACAGCAAATTCAGTCTGGGACCATCACTGATGACTTTCACTGTCCAAAGTAGGATAGGGAAATATTTTGTTCGCATTTGGTATTTTGTGTTAAATAGCAGAATGTGCAGGACATATTGGCTTCTGGTAAGTGTATAACACAGCTGATGTTCAACAGTGCAGTAGTAAAACATTGCACTATTTTGAAACAATTACTTAGGTCATGCTGTATTGTGGCTAAAATAACACGACCTTCACCTATCTACCTGTTGTAAAACTTCACCTCAAAGGATGCATTCTAGCAGTGCAATTTATCTTTCAAGCAACTCTAGATTTACTAAGCCCAGCCTGAACTCAGTTCTCTGCCTTTGATCAGTATATTAATTTAACTGAGGAGCCTCTGAAACAAAAAGAACATTGATAGAATGGAAGCAGAGGATAGAGAGAACACAGCAATACAAGCCTTTCTTGCAAAAGGAAGTTGCCCTGAAGAAGTAGCAATAGATCAAACACTCTTCATCACCAGGAATGTCTATGGTAATTGAAGTTAACACTGGAACATTTGTCTTATTGACACATCGTTTGTTTAAAAAGTAAACTTGGTTTGACTCATAGACTGTAATGATCCGTTTGTAACATGTGGTGGAAGAATTTTTAAAGGCTGTCTTGTGAGGTTTTTTAGCAGTATCTGGTACAAGGAGGGGCTGCAAGAGGCGGGGACAGGGAAGAGTTGCTGCTATTGAAGGGGAAACACTGGGCAGCTCTTGGGAGAGACTGTAAGAGAAAAGCTTATTAGTTTTCCCACTATTTTTTTTCTGAAGCTGGTGTATAGCAAAAAACTCCCAAAAACATCAGGAATACTTGTGTGCTTCTGTCTGCTGGTGACCACCCTAGGGGCTATGCCCTCCAGTGAATGGCTTAATGACATAGGGGGCAAGCAAGCCCCATGTCACTGAACATTCTTGCACAGCCCTTCAGGAAGATAATATATGTCCACACTTCCTGCATTTAGGGTAGAGGCAGACATGCCCCCTCGCAGGGCCAGGGGGCTACTGCTGTCTCTCCCTGCAGACATTTCTCTTCTGTACCCTGATTACTCTGATGCATGAATTTCAGCAGTTCCTCTGAGCTGGACGGCATCCTGCATCCTGTTTTTCCATTCTGCATCCTGTTTTTCCATTAAATACTGGGTTTCTGCATCAAAAGTGCTAGCAGTAAATGGCACTTTAATAATCCTAAGTTATCTTGTGGGGAAATGTCTTCACAACTCTTTTTGCCTGGGGTATTTAACAGCTCTGGCTATGTCCATGTGTGAGAGTGCATGTGCTTGAATATATGAGAGTGAGTGTGTGTGTGTGTGTGTGTGTGTGTGTGTGTGTGTTTGTGTGTGTGTGTTTAGGAATGAGTGTCCAGAGTTTGCCATGCACATTTTCTTGCACAAAAGAGACAGAACAATCTGTCTCACCATCACTAAAAAGAGCAGCAGCAGTGTTCATCTAAGGAAAAGAACACCCTCCTCACCAGTAGCACATTTGTGCTGATTGCTGTTATTGAAGCAGTTTATTAAGTACACAAGAAAGTCCAATACAACAAATTCAGAGGGAGAGAAAAGTTGTAAAGGCCAACACAACAGCTTTTCTGTGAATCTATTCATTATGGAGTCGTTTGGGTTGGTCACTACTTTAGAGGGAAAGTGATGTTTTTGGGGGAAAAAAAAGGAGAAAAAATTTACAAAAGCCAAAGTGCTCTATCTTTTTTCCTCCTTTCCCTCAGCTCAAGTTTCTGATAATCTCTGGTATTCACTGAATCAAATAGTGACTGCTGATTGTTTTGATGATAAATTGCCTGCAGTGCATGTGGGACTAATTATGAGATGGCACATTTCATTCTGCCACCTGTATAAACTATATTTTAGACAGGCACAATAAGGGAAGTATTCCCAACAACACAACATTTGGAAAAGCTGCAGACCTTCTCCCTGTTCCCTCCCCCACCCTTACTAAGGGAAAAATTTGTAATAAAGAGTTGGGTCTTGTGTCTATAATATGGGAAAAACCTGAGGGAATAGAAGGGTAAGGAAGAAATCAACCTGGAGGATCTACAGGAAAGGAGAAGTGGGGTTCTGGGAGAAAAGAAAGAGAAGGGCAATATGTCCATAGAGAAAGAGAGATCAAAGGGAGTAAAAGACCTGAAAGCAATAAGATTGTTTTGGCACATGAGAGGGAGACGATGAGGCTTAGGAAGTTGGCCTGGGGAAGTAGATGCTCAAAAGGTACAGGCAAAGAGCTAAGAAGAAAGAGACAAAATCTGGGTCAGACCCTCCTTGGTGACTAAAGACTGCTTGATATGATTTGGAAAAGTGAAACGGTGAATTCTGACCTTTTCTGAATCACTGGCATGGCTAGGACACAAGCATTGCAATCACAAGAGGCCAAAGGGAAACCACAGATGCTTTTTGCTTAACCTTTCTCTTGCTTCTTCTTGGAGGTGAAGTGGTGTACAATTTTGATTAGTATTCTTTTGAAAGAAGAACACTTTTTTTTTTGTGAAAGAGAAAAACTCTAAATCATTACAAACCATTTTATAAGTTGCACTTTGTCTCAGTGTGTATAAAACAATGCGACAGAATATTCAACTTTTTTTGGGTTTTTCAAACAAGTTGTCCTTATTTTCTATAGCTGTCTACACATTGTTTTTCTGCCTTTGCCTGTGCTCTCTGCAGATGTCAAGAGAGTGCAAGTGTGCATGAAGGTCCTTGAGTATGAGAGAGAATAAGAGATAGAATTGTTGTTTCATCCTGTGTTCTACACAGTGATGTTGTCCTGGCCCCTTACAATAGCAAATAAATAATCTTCCTCCTGTCTTCTCTGCTCCAATAATGGTATCTTCCATCTTGTCCAAAGGTCCCAGTGCAATAGCTGACATACAATAGCACATCACTGCTGCTCATCCATGCATGTATGCATGTATATGTATTTACACATTATCATCACATTGACTGGCTGGAGCCAGCTTTTGGTTATACAGTCTTCAAACACTCTAAGTCCCTTACTGCCATTGTGTTTTGTACATTGCATTACACCCCACAGGGATATCACCAGGATACCAGTAATATCGCTTTGTGATACGCTTGTAATCTCCTAGAACAAGTATTTGTGACCTAATCTGTGTGTATCACTCTTTTCCTGCCCAATTGCCATTCAAGCACAAAGAACTTATTTCAAAGAGAATTATCTTTATGTGTGTTTTGCTGTTCCTCTTGCAAGAGACTGGTAAAAGTCATGGTCGCTTTCTTAAGCCTTTCCTTATCACCACAAGAGACAGCATTTCCAGTGATGCAGACTCTTGTCTTTTTCCTGGTGTTCCTGAGAAGGAGAGACCAGACTCATTCTAAGTGAGTTGAGTGTCAGTCAGATTTTCCCTAAAAACTCCTGAATGCCCTGCCCACCTTCTCAAACTGATATGGCGGGTTTGGGGGATCAGGGTCCCACAGAGTTTATGCACATATGTCCTGGAGAGAAGAAAGAGGCACAAGTTAGTACTCCCACCAAAAACTGCTTGAAGAGTGAATGCATCTGTGTCATTTGATTCCAAAGAACAGACTCAGGAAAAAGTGGGAGGAGACAATGCTGGGAACGCAGAATCATGATGAAGTGTCTTCTCCTGGTAAAAGTCTGCTGTGTCTTGCCCTTCAGCAAATACAGGTAAATCTGAACCTGAAGCTCAAAGGCGAGAAACAGAGTCTGTCTAAACTTCACCTTCAATGACACTATGCAGAGTTTCTCTTTTGTCATACATCCAGCCAGCCAGCCAGCTAGCCAGCCAGACACCTGGTTATACTTTGGAAAATCATAGCCATTTGCAGGGTTTTTTATACTGTAACACACTGTAATTTTGCCTTTAACTTTTCTTGTGCATAAGATTGGCTTATGGACTACCTTTACAGATGAACTATTAGGAATGCCAGGGGAAAAAAAAAGCCTGCAAAAGCAGCAACCTGGTAGAAAAGTATCAGTGTGAAGTCCCAACAACAAATTATTATTTTGTGGTAATAGTGTAATTTTTGATTTGATTTGATGGATTTCCTTTGCCTTCAAATCTGAGTGTATATGAGACAACTTTGAGTAGAAAACAGTGTATACATCTTGTAGTGGACACCTGTGCAGCAAAAATATTGCCTTCCAAGGAAGGGTTGAGCCTGTAGTTGTGGGATAAAGGAATCTTCTTGGACGCACAGACAGGAGGGATGGGGAGCTGGGGACCTGAAAATGTGAAAGTGGGAGAAAAAAATGAAAGCTGTGGAAGAGTCCTAGAGTCTTCTGAGACCTCAAATTTCCTTGAATCTTTTTGATCCCCAAATCAAACTTCCTCTCCAGTGTCTGATTTTTGTTCCATCTCTGTATCAAATGAAAACAGTAATGGCATTGAAGTTAAATAAGCCACTTTTTTTTTAGTGTTCTAAGTAATAAATCTGTTTAAAGATACATTACTACTTTTCTTGAGGGATAATTTAAACTATGTATCAAAAGGAAAATCAATAGTTTTTTTTTCCTTTACAAATAATTACCCGTTTGACTCCTTTCTATTTTTTCTTTTTTATTTATTTTGTCTTCAAAATATTTCTCCTGAATACTAAAGGTGTCTTCTGCCTTAACTCTAAACCACTAACACTTGCAACACAGAAGCAGCAAAATCATCCCAGAAAGCCTTACCTGAGGTGGTTTCAAAGGCCAATTATGCTCTGCAGAAAGTAGCCAGAGATTCAGGAGTTGGCATGGGCTCCTGTTCACTGCACTACAGTGTGCAGAGGGTGAAACCCATATCCTGAAAAAATGAACACAAATGTGGTCAGAACAGAGCTGGCTGTGAAAGCTTTAATTTTGATCAGGTAAGGTTTCTTAAGGATATGTTATTTAGGTTTCTAGGCAAAAAATGTTTAAGACCATCTGAGACAGATTAAAAAGAAGAGGTGGGAAAACAGGAAACTATTTTAATAACATAATGTTTCCATAACTTCTCCTCATTATGAACCTACGAGAAAAAAGATTTTTCTTATTCATACTTTGTAGTTTGGCAAAATCTGTGCTTCTGTGTTCTCTTTCCATTTTATTGATGAAACAACCATAAGCCCTGAAGTCTCAGGGAAGAACAGTAATCAAATAAGAAAATTTTTTCTTCCAAAATATAATGCTTTGAAGAAACATTTTAAAAAGTCAAAGATGAAAGTACCTGAAAACATGAGGTTGCCTGTGTGATGTTCTGTCTTTCCTAGTGTCCTGTTCTTTTGAGCCTAATCTTCATATATTTAGCCTTGGACTATCAGTAGTTCTTTTTTTTTTTTTCTTTTTCTTTTTAGATTTTAGGTTTGAGACAACTCTCAAGTGGTTTTTTGTCAGTATCATTAAAGTAGCATGACTTTGTGTGGATGTTTTTCAAGTTTCTGCAATCTTCACCTGTAGTTATATTTGAGGTAATTATATCAAAGGCAGATTTTAAATGAATTAGCTGAAATACTGGCATGAGCAGAGTGGCTGCTCACCTTCGACCATGTCGGCATGTTTCACCAGGGCAAGCTGGGCTCTAACTCCATCAGGCTGCACAATTATTACAGCTAGGCTGGATATGTCTATAGGAATTGCAACCACATGTTCCAGTTACAGAGCAAATGCACTTTAAGGTTGTTTAATAGAATTCTTACACTATTTGCATCATAAGCATAGTCAAGACTATTAAAACTGCCCAAGACAGTTTGCAACTGGTTAAATATATTCACTGTTCTTTTCACTGAAGCTCAAAGACAAACTCATCTGTGAGTGGTATAGTTTTACTCTTCTGGAACTCCACAGGATTTCTGTCAGAGATTTTGTGAGCAGGGCAACATGACCACCCCCATTTTCTGGGGAAGCTTTCTCTTTGAATGCTTCATTTGTGAAAAACCATGGGGTTTTTGAACCTTGGACTCACTGATACTTTCTGTAGCTCCTGGCTGCTCATGTTTTAGCTGAAGTATGATGGCATTCATCTCATCTGGTACAGGCTCAGTTCTCCAAAGGAAAAAAATAAGAAGCAAAATTTTAAGACTCAGCATCTTGCATTTCCTGATTGTCTCTTTAGGCTGATATTTAGTTCTAATGAAGGATAAATATTTGGCAGAGGCTCATTCCTCTCACTTTCAGGGGGAAAGGTGTGTGGGAGTGAGGGGCTAAGAAAGTCTTAATGAAAATGCACACAGTTAGAGAAGACAACATTCATTTGAGCATTCTTGTTCCTTCTTCACTGTCTGGAAAGCATTTGAAGTGATAACAGGGAGACAACTAAAAGTAGATGGTGAGTAGTAAGCAGAAGTCGTTACAGGCTGAAAAAGGCATTTCATGATGGAGACCTGCTGAGGGATCTAAGATTCGCTTGAATGTGCACATTAATACAAGTGCCAAACTAAAACTGTTGAAAAGGGATGGAAAAATATTCATTCATCTCTTATTAAGATAATCTTAAATTCTACTCTTCAAAAATAGATCACAGTGTATGTAAACTTTCTTATGAACAAACAGGAGGCAAATCCACCCTTTCAAGACTGGATATATTTTTATCTCAAAGCAACAGTAACTTCTTCTACTGCTTTTACTTTTTTAAATAAAAGTAAAAAATGTAGCTAGCAGCAGAGATAGTTGTAGTGCCAGTTCTGCAAAGCATTGAAGAATGTGCTGAAGTGCTTCCCTATGCAACAAAGCCCTAGCACATGCTTTATCTTAAACATGTGCTCAAGTCCCATTGAAAGCATCAATGTTTAAACACGTGTCTAAATGCTTTGCTGTACCAGAGCTCCGGGCACCATTCGTTGTCCTTTGAAGCCAATGGGAATCTTTCCAGTCCTTTCAATAGGTATCCCATCAAACAATAAATCTCAAATGTTAAATAATCAAACCAGAAAATAAAAAAGAAATATTTTAAAGGTAGTTGCTCACTACATTCAAATAACAAATAAATATTAAAAAAAAGCAGGATGTGGTCAGAGCTGTTTCAAAAGCAGACACAAAGAGAGATGAGATTCACTCAATAAATTTTTTGTTCAGTTATATATTGAGCATGTTCATTCTGATAAGCTATAAACCTGTATTTACATAATTTTTTGATGTTTCAATTCACTGTGGCCCTGATTCAGCAAATTACTTATACAGGTGCTTTGCTTTCCACATCTCTAGGTCCAGAAGTCAAAGTGGATCCACATGTATTTGTGGCCTGTCAATGAAATGGAGCCTAGAAGATGGCTTTGCTGAATGTCAGATCACAAAAACCTTCCTCCACAAAGAAACTACTATCCAGAGAAGAATTCAATATATAATAATTTTACAACCTGTATCTTCTCCCAGTCTGACACTACGAAAAACATTTTGTAAAATAGAAAAGTGATAAAAAGCAAACAAAAAGAAGGCAAGTAAATCAGAGCATTGCATTCATTTGATGATGGTTTAACTTTTTAGGCTGAGAATAGGTTCATAAAAATTAATTTACTCATTGCAGGATTCTTGGAAATGATACAGCTACTCCATCAAAGGCAAGAGTCCAGATAGAGACCAACAAACAATTGTTATGGGTGGCAACAAATGTAATACAGAAGGTCAAATTGAAGCAAATTTTCCAAACTGGATGAAAATAAAGTTCAAAGTTTTCAGGTTAGATGCACATTTCTCAACTGAAATATTATTTTTTTTTTTATTGTTACATAGAAAGAGTTAATATGGCAGGAAATTTGTTTCTTAGTAATTCCTTTTTTGTTGTATAACTTAATACCTATATCACATTAGAAGCCTACACGGTATCTTTATAAAATAAATTGACACGTTGCATTACCCCTCAATATGACAATTTTACACTCTTGACACAGAATTCATGACAGCGTTCTGCTTAAGTGCTGCAAGGCTGAAGCAAAGAGAGGCATGCTGATGTCTGCTTTGTGAAGCTTCAGTCCTTGGTATTGCGTCATCTTTGCCACTTGGGCTGGGCAAACCTCAGCAGTGCTCTCCTACCCGCTGCTGACAGCCCTCCTTCTTCCACAGGGAAGGGACCCAAATTGCTCAGGTCACTTGGCCATGGTGGCAGGATAACCTTCTCAGTGCATGAGAGGCAAAATTGACTCATGACATTGGGACATCTCCAGACTTCTGACCACTCAGTGACTAGGTGGGACCCTTATCTTACCTACAATATTGATTGCACATTATAAGCAAATTATGGATGAAATCCAAAGTGAACAGATTCATTCTTTGAGCATCAGAAGCATTTTCTACCTTTTAAGACAGTTACGAAGGCAGAACAAGTGATTCTGGAAACATTCCCTCCTACACACCACACCAGAACAGTTCCCTTTGACATTTCATGGCTTTTCTGCCATTCTTCCTCCAGCTTTAGGATTTACTGAGTGTACCCAGGAAATGAATTGCTTTACCTGAGGGTGAGGCTTTGGAAGCCTCAGTGTATCTGCTGTGTTTGTGGTGCTCTTGGCCCAAGGCTGGCCAGGCCAGTGCATTGTTTCAGTGCTGGACGATGCTTCAGCTTCTTTTGTCTGTAAAATGGGAATCGAAATGTGTAATACGTGGAAAGCTGATGATGCATGAAACACTACAAAAATGAAGTGCAGCATAAAGGCCAAGTCATTTTATAATTGTTTTCTGACTAAAACTGAATTAGATTCTCAGTATCAGAGCGTTGAATGATACACTCCCATAGATTATAATGTGGCACGATAACATAGTCAGGTGTTGGTAAAAGCAAACTGATATTCCTAATCAGTCAACTTTATTAACCTCATAGAAGAGAACACAGCAAGTAGATATTGCCTTTCCTTTGTATTTTGTTAGCAACCTGCTATTGCCGTCATAACATATTATGAGCAAAACTGCACTGCAGATAAAACATCTGTTTTGAATAAGCAGGTGTATGGCAATTTCAGAACCAAACCCCAAATCCTAATTAAAGGTTGCTATTCCCATTTAACAAAAAGTGTTACTGAAAGTTAACCGCAGTATAACAGTAGCATATGGATGCACACGCTCTTCCCATTATCAGGAGTCACCTAATAAGCAAGTGTATCCACAGCTTACACAAGTTCTCCAGTGGCTTTTCTTGTTCCATTTTTTCAGTGATGCATTTTAACATAAACAACATCACATTTTAAACAATTAAAAAGAGGGTGTTGGACACCTTTGTATCTAAAAAACTGGTATTTTTAAGACAAATGGTGACCATTTCATTGCTACTAGTGGCATTTCCCATTTACACCATGTTAACTCTTGTTTGAATTAATGACTCTGCTCCTGATCCTAGCTTTATTAACAGCTGTTCTAAGATCAATGGAGGATTCTGCTGCTGCTATAAAACATTTGATTTCACTTGTCCAACTTAAAAGGTGGAGAGTGCTCTGCTCTATTTGGACCTCTTAGTAATTAAATCTATTTTGGAAGGGTTACTGGCTGTTTTAGGTAGATGATTAATAATCCTGTTTCTTAAAAAGTAATTAGGAGAACTAGAGAATTCAGACAAGTCAAATACTTTCCTCCAGATGTCATCTGGATCTAGAAGGTTACGAAAATGTAGACACAACCTGAAAAGCATAGACCATAAAGCAGGAGCCTTTTAGTGCTTTTGAAGGAGAGGGAAACTTGAGACCTGGGCTAAAACAATCTTCCATCGACCCTTTAGATCAACTTCACTACAAAGTCTGTGAGACCTTGGGAATAAAGCAGTTGAGCAGAGGGCTGAAAAGACCATGAAAGCGGTTAAATCTGGTGCTATCATAGACAGTAAATCCAGAAGTTATAAATTATCCTACCCCTACTTCAATAACAGCTTGAGACATTTTGTACAGAGGGCCCAAATGCACAAAAACTGCTATGTGCTACTGGAAAAGAGGGAGAGAAAGAGAGACAAGATGATGGTACATTGACTGTTTGTACTATAGCCAGATAATACTAAGATTCAAACCTATCCCAGGTACTTTTAGAGGAAGGCAAAACTTAGTAAACATCAAGTGAGGAAGTCAAGCTTTGAGTCAATACCTAGGAAAAGCTACTTCTCAGCCCCTAAAAATGATGCAGTGGAAGATGTGCATTGTGTAATTAAACATAAATGTGATACAAGTACCTCATGAAGCACTGCTGTCCTCTCATACAGTGCTACCTTCAAACTTGGTCATTCCTCCCACAATCTCATGCATGCATTTGGATACTGGTTTAAAACTTTGTTACTTTCATGGTTAATGCTTATTTTTGCTTGCATATTAACACTACTGATGATGAACTTAGAGTCTTTAAAATGTCTTGAATGTTTAAAGGAATAAAAAAATTAAGCACTTTCAGTCTTCTCTTATAATCTTCTAACTCTCAGCTGTTCTAGCAGCCTGTGGGAGAAACACTCTGAAAAGAGTTGCGTATTTATGAGTAGGATTTAAAGGCACAGTGCCCCACAGATAAATGCATTTTATCAAATTGCAGTAGGTATGATATTGAGCTTATTGCTTAAGAGTTCCTACATCTGTCTTGCTTGGAGTAAATTCTCCTTTTCGTGTATCAGACATGAAGACATACCATTCTAATCCTTGCTTAATACAATGTGTTTGAGGTGTGATTCTTGTTGTGCGCAGTGCTGTACAAATGCCAAAGACAAATCTTGCCTTTCTTTAAACTTCCCACAAACCATCATAATTTCTTTTTTTTTTTTTTTTTTTTGCTTGAATGAACAGAAAACATGTATATTCAATGCAGGGGGAATTATAGCTTGAAATGTCAGGACTGGTGGAATAAGGGAAAAGGATAAATGTTCTTGTTAACTACTTTACCATGTTCAAGTGAACAAAGTAGAATGGAAATAACTTATCCAAAGTGATGTAGAGTGTGCCAGATTTTATGGCAAGACATAAGATTCATGGCTGTTATAATGTTATTCTATTTTTATTGTGCTGGATGCCAAGCAAATGAAGGACATGGAATATTTTGTTGGTGCTTTACTTGTAGGTCATTCAGTCCAAAATACAATCCACCTTTTCTTTTTTATTTTTTTTCCTTTTTTTAATAGTCATTGGACTGGCTTTAGAAAAATTATTGTTCAAGACTGAAAAGTGGTGGGAATACTCAGTGTTATTAGCAAAAACTGAGCAGAGCTTCAAGCTATGTAACATTTTTTTTAAAAACGTTGTGGTAGGCTTAACAGCTTGCTGCTTTTTAAGCCTTTGGGGAGCACCTGGCTCACATTTGCAAGTTTTTCTTCATGTTCAGGAGGGTGTGAAACTTACACTCCAGAGGCAAAGCTGAGATTTGTTTACTCCTAATGTGGCTCCTTTCTATAGCAAGAATATATATATGGATACATATCTGTATATTTTTATATTAAAAATACGCTTATAATATGTACACTCTTTTAGACTTAAATTATCCCAGCACAGGAATTTGCAAACTTTTGAGAGTCTCTGTGAATAGAATATGGAGAAGGCTTTCTAGTGCCATGAACTCCAGAAAGTTTATTATTAACTTTTTGCCACAAAGAGGTCAATAATGCAAAGGCAGGAGGAAGCAGAATTGAGTTCATCTGTTGATGATCACCAAAGAGAAATCAGCAATTTTTTTTCAGGATGAATTTTCAGTCTTACAGAATTTTGTCCTACAGCCTATTTGTATTTCTATCATAATCTAGCACTGCCAGAAATCTCAGCTATGCTGAAGACTGCTATTGTTATAATACATAAACAGTATGGGTTATTTTAATGGACATATTGCCTTAAACTGAATTTTCACCATCTGTTCTGCCCCTGATTTTGAATGCAAAAGAACATATTTCACAATTACATCTGTAAGTAATGATATAAGTAATTTAAATGCATGTATATGTTCACACAATGCAGCAGACAGCTGGGATATTTTTTTCTTTCAGGCACAAATCAAGGGAAGAAATCTACGAACTCCTCAAATAGCACTTCCCCCCTTCCCTTCTTGTTCCCCATGTAGTGAAGCCGTTCTAGTGCAGGCACAGGTTTTCCAACAAGCCAATTTTGCTGTACCTAGGAGTTAAAAGCTTCCTCAGTAAACTAATGCGCAAACTCATTTTTACAATGCTTCCCCTGTCTTCACCCAAATCCCCTCTGGCTTGAATGACAGTTTGGCAGATGCAAGGCATTAAATCAATCAGTTTCAATAGATGTTCAGGAGGAGACAGGTCAGGCTGTGTGGGCCAGTCTGTCTCTGCTTCTGCCTTTGCTTTCATGCCATCCTTTTACACAGGCTTTGGCAAAAGTGCCCTTCTGCAGGTGAATCTTGGACTGCCTGGGATGCAAGCTGCCTGGCCACAGAGTGGGATTCACTGCAGCAGAAATGGAGCACAAACTTAGCAGAATATGATAACCACAGCTATGTGGAAGGCTGCTATGAGACAATAAAGAAAGGAGACTATTTTGACTCCTCTTTAAAAAATGTCCATTTTCAGAAAAGACATTTGACTAGAATTACATTCCTCTGCCAGTGGTTGTAAGGTCATGAGACATCAGTTTAGCCACTCAAGTCATGCTATTCACTACAGCTAAATATTGACTGAATTCCTTGATACTTTGCAAAGAGATCTATTAAATGAGAATTTGAGATGTATAAAAAAAATGACTTCTTGAAGGTGTTATTTAGATAAAAGCTGACTTAACAAATCTTATTCAAAGGCAATAAGGAAATCAACAGTTAGATGAGTTTTGGAGGATACTGGTGTCCTTCATATGTGTCATATGCATTTAGTTACCTGTATGTACCTGCTGACACTTGCTTGTCATGTCTGCTAGCAAAATGAACTGGGATACCAGACCTCACTGTAGCAGGAAGAGAAGAGGAGGCGATTGTAAATTTCTAGAACAAAATTTTAACAGGGAGTTTATTCCTATTGTTTAGTGCAAATTGCTACTAGGGATTAGAGAGGCTTTTATTTCCTGTATTATCACTGCCTTTTTATGCAGCTGTACACTTACTACTGCTAGCTTTTTGCCATCTATGAAATAGATAACAGCAGTCAATTTGCATGGGCCTTATATTGTAGTTTGATAGTATTCTCTACAATGGTGCCCTTCAGACCATACTGCATTTCTTACTTTTTCACTGATAACATCTTTTTTATTGTAAGGAGGTCATAGGCAGAAACAATGAAATGCTGATTTATGACGACTGTCCCTAAAAGCTTACAGAGTTGCGAATGATGGAAGAAAATTATCAGTGAATATTTAGGTAAGGTGAGTGGAGTCATGCATTAGGAAAATTGGAACTGTGTTGGAGATATTAGACATTCAGATTTTCTTACAGTATCTTGAAATTTATAACATTTTAGCAACTGGCTCTTTTCTCCGCAGGAGTTGGGTGATTAGGTGCGTAACCACATATAAGATGTAGTCAGATAATAGCTGTCTGGCTATTGATATGGCAAGGAATGTAGAAGTGCTGGGGCCAGCCTCTGATGTGGGTTGCACTTGGTGTCCCAGCCCAGTCAGTCCAAAGACAATTGAAAAACTGTACCCATCTCCATCCTTACATGGGCTTCATATGACTGAAACAAATCTCTAGATTACTGTTTGTCAGCAGGGTTGGGGTGGGTACCATCAATACAGAAAGGGAAGCTCCTCTGAACTGAAATGAGGACCATAGAAACTGATTTTTCAAAATGATTAAACAGACAAAACTCTAGTTTATAAGTGGATCTGTCACAGTGTAAAGGAATTTTATAAAATCTTACTACAAAGGGAAGAGAAGAGACTGTTTTCTCTAAAACCTGAAAACAGGATCTTAAACACCTGAAACCCATAAAATTATTAAGGCTGGAATGAAAAACTTAACTGAAATCATGGGTGCCAAGGGGTTGCCTCCTACTTGTAACACTAGATGATTTTTCTATGCAGGGCACTTACGTTAACAAAGAAAATCCATAGCTCGTAGTTTCTAAACAATTAAGACAGTCTGTTTCAAAGAGCTGATGAATTAGTTTTCCTGGGGGAGAAGAACAGCTGCACTCCTCACAGAACACCTTTCTGGCTTATTTCTTGTAACTTTTTAGGTCTGTGTATATGAACAAATTTTCAAAGCAAATCTTTTCAGAAGCAAGTGGGAAAAGGAGAGCATCCTTTGGGAAGGAGAAGAAGTGAAAAAATAGCAGTCAAATTAATAGGAAAATAAAAAAAACTAATTAAAAAGAAAAAAGGAAAGGAAAAATAAATAAAGCAGAAAACTGCAAGATAAAGAGGATATGGTACAGGAGATTCTCTGCAATTCACAACTTTAGTGCTGGCTTGGAATACAGAGTCAAGGCCATAAGAAACAAGCACAATTGCATTAGTTTGCTAATTAAACAGCCACTGCAAGCACCTAATATGAACAAATGCAAAAGCTAAGCAAGACAATGCAGAGAAGACAGCCTCTTAAAATAGAAGGGTATTTTAACAGGAATTGGCTATCTGAACACTTTCATCCTCCTGGAGAAAAGGGGAGATTCCAAACTGAGGTAATTAAACAAACTGTGTCCTGAGCTCATTCATTAAAATGGACCATTTAAAAATTCTGCTTCAAATATTTCTGATGTTCTGACATAGAAATGCAGCCTTGATATGAAACTGTGGTTCAGGCCCTTGTTCAGTGAAATCCTCATTCCCCAGCTTTATCAGAGACTTTGATGTCTTTTATTATTCTTAAGCATATAACCTCTAAACAGAGAGATATGTCGATGGAGCAGGAGGAGGAGATTTTGTTTAAAAAATAGACAAATGGAAATATAAAAGAATAAAACCCAGACTTTTTTGGTATTAATTATCTGTAGAAGGAAACCTCTATGGCAGATATGCCAGCCAACTCTCTCATCATCAGTTTCAAGACTTCAATCAGTGGATGACTCACAGTTAGTGAAAGAAAAATTGTTCCAGCTACACAAGGAGAGCATAAATATTATGTTTCACTTGGTATCATAATTAACTGCATGCTTCAGATATTTCTTTCATGTCTGCTTTCACAATAGGTAATATAATTTACCATTAATAGGATTAAAATGTCTTAAAAAAAAGTAAATACTTTATTGGTTTAAGAATGCTTTCTGTTTGTTTTGTGCACATACATATTTGGCTACGGGCACAGTATTTATACCTTAGTGTAGAAAATAATGAAAAAAAGAAGATAATATGTACAGTCCAGAAGCAAATGCATTTTTCTGTCTTACTTGGCTTAATAATAAAAACTGATTTTCTCTGAATTCCTGAAAATGAATCCTGAAGTCCCAATTTATGAATTTATGTACATTTAAAAAATTTCTTGCTAAGGAAAAAAACTCAAAAATATTGCAATGTAAAGACACAAATGTTTGCTTTGGTGACTTAAAACAGTACTGCTGAAACTCCCAAATTCAGAACTGCCCTTTTGCCATAGCTTTCTAAATTGAGAGTTGAAAAAACCACCAAGTCTTCAAGGAAAAGAAATTCTGTAGTATGGAGTATCAGTTACTTCCCATTATGACATTCAAACATAGACAGACTGATAAAACTGAACTGCAGGTCAACAAAGAAAAAGATGAAACAGTGAAAACAGTATTAAAATTATTAAAATTATTATTAGCAGCATAAGCTTTAGATTTCAAAACCCAGCTAATAAGCACATACATGTCCATCACTTAAATAATATTGAGTTCCAGTTCAGAAGTATTTTCCTATTATATTTATGATTTTTTTGTTTGATTCATCCTCTCATTTTACCATATATTTAGCTAGATTTTATTTTTGTTGTTTCAAGTGAAATTACTCTGACAGACATCAAAGCAAGCCAAAAAAAAAAGCATATCTTAAATTTCAGTATCCTATATAATATGTTGTTTCCTTTGTAGGTAAAAGGAATCTTTATTACAGAGGTGGCATCATTACATCTGCTGTGGTTGGTTTGTACAGAATCTGTTTGGAAGAGATTCGGTCTCCCTGTTCACTGCAGCAAACAGAATTTGGCATAAACATTTGAATGTACTCACTTAACTGCTGATCCATCTATTGAAGTTTCATTAGGGAGCCATGTGCATTTGCAAAGGATGAATGGTTTCATTAGCACTGAGACTAATAAACTTATAAAAGTTAATAATGTGAATATGTTTGATTTGGAATTATGCACATAGACATTAAGAATCACAAAAAGGCGGGCTTAAAAATGCCCAGTTTTTTTCTAGACTTACACAGCTGGGGTACTTTTCACTTTTCTAAGACCTTTTAACCAAAACCACACTGATTTCTTTCACATGTGCTCTTATGATGTTATCAACAGGTTCTAGTATTACACTAGGATTTCAATCTAAACATACAAATTTTATTCTCTCTAAATATTATTTCCAACATAGTTTGCTGTAGGTTTTTTTGTTTCCTAATTATAGCAATTTTTGTTATTAATAGGTCAAGGTAAGTGCATCAAAATTGTGTTATAGTCAAAAGCACATCCATTTTGGAATGTCTGTAACGGCATGGAGGTCATATGTAGTCTTTATGTATTCCTTTCCTTGAAGACTCCCAGAAAATTTTCAATTACAAGAAAACTTCTGTGTTCAAACACCCCAACTCAGCGCAGCAAGTCTCTTGCATTCATCCCTGGACTAGTTTGGTTGTGAGCATCAAAGTGACCTAGCACACTTTGGTGCCATTTTTTCTTCATCATCATCATCATCATCATCAATCATAAGAAGCAGAAGAAAATGTGTTTCGTTTTTCTCCCTCCCCAGCTTGCTTTTCTGAAGTACCTGATCACCTCAATCCACAGTCTGCATTCTGATTTCCATCTCTGAATATTCATGATGAGGTCTGAGTAATCAGCTCTCATCCTTGGAGCCTGACTCAAAGCTGATCCCTAATGGTTACCTCCAAAACTTGTAGACGTGTACCATTCTGTTTGTTTTAAAGATGGAAAACTAACTCTGTTATTGAAGTTACTCAATTACAGGGTAAAAATAATGAAATATGCTTCAGAAAGCTGTATGTTTAGAGCTGGCAGCAGTACAATGGTTTCATTAGAGGGTGATACTCAGATGGCTACAGGGTTTCTAGGACCTTAGCTCACTGCTGAATTTAGGTCGTGGATATCTGACCAACTCTGACTGTTATGTGAATAGACTAAATCTTTTATCCATCTGCAGAAAGTTTCAGCAGAGACAGACACAATGAGAAGGACCCTTCCCAGTCTGGCCAGCTTGTTCTACCTGAGATCTACAACCCTGAGTCCCAGGTCAGTCTCACTGCCTACACATCTTCTCGCTTCTTGGGGAGACTGTCAGTGACTGCACCATTTCTGATAGGGGTATCTGTTCCCTCTCACTGGGAACTGGGGTGAGACCACATGAGGTTCTCTCACAGATGGCACGGGGGTGTTTGGGGAGGAATAAATGCCAGGCACATGCATATGTCCATCTCTGAATTGAAGATGCGCAGTTAAAGATTCTCTATTGACAATAACTGGAGTCACCATCTATTTTCTTTCATCACTTTCTTTCTGTTAGGAAGACAACTCATCTCTGACAAATCTATCAGTGGCTCCATTCTTAGACTTAACTAATAGCAGGGCTGCAGCTGCAGGAATTATAAATACATCTGGCTTTGTGCTGCCTGGTACAACACTGTATCTATTATTATGATCTGACATACATCCTAACATCTCCTTCAGGTGCTGGCACATCATTTACAATAATCTCAGGTAACTGATGTTGTGACACCTCTCCTGCATGTGTGCTAGGTTCCTGTTAAATGACCACGAAGTGAGCTACTAAAGGGAAACATCATCACACAAAAAAAAAAAGGCAGACCAAATTCAGACCTTCTGTAGGTGGGTGCAATTCCGCAGACATGACACATTGCAGCTTGCAGGACAAGATGGAGATTTGACCTGGAGTGCTATGTGTTCTTTTCCTATGTAATTCTTACCAGCTAGAGGAAAACCAATACTCTCATCTTACTCCAATTAACAGAAAGTATGCTAGGTAGAATGCCTGTTGCTTAAATTATCCTCCCAACTCTTTGTTAGTTTCCATCAAGCAGTAGTGATGTAGGACATTGCCTGAAACAAGACTACAGTGAAAGATTTTGGGGTTCAGAAATGAAGCCAGAAAGTTACAAATTAACTCTCACTTCAGACTGAATAGCATGTAAGAGTTTTCCCTTGAAATTAAAACCAGGAAAAAATTCATTGTATTCACTCACTGACTAGACCCACAGCTACAGGCTTTATTTCAGATATGAAAGGCCAAATCTAGTCTAAACTGGAAAAGGAATGTGGTTGATTTTTTTTAAAAGGTCTTGAAAATTGAAAGCTATATGAAAAATCTATGGACCAGCAGACCCAAGACAAATTCCCTCCTCTGCCTGAGAGCAATCCCCCAGCTCCAACCTCCACTTGGGTATGTGTACTCCCGTGCTGTCCCCTTGACACTGTCGCACTTCATATGAATAAATAGACCAGTGAGTCTCATTTTAAAAATAAACAACTTTTTGGCATGCAAGCTCTTTCTTCAAGACCTGAAGAAGGGCATGTGTGTCTGAAAGCATCTGTGATTTTTTCCATCCTGACACCTGTGGGGTATCCTTTTGGCAGCTGAGGGAGGAGCCAGATCCCCATGTCTCCCACAGCAGTGGACTGCTCTGGCTGGCAGGGGCTTCTGGGTGAAGGACATGGGAGTATCCCCAGCTCTGAATTCACTGCTGCTTGCTTTGCAGCTGTAAATCAATCCTCCTCCCCTGAGGGAAGGAGGAATAGACCTCCAGACCTAGGTAATTGGGCAGTGCAAGTTAAACTTGCCACGTTGCATAGAAATAGGAAAAGTACTGCTTTTTAATAATTTTCTACTCACACAAAATAATAATTTTTCAATGACATCAATTGTTTAATGACAACAGCAACGATGATAATGACTGAACTACAACAGTAATAATAGCAACAGCAACAATAATCCTACACAACCCCTAGGGATAACTACAACCCCTGAGGGCTACCTAGCAGAGCAAGTTGTGTTCACAGCTGCTGGTGAGGCTGCTTAGGTATAAACGACACAAATTCACAAGCATGGTTAGAAACTCAGGACAGCTTCTGAAAGCCAAGCTCACCCCAGCTTCCCCCTAGATCCCTTTAGAAACAGTATTTGTGATTTCTTTTGGCAAAAAAGGCAGCAGTGTGGGGCAGCATGTGGTGCTGCAGGCAAAGTAAGGTAGTGAAGGCCAAGGAAATGCACTACCAGTCCAGCTTTACACAGGCGCCATGGATACTGGCGAGGGGTGTGTAACAATGTTTGGGTGGTGGCTTGGTAGGGGCAGCTCCTAACTGTGGAAATTTGTTGTGGTTTTAGTACCCAAAGTTTCAAATCAGCATCTGGAAAGCCCTCTTTGAACAGTTTCAGAAATCCTTTGTATTGATGAACCTAACATTTTTCAGGGCTCACAACTCAGCAGAATTAAGGCAGATTTTTCCAGTGGCTGGTTACAAAAGCTCCATCTCTGTCTAAAGTCAGCTTCTCTGTCAGATTCCATGTCCCTTGTCCAAGGTCAAATATCTATCTTTCCATAAAGCAGTTGTAAATTTATTTCTAATTTAGTAAACTGTATTTTTTTCCTTTAACATGTTCTCAGAAGCCAGTGAGAAAAACTAGGTGACATATTAGAGAGACAACTGCCTCCCAACAAAATTCTCCCCTAGAAAGGCAGTCAATACAGCTCATTCCAGCATAGTTAAAACCAGGGCAAAATTCTAAGCAGCAAAGCTGGAGTTTTATAATGAGAAGTACTGTGCAAATTTTGCTGTAGGCAACCTTTTCAGATCTATCAATAGTACAGTTAAACACAAATTGTCAGATGAGACTTTCAGGATGGTCTTATTAACATGTGAATTAGTCTAGTTGAAGTCATACTGAAAAAGCTCTCCTTTAACATGTTTTTCAAAACACCTGTATTTTTGTTTACCATCCTCCAAATTCAACATGTTGCCACTTTTGTAAATCTCAGAAAGCTTTAGACAGATTTATACCACATTGCATGTGAACTGTGAGGAAAGGTGCTATCAGTGATTATGGACAAAATCCTGCCCGTACATGTATGCGTGATTCCTGTTGGATTTAGTGAAGTTTCATGTGCATAAATGAGAGCGGGGTCTAATCCTTAATCTGATGACATTTTTTCTGCACAGCACGGCAGGTTAATAATAAAATGGCATCTCTTCATTTCTGTATGCTTCTTTTTTTTTTTTTCTGAAAGAAATAACTGCTGTGTCTTTGGATCAGGTGTTAATTATTCCCAGTAAGGTTTGGTGGGTAACTAGTGATGCAGATATCAAACCACCCACTCTCTTTGTAGATGAAGGGAAAGTATCAGGAGGATTTCTGCTGAAGTATTCATCACATCTCAAGTCTCAAATTGTCCAAACCATTCAATTATAACACTTCACTCAATGCATGTCAGCATGTCTGGCACTGTGTTTCAAGAATGAGTTGAGCTGGATTTCTCAAAGAGGCAGACGTTGGCTTGTCCCCTTGAGGGACAACAGAAATAGAGTTTATTGGCTCAAAGTTGAGACCGGTTCCTGGATCAGTGCACGGGAACTCTGGGAACTATTACAGCTTTTGAACTTTGTAGCCTCCAGACTCAGTTTACGCATGCATATGTAAAAGGCTGAGATTTCCTGTGGTAGCAGCACAAGCATCCTATTTGCCACCGAATAAATAGGTAAAGCACTGACCTGATGATGACATGATAAACAGGTCTGGGGATGTGGTGCTATCAGTGCAGATCTAAGCCTATCCTCACCATTGCTTTAACAGTAAATGGAAGCAATGCCCAAAGGAGGAGAGGAAATCCTTTGAGTCCTTCAAGGGTTATATGAGATTTTGTTGTTAACTGCAGAGATACAATACATCACTGTCAGGAAGCAGTGACCCTGGATTATGGTCACTGATTATAAAAAAGGCTTTCAGAGGCAGATGATGGACACAGTGTCTATTATGTGGTGGAAAAAAAAAGGGTGGCCAGAGAACCCCTAAGTGGATGGGGACATCATGTGAGCAGATACCTCCTTAAGCTCTTTGTGTTTGCTTTCTGTGCTTGGCCTGGGCTGTACATGTTCCCAGAGCAATGAAAGGCAGCTCACAGGGTTTTTCGTGTTAATGTTCAATTTGATGTATCAATATGGTTCTGCTTGCACAGGCTATAATGAGCTCAAGATCATAAAGCTCTTCTCAGCAACCCTGTTTAACTTTAAATGTAGCTCAGATGATTGAGGCTCCTCTTTACTCTCACTTCAGTCAGTTTTGACCTGAAGCTGTGGAATGACATTGGTGAAAATTTGCAAGGTCAGTAAATATAATTCAGGAGAATATTTCCAACCCCATCAGCCAAATTTAGCCAATATCAGTCTGTCTTTGCGACCTCCATCCATAGTGCGGTCATGTTTGTGTCATCTTCTCTATTTTTAGTAGCAATCCTAACTGCAGAATTATTTTGGCTAGTAAAAGTAAAAGGCAAAAAATTGTTTTCAGAAAGCCTTGTGTTTGTGGACAAGTCAAGTAGTGTGCAAGGAGGTAACGCTAACACAGGGCTGTTTCCTCTGGCAGCCTTATTGGCCTAGTCCATAAAAATGAAGGCTGGGCATTTCAAGAAAATGCTTGTCATGCACAGAAACAGAGGGAGGTACCTGCATGAATTCTGAAACATCAAAGCACATTTGCATCTGGCCTCTGGTGTGAGTAGAGGAGTTCAGATCTGCCTGCCCTGCCTGCAGACATGAGTCCTGAGTCGTTTAGGAGCATCTATCCCAAATAATCTAATTCCCACCCAATCAGCTCAACTACCTTAAAACCTATTCACGGGCTGTGTAGAATCGGTTGCCAGCCTAACCTAGTTGTCAAAATGGTGTCTCACGCTAAGGCTGTGTTTGTTACCACACATTTGTGCTCCTGGGGAATTCAGGATACCTGCTTCACAAGCATGACCAGATAAAATGGTATGTTTTTAATTAGGAGAAAAAAATAACAAGACAACAGACATCTGAGGGCAGTTTTGTTGAAAGCTAAATTGATGATGAAAAGCTTTCACCCTTTGAAACCATTCAATAGCCAGGTGTTTTCTAGTGGTTCTTCAGTGCATTTCACTGCTGCATGTCAGTGTTACTTAGCACTATCACATTTACATCAAGTCAAATGCTGTAACGCAGAGAGTATCACCATAAGGAATGAAATGTGTCAGCCTGCATACAGGGATTCTTAGGAAATATGTGCCTTTCAACAATCCTGCGGCTTTTATACAAATTCTTCTCACATGTTTGCTACCCTAAAATTCACAGGTAATTACAATGGGATGAATAATCCACATTAATCAGGTAAGCAGGTATTTGAGATCCAGCACATCTCCTATCAGACAATGCACACGAAAATACAGTAATTGAAGCTGCTGAGAGAATTCCCCACTGACAATGTCTATGTAAATCCACTGTAAAGAATAATTCTACGATTATGTAAAATTTGAACAAGTCCTTTTATCTTTAAAAGAATGCTGCACCTTATTTCACTTAGCACACCAATCTGGAGGCCCACAGAGTAAGAAGGGAATTGTCACAGGGTCCAATCCTATGGGATTCAGAGAGCCAAAGCCATTGCTGGTGTAACGCTAGTGACTGTTCTTTAGTCTGGTTGTCATCTTCCTGCAGAAAACTCCTCTGAATTAATGTAGGATATCCATACTGGGCTTCACAGCACCCTAAAGCTCTTCATCTCCCTCCACCCCTCTGCCACACCACATCTCAGTGTTTCTTCCTGTAATTTTTTTTTATAGCTTTATCATAGCAACTTTCTGTTTGTATTTTGGTTATTTTTCTATGGTCAGATTCTCACATTGTATCAACCTAGCTCAAGTCTTAAATGACACGGAAGGGTCAGTATGATGTAGCCCTATTCTAGCATGCACCCTAGCCTTAGCAGAGTCCCCTTGACATGGGAAATTATCAGCAGGGTGTTTATAAACCCCCTGAAATGGGGCAACAAAAGGAGCAGGTGAGTCAGGATCTTTCCAAGCTTCAGCAGAGAAAAATGCCACAGGAAATGGCACTTAAAGGGACATTTCTGGGGATTAGGGTACTCAGTCTTTAAAGTCATAGCTGACCTTTTGTAGAGTTTGAGGTCCTCCTTACTGGAAGGAGAGGTCAACATCCTGAGCCCTTAGCCTACGTAGCCTACTAGGAAGAGAGATGTGAAAAGGGTTTCTCCTCATTGTCTGAAGGTATGTTCATCTCTGCTTTTCATCTCTCAGGCAAATGCTGCTGTTTCTTCATGCTGTGCTTTGGGAGCTTGTGTTGAACATCTGGTAGGCCACACAGAGGGGTTGCGAGAGGCAGATAGTATTTGGTTCTCTGTAGTTCATGGTATGATCTTCCCTGGCAGTGGAATTTGGATTTTCATCCTGTTTGAGGGAACATTGATGTAACACTGACAAATTGTGCCCTGTTGTTCTTGCTCTGTGTGCTGTAACTGCAGGCCTGGATGTGACTTGGGATGAGGGTCACTAGCCATAATTCATGCTGGACATTGGAGGACCTTGCAGGATTCTGCCACGGTCAAACAGGAACTGTGAGGTTCTAAACACTGCATGTAAGACAGAAAGTTTTCTGTCTAAAGCCTTTTCCCAGAAGCAGTGTGCCACACAGGAACAAGGGGGTGTGATGCACTGGAGTGACATGTCAAGTCCAAAAATTCTCTTTCTTTGCCCAGCAACCACTTGCTGGAGCTGAGTTCAGGCCAGAGGATCACAGGATGGGTAAGGTTGAAGGTACCACGGTGCCAAGTGTTCCAAACACCCTGAAAAAGCAGGGTCATTCTAGAGCACATCACACAAGGTCAGTTTGTATCACTAAGACCAGTCAAGTGTCCTGCCATTTATTCTGCAAGTCCTGGGCAAGGAGACCGGGAAGAAGCCTCACTTCTCTCTTGGCATGAGTTTTCCAAGAGAGCTGTCTGTAGGAGTACAATCTCTCGTCTTTGAAATGGGGGCAACATCTGATCCCTCAGGAGACTGTGACAAACAAATTGAATATAAAAGTAATAAAACAAATCACAAATTTGTTGAAAGGCACATGAACGGTTCTGAGACAGATTCTCACTCATTACTCTAAAGGTGCCTTTTTAATCCATGACCTTGCTCTAACAGCGTATGTCTGTTAGTGACTGTCCCATGAACTTGCACTGGTGATCATCCCATATACCCTGGATATACTGTGTAGTATTCCATGTAGTCTTTACTGGGCTAGAGCCTAAAACAAAAAAATCATGTCTCCTTTTCACATGTTCTCAACTTAACCATCTTGGCTACAAGTTATGATGAAGAAAAAAAGACAGACAGAGAAACTGTGGTGCTGTGGTAATAGCTGAAGTTTCTTTGGTAAATTGGGGGCTGTTCTGCATTTACAGCGACAAGACTAATACAGGTATCTCATCAAAGAGCAGGTTTGTGAAGAAGAGAAAACTCACCAAGAGAAAACACTGGGGTGGACATATTTCTCTCAGAACAATACCAGTCATAAGCCTAAAGGATTAAAAGACATGAGACAAAATGGCATAATCTGGCTAGAGACATGGGAACTGGAATCAGTGGCTTTATTCAGGTACGTAACAGCACAGTTAGGGCCCAAATTTTCACACTGACACTCTGTATGCTGCAGCACATTGCTAGCTGAAGTCTGAAAACAAAAGAAGCCCTGAAAAAAGCTGAGGTTTGTAACAGAACTATCTAACTACCTTTCACCAGGGACTGGCTGCTGGGATGTTCTGCAGCAGCAGCATTGGCCACTTCTCCAGCTTCCCGTCTTTGGACTAAGGATGCATAATGACATATGACTGCAGCAGGGCTTGAATGATGCAAGGGATGCGATAACCCACTGCCCAGTGCCTCTGCTATTCAGGCGGTGCAGGCTGCGCTGCGTGCACGCTGCAGTGCCATCCCTGAGCTCTCACAAACAATAATCAGGTCTCTTACAGCCAGAAAAGCCCGCCAAGGCCAGCAGTGACAAAATCACAGCAACACAAAATAGATTAAGCATATTTTTTATCCTATTTTTGAAAATTTTCCTTTCCCCTTTTCTGACTCATCTGCAGCCTGAGTCTTTTCATCTTCCAGCCGGCTACAGAGATCCTCTGGGAAAGAGAATAGTTCCATACACACAGCTTCTGCTTCTTTCTCCCCTGCAACAAATAAATACCCTCAAGCCCTTCAATTTACTTCAGAGTCATCAAGCAGAGTTTAAAATTTAACCTGGTAATGTATTTTTAAAGGGATTCTTATGTAAAGTTTGTGCATGTGTGTACATGCATGTTTGTGAGCCTGCAAGTATTTCTTCCTTCTGTCCCAGACAAAGCCATCTCCATGCAATTTGGTTAGCAGCTTCCCTGAAATGACTGTAATGCCCCTGAAGTGTTCAGGCATCATAAAATCCTCATACCACAGATGGACCAATTTTGGAGGCAAGAGGAGATTTCTGTGTGTGTGTGTGTGTGTATGTGTGAAACTCTTTCTGGGCCTAATTCATATGGGCAGCCAAAATGTGTGGGTTTATCAGTAACGTTAGATTATTTTAAAAATTGTTTAGCTGCTATAATGACAGCCAGGTATCCCTCTATATTGCTTTCTCTTACCAGATGTTGCAGAGTGAAAGTGTTTCTAGTTTTGTTCCATGTTTTCTAGCCTGCTTTTCGACACTAATTTCCACTTATCATTCTCCTCCTCTGTCACTGAATTCTTCTGCAGTCCTTTCGCAGGGACTCATCCATGAGGATACTAACTTGCATCTTTACTGCTTCTAAATTTCAGCTTTCCCTTTTACTCTGCTCTATTTCCATATGTCATTTTCCTTTTCTGCCTGTCTGGGAGTTGCTGTACCTAACTCTGTAAAGCATTATCTCTCCATCTCTCTAAAGTGTTTTGTGGTACTTTGTGTGAAGGATGGCATATAAAAATAAATTGTATTGCACTGTATTTTTGGACTGGCGTCTAATCTTTACTGAGCTCATTCAGCCTATTTCTGAAAAACATTGGATCTTAAAGACTCTTCTGATCCAATGAATCTTGATGACTTTTCTGATCCTAGAAAAAGACTCCCTAATTTTCAAGTCATCTCTGACACTAACACAGAGATAGAAGTCAGGAGAGTACCTTGAAAAATAGGGTTTGGCAGAAAAATATTCCTGGAACTCTTTCTTGTCTATCCTGCGTCGTAACCTCACCTCTGGCCTCCACCCCACATTTTACTTGCAAATGTCCACCATTATGAGTGCTGAGGTGGGGGGAGCGGGAAGCAGGCTGATGGCGTTCGGCACTCGTAGCGAAACAATCCAACAGCTTGCTTATGCATCTATTTGGCTTAGGATGGGAAATTAGAACAGCTTTAATCTGCTAGCAGCATCAAGCAGGGAAGCACTCCCTGGAGTGAAAGCGTTAGGAGTATCACAGCAGGGGCTGATGAGAGACAGCCTGCCATGGTGCCGCAGCAAGGCAGTTGCACTCGGCGCACAAAAATCTGGGGTGCTAAGAAGGACCCAGGTACCTGGCTGGGAATTGTAGGGGGAGAGAGAATAAACCTTTGTACTGGGGTCTTCTGCAATAGGAAAATACTTTCAAAGACATGGTCCCACATTGCTGTCTTTGCTCTTCCCCCACTTTTACCCTGTCACATCAAGGATTTGGTCCCTACTTTATCATCCACAATACACGTGCCCCATTCTAGTTTGTCAGGAGAGCCCATTTGACTCAGAGAGCTTCAGCATAGGTATAGCCAGCAAAGGTATAGCCATCTGAAGTGGTCAGGATTTGGCCTGAGTCTGGAAAACACAGGGAGCAACAGCCAAACCCTTGCATTTGTTATGCAAAGCCTGAGTAGTTTGCTTTCTACTCAATAAATCTATTCATAATAATTGAAGGGTAAGACCTAAGTTACTAAGGAAAAATGTAGGGTGTAGGGATCTTCATTCCTTGCACTGAGACTTATTGAACTTTGCAGGACCGTTCAAATGCCTGGAGATTTGAGGGAAATCTTTAGCTTGTGACTTACTGTAAAAGTATCAAATTTGAGGAATCCAATGTCCTGGAAAGTTGTCCTGCATGTTCTGTTGCGTTGGTCCTTTGTCACAGACAGTGCCCCTGGAAAGTAACTCTTCCTTTACTTGCAAATGTGCTTTACTGCAGCTTGACTGTACTCCGTGGATACACATTGGAATTTAAAGGTAGGTGCAGCACATTTACAAGGTGAGAGCTGAGACCTGTGAAGACAGCAAGACATATTAAGATCTAACAAAAACAAGAAACATTGAATTTTGCAGTATAAGATATGCACCAGCTGAAAACTGGAGCTAAGACTCAGTGGCAAGAAATGCCTATTTTTTGTTGTTGGGTTTTTTTTCTCTTGTGTATTATATTTTTAATATATTAGGACAAACCAACACATGTACAATAGTAAAGTTTAGGTGGGAACTTGGGCCAAAGTTGATTATTATCTTCCTTACGTATGTATCTGGAAACAGAATGTATTCTTGACTCTGTCTTGTGTTCACAGATGGTATTTTCCAGTCTCCTTAAAGTCTCTATTCTTGTTGGAAATATTGGGATGTTACCAACAGTCATAGCCTGGCAATTCTTCATTGCTGGATGTCAAAAGCAGCTAGGACTTCAACTGTAAGCACAAATGCTATCTAATCATTCTGCGTTCCTGTGAACATCAGACCTGGAAACCAGCTATCAGACAGTCTGTAGCAAAACCCCATTACCTTGTCCAACCTCACATAGGTCTTATATGTCCCACTTCTTGGAATTTGTGCAAAATTATGCTCATGTTTTTTGGTCTCTTCTCTCCTCATTTCAGAGCTGCTGACAGCTGTTTCCTCCTCGGCTAGTTATTTGAAAATGAATCTGAAAGTGAAAAGACTATCTGCTTCTAAAGCCTCCCTCTACATAATGCACCCTCAAGGTCTCTGAAGACAAATAGTGATTCGCTGTTCTTGCAATTCTCCGTGAGTGATATGGAAGGTGGGAAGTTTGCTGTTCATGTTCTGAAAGCATCAGGTGCTTTCTGCTATCTGCATGGGCCAGCAAGCATCAAACTAACATGTAGTGAAGGGTGTGTGTGCATGGCTAAGTGGGGAATGCAGGCAATGCCCCTTTCATCAAAGAAGGTCTAGATGCTTGAAAGGGTTAGAAAAAGCTGCTGGAGAATGATAGCTATGGAGACTTAATTCTTGTTCCTTAGCAGAGACAACAGGGATTGGTGAGGTTTAGCATAAACCTCTGCACAGTTATTTTAGTATACTGTACTGCCAAACTGTCAATAGAAGAGCACGTCTTGTGTAGAATGGACTTAATGCATCAACTGTATGGTGTGGAGGCAACTTCAGCAAGCTAGGAAGTGGTTACCTGCACTAGAGAGTGGACAGCTTTCTCTTTAGAGCTGTGGCCACTGCTGCATGCAGGAGCATGGTAGAGTGGGTGTTTTCCAAATGGCTGGAGCACTCTTGAAAATGAAAGCTCAGACAGCTCTCCTTCAAGCGGCTTGTACAGATTAGTTCTAGGAAAAAGCAAATGGCTCAAACTGGCCTGCTGCTAATGACTCGACATGTGATATGAGGAGAAATGAAGAAAAAGCTAGCATTTAGCAGTGTCATCTCAGTCCCAAGTGCCCATAAATACCTTTGGAGATGCACGTCACCATCTTTCAGAGACATTGTCATCACGCTTTCAGTAAAATTTCTGAAACTCCATCCCAGTCACCAAAATAATGCCACTTAGAAAAGATTTGTTTTTAAATATTTCAACAGCTCATGTAAAGATTAATGACACAGAAGACACAGTTCATTCTCCTTCCCTGTAAAGGAGTGAGTAAATAATACTGATCATTAACACACAATATAAAATAAGCTAGAAGAGCAGAACACCATAGCTGCTTAATTTTTTGTTTTGTTTTGTTTTCTGACTGGTTTCAGTATTGTGGGATGGTGCTAAAACTGAAGAGCTCTTGCTTTGATAGTTTTCCAGTTTCCAAAAGGACAGTGGTAATTATTTTTACATCATTTCCAAGAGTGCGTGAGTGGTGCCACTGGAATTCACAGGATCACAGAATAGTTAGGGTTGAAAGGGACCTCTGGACACCACCTAGTTCAGTCCTCTACAACCTACATCATAACAATATTAAACAAACATACTATTCATACCATCAGGAAAACACTGTGGTTTTTGGAATTTGAACTGATATGATGACCTTATCCACTGAGAAATTTCATAGCAGTAGTAAACTTCTGCTTTAATAATGTTTATATAACCTTCTCCCCCCTATCAATTAATTTTACCAGGCTAAATTCTTAGGAGTTCTAACTCTGACCAGGTTTTCCTATGCAACCTTCTAAACTCTCTTCCTAAAAGTTCTTGCACTCCTGAATGGTCTAAACAAAGTAATTTGGATCATAATTTATGTGTTTATAATACCCACGAACCATATTTCTCCTTTTGTTTGAAATATCTTACCAATCTTATGAATCTTTTATGTTATCTTTTATTGTACTGCATTTACATGCTTATAAGTTTCAGATTTTAAATTAATAAAGGTCGTAAAAACACACCACCAAGTACTATATCAAAAAGTAGTTAATACTTCTTGTAAGTTAAATCTTGTGAAATCAACTGGGCTCAGCTCTTCAAATATATTCTCTACCTAATGTGTAGTGATGTTAGTAGGAAAGCTTGTATCCACCTTCAGCATCCAATCCAAATGCTCTGGAGTTAGTAGAAAGACCCCATGTTGGTGCCAGCGAGCTGTGGTTCAGCCTGTCGTTGCTGGAGAGCAATAAATCCACCCAAGCAGATGTGTCTGAATCAGGAGACCAAGCATCTATAAGGACCTCTCCATCTGGTTCTCCACAGTAGACATTCCTTCACTTTGTCTCTTTTTCACAAGGAACATCAGTGGTATCCATGGTTGTCACTTTGTTTTACGATCCCTTTGTAGAGTGGCTCATATGCTAAAGCCAGACTGAAAGTAACCACATGTGTTTGACTTCACTCAGCAGTGTGAGAGTATGAATCCTCAACCAGGCATCACTTTCAAAACTGCTATTCAGTAATTAATCTATAATAGTGCAACTGGCAAGTAAATAGTTTTAATAAAGGAATTTGCAGTTACATATTCGGAAAACAGTGAATGATTTATTATTTTACTCAAAGCTGAAAGCAAATAATCTTTGACTTGATGATAAGTTACCTAGTTGGAATAGGAGATGCTTTAGGACTGAAAGAAACCTTCTTATCATTTTCATCCAGTCAAGAGCCCAAACTTACATCAGAAAATAATTAAAGAAATACCAAAGACTGGAGCCAATTTGGTTGAGAATGGACAGGTGCTGTATGATTTATTATCAGCTAAGGTACTGTTTTCTGCTGAGTTATTGTATTTGTTATTATTATTGACTTTATGCTTTGAAAGAAGTAAACCTTAAGCTCTAGAAGTCTAGAGTGGAAGCTGACTGTCTGAACTCTTTTTGGTCAGAGTAAACAATTTGCCCAGTTTCTGTATGTATCTGTTGTCTCTGAGCCTTTCTTCTGCCTCTAAGGCCTGACTATGGCACAGAAAGCATTGTTTTGCCTGTTGAATTGAATGAATGCAAAAGGACAACATATGAAGTTATCCTATCACCCAAGAGGACTTACCCCTGATAGTGCTCAGGCTGCCCAGTGTATGAAGCAGCCCAAAACAGAGTGCTCCTCCTGGCTAAGCCATTCCTCTGAACGTATGGAGTGTCCCTGGACCTAAGCTTGTGACAATATGACAAGGAAAATTTAAATGTACATAATTAATGTAAACATTCTTTTATTTCTCAGCAGTACGTTTCTTGTCAGAACTTGCATCCTGGTCTCAGGACAAGAAGTACTGGTGGAGATGCAATGAGTCAACTACCCAAAGCTCTGAAAATACTCTCCACACAACCCATCTCTTTATAAGAGACAGAAATCACTATATCTTGTGCGCATCTGCCCACCACATGGGGCTTGGAGTATTTAATTTGGGTTGTACACACAATATTTACACTGGCTATCATTGAAATAAAGTGGGTGTCAGTCCTAGTGAAACTCACTGTAGAAGGCTGATTATCAAGTTATCTGGACCAAAGTTAATCAGTACCTGAGGTGGTAAACATTCCCTCTGTTTACTTTAGTTCTCTTACTCTTATATTGATCTACTTGTAGTTTTGCATTTGTGGTCCTTGAATTTGTGGAATCATTGCATCATTTTTCCCCCGCTTTCTTCACTCATATGTTGAGTAGGGCTGTACACCACTCCTCTTTTTCAACAAGATTTTCTCATTTTGTCAGCTATGAAATAGGGAAGTGGTGAATCTTCTAGGCCTTGCCAGCAGTCATTTAAGATCTTGTGGCTTCCATGTTCATTTGACACCAGCACAGTTGAAATTGTCATGAACACAGAGCTGACTTACATACAAAATACAATCTCTAGTGACCAACCAGCTGAACGTTCAGCTGGGGTCTGCTGAATCTGAGACATTCAGGAAGGAAAAAGCACAGAAGCAAAGAAAAAAAGATAGTTCTTATTCAGTTTTGTTCACCTGGGTTTTCTCTGTGCAAACTACATGTTTTCCTTTTCATATCAGGGTAGGCAGAAAGTTTGTTTTGATGATGAGGACCTTGTTGCATATACTGGTTAGTATAGACAGGGCAATTATCACTAGGACAGCCCAGCCAGTATTAACAGTCCCAATCAAGTTTTGATTTACATAAACTGGTGACCTCCAAAAAGTGCCCTCAGTCACTACCATTGATGTAAAGTCCTTTAAAGCACTAGGTTCAAGGACCTTTTTCATTCTTTTTGTGTGACTTGTGACACTGCAGAACAGAAACAGGAATCTGGCTATCATCTGGATTTCATTTCACAATCTATATATTCCAGCACAAACAGTCACCACCAAGAAATCCATCACAAATTCATGTCCTGTAGAGCTTCATTGTTGTACTGACAACATTTATCATGAGCTCTTTGCAAAATCATATGAGATTTCATAACAGGTGTCCACTTCACACAGGTCATCACCACTGTGGCCTGTGTCAAAATCCATTATACAATAGCTGAAAGCTGTACATACGTGTTGCCAGCTACCTCCTCTTGCAATGTGTGGTGGAATGCAGTGAGAGATAAGCAGGAGACACAAAGTTTAGATCTGAACTTTCCTTTGCATCTAAATTTCATCCTCAAAGGTGAAAATGAGATGGCAGCACTGAATGCAGGGTTCTATTTTCTGTCAGCCTTCTGTTGCAATACAAAGAGATTTAAAAAAATAGAAGTACCATGAGCATAGAGTTTAAATAAAAATCCAACACATTATATTATTCTTTAGTGGCCACTTTTAAGCAAAACATAACCATATAAAATTCTACTCATTCTTCCTGAATTTTGTTCCAGTCTTGTCAGACTGGGCCTACTTGATGCGTAATGAGTCTCTTATCTGACATTTGCTATTGTCCCTAGTGGTTGTAAAATCATTACTCCCGAGAAAACAAAGTTTACATGTTGATAAGTGGTGAAGGGAAGAATAAGACTGTGATGAGAAACTGCAGCTACTCTTCTCACTTCTCTCTCATGCTCTGTCTCCAACAGGAATAATTCACATTCTTGCAATTTAGAGAAAAGTTTCCAAGTCCTCTATTTGGGAACATATTTCAGTTTCTCCTGGGAGGTGAAAGCAGTTTGCTGTGAAATGCTTCAGACTCTCACAGTGACAGATTTTCTGCTTCCTTCTCTTGGGGTAGAATCAATGACGGTGGGGTAGGTTCCAAAAAATTTATTGGAATAGGGAAAAAAAAAGACAAAAATAGTTGAACCCATTTAATAGCTGTGATATCATTTTACTGGCTTCCCCTGTCTGCAGGGCATATGTCAGTGGTTGATTTTGTGCTTGGAGCACCAAAGGAATGGTCTTTAAAGGCTTTTTCCATCCCAGTATCAAAAAGAGCGCCCCAGAGACAGCTGTCCCTGATGTGATTAACCACTGAAATGGTACTTGCAAACAGGGTGATGAAAACCTCTGAAGTCTGCAATAAAGTGACGAGGCTCAAAGTCACCTTGAGACGGGGGAAAAAAAGATTCCTAGAATTGGGAGAAAATATGTGTATTATTTATATGAAATACAATCCAATAATATATTAAAAGTAATATTGGGATATATCTTTATTACATTGAGTACTTTTTTAAAAAATTGATGATTTAAAATGATTTAGCTTAAAATGGGCATCTAAACAGTGCTTAGGTTCTGAAGAAAGGAGCATCAATTCATTTTCTCCAGGTTCTTGAAGCACACATGTATTTGCATTGCATTGCCTATGCAAGGAAATTATTTGCTGAATTATCAAACAATACTTGCTCTGTCAAATCCAGTTTTCACATCTTAACTTTCAGTGATGGTCTTTCCCAATTGGACCTGCATCATCTCCTATTATCACTGACACCAAGGAAATATGTTTTGGAGCACATCATGGCATTCAACAGGCTTTGGCTTTCTCAGACCAGTAAAACTCCCAAGTGAAAGTATTTTTCCACCAACCACCACAGATTGAAAGCAGGGCTCTACGCCCTTGAGAGCTTCAGATGTACCTAATTGTTATGATGTCATACAGAAAAGGAGGGACCACTATCAAAATTTAGAGGTAAAAAAAAATATCTCTGACAAATGATGAAGTTCAAGGAAAAGTCAATTCTGGTGATTCATGGTGTAAATATCTGCATACCTCTAAAAATGTACCTATCCATTTTTTCAATGATATAAAGGGCAAATAAAAAGCAGTTTCCATTATTCTGCCTCAGGAATCTTGCAAAGAAAAAGCTTTCTTTCTTAAAAACATGTCTCATGAATATTATTTGGGAAAATAAATACTATCATCACACCTAACCTACCCAGCTTAATGGGTCTTCTGTCAGCAAACCTGACATTTAACACCAACTCATTTTGGAAATTCCAGTTATCCACCTCACAAACAAACCAAGCTGAAAGATCCCAAGAAAAGCACTATTTTGCAGAAATGAAGCCCATCTGCTTCTCCCTGTCCTTGTTGCTTCCTTTGGCTGTGGCATGACAAAGTATCTAGTATCTCTGCTGCCCCACTGCCCTGCAGACCAAACCCATCCCAAGAGCCTGGACAGTGACCCAGGGACCATTGTCCTGCTGGCAGCAGCTCCATGACACCGCGCCATTCCACCTACCCTGGAGAGAAAAAAAAATTGCTTTCCATACCTCAAGCAGGCAGAGGCAGTCGGTTTGAATAGCTGTAGTTCCTCAGCATAGGTGAGAAAAAAGGGAAGAGAAGAACCAAAAATAGCACCTTCTCTGAGAGCGTGCGGGGCTTGATTCTTCCACAGCGCGCTCTATCAACCCCGCTCCACAAAATGGCAGCTGGCTGGCAGGCAGCAGCCTCCAAGAAAGATGAGGTGGCACTCCCTGGAAAATTAAATAACTGGTATGGAGCTGCAAATCCTGCAGTGCTGGCTCCCAAAATGTTGGCTCGGGGTGGGGTGAGGTGTAGAGGGAGTGTTGTCATGCAGGGCTGGTTAGCCTCAGGGACATTTGCACGGGAAAGGAAGAGATGTGGAGCTGGGATAGGATCATGTAGGTTCTGCTCTGAAGTCTTGCAGCCCAGTGCTTTTAGAGCAGTACATTTTCCCTGCTCCAGCTCCTGAACAAAGCAAATTAATGAAGTGCCATTAGTTGACTACTTAACGTTTCAAGCATTTTCCCACCTTACATGTGTTTTTTTAAAGCAAATCTCAGACGCAACCAAAAAGCACACTAAACTTTTACCCACTTTTTGAGCAAATGAAAAGTGCAGAGGGTGAGGGAGAGAAAAGCAAAAACATTTTCAGTTCTGTTTGTGTTTTAATTAAATGTAATGGGTCTGTTTCCAAGATTTACACCAATCTCTTTTTCAAAGTGGAAAATGGCACAAATTTCACAAATTCTCTCTTAAAATGACCCTGAAATTAATAAGCCTGTGATGTTGATGAAGTGTTACAGATTTTTATTAGGCAGGATCTGAACAGCTTTTATTTCATGCTCTTATGTCTTCATACCTGTGTTGGGTGCAGCTCTCAATGTGAAACTCTGAACTCAGTAATTATAGCTAAAAATTGTGACAGAAGGTTTTAAATTTCAGAGCAAAAAGAAACAGAGAAATGTACCACAGCCATATGAGAGACACAGTCATTTTGTCTTTGCTTGAGAAGTCCCAATGAAAAGATGAAATTCCACTTGGGTTAAAAAGAAAAAAGTAGGAGCAAAATTTGGCCCTGGTTCTTGGAAAATCTGCCCTTAATTTAGCCGAGAATAAGGATGCCTCCTTTCTAAATGAATGGGGTATGGCAAATCCGCTGGTGTGAGAAGAAGCTTGTATAACATTTTAGCTACTGGGCAATATATTCGCTGCTAAAAAAAAATCTTACAGTGCCTCCTTAAGTGCAAACAGAGGTAGCCAGCAGACAGTGTACAACATGTGTAACTCTGGGCACTGAGAACTTTGTGAGTCTGCCAGAAACTCATCTCATTAGTGCGCTTTGCAGCTGTAGAACAACCGTTTGGCTGAAATGATGTAGGCTGAATATAAAACCATGTCCTGGAGGTGAAAGGCCCAGTGGAGGGAGTATGCTGGAACTCCATGCACCAGAATGATGTTCTAGGAATTCCCTGGTCAGGGTGCAAAAATTCATCTGCACATCTTGATGCTCTGCTTTGACAGGAAAAGGTATATTCTCTGCAAAGAGATCTTTCTTTGCAGCTAGCTCAGTCCTGGAGCTGTGAGGCTGGAACAGTACATCTTTTATACATAACACTCACAGACCTGATATACTTGCATCAAGCAGGAAATTAAGACAGCTGCCTGTCCCATAGGAGCACAAACTAAACGCTGGAGCCCAATACATTTATGCAATGTTTTATACACCTCCAAAACACAAAACCTGTCAAGTCACGATTTTGGTGTTTTTTTTGAATTTTTCTTACACACTGTCAGGGTTTTGTGCACCATTCTTTACATTTAAAGAAAGCAACACAGACTGATTTCTGACATGCACCCTCCTATCACATCTATCAGTGCAGTACAGTGAGTGTTAAATGAATGTCACCACAGAGCCTCTCTCTCTCTCTCTCTCTCAAGTTTTAAATTTCCCTTGCTAGTGTAAAACTTAATGAAAGCCCTGGAGTATACAATAGCATTTTGAAAACAGGAATTTGTGACTGCTGTGAATCATCACTCACAGCAGGGACCCAGAAATGTGAATTGTGGGAGGAACAGGCTCAGTCCCCCTCTCTTTTTTACTGGGAATTTATTACAGGCGTGTCATTATTTACAATGCACCATTCACATCCTCTAAAGAGCCAATAAACTGGCTGCTGAATATGCATTTTGCTCTGTGGTGAACACAGATGTTTCCAGCTAATATCCATTTCATTTAATTTCTTTTCTTTAAAAAAAAAAAATCTATCTTGCTATTTCTGTAGCAGCTGGGTAACTATTTGCCAGTCTTCGGTTTGGGAATCACTCCTCATATTTATTATAGTTGGTGCCATTTGTGTTGCACAAAGTGGAGGTCTGTCCATATTACCAGTCTCTGCCTGTGTTTGCAGGGGTACCAAATGCAGTTGCTAAAATTCTCTCACAGTTTAAAGAAAAGGCCGCTTGAGGATTCAGCGCAGGTTCAAATTTCACTAATGATATGTGGCAAAAATAGTGTCAGATGTTTTTTTGTTCCAAGAGTACATCAGAAACCCCTGGTGTTTGAGGGGGATTTGTTTTGATTTTGCATTCCTGTGAGTAAAATATATTGTTGATTCACAACTGACAGGTTGATGGTCATTAATTTACAGTGCCTTCATGTATTAGTAAGAGAAGGAATAGGGAATTATGGTGAGCTGCAGAAGGTTTGTAAGTTCAACTCAGATAATCATTCCTAACTTTAGATACTTATCTCTGCTAGCACTGTCCCCTGGGATTGCAAAGCTGGTCTGTCATTTCTGTGAAAAAAGACTCTCACGAGGTCTTAGTTTCCTGCATCTTGTCCAGCTGGAATCTGAAAGTTCAAAGGTAACTAATAAATACATTTCTGATTATCATCATCATTATTATTCACAGTCCTATAGCAATTTTTTAAAGCCCCACAAGAGCTGTGGTTTCACACAGTTTGAATACGGATAATGGCTGAGGAGGTGGCAAAGAGGGGCTCACGTTTTATCCAAATCAGATTGTTCAAACTAGATTGCTATTCTATAAATTCCTCCCCTCCTTGTGGTGTGGAAGGCAGTGTTATTGGGAATCACCAGATGGCTGGTTACAGATGGTGTTATACATTCTATCTTCAATTAGCTCTTGAAGAAGTGCTTATTGTTAGCTGTGGTGCAGTTCTTCCTCCACACAAAAATTCTACTGCTAAGACCAGCCCTGCCTGAACCTCTCTGACGAGCAAAGCACTTTTAGATGTGAGCGTGTGGAAAGACTTCTCAAAAGTGTTCCCATGAGAAAACTGAAAACCCAATGCGAGTGAATGACTGCAAGTGAGCAGCTCCCTGAATTTTTACCTGCTTCCTACAGGTTATATCCAATTGAGAAAATAAAATGCTGTTTGGGTCTAGACTGTGGGAGGTGAGCAAGGCCTTGCAAAAGCAGAAGGAAAAGAACCTAGTGACTGTGGCAAGGTGACAAAGAATATCATGCTTTGCTCTCCCACTCTGGTGTCCCCACTGCACGTCCATGAGCACAATCAGCACTGTCCTCTGCCAGAGGCTGTGTATCCCTGCTGAGCACGGTGGAAGAGGGAGGAAGACTAGAGACATCAGCTGGTGTGTTCGTGCTTCTGACTCACAGGAAGGACATCTGAATGAGTTAAGATGAGGCAATTCTTCTTGGAACACCACACTTGGAGACACTGTCGGCATGACAAAGACAGGAACCCCATTGCAGTGGTAGGAAGATCTGGTTGGAGTATAAATGGTAAAATTCCCTTTTTAAAAAGCTGGAGTCACTGTTTTTTATTGGGCCATTTAATCACCCATTTGGGGGGGGTTGTTTCACTTGCAAAAACCCAAATCAAAAGTCTCCTAGTATTTCCATGTTCCTGTATGAAAGAGATAGGTGTGGAGGAGACCCCAGTTAGTCTTTATATTGGACTTACCTCCTCTACACCTAATAAAAAATATTAACCCCTGTAGATGCAGACTGGTTGCAAGGTGCAGGTCAATGAAGAATTAGGTCTTTTGCATCAGAAAAATATCTTGCAACACATATAAATTTAGTATAGATTTCCCTCAAAGGAAAAAACTTCTGTTTTTCATAAAAATTTGAAATTAACAAATATTGAGGTTATTACATAGGCTCAACAAGGGCCAGTCACACCTTTAAGGAAAAGGCAGGAATCCCCCATTGTCCTCGAGAACTGGGTCAGGCAACAACATGTGCCAAAGTCTGACAGTAGGAGAGAGGGGACACAAGTCTCAGTCTCCAATGCTGCAGTACAGGCTGAGCGACCACATCTACATGCTTGGGAGAAGGGATCCTCATCTACCGGGGCCTGGGCTCCCTCTCATGAGCCAAAGTGACAAAGTCTTGGTCTTGCAGTGATATTCATGTGCATGGATTCTTATAAAAATGGGGGTTTTAAGATGCTTAATGATAGACTCCAATAACAGCAAATAACCAGGTGTGGAAATTAAATACTACATGTGCAGAACAGTCCCTAAATATGTATTTAAATGCCAATAAAAGCTCTACAAGTCCCCTGGTGCTTGTATAATCTGGCTCAACAGCTTCCACCTCCTTGGAGCCCTGTCATGGAGGCAGACACAGTGGGTTTCCCTTTGCTTCCCCGGGGCAGAAGGTTGTGAGGGGCATGGCCACCACCTGCTGCACAGCAGGTGCCAACTCAGCTGGTGCAGGCTTGGGAGGCCACTGGTCTTTGGGGCTGTGGTATGAGGAAGGGGATCCAGGATGTCCTCTGGGAAAGCTAGGTGAATCAGTGGGTGAAGGCTGCAGTCAGTAGTAAGCAGCTACCAAAGTCACTGGAGAAAAAGTAATGGAGCCTTCTGGTCTACTTCTCTCTCTCATCTGATGGAGAGTGGGTCTGGGAGCCATAAAAATTCAAAACAAGGTTTTAAACCTCATTCCTTCTTTAAACAAGGCATGCTATGCTTCCTTTCTGCTTCATTATTCTTCTTTTCAGATCTTAGAATGATCTTCTCAACCATTGCAAGAGTGGAGATCTTTAAGATTTTTCACCCAGTCTTTAACTGGATTTGAATTTAGCTTGAGTCTCATAGTCAAACTTCCTATTTGTGATTTTCGGAATTCTTGGATCTTGCTTATAAGCAAGCGAACATTTTCGTGCTTTTTCCTTGGTTGTACTTGATTATCTCATACCTTCTTCCCTTCTAGCCTTTTCCCTCCCTCATACCCTCTCAAATCTGCCTTTTTTCTGCTTTCGTCTCTCTATTTCTCCTGACCAAGGCTCACACAGGGATATAGGTAAAAAGGAAATCACTGAAAAGAGAAGGATTTGAGGTTCAATGAAATCATGCAGGCAACAGTGGTCAATATAAAAAAGGGGAAAAAGGTGGAAAATTTTTCTATATGACTAAATCAGTAAAATCAGTGTAGGCTACCCTTTATAGCAAAACCATGCTCAGTGCTAGTTTTGGTGGCTGGCATTTTGTCTGTTTTCTATCCCCAGCTTCCTGCTGAGCTGTGCTTTTCTGTACAGCACTGCTCTGCACAAAGCCTACATCTCTTTTACCCAGTGTAAGCAAACACCAAAGAAGGTGAGACAAACCCAGCTCAAGGGAAGCAAGCTATCATAACACAAGTCACTCTACTTGTTCTGATTTTGCACAGCTTTCATAATTTGTCGCTATTTTTATGCAATCTGAGTTGAAGATATAAAGTTAGCAAAACTGTTCCTTTTAGGCAACTGCCTAAAGGTGTTATCCAAGTTCACCAAAATCAATGGAAAATATTCCATTCACAGCAAGGGACTTTGGGATAGTTTCTAAATACTTATTTGTATAGGAGGCAACTTGCTCTTTCAGATAACTAATATACATTTCACAAACTTCCTTGAGGGCCTTTTAAACCAAAATAATGACAGTGAATAAAAAACTTTATATAAGATTAAGGTTAGATGCACTACACTTTCAGTACCACTCTGTAATTCAAAGGTTGCTATCTATGCTCTGGGCACAGTTTGGAACATTTCCCTTCATTTTTGTAAAGAGAAAGAGACAGGAAGGATTGATTTAGCAACAGTTTTAACTGTCAAAGTCTTGTTCTCTTTGTTTGCTGTCCACTCTTCACCTTGTTTACTGATAATATGCTCGTAGAGGATACACATGGGCATAGGGCTTAACATGGTATGTAGAATACGGTAGAAGGTCACACTGTGCTTTTCATCTCTCAACCTCTCAGTGAATGAAATAAAAATTAAAAAAACATTGGCATTGTCTTCAAGGGAAAAGGCTGGTTTCCTCCACAGATCTTCATTACATCACATTGGTTGATATTGTTCTATACAATTAAAGAGTGCCACAACAAGCCTTCCTAGGAATGAGCCCTGGCTCATTTCATTCCCTGTGGCCAGCAGCGTTTAATAAGTACAAAACACATGGTTTAAGTGGTACCCTCCAGCTTGTGCGCTGTAATATTGGCAATAATGTACAGAAAAGGAGCAGGAGAATGTGTGTGAGGGGTTTGCATGTGTGCTGTGTGTGCCACAGCAGGAGCATGTTCCATATAGACAGAGGCTGTCCAGCACAATACGCTGGGGCTGCATTTAACTCAGCATCTCTGTGAAGCAAAACCAAGCGCAAACCCTAATTAAACCCGGGGTGTGAATCCCTGGAGGGCAGTGATAGAAGGGTCAGTGTACTAATCCAGCCCGTGCTGACTAACAGCAGCGCTGCACAATCACTGCTGTATGAATATATTCTTCTGGCAGCTGCATGCAAACGGCAGTCTTTGCCATTCTGATGACTTTTCATTTTTATGACACTGTGTTTTAGCTTCAGGTGCGAGTGTGAGACTGCCAGTTAAGTGGCTGTTCTGATTATTTTAAGTAGTAACTAATCAAAATGCTGAGCAGAGGGGGCCAGGGGAGAAGGGGGAAAGGGATGGAGGTAAGAGATGTAAAGGAATGTGTGAGGGTTAGAAGGGGAGGGAGGAGGGCTTTGCATCTGATTTTCCTAAGCAGGGCAATTTCTTTAGTGAGGAAGGTGAGCCTGTCACTACTTGGCCCCTGTCTTCTGCAAGTACTTTAACTTCTCAGCAACCCAAATGATGATTATAGGGAAGGGGAAATGACTGGAAGGTTTCTAGCAGCAACAGCAGCAGAAGCAACGGCAGAGAAATGCATTGTGAAAAATCAGTTTTAATAAAGCCCCAGCACTGACCTTGGAAACATAAGTATTTATATTATTGACTTCTGTATGAGGTTATTTGTTACAAAAAAAAAAGGAAAAAAAGGAAAGAAGGGCAGAAAGAAAGAAAAGGAAGTCTTTCTGTTCTTGTCTTGAGACCTGAGGAGAAAAAATAACTAAAATTAGAGAAACTGGAGATATAAACGCAGTGAGTAGAATAAAGCAAAATACCTCTGGGGTGTTCATCTGCCATAGTAGTCATTTCATATCTCATCTGTTATATGAATGTGATAGCTCTTTCCCTTTTTGATAGGATCATTATGTAGACTCTACAGATTCAATTCCATTTACAAGTCAATGGTGTGAGATTTTATGACAATTCTTTTTACTGGGTTGATTCTGGATGATCTTCCTCTACCGAAAAAGAAAAAAAAAAAGGAAAAAAAAAAAAAGAGAAGGGGACAGTGTGATTTTGGTGCTGACACGTGAGTGTTCTGGATGCCCCAGACATTACTGTGACAGATCTAATAGCACTGTCCCATCATGAATGTGCCCAGGTGTTCTTGAGCCTCGGTGTCGATGCTGCCAACATTTGAAGAGGTCTGTGCTGAATGGAGATCTGTTACTGGGGAGGAAACATTTGCTCTGGGCAGCAAGGGTAGCTGGTATCAGCTGAACTCATAGCTAATACATCACACAGGTGATTAACTTGTTATCATGCTCAGGTCCCTCATTCCCTAGCACTTCCCTCAGCCCTCCGCAAGGGCACCTCCAACCTGGAGCTCCATAGACCCAGTGGAGTGGTGGTGAGTATATATCTATGCTCCACAGAGGAAGAAGTGCTGTTCTCTGAGTTTATACTGCACCTACAGCAACTGATCTGGGCCCCAATGTAGGCTCGTAAAGAGGTGCCTGGGAAAATTACGTTATGGTAGGGGTGTTTATATAGGTCTATTTTATCCAAATCAATACATTCTGCTGGAATTTTGCCTTTTCCTGACTGCAAACTGAAGTTTCATAGAAGGTGTGGGTTACATACCTCTAAGGTTAAAATGAAAACACACATTTTGTGTCATGGAAGTGAATGAGGTGGATTGGTGAGGGATTGGATAGTGAATATTGTCAATGTAGGCACATGCTTACAGTGAAATTCCCTTTGCTTAGAATGCCATTTGTTTGTTTGTTGTCAAGTTCCATTCTGTCACAAGCAGGATCCACCAGAGTAATCCCCTTTCAATGCCAAGAGCATCATAGGAAAGGCAAGTACCCATGTGTTTGACACAGGAGGAGCTTAAACAGAAAATAATCTCCTGTGTGGGGCAATGTCAAGTCAGGAAAAAAACCCCAAAAACCTCTTGATGTCCTTTCTGGCTGTACCTTTCTGTACCCTGCAGAATATAAAAAGGAAAGGGGCATGAATGCTTGTGCAAAGCAAGACCCTACCAGCTTTCTGCAAGCGAATTTTTGTTAGGGCATGCTTCAGGCTATGATAAATAGCTTCTGTGGAAAAGTTTTACTGTTCCAGCGCATGTTCCGAGCATGCCTAATAAATGTGTGTCCATTCAGAGCCCCCTGGAAACAGGAGCTGTTCCTCCTCCCCTCCCTCAGCCACCTCTCCTACAAGCAAAGGTCTGTCCCCCAGCTTGGGGGTTGGAGCGCATGCTCCTGGACTCACACTCTGTCACGGGGCTGACTCCAGCTCAAATACCCTCCTGCAGAGGAGGCCTGGCCGGGGATGTGGTGTTCACCACCAAAAGAAGGTGAAAAGGGCATTGAATAAACAAAGCAGGGGGGAAAATGTCAGTGATTCTCTAACCCTCGGTTAAAGCATTTGGCAGGATAAAAAGGAGACCTTGGGACTAGTCACCATCATAATTAATCCTTCCAGAGTAACCGGATAAACCATTTCCTACTGGCTCCTGGCTCAGCATGTCAGGTTGTGACAAGGCACTCTCAGGCAGCAGACTTTGCTGATTTTGAAGGGGAGCCTAAATGCATAATTTAGGGGTTTAACTCTGCCTCTCAAAGAAGGTGCATAAAGGTGAGGCTGCACAATGCTCATCATTAGTCATTGGTGATTTAACCTTGGGAACCTCCACCTCAGCCACAAAAATTTATGAGGATATCAACATTAGGAGACTCCAGTAAAATCCCACAAATTTTTGATGCATTTGGAGAAGGGTTGAGACCCTTTACAATGTTTCCCCCAAACAACACTGCTTGCCACAAATCCTGTAGGACCCATTACACACCAAAACACCTCATGCCCTCATGAGATACAATACTATAAAAGTGAATCTAGCAGCTGCTATTGATTAAGCCAAGTCATTGCTTCCATGCCTGTTCCCATGTGGGTTTATCAGATATTTCTGCCACATATAATGTTGCTCCTCCTGGGTTCATGACTGCCCAGAACACACATTTTACTTGAGCTCCCTCTCAGCCCCAAATCTCAGTGGAGCTCCAGTCAGGCAGAATTCATACACACAGCCATGCTTTGAGCTACAGGCAACGGGGAGGATGACAGTGCCACACTCAGCTCCCTCCTCCTCTGACAGATTTCTGGACTATTTGAACCTTCTCTTCTGTGGCAAAAAATCAGAAGAGATGAACTAGCCAGTCATTTGCAATGGTCTTTGGTGAAGCAAAGTCACTTCATAAATCTAAGATACAAGTATGATAGATGAATTATTTACTAATAGGAAACCCTTTCCTCCTCCAAATTAAAGTTCACCAGAAAACTGGAAACTGCTTGAGAAAGATACTGCAAGAAGCCCACCCAGTCACAGACATCTTTGGGAACAAATGTAAAGCACATCTTCCTGTGCTGCTCCTACATAAGAGGTAAATATTTCACTGAACCCTTCCATTTGCTCTTTTATTAATCCTAGGTATGGACCTGGAAGGTTTTCTCTATTGCTGTAGCTCATTGATGTCCTGTTTCCATAAGGGTAGGAAAAGCCTTGGCATCTGACTGATGTGTTATCTGACTGATAAAAACAGCACTCATATTCAGCATTCCTCTCAAGTCTCACTTTTCTGGTCGTAACAAATGCAACGAATTCAGTGCAATTAGTCCAAAAGGAGGTGTTTCTAACTTTCATTTCAGCATAGATTATGTGCTATAACATGGCATTCGAAGTGATCAGCACTTTGGCTTAAATAATTATGTTTTACAGTGAGAGGGTTTTGTTTTACCTCAGTCAATTAATAACAGGCCATAATCAAATTTAATAAGTGTAATGAGAAACTCTTGTTTGATTTTTCTGAAGTCACGTGCCAGGGTAAAAGATGGAGCAGGCTATTCTTTTTGACTGGTGCACGAGGTCAGTGGCAAACCAGTATTGCTCAAGGGTGGTGTCTGTCAACTTGGTTTCCAGACTGTGCCCTCAATGTTTGAAAATGTTAGAGAAATCCAAAAGCTACAGAAAAATATATTCTCAATATGTTAATTGTCAATAGGGCCAAAAAATTTCTTTTCATCTTTTTGTGTGTATGTATACATATATTTATTCCTTTTTTTCCTTTTTTCTTATGTACTCTGTTTTTCATTACATACACATGTTTTATTTAATCCTCTGTTGTGGTTAACGTCTTTGGGTGCAACCAGTATATCTGCACTGCCCCAGCTTCAAGCCAGCTAAAGAAAAGGTTCTCCACAGTGGCTATAGATACCTTGGCTGTCTCCAAGGCTGCAGGTCCTCTTTCCCTTAGTAAGCCTTGGACGACTTGAAAAAGGTTCCTCTGTATCTCCAACTTTCCAGCACATGGGGAAAACTGAGGCTCCAGTTCCAGCTCTAGAAGGGCTGTCATGTGTTTCTTCAAAAGCCTTCCTTGGTTCATCCCCCTGCAGTTTGCAGGGTAGGTTATGGCTTAGTGATTTCACTGATCACACCAGTGCATTTATGGTGTGTGGCAGCTGCATCCAGGTTATCAGCCCATGCAGGGACCAGTCCCAGCCTGGTCCCTCAGGGGCTCGAGTGGCCACTGAATGCTCAGCTCATGGCAAAGGTCCATGTGTGGCTGAAAAAGGAGTGCATATACAGAGGAGGAGCAGGCACAGTCCTGTTTCCCTGAATTAGATTCAAAATTAATTCATATAATTGTTGGTGGTGTAATCCCTTGGTGTGGGAAACCACTTAAGTGCATGCTCCAATCTATCCATATTTAGGAAAGCAGTTTTAACACTCCTTGTTAGGCAAGTGCTTACGTTCCTTTTTTCCTCAATAGAGCAACTTTCCTGAATTAAAGCTTTTAAGCCGGAGTGGTATGCTCACAGCATGTGCCATTCTGCCTGCCTTTGTGAATGTTAGATCTGTACTGCAAATGTGATAATCTTTGTACAAATAAGAACACTACTTTTCAATATGATTTTCAGTTTTTCACTCACTTAAACCAGAGAAAATCTTATAGCATAGTCTGTGCAGATTTAACATTGAAAAGCTATCTTCAAACTGCACACAGGAAGACACTAAGGATAATTTGACTAAAACTATATTTTTAATGCATTTTCATATTTTTTTTTTCCACAGAGCAGTTCAAAATTTCCTGAAAATGGACTCACTGTTCAAAACTACTGTGTAGGTAATTTCTACAAGGAAAGACTGGTCTGTAACTCATGCATGAGTGATTGGCATTAAAAATCTGAGCTGTTTTGACTGGCCATTTCTCCCATAGGGTGGTCCTTCCCTCTTGCTAAAAGAACATAGCTTTTAGGTTTAGGTTCCACTGCAGTCCTCTCTGTTTACATAGCGCACACTTGGCTTGCCTCAAATATTCTAGTGTTGTTGGGTTAAAATCCACTTGTTGTGAGGAAGGAAAAAAGTCTCATTTTCTTTAATGTAAAGTGAGTGTATTTGGGGTATATTACCACTCCAGTTTTAGCCATTAAGCACAGTGTAATCTATGCCTCTGCACCATGTGCCAATCTGCTCAGACTTCTGCAATGAGCAGAGTTTTTGAATGCACTGAAGAGTTATTAGTGTGCTTTTTTTTATACAATTACAGTGCAGCTGTATACGTCTGTTCCTCTGAGCCAAGCATTTTATGTGCTAGAGGTTGGCATGTGTTGGAATGATGCAAGTAAAAAAATAAATACAGGAGAGTAAAATGTCTTTGAAAGCTGTGAATCTTGGTGTTAAGGTGGGCTCACAAAGAAGCTCAGGTCTCTGAAGATAGATGGGACTGTGGTTGCTATGCTGCTGGTTTAGAGTTGAAAGATTGTATTAAGAGAGAAAGGAAGAGAGGTTAGAAACAAAATTTTAAAATCTAGTTAATGTCTTTCTTACAAATAAGAACTTTCTGCTTGCAAAATAAGAACCTTATGATAGAGCATCAGCTCAGGACAACTGCTGTGTAGCCAAGGAAGAGCTCGAATCCTTTTACAGACTTTAAGGCTTTAATCTTGCCATCAGCTGACAACGAGTCTAGCCAGCTGCCTTCCTATGAGATGCTTTGACAATTCATTTATATCACTGACCTTGACATGCCGTTTTTTGCATGATAAGGGTTTGCTTTTGGGGTGGCACTGTCTGATAGGGCTGGCTAGAAAGGAGCTTGCAGAACCCTTCCATCAACAGCATCTCTCTGGGATGCGCGTTTCACTCCAGGGCTCTTTGCCAGCTTCCCTTGTTGCAGACCGTAAATGAACGTCTCGCTCTGCCTACACACTGTTCCACCTCTTTTGCATATTTCAAATGGACAAACAGGTATTTTTGAATGTCTTTCACATGAAAAAGGACTAAAGTGTCTTTTCAACCCAAGTTGGAGAGGAAAAAAAATCTATTGTGACAGATATATACAGTGTATGGTATGCATATATGCATGTATATATATATGGTTGGAAAAAAAGCACCAATCACTTCTCAGCATTTCTAAAACTTCATTTCCACATGCACATTAAAAATTGCTTAAAACCACTATATAAACAGAAAAACAGTGAACCTGAGCCCAGCTGCTGAAATCTCTGAAGTGTCACGATGGGTTCAGTGTAAGAATCTGTACGGGAAGGTATAGGATCATGACAGAAAGGTTGGTTGCTCTTGGAATAGAGCTCTGCTTGCACAAGAGAAACAGTGAGTGAATTATTCTCTCCCTTTTTTTAAAACATTTTTGGTAGCAAGATAGATTTAGACACAAAAATCCTAAAAAAATATATAAGACTCATGATGTGGGGAAGAGATTTTTTTTAAATTTCATTTGGGAATAGCCAAACTCAGAGGCAGTCTATCTGCCTTCCTGTCTGATGGCCCATATTCTTCACAGCACTCCTGAGGCTGCACTCTCACCGCATATAATTCCTCCCCGGTCCAGTCCTGTGTGCAGCATGTGGACTGCTCTCCGAGGGGAGGGGGATCTGACTTGGCTGGCAGTCAGAGCAGCAGGAGCAATTGCAGATGCTGCTATTTACACTATTTTCACATTCTGAAGAACAAAGAGCAGGAGGCTGCCAACAAATCTTAGAGGCTAAGCCTTTGCCCTACACACGAGGCACAGCCAATGAATGCCGGCAGAAACATGCAGCGCACCACTTTGTGAGATATTGCATCTCTGTTTTGGTGAAAATGCAGTCAAGATCACTCACTGAGAAAGAAAAGAAAGGTAAAAAAGGAGCTTCATTGCCCAGGAGTGTCAGCCTTCCAGGAGTGTGAGGCTGAATGAAATATTTCTGTCTCATGTGAATGAGCCATTCCAGGTCTCAGGGCTGACTAACCCTTAAAATTCATGGTTGTGGTGGTAACAAAGATAGATGTTTATCCACTGCTCTTTAATCTAAGCTAGACATGAGCCCAAACACAGTTCTTTGTATGAAGAAATGCTGTTTCAGTGCAAAAGCATTCTAGAGATTTGCATTGTGCTGCTGTGCCTGGACATGTTTTGCCCCTGTCCGTGGGTTTCCCGTATGGCCGCAGAGAAGTCTGTCAGGCTGAGGTTTTCAACAAGATGAAAGAGGTAGGCTCTCCATCTTCCTTAGAAAATCAAGGATAATTCAGGTTTCTCTGAAAAAGGTCTTCTGAAAAAGCCCAAGATTGATCCTGTTGTGTGCCTTGCCTTTTTTTTCCGCTCCTGGTCCTGCCTATTTGCCTTTATTCTCTACTTATGTGGCAGATTGCAGCGTCTGACTGCATGCACAAGGAGTGGGACTCTTATCTCAGTTAGACCCTCTAGGTGTAAGACACATTAATTATAATATTAATAATTTCTATTACTTATGACAGACATCTGTGTATCTGTAATATCTACACCTTGCATCTTTCATCATCAGAGTGTCAGAAAAGCCAGATGATAAATTTTAGTTTATTAATGAGAATTTATTCAAGTGCTTTTTGATTATTTTTAGCCATCTAAGAATATTTTTGTACATGGACAGACCTCCTTTATCTTCTTTAAATCTGGACTGGGATTCAAAATCAGGTGTAGACGTTGGTATTCAGGTGAGTTTCGGTGGTGGACGTTTGATTTGCTTCAATTTACCATTAGAGGACCTCTGGAAAGAAGCAAGCCATGGGAAGTGCTAGGGATTCAGCGCTGTCTTCCTGCGAAGAAGCAGATTCACAGACTTGGAATAATTTCAGATCTAGCTTTAATAATTATTCCTCTACCAGTCTTCTCCTCTGCTTTGCCTAGTGAAAGTGAAACTCTGGCATTTAAAAAAATGTGACTTTTAGGGAATTGGCAATTTGGAAGGTCTCTCATCTACAGCACTTCTGTGTGTTAGCTGGGAGAAATCAGCAGAGAATATTTTCAGTGTCAGACCCTCCTGACTTGGGGGAGGATTCACAGTAATGTGAAAAAACAATAATTTTCAGATAAACAGCATATCTAACAATGCAAGCACGATGGAGTTTTAGACTCTGGGGGTGCACAAATAGGCATTCCAGAGTCATTCCATTAATCTTATTCAGATGAATAAACACCCAGAGCAGGTCTTCTACATTACAGTACCTGCCTAACACTAGCTCAGACTTCACTAGCAAACACTTTCCCTGGGAACAGCCACAGGCTAATCCTGGATTTGTGTGCCCACAAGGAGTGAATATTGGCTATGCCTCTAGGGGACCCCTTTGGGTTTACTTTAATAAAAGGAAGAAATCTCAAGATTTGATGCAAAGAGCATATCCCAAATGGGCAGAATCACGGGCCTTTGGGCCTTGCACCTTGTGTAGTCTGTTCACTCTGTGCAAAAGGAGTGTAAAGTACTAGCAGAGCTGCATGCTGCCATTTTACACCAGCTCTTTACAGGTATTGATGACAAGGTGCAAGGTACAAGAAAACAGAGAATAGAGACCCTTTAGCTGTTGCTCAGACTTTCCTGCTATTTAACTAGTTCTGGGACAATTATTCTTCAAGGCAAAAAAAAAAAAAAAAAAAAATAACCCAAACACTGCAAAGAAATCAGAAACTCTTAAAAGCATAGTTTATATTCAAGTAGCACACATGCCTATGAACCTCAAACTATGTTTAAAATGTGAATTAATTAAAGCACCACAATTTCTGAGAAGCAGTTTTTATTGCAGGCATTAAAAAGGAGAGAAAACACCTTGCAAAGAAGCCAAGTGGTTCAGTTCTGATGTCCTGCCACGTAGTGGAGATGATAAACAAGGCTTTCTGATCACTAACAAATATAAAAAATCTGGGATGAGTTTCACTTAAGCTCTTGCTCCTTAAACCTTGGGCAAACCAGCAAGTTACTTAGAGTAACACACAGGTACTCATATGTACACACACACATAGGCACAAGCTCATTCCCTGGGGATGGTTACTGGTAAAGGGAGCAAATACTAGAGGTCTTTATTTTCAGATACCCACAGAGTAGTTTTATAAGCAAATCAGCAGATATTCTGGTTATTCTTGACCATAAAGTCCTTTTGAAGAAGCAGAAAAATAAATCAAGCAGGACTGTGTAAAGGGAAAAATTGAAAGAACTTTGTTTCCAGAGCCATCCCCACTTCAAGGAAGGAATCCCTCTTCCAAAACTCACTGGTCTGCCAGGAAATAAACTGTCTACAGGTCACACCTCCAGTTCCACAATATTAATAACAGATATTTTCCCCAAACACCCGATGAAACCCAAGAGGTACAGCAGCAGTAGGGCCATTTCTGTGCACCCAAGTAACAAGGTGGAAAGATGATGCCGTGAGAATTAAAGGGCAGCCTGTGAGCAAGGGAGAGGAGGGGTTGAGTGGTTTGTATAAATAAAGGTAGAGCAAACATCTCCTATGTGACAGAGCTGTGACAGTACGTACACTCTTATCTATACACAGGTACCTGTCGGAGCAGCTACTGTAACCATGTTGTAAAATATTCAATGACTCACTGTGAATAACTGTCTCATTTAGGAGAATAATCTGGTGACAAGACCAACATTGTTAAGTTGTGTCAACTTGTTAGGAAAGACATAAAACAAAAATACCACTAACATCCAAGGGCGGGAGGCAATGTCAATAATTTTTTGGAAGTGAGAGGCTGGAGGAAAGTGAGGCTGGGCTCCAGCAGCTTAGCACAGGCTCAGTTTGCAGAGAGGAATGCGGTAAATGAGGCCAACCATTTACAAATCAGCACCACGCTGATTTACTGGGGCGAACATACCACGACAGAGATCCCCCTGCCTCAGATATGAGCAGGTATCTGTCCTTAAGTATGAGCTGCTATGGGCCCAGTTCTACCTTTCCATGCTGCTCTCCTCCAACATAAGGGTCTCTGCTAGAGCAAAGAGTAGATTACCAAGAGATAGCTTCTTGTCTGACCCCATTCCCGGTTCTCCTGAAGCTAGGATACCCGCTTCCAGTTTCAAACACTTATTGAAATCTGTTACACTACATCAGAGGGAAGAAAGTGTGAGCCTTGTTTGCCTCTTCAGCTATCTCATGGGCTGCAGAGAACAAAATATGGTGGCAGCATGGAGACTTCCAGACTGGGAAAGCGATTCAAGAGCAACACATAATATGACATAATGTAACGTGATATAACTAATGTAATATAGTATATATAATCTATACAGTAAATGTAATTTTTATAATATGACATAAAATAATTCAATATAACACTATGTGATTCTCATTCCTCTCCCAATAAAAATGAGGGTGCCTGTGTGATGGGGTGTGGAGGGGGTGACCAGGCCAGAAGGAAGGTGAGACAATAAGCTCTGGTCTAACTGGTTGCTACTGCATCTGATTTGACTGCACTAATGGCCATGGGTGGTTCAGGCCTTGCCCCTTTCAGCACTGGGACACATCTCTGCAATCTGCTGCTGCCTGCTGCTAGATCATTTCTCTTTGTGTGCCTGATGCACAGGCCCTTGGCACACTGGCCAGCTCACACACCTCGATAGCACCTTGTGATTAACAGGCAGAAGCACAAAGGCTCCTGGCATGTTGGCCAGCTTGTACAGCCCACTTGCCTTTGCTCTCCTGTGACATTGTGCAAAAGCTGCTGAGAGGCGCAAGCTGGCTGCCAGGTGAGGCAAGAAGCAGAGCCAAAATGCCACAGACCATAGGGGAAATAGGAAAAAAGGAAACAGGGCAGGAGTCAGGGAATTTATTCCTCTTGAATAGTAGTGCCTGAAGTAACCATAATAAGCAATCAGAATCTCAGTACAAATAAGAATCTAAGGCGGTTATCTAGTCCACCTTCTTGCCCAAAGCAATACCAACTTCAGAACTAGGTAGAGGTTGCCCAGGGTATTGTCTAGTCAAGTTCTGAATGCCGTCAAGGATGGAGATGGGCAAACTGATGCAGTGCTCGATCATTCTCACCATGAAGTATTTTTACTCTGTGTCTCATTGGAATTTTTATTGCTGCTGCTTGATTCCATTGCCTCCAGTTCTTGCACTGGGAACAGCGTAGCTCCCTTTCCTCTCCAGACTTCAACAGGTAGTTAGTAGAGTTATCAAATAGATTCATCCCCCAATCAGGCACCATTCTCTCAGCCTCTCATAATTTGACCTGACCAGCCTAATGGTTCTCTGCCAGACTTGCTTTAAATTGTCTGTCTTTTTTGTGCAACACAGTCCCAGAACTGGACAGTACTCATGTGGGATCTCCCAAGGGCTAAACAGCAGGACATAATGACTTTGCTTGATATGCTGGCTACACTCATCCTAATGCAGCTTGCCTCCATCTCTCTTATTCACATTGAACTTGTCCACTGGGATTCCCAGGTGCCTTTTCGGAGGTGCCCTGAGTCACTCACTCTCCTGTACCACTGCAGTTTTACATCCTTGATGCAGACCTTTGCATTTGCTTTTTTTGAGCTTCTTGAGGTTTCTGACAGTCTCTTTCTGCAGCCTGTTGATGTCCCACTAATTGGAAGCCCTGCTCCCAGCCTCCACTGGCAACTTCCACCACCACAATCCCCTGCCTCATCCCCACTTTGATGTCACCCAGAATCTTGACAACGGTTCATCCCACCTCATTCCATCGCTCAGATAGTTGATGAAGCCAATAAAGAACACAGGCCTCAGTACCAGTTCCTGAAGAATGCCACCAGTAATCATCCACCACCAGGTCTTCAAAACACCAATCATTGTTTCTTAAGCCTAGATAGTCCACACAGATTTTATCCATCACGCAATCTTCCTTCCAGTCTATATCCTTCCAATTATCTGCAGTGATATTATGGAGACACGTGCAAAAGACCATGCTTAATTTAAGGTAGATAACATCCACTGCATTCCCTTTATCATTCACCAAGCCAGTCATCTTAATGTCGTTGTGCCTGCTTTCAGGCATAATTTGCCTTTTGTAAATCCCAATGTGTTGTTTCACTGTTTGTTCTTTGTGTACTTGGCAATGGGTGTTTCACAGAATCACAGAATGACTAGGTTGGAAGAGGTCTTTAAGACCCTCGAGTCCAACCCATGCCCTAACACCTCAACTAAACCATGGCACTGAGTGCCCCATCCAATCTTTTTTAAACACATCCAGAGATGGTGACTCCACCACCTACCTGGGCAGACCATTCCAGAATTTTATCACCCTTTCTGTAAAAAACTTTTTCCTAATACCCAACATAGATTTCCCCTGGCACAGCTTAAGACTGTGTCCTTTCATTCTGTCACTTGCCGCTTGGAAAAAGAAAACAACCCCCGCCTGACTACAGCCACCTTTCAGGAAGTTGCAGAGAGTGATAAGGTCACCTCTGAGTCTCCTTTTCTCCAGTCTAAATACCCCCAGTTTCCTCAGCCATTCCTCACAGGGCTTGTGTTCCAAGCCCCTCACCAGCCTTGTTGCCTTCTCTGGACGCACTCAAGCATCTCACCGTCCTTCCCAAACTGAGGGGCCAGAGCTGGACACAGCACTCAAGGTGTGGCCTCACCAGTGCCGAGTACAGAGGAAGGATGAGCTCCCTGCTCCTGCTGTCCACTCTGTTCCTGACACAGGCCAGGATGCCATTGGCCTTCTTGGCCACCAAGGCACACTGCTGGCTCATGTTCAGCCGGCTGTGGACCAGCACCCCCAGGTCCCTTTCAGCCTAGGCACTGTCCAGCCACACCATCCCCAGCCCACAATGCTGTAGGGGGTTATTGTGGCCAAAATGCAGGACTTGGCACTTAGACTTATTAAACTTCATCTTACTGGACTCTGCTCATCCATCCAACCATTCCAGGTCCCTTTTCTGAGCCCTCTGACCTTCCAACAGATCAACACATGTCCCCAACTTGGTGTTATCTGCAAATTTACTAATGACAGACTCAATATCCTCATCCATGCCATCAATGAAGATATTGAACAGAACTGGCCCCAGCACAGACACCTGAGGGACACCACTGGTGACTGGCCACCAACCGGATACAGCAGCATTCACCACCCCTCTCTGGGCCCAGCCATCCAGCTAGTTCTGAACTCAGCAAAGAGTGTTCCTGTCCAAGCCGTGGCAGCTTTTCCAGGAGTATGTTGTGGGAGACAGTTTGCAAAATTTGATCCATGATCTTTCTAAGGGTTCTTCTTAGTCTGACTGATGGGTAGTTTCCCAGAACTTTCTCCATTTCGCTGATCTCTACTCTTTGAAAAGGACAGAGAGTTCTCCCACAGTAAGACTGGCCTGCTCCCTCAGAAACATCAGATACCAAGTTGCACCCATTGTTTTCTACTTTTCTAGTGCACAAAACAGGTTTATAATCTGATCCAAACCTACTTTGGCCATAGGTTGTACCTCACTCTACTATACCCTGTTGCCAGCCACAGGTATTTGGGAGACCTGAGAGTGGACCTTGCCAATGATCTCAGGCAAAGAAAGCATCAAGCTGTTGCACCTTTCTGTGTCCTTTGTCACTAGGTCCCCTAGCATCCCTCATCCCTGCATCCCTCACACTTTCCTGCACTTTCTGACTGACCATTTGTGTCCCGTTGCACAGAAGGACAACAATGGAACAGTTCTCACCCAGGCAGCTGTCACAGCTCTCACCAAGGCGACTGCCACCTGGCTGCTGCATACTGCCCAAAGAAGAGCAGGAGATGGACACCCTCACCCATCTTAGCAGTATGGGGGTAGGAGAGTGCTCCCAAGGGCTCCTAAGTGGAAAAGATAAAAGTAAGCTGTATATGACCAATAGGTTGCCAGAAACCCATCCATGCTGGGAATACAGACAGAAATACGAGTTCACCTTAGAAGACAATAAATGTCTTCTGGGAAAAGAACCAGCAATCAACCCATTGATCTAACTGAGACTTAAACAACCATAATTCAGCAAACTATTAAGACACCTATCTAGTTGTCCACTTAATAGAACTACCCTGGAAAATACCCATTCACTGAAGTTGAATAAGAATGAGTGCATTATAACTTACATTACTGCCAGTCGACAGATGGAGCAAGCTAAGATGAAACCCTGGCCATTATAATATAGTGATCTTTTTGCAATTTTTTTCTGTCTGAAACCACACATAACTTTTGAAGATGTAAATTTGTAATACGTCATGCTTTATGTATTACATTTTTGGCATCTACTTTAGTTTTTAAGAATGGATGTTGTCTAATTATGCAGTGCAGCTTTGGATGAGAAAATATACTAAGTGTGCATTAAACAGACAACTTTAAATAATGGCACTTGTGCTAAGAAGTGTATTTTCTGGCAAGCAACTAATTTATAATGGTCATAGATATACGCATTAGTGTATGAAATGCTTGTCTTTATTTATTGATTTGAAGGGGCAGTATTATATTTTTGAATACGTCTTCTTTATTGGATCCTGTTTTAATCTGTAACAGACCTTGTTATATTTCATGTCTCAGGGTATTCACACCACCTGAAAAACAGACAGTGAGAATAACTATACAATAAATAAAACACAATTAATACTGTGTGTTTAAAAAGACATAGGCATATAAAATGACAAAGTTCAGCTCTGTCCTTTTCTTTTAACTTTTTACCGTGAGTCTTCGTTTGCTTTTAATGTGCATTTCAGAGGTAAAGAGAATGTTATTAAATGACCAAATTTACAGTGTTCTTAGTGCGTAAACCACTACACTAGATCTTTCTAAGCCAATTTAATTTTTAGCTTTATTCTTGGCTTAATGCAATGTTTTAGTTCATTGCACTTTTTGGATGTGCAGAAGCAAAGATAATGTGTTACACTACATTCATTTAATGTTTCATCAGACTTTTTTGGTGTATCTACCTTTTGGTTATTTTAAAATGTTTCATCCTTATCACTTCAGTCATGAAATGTAGATTCATTAAATTACCGTGCTGGGGTAGCTCAGTGTAAAAGCCTTGTTTGAAATACAGCACTGGTTTGTTCATCAAGACATTGCTTAAAAAAAGAAAAGGCTGCCTTGTCAGTCCCCTAACTCATTCCAGGCAACAAGCTTCCAGCTAGCCAAACCATCTGATCTGTTATTAAGTGTATTTATAAACGTGGTCAATATATTTTTTTTGACAATTTCAAATAAAATATAAAAAAATATATATTTTAACCTGAACACATAGTGAGAAGTAACCTTTAATTCACAACAGGATATTGCAAGAGCTCAACATCTGCATGGCAGAGTTCATGGCATCTCCAGAAAGGGTTAACTGCTGGTCTTACTGGTGAGCCACCAGCCTGTCTCCTCTGAAAGGAGGAGACAACATGTCACTGTCAGAGGAAGCAGAGCAGATTTTCTGACTTCTCAGCTGAGAAAGTATACTGTACCTGGTTAAAACATGGTTTAGTTGTGGTTAACAGGGTTTGAGGCAGCAGGGAGTCACTTGTGTCAGTCCTTTATTTCATGTGACACATTACAAAGCGTAGGATAAGACATTTAAAGCACGGGGCAGTTCAGTAGTTCACAATCACTAAAACCAAGTGCACTCAACTAAATTTGACAATTCCATGGTCCCTGTTTAGCAGATGAGAAATTGGCAGCATTGCAAATCAGGCACTTGGTTTGGGGTGGAGGACTCCAACAGGGGAACCTTCTTGTTTGACTTGGGATGAAATGTTGGGAAGGGGAAGGGCTTCTCTCAGATGCAAAGCTACCTAGCTGCATCCTGATCAACAGGAGTGCATGTGGGCCACCATTTCCAGACACACTTTAAAATGTGCATCCTTTAACAAAAAAAAAAAACAAAAAGAGAAAAGAAAGAGAAGGGTAATGTGGAAGGAAAGTCTCTGCCACAAAATGGCTTCTATCTAGAATCAGAATTTATCTTCAAGGATTGTTTTGGGCTCTGGTTTGGAGTTCACCAGAGGTGCTCTGCGTCAACCCTGTTTCTGCTGGGCTGAACTGGAAAGCGCAGAGCTCAGCTCTCTGCTGGGGTGCTTTCAGAAACGATGGGCCCAGGCCTCTGGCCATGAGACAGAGGGCATGTTGAAGCCGTGTTTCTCCTGGGATGATGCACAGGACCTGATCAGTGCAGCACAGCTCAGCCTTCTCAGGCAAAGCGCCTCGTTGGCCAGCCTCCTTGTACCCGCAACGATGGGCTCAGTGCCGGCCTGCCCACCTGAAATAAAGCTGCTCCCCAAAAAATAAATAAATTAAAAAGGAAGCTATTTAGGGCAGCATTCCCATCAGGTTTCTCTGCAAAGCAGTTTAACTGTAGTTAGTAAGTGCTTAGTGTAATCTAATAAAAGCCATTTTGCAATATTAAGCAAAAAACATCTGGTACCCAGAATTCCCTGATCATTTTTAACTAGATGCAATATCTCTCTCTCTTTCTCCTTCTCTTCACAGACATGTGAAAAATAGCCTAATAAGGATCCTTGTGGTAAAATCAGATGGAAAACGGGGAGGAAGAGTTCCACAGTCTCCAGCAGCTCATTTGAAGCTGCTCCTCCGAGTTTCACAATAATAATCAGTGCTGGCCCAGTGCCGCCGGATTATTTTGTATATTCATGAAGCTGCTCATCAGCCGTCAGGAGAATGTGCAGTAATCCTTGGATGAAATAAGGCCAATCAGTGGAATAATGAGGAAGGTAATATCTCCCAAGAGGCCTGGAGTGGGTTTTCATCAAACCCGGCTGTAGCTCTCCAACTATTTGCTTTACAAATGCAGCCTTTGATCTTTGATTTGGGGAGAAGAGGGGGAGAGACAGACGTGCTGTTGTATTGTCCAGTGTGAAAGGATAACAAGCTAGCACTGAGGAGGAGTAGGGAGGGGGGCAGAACCTGGCTTTTAAGTATCAGTCAGTTCTTGTTAACTAAAACCTCGTAGCCTTCTATTTACTGCTCTCTAATATATATTCACTTAGCAGGTCAATTGCTGGGAGATTTTTCCATGTACATATGCAGACCATAAGCCTGTTCTAATCACGGTGCACCCGGCCTGTAAAAATAGCCCCCCTCGTGTCACTCACTCTTCCTAACCCCCCTTTCTCCTCTCTAGAAGGCGATGGAGAATGGCTGAGGAACCTCAGTGAAATTACATCTGGAGCAGTGAGATCACACAATGGGTACAAAATGGAAAAGGGAAAAAAAATCCCCGTTGTTTCAAGGGGCCATTTTATCTGCATAACCCAGAAATAGTCCTGAAAGAAAAAAGCTCAGATTACATAGATGCTGTAAAGCATCATGTTGATATTTTTTATCACTATAAACTAAATTTAGTACAATATAATTAGCAATGCAAATCAGTAGAACACACTGCCTATAAGGCTGATCTTGAAAGCCCAGTGACGTTTAAGGGCATATTATAAAGAGAGTGTTCACAAAGGCCTTAGATACAGTTGGGGGACAGAGACAGGAAAATAACTGTTTACCATAATCACCTTTGTTTCATTTTTTTCTCCCATAGCTCTTTACATCCTCCAACTCCTCCTCATGTACCACATTAAGACTCTCTTGTTACACAGTCACAACTGAATCCTTCCTTCTTTACTACCCTACCCACATCTTTGCTAATTTTTTTTCATACATTTTGTGTTTCTTTACATAGCAACTGAAATAAAAATTCCCTGTATCTTGTTAAGGCAGTACTTGGTTGTCAGCAAAACAGCAGAGTTGTAGCTTGCTCCTGAGCTGTGTTTTCCTAGGCACACATATACCACAACAGTCTGTGTAGCATATCCTCTGGGTGAGAAATTCAGGGTGCTGTATGGATTTACCCCTTCAGTCAATCTTTTACCTCAGCTCAGTAGAACCAATGCTGAACATTGAATTTTGATTTTATTCAGACAGAAATATTCTAAAAAAATAATTTGTAGTTTTGGTTGTAAATATTTTCATACCATTTCAAGCTGTCACTATTCATTCTTTTAATTTTTAGAAGAGTAGGACACTGGGATTAAAAGTGCAAACAAAGAAAAGGAGGGGAAGAAAAAAGGAAATTCCAAGCACTAATTTAATATTTTGGTGGGTTTTTCTATCTTTTGAGCAATCTGTTTCGGAAAAACTTGGACTATAAAATTTATTCCAACTAAATCTGAAATGCTGGTGAAAGAAAAGGCTTTAGACCAGTATCTGATCATCTTTATAAGGTCATACCCTCAGAACCTTAGAATATAGCAGATTTCATGTTTTTACTGTAAACCCTGCAGTTCTTTCACCAGCCTGTTTGGCTTTGAGTGTGATACCTAATATTTGATTGTTACATGTCCATGGCAATGCCTTACCTGGCTTACATATGATTCAAACCTGATAGTAGGTCAAATCCTGGAAACTTCATTCTGGTCAGACTCCTACAAAGAGCAGTGGCAGTGAAAGTGATCGATCATAAAAAATAATACCCTCATCAGTCTCCAAAATAAACAGGATTTTCATCTTTCTGAGGTACTTTCTGGGATGCATCTGGGATGCATTGCATCATTATTTGTAACAGTGAAACCCTTGAGCTGATCCTTCTCTCCATGAGCAGGAATTAATATATACACCATCCATATAATAAGTCTTTGCCAAAGAAAACATTTTAAAAGATTGAAGAGGAGTGAAACAGCTTTAAAATATTTTAGAAAGCAAGAATGCCAATAATATCAATACAGACCCACTTTGAGCCTCAACTTCAGAAGCATTTGGGGCATTTGTGCTGCTGGAACTGAGGATGCTGAGCGCTTCTGACTCACCCACACGATTCTTGAAGAACATAGGCAACATTCACAGTCAACTGCTGCTGCTGAAATCATAGATATTGCTGCATGATGTTGGCATTCAAAAGTGCTGCAAGGCTGGCAAGTAGCACCTACCACGAAGACCGGCAGCAGAAGCTATATTTGAGTAGACAGTGGTACATTTTTCTGGCCAGGGTTCCTGATTTCTGTGTTGTCTCCCATTACCTACAGCTAAGAGCCCTGAAGTGGAAACTTTCAGGCAATATAGATATTATGAAGCTGACTTTAGGAACCTGACTTCATTCGTGCTTGTGCTAGGTATTAGAAAGGGCCCATTTTAACTGTCTGTGAAAGGGCTAAATTTGACATTTGATTCACCCTATTCTAGGATTTTAAACTGTGATGTAAATTAGTCAGAAACCAGTCTTTCTTCCATTTTCTCTTTTCAAAATGTAATACAGTTAAATGACAGAGATTAATTACTAAAGTAATTACTGTTGGAAAGCAAAAGGACAGTTGTATGAGACAGTCTCTCTCATGATGACCAAGTCTTTCTTGACAATTATGCTTAATTCCAACAATGATTATTCTGTGTGGCAAAATCTATCAGCACAAGGGCACACAAGCATTGATGCATTCTCACTCACTAGGAAATATGAGAATGAGGTAATTATATTTGACTGCAGCTCAGACGTTTTCATTCCCAGGGGCATCTGTAGGACCTTTTTTGGAGGGATACGTATTATCTCCTCCCTTCCTTCTACTGAGCATCCCATTTATTCCACTCCTGCTGCTCCTTCAGTCAGACTTGAATAAAATTAGCCCCTTTTTATGTCGGCTACAACTCCTTGCTCTCATGTACTTACACCAACCACATACACAAAATTACATGGAGAACACATGCAGACTCATACACCTCTGAAAATTCCTGTCTCCATCTTTCAGTGTTTATGGGATAAGAGACTTGGCTGCATTGTTTCTAGCTAAAACAAGGAGGCTGTGTTTTCAAATCACTGAAGATCTTACTCTATTCACTAAATAGAGCAAATAATTCAAGCAGTTATTTGGAAAAGACGACTAAGAAACTATATAAGTAATTGTTGATTGATGTAACTTTTTCACAGTACCCAAGTTCCTAAACTCACTGTAAATTAATTGCAGCCACTTCTAAGGGCAAGATATCGTATGACATTCATATGGTTGATGATATCTCTTTCAAATAGCTTGGCTAAAATTTGCCAAATGGTCTCTTCCCATAAAAACCACCCAGGTACCATCTCATTAGTCAGTGCTGAAATCCTTTACCCACAGCACTAGATGCCACCAATATGTCACCAGAGGCAGAGGGTGTTATAGTCTTAAAATGAGCAGTTCATTCTAAGTACTGATAGAAGAAAAATGAATGTACCCTACCACACTTTCCTTTATTTCTGTGAGTTTCTGTCCTAACCAGACACAGCTGCACTTTAATAATCTTTGAAGTAAAAGCTTTTCTTCCTAAGAGTGTGTGTACCTAATTGTGTGTGTGTGTGTACGTACATGTGCGTGTGTGTGGGAGAGAGAGAGGGAGAGAAGAGGCTTCAGGCTCTAGTGCTTCCTTCCAGGTGTCTTCGTCTGCATGATTTCATCTGTGAACCATAATCAACTTCCTTAATGAAATACGTAATTAACATATTATAATTGTGGTAAAGATGATTTTGACAGAAATCATTTTCCATATCTAATACTATGCTAATTTAATCTGTTCCTCACTCCCCGACATGACCTTTAGTGATTAAGTTTCATGGCAGAATTGTTTGGTTTTTTTTTTTTTTGTGATGGATTGATTTATCCACCGCAGTTGATACCCCTCTACCTCCATGGCTGTCATTTTTCTCTGTGCCTCTGCTACAAGAGGGAAACATGGTGATGAGTGGATATATGGGGAAAGGAACTGAGGACTCACTGTGGGGTTTTGCTCTGAATAGGATTCTATAAGGTGATTATGAAAAGATTTAAGGCAGGTGGTGATTAGATTGGCTATTGACATAACAAATTCTCCCTCTGGTAAAAATATCTATAACATATCTCAGCAGACAAAAAAGGTACATCTTGGTAGGCAAGAGGGAATGGAAAGAGCTACATTAGATGGTGTTTGTACATAACTAGAATGTTTATAGCCATTTAAATGTTAACTCTCTTTCCTCCTTCATCTACATTGAGGTGCAATCTCCAGGAACCGTTTTAAAATGAAAGTCATGTCACTGGCTCTGTAGAGAAGATTTTGGTAGCACATTGCTGCCTTCTGTCAGGGAGGCAATTTTCTGGTTGGCTCCTGAGAGCTGACACTTAGGGAATGCTGGAGGACTGAGCAAGTTTATCAGGCCCAGGTCGAAAACTGATTCTAGACAGAATATTAGACTCCCAGTTTGCTTCCCTACTGAGATGATTTACTTCAGATGACAACAGGCAGAAAATAAAGAGGACCTCCGTTCGTCATGGGCACCCCCCAATTCTTTTTTCTGTAGAAGGGAAATGAGAGCTTTTCAGCGAACTACCTCAATCCTTGTGAAAAATCTGGGATCCATTTGTTCTGAGATATGGAGCCTATTTATTTTTTATGTGAAGGAGACAGACTGTGGATAATAATACAGAAGGTAAAGCTGGAATACTCATTTTCATGCCACTGCAGTATTGCTCCTGAGAATACATTTGCTGGTGTTTGGGCCAGCCTGCTTTGTAACTATCACAGGTGATTTGCCTTATATTATGGTGCAACTGAATGGATCCTATTGCCAAGAAGTCTGAACCATCTTGAATTATGCTTTGTCTTCTGGGCATAAATATTACCTGCAGCAATTAGTAGGTGGTTGTCATGCTAACCTCTCTTCCACCTCCATTTTCTCCTGTCTCAGGCAGCATTTGGTTTCCTTTACTGTTTAATTTCTCTAGCAGAATTGCCCCCAGTATTCAGGATGCCCCTGGTAATGATGTGCACAAAGCTGAATAAAGCACTTTACTTAAAGTTTGTATCAGTGCACAAAAAATGGGGCTTTTCTTTTGCCTCCATACAACTTCCCCCCAGACATAATCCCCCACCTGACAGACTGACCAAAATCACAAACAAACATGCTTTTACAGTGAGGTATGACACCACAGAATTTTGTTCCTCACACATCACCTTTTGGCATTATCACTCTTACTTTTCAAATTTCTTATTCTGCTTTGGTATCTGCTTTACTCTTTGGATTATCTCCTGTACTCCACTCGGACGTGAGTTTCAAAATTTATCTCATTTGCATAATCCTGAAGGTTTGTGATTTTTATTAATTTTTAGTCCAATCCTTATTTCTAACAGTTGTCCAGCTACATTACAAATTATATCGTGATCTGTGCATGATCAGTATTCTTAAACGTAATTAGATGTGTTCAATTATATAAATGAGAAAGAAATCCAACAGTTGATGAATATGATAATGTTTATCTTAATGCAGTATTATTTGAGCAGAAATTTCCTAGTGCAGTCTTGGAAAAGATCCTGTAAAGTTAAATTTGTTATATAAAAATATGCATGTATTTTTTAATAGATCTTGGAACGTTAAGCACTCAGAAGAACAAGGAAGGGTGTACAGGGAAGAATGACAAGGGAAATCAAAGACTTCTGTATCTGGAAATCTAGACTAGGATTCTTCACCTCATAAAAGAGGTGAGGCAGAAGAATCTCAATTAATTTTGTCACTGGTGATGATCAAATCAGTTCCCAGTGGGACTAGGAAAAACAAACAAACAAGCAGCAAATAAAAAAGCCACCAAGAAACATCAGGCCTACTAGATATGAAGACACAGGTTCTGGTTGAGATGGATTGGTTTCAGAAAACTACCATGGTAAAACAAAGGCAGTATTTTGTCTTTTTCTTTTTCTTATAAGCTTTACCCGTGAATCAGATATTTTCCTAGTTTCAATGCAATGACATATTATTTCAGATCTTGTACTCATATGATAGCAAAACAAGGTTTGAAAACATGATCATAATATCATACTGATTTAAAAAAATCGTAAAATCACTTCAGGAGTTGCCAATCTCTTAAAATAAGGGTTAGTAACTGTCAAAATCATCTATTTTTATGTCCACAGAGTAATCAATGCACATTTTTTAATTCAAGAATAAGATGAATATTAACAACTCCCACTGTTTATGCTACACCTGGATTTTGATCCTTAAATATTTCCTGTGACCTCGGTCTGCAGTGTCTCATCTCCACTCACCTCACAGAGCACTTGTACAGTAAGAACTTGACAGTGTGGCAGATCAAGTGTGAGCAACTTTTGACTGATCTGGGTAGCAGAGCTTTTATCTCAGCTACTTGTGCAATAGTCCCTCCTGTAATTGGTGCATTTAAGTGTCTTTATTTCATTAGCACAGAAGTCACATATACACTTAGGTAAGGGAACACACTATTTCCATTAACATAGACTGAAAGCAAGATATTAAATGAAATACTTTAACGTAAATATTTCCTCTGCGATAGTTTACAGAAGAAAAAAATAATGGTACTGAAAGAACCCCATTATTTGTGAGTTCAGTATTATCAAAGAAGCTGAGAACTGCAGTTTTGGGCCCTGTCTTCAACCAGTACACATCAACATTGTTTTTGCTCTGGTTTACACAAGTAGATGACCTGTCCCAGTCTAACCAAATCTTATTTACAGACTACATTCAGAAGTCAAAAAGACAAATCTCTTAGAAGCCATTGCTGATGTGATTCGGTGCTGTGAGTCCTTGTTCTGTAACTTTGCAAATAAAATCACCACTTTTTAATTAATTTAGTGTCTTTTCTTGGGGTTTATTTCAACATAAGCTTGTAAAGTCAGTAAAACTCGTATCTGGTGAAGATGAAAGTTAGTACAGGAATACCTTAACAAAGATAGTGCCCTTTCTGTCAACCAGCTATACTTTTAGTGAAGTTATCTACATCCTGTTCTTTTTTATGCATGCACTGTGCTTTAGTAGATGAATGTATTTTCTTTAACCCCAAAGTAACATTCTGAGCAGGAAGGAAAAGTTTCCTTTTGCTGAAGTCTAAAATACAGTTAACTTTGCTCACAACAGGTAAAGACCTGAAGGGCACAGGAAGCAGAGTTTTCTGTAGGGTTGTGAATATGCATGCCTAGAATCATTTCCAGCTCTGGTTTCCCCAAGGATATTGTTGTGCATGTTTTGCCCCTTTCAGTAAGAAAGGGATTCTTCCCACAGTGCAATTTTTAACATATTCACATATCACCATGAACATCTTTGGATTGCTTGGCAGGTCCCCAGAATTTCACGTGGTCACAGAAGCTTTGCTCAGGATTCTTCACAGACTCGAGCTGCAAGGCAATTTGTACCTTTGGCATCCCATGATGTCCATCCAATAACTCAGTCCTAGCCAAAAAAATTAAATCTAAAATCAGTAATGGGGAACTGTGTTATATATATGAGCAGTGTGTCATGATTTTTCTGCCTTGAAAAGGCACTGTGGTGAGTCACTAGAGTTACATGGTGTCTCTAAGTGGCCTCTATGAAGCAAGCAAGCAGGTTCTGAGGGAGTCATGGTTGCTATAAAATGAGTTTGAAAAGGAAATAAAATAGTGGGAATTGTGGATCAAATTCTAAAAAGTTGGGTATCTAACATCTTGAGGTATATCTCTGGGCCCAGATGCCTGTGATTCTTCTGCATTTGTCAGGAAGAGGAGGAGGGGAGTGAAGGGATATTTAAAGATGTCAGCACAGGGAAGTTGCCAAGTTGGTCTGGGTTTGTAATGGGATTCTTCATACCTCTTTCACCTCAGGGATTTTTAAATTTATTTGTTTTAAACTATATTGCACTGCTCTGTTTCTTGCTCTCATCAACTCATGTAACATAGCCTGCTATAGCGTAACATAATGGTAAGCAATGAAATACTGAACAAAACCATTTTATTCTCCTCTCTTCCCTTCCCCTGCCAAAATAGCATAGGTAAGAGCCAGGTAAAAGATGCTAATCTGGGAGTAAATAGGTACCTCCATGACTATGCAATGCAAAATAGGTATTTTATTACAACTTTAGACCATTCATTAAAATTAATCTGCCAGTGAGAATGGAGGATTGACTACAATTTCTTTCAGACCTTACAGGGAGGAAAAACACAGTTTGTGTCATAATACAAATTTTCCAGCCTACCCAGCGGCATGAATTCTGTAACCATTATGTGTGCCTGGCTGTAGGGTAACATTTAAATATCAGTTCCATATGACTAGAGATGTGTCAATAATTGTAAAGATAGAGATGTGTCAAGAAGCAGTTGGCTGAATCAGCTAACTGCAATATTTGCTGACTCTTCCAGCCTCATACAGTCACCAAACCACTTCCATTCAACACTTCAATTTTGTTGGTGTACTGATAAATTGACAACACATATGGTACTGCATCTAATTTGGAGATGAATTGTATTCATTTTCATTCCAGCTCAAACTCCATGCAAAATAACAATATCGTGCTTAAGCAGAGCAGCCCAATTACACCAAGGAACAAATACTGATTTTCAGCATGCTTCTCAACTTGCTATGTGATTTTTTTTCCACTGGCAGCTGCACCAATATACCTCCAGGAACAACTTTTTTTAAATTAAAAATACTGGGATTAAACCCAGTTTAACTGAGGGTAAAACTGTAACTGCTGCATGCATACCTGGCACATTCAAACATAGTTTAAAGGACCAGGAAGAATACAAGACTATCCACAGAGTCTGATTTGGATTTACTGCAATTCCAATTATTAGGGTCAGAATAGTTTCAAAGGGTTCATTTACTTTTCCATTGCTCGGATGCTGAAAGGTGAACGATATTCACTCTTCTCTGATTAATTTTTCTTCCCAACTTTAATTCATGATCACTCTGCATTTCGCTGAGGCTTTGCACACTGTTGAAAAGGAGAGATAAAACAAAGAAAATGATTTCTAGAACTGTTTGAGAAACCACCAGACTGTTCCTGTTCCTTGTGTCCACAGGCACTTGTTGTGATATCAAGGCTGTGTGAATTGGGCCTGGGAACCAGGACCACAGGAAGAACACTGAGAATCCATTCCTCCACTGATGGCTTGAGGACTTGCCCTGGATTTCACCAAACCTTCACTCCTATATTGTCCTCCAGCCCTTGCATGGTTTGAGAAGATTTGGCAGAAAAGCAAAATGACTGATTGCCATTAAGAAAACTCTTCGTATTTTGAGGCCCTAAATCTAAATATAATGGATTTCCATTGTCTTTGTCTCTTTGTAACTTTCCACCTTTGACTGATGAACTTATAAACTTAGGTAGTGCCAGTCAATGAAATCATGAGCAGCTTTATCAGCATAATTTTAAACCCAGATGGAAAACATACAAGATGTTTATAATATTGTGATGATCAAAAGACAAAGATAAACCTCCTGTTGTCCTATCTCTCCTGTTGTCATAAGTGGGCGAGTCATGTTTCATTTTTTATATGATAACTTTTTCAATTTTATAGTGACTAATAGCCCCAGAAAACAACATTTTGCTCATTAGACATGTGCATAATTAATAATAAATTCTTCCTTTACTAGACCCGGTTACTGGAAGTATTTGTAAGCATATCCACAACAGAGCTCCATATTCTCTGCTAGTTCCAGATAAATAAGAGGGACATCCTTAATAAGGTTTCAATTTAAATGAAAGGATCATCCTCCTTCCCCAAAAAAAAAAAAAAAAAATTGCCAACACCCAGAAATTACCCTGGTAGCCCTGTTAGGTTTCCTCTGACATGCCCTCACCTTTCCCAGATGTCCTAATGGTTTCTACTATTTACAGAAAATCAGGTGCTTCAGTGCCACTGGTGTGAGGAGTGATACCCACAGTTTGAGGTTTAGCAGATAGGAGATTCTATCAGCATAGTTTATAAGAATCTGAGAGATGCTTGGTATGTTTTCCCAATGAGGTATTTTTCTGTCTGAGGAAAACCATTTCACTACAAGTGAACCCTCCTGAAGAAACATGACAAAAGAGAACTTACAAAACTCACAATTACATGCTATACCAATAGTTTGCTTTTTAATTTGATAAAGTAAAATGATGACAAGAAATCCTTGCCTTTCCTGGTCACTCTTTCTACCTATTTGCCTGTCTACATGGGTGGCCTTGGACAGGTATGTGACTCCTCTTTAACAAAGAAGGCTCCCATTTAGTGAAGAACCTCCTGTAAAACAGATCTTCTGCTGGAAGTTTCTCCCATCTCATCTCAGATCTTGGACTAGAAGAAAAAATGTTAAATAAATGCTTGGGAACAAATGTAGCAGTCCAGATGCAGAGCTGAAGGCCTTTGTCTGGTGCTGAAGATGTGCACTTTTTAAAACAATGCCACAATCTACTTGCAGACTTCCAATTTCAAAGACATCTTTTAATTTCTGTTTTATTGAGTATCAAGGCTGATTTATATGGACTTATATGACTTATACTTGCCCAGCATGGAATAATTTTCCCAGGTATACCACCTTAAATATGTTGGTTTTAGTTTTTTCCTTCTTAAAAATAAAATCCAATAATAATAACAGGGTCTTTTCTTTCATCGTATTGGAAAGTTTATGCGTTCTTACCCCCTCCTCCACAAGTCCTTCAGGGATTATTTAATTATGGTCTTGTAGAAAGCTGTGCTGTATGGGATTTGGGTTTATGGGAAGTTCAGTTTTGCCTTTTCTTTTCTTTTATTTCTGCTGAGGGTCTCTTATGCAACATTTGACTGTTTTATTTTTATGATTTAAAGCAATAAATTGTGTTTTAGAGAAAGAAAGGAGACAAGGTCTTTTTTGAATTTGCCTTTGTATTTCCTAGAGTACAGAATGCAAGCAGTAATTTCTGGCTGTAACTTATATATATATTTTTGAGGGGGTGGAGGAAGGAAATTACTACCTACTTTTTAGATACATATATATTTTTTAACAAAGCAATAGGGATTTATATAGACACAATTGTTTAGAAAGTCCCAGAAGAATAATTCTGAGATGATGTGAAGTTATACACAAATGCAAGTCTTTCAAAAAGTCCACATGGCCTACAGTCTTCAGATTTTAAACAGCTCCTGACTGTTATACACATAAAAAAGATGTTTAGAAAAATGACATATTTTTATTACTTTTATTTGACAATCTAATTGAGTCCCCGACCATGCATATATCAAAAAGTCGTTATCAGCAGTGGCTTAATGCAGGGAAGGGGCACCCATCCTCCCCATCTCTTTTGCTTAGCCCCAGGGCTTGGCTTCTTCGTGTGAAAGGTGTCTAAAGACAGAGAGAAATCTCACCACACTGAATATAGAGAGAAAACAAATCTTTTCCCACCCACCACCACAACAAAAATATTCTCTGCTATGCAGCAAAGCAATTTAGAATTATGAGCTGCCTTTGACAAACACAGCCCATAAGGACTTTGTCACATAAATCACACACTGTGTGACCCTAAGACATTTTTCTATTATTTAATATTTAACAAAGGATTTGCACAATGGTGACACCATGCCAATCTTAAACCCATTTAAATCTTTAACCAACAAGTTTTTAATCATGGGTGAATGGGTGAAATAGCCTCTGTCGAGCAACATTTATTTTTTACCAAACAGATGCAATTTGAATGCTTCTGTTTTCCCTAAGAATTGTTGAACATCTAAGCGTGGTGGTAGTAGTAGGTGATTTACATACCAACCACAATCAAATTGTTACAAGCCAAATAGATGAAGAGGTTTTTCTACTTCTAGAACTAGATTATAATTCATATGAACAACTGAATGGGTGCAGATAAAATAAAAGCCAACCTGAGCCTCTGAACAGAAACTGAACATAGCTAAAGCAAGCCTTTTCTCATGCAGACTAGTTCCTCTCATAGCAGAGAAGTTCATTTTTGGGTCACATATTGCCCTTAAACAACTGGGTTAGTTAAGGTCAGTCAGTCTGTGTCCACTGACTGATGAAAGCATCCTGATTGCCGCAGTAAGGAATATTTCTAGCACCATACATCATGTCATTTGTACCCAGAACAATTTGGATGAATCCCCAACTCTATGCATTCTCCAAAAGCAGGAAAGGTCAAAAGTTTTCTTCTTGCTACAGGATACTCTGCTACTATATGTACATCAAATTAGATTGCACGTAGGACAAGCTATGGAGATGACTTGTGTACTCCTTTTATTTGACACATATTAAACAGCATACAGCATGCAGAGGGCTGATAGATCCTGCGGCCAAAAATGAAGTTTAGATTCAGTTTTTCTTTTTAAGTACAGATAAGTTGGGGGGGAGGGGGGCAGTGTTGTTTGTTTTGGGTTTATCGCAGTAGCAGTTCCACAACACGAAGGAAAATATTGCTGCATTTGGAAACAAATTTCTGTTACACTGACAAGGTGAAAAGAAATTTCAAGTTGAACAAAATTATTTGACTTTATGAAACCAAAAGCTTTAAATGGTGTTTATTTTTTAAGATATTAATGTTTACTGTAAAATACAACTTCAGTTTTAAATAACATTGAGGAAAAAATGTTGCTGAAAAATAATTTTCTCAAAGCAAACAATGGTTTATTTATGAAAACACAGACATATTTTTCTGTCGAAAATGTTTTCAATATTTTTAAATAAATCAATGAAATTTCTAAAATTGACAAAAAATAAATAAACCAAAACTTGTGTTTTTATTGAGATGTCTTCCATGTAGTGTTTTAGAAAATACAATTGTTTTATAAGAAAAAAATCTTTGATTACCTTTTTATGTAAAAGAGCCTATGTATAGATAGGCTGTGTTGGAGAAGCAATAAAACATCTGGATTAAAAGTTAAAAAAAAAATCTTTTCATGGAAACGCTAATGACAGCCTTTTTTTCCTTTCTTTTAAATTGACACCATTTTACTAAGTAGATTTTAGAGGTTTGTATTTGATTCTGGCTGAGTGGCTGTATTTGGATGAAGCAACATGTTAAACCTGAATTGCCTTGCTATTTTCAAGAGGACTTTAAGTTACCATAAAGCTGGAGTAATGAAGAAAAATCCTTAATAAACAATTTTCTGTGTTTTTTAAATAGCATTTCAATCCTGATCCAGCTGTTTTATGTTGATATTACATAATAAAACAACTAAAAAGCTGGATTAACCTGCTTCTCGTAGATTCTCTCAACACTGAGCTGTCTAAATTGGCATAAAGCCACTTAGAAAGCTTTCCTCCTGCCCAACAACAGGGAAGTTAGGAAGGTACATAATTCTTTTTCTAAAAACTAAATCCCAAAATATTTTGTTTAGCATTTAAATAGCCCTGCATTATATCCTCAGTCTGCAGTTTGGGATTAATTGGTTATCTGGATACACCATGTTTTTCCTTACTGACAATGTTACTGCCTTTGAATGATAAACTTTACACCGAATATTGGTCAGATAGATCTTAATCAGATCCCTTTTGGCTTTACACAAGGTAAATTTTTTGCTATCAATGACATCAAAGGCAAAACACCTCTAACTTCAATCAGAGTAGGATTTTTAACATCTCAGCTTCTGAATCAAAGAGAAATACACTCTCATAACGAAACAACCTTTGCAGGCAAGTAACTAGGCTGGTGTTTCTTGTGTTTTTACTTAGTCTTTCAATTCCAACTCTTCAAGTGTATTCTAAGTTGCTTTTCTTTTCCTTATTATCTTTTACATCGTTCAACTTGTAAAATGCATTCTTAATTCCTTTTTATCCATATAATATTTAATATGGTTTTATTTTAATGACTCAAAAACCACAATATTTTTTCCCTCTTCTGACATGATCTGATAATAAGATTTTTCACATCCGAGCAAAAAATATGTGGGTGTATCTGTTTATTCCAGATATAAATGCTACATACATATATATATATATATATAAGGATGATCATTAAAAAATTACAAACCAGTGTCTGTGCCTTTCCCAAAGACCTAGGTTCATACTGGCAACACTAGTCCCTTGTGAATAAAGGCTTCCATAAAATTCTGGTCAATAACTGTTTAATATAGATATTGATGAAGTTTTATAGGGTCTTGATTCGTAAAGGACTAGCACTAGAAGTATTGAATTCTATTCATGATTTGCATTCTAAATCACCTTGCAAATTTATGGCACTTATCTGAGATGAAAGTTAAAAAGTTAAGTGTTGGGCTTTCACTGCTCAGGAAAGTAACGGATTAAGTACCGAACCAAACAGACCTATAAAGGGGATTTATACTACTCAGAACATCTTGTCTAATTGAAAAATAAATATTTATGCCAAACAGTAGGAATGAATGTGTTTATGCTTTCAATTTATTTTTTCAGCGGCATGATTCTTAGCATTCTGACAGTATTTTGTTATGGAGCTCTGTGATTCTGGAGGTGATGCCTGCAGACACTGAGAAATATGTGTGGGCAGTAAGCATGTCTTAGATAAGTTATCTGCACTGTGTGACACTCTTGGAGCATTTCATGTAATGACTGTAGGACATATTCAGATCAGCCACCATGGACACCTTATCTAATCACAGGCATTACTAAGAATCCTTCTACCAAGAGGGAAGTTCAGATTGCTGAACTTTTGGGTTTACCAAGCCAGGTTCCCTGCCTAGCAGTGAAGGTGTTAAGGCACTTGTTTGTCATTGTGTCTAGCTTAAAGGCTAGAACTATCCTGAAAACACCCATATACTTAGGAAGACAGTAAGCCTACCTGTATGGATTTTGAATCACGTAGATTTCGGAATATGTTTATGGAGCAGTCCTTGATGTCTGCCCTGAAGAAGGTTCATCTCAGTCCATAAGCATGAGCTTCTCTCCAGAATGTCCTTTGCTGTGGGGATGCTTCTGAATCATCTGGACCAGTTCTCGTTTCTTCATTGCCTTCACATACACCTTGTCACCTAAAATTCATTACACAAGGAAATAATGATCCAAGACTAGGACTCTATTCTAGACAAGGATTGCAATGTAATTTTTCAAGATGCGCATGATACTAGATGAGACCAGAAAGCAGCTAATTATCCATGACCTGGAACATGTGGCACTAGAATGGTATGTTGGGGTTTATCTCAATTAGAGTTAGCTTTCTTCCCTGGGGCTGGTATGGTGCTGTGTTTTACATTTGTGCTGAACACAGAGGTGATAATACAGAGATGATTTTGTTATTGCTGAAGAGGTCTTTCACAGAGCCAAGGCCTCTTCCACTTTTCATATTGCCCCACTGGCACAGACTTTGAGGGTGCCTGGGAGTTTGTGAGGAGACACAGCTGGGACAGGTGACCCAAACTGACCAAAGGGATATTCCAGATCATGTGGCATCACACCAACTATATAAAGTAGGGGGAAGAAGGAAGAGGGGGGGACATTTGGAGTTTGAAGTGATGGTGTTTGTCTTCCCAAGTCACCATTACATTTGATGGGGCTCTGCTCTTCTGGAGATGGTCGAACAGCTTCCTTCCCATGGGAAGAGTTAATTCCTTGTTTTGCTTTGCTTTGTGTGCACAGCTATTGCTTTCCCTATTAAACTGTCTTTATCTCAATCCATGAATTTTCTATCTTTTACTCTTCCAATTCTCCCCGTGATCCCACCGGTGGGGTAGTGAATGAGCAGGTACGTAGGGCTTGGCTGCTTTCTGGGGTTAAACTATGAGAAATGGTTAGACACGAAGTGTTTACCTCAGATTTATGAAGGACCCAAAAGAATCAAATTCACTTATATTATTTATCTCTCCAGATTTCATTCACTGTAAAGTTTCTCACATGGTGGACAAACATCTTGCAAACAGATAACAAGAGGCAGGTGGGCCAAAGAACAAAAGAAAGCTAATGCATCCAGAGTAAATCATGACTGCAAACACATTTGGAAATCTTGTTATTGATCTTCACAAGAAAAGGATAAGAATGCCTGCACGTGTACACATGCATTTGCAAACTTTAACCCACCTGCTGACAAGAGACTGCTCTGACAGCTGTTCATCCAGTTGGAGTGTGGTTTGTACATGGTTACAAAAGATATGAGCCTGCCAATTTGATAGATGGCCTCTTTTTTATTGTTTAGAAGTGGAAGAATACACTGTTCTGGAATGTGGCCTCTTTTATTCCACAAACTTGAAAGAATAGCATCAGAAATGCTCAAAGGATGCATTACACACCTACAATTCAAAACACACATACTCCAATAATACAAACACTACAATATGCTTTGGAAGAAAGGCAAGATTTGCACCCTGGGCAATATTATGTGTGACTACCTAATTAAACAACATTTTCGTTAGCACTGACAAACCAGAATGGAAAGCAGTTATGTCTGTTGTCCAGCCAAGCCTTTGTTCTGTTTTTAAGCCCTGTGGCAAATAACTCAATCTGTGTACTATTATCACCATTGCCAGTGCAGTACAGAGGTGTTATTAATCCTTACTTTCATACAAAGCTCCACCTTTTCTACAGCTAAGGTGGGGAAGGCAGGGAGATATATGGCTGAAGTGACTCAGAATGTTAGGGTCACTTCCCGTATTTGGGGTTCTGACATTTTTTATTCTGAAGTAAACCTGATCTTTGATAAAATTAAGTGTATTAAACAGGAGTGGTAAGTTATAGTGAATTCTTCCATGGATAGACTTACTTCAACATCCTCATACTAACTCCTGTATAGTTTATACCAATTTCCAAAGCTTATTTTCTGTCCTGGAGTTTTTGTGTTTCCCTCTTGCTGGGGGGAAGATTTTAACAGTGTGGTGTTGTATACTAAAACATCAAAATCTGTTCCCTAGACTTGCTTTCTTCATCATTAAAAAAAATGTCCTTCCTCCTGCAGTAGCTTTTCTGCTTAGTTTGTGGACAGAAACACTTGCATGCTGGTATGCAGTAAAGTGTTCCAAAACTCTTTGGAGGCTCTATGAATCACAGCAGCACAGGAATTAACACATTTGATTTGTGGTGTTAGGTTTCTAGTTATTCATATTACTAGTTAAAGCCTAGATACAATAAATCTTCAGTCTTCCAATTAGTCTTTAGCTATTGAATCAAGTGAGATTTTTGGTATGGGTAGAGTCAATTTACATGAATCGAAGTTTTTGATATTGGCCTTTTGGTTTTATTTGCTCTTTCAAACACTTACTTCAGTACAGCAATATTTAAGCTTATCATTTCAAGATCCTCTATGGATTGAATGAGCTGACAATGAAAAAAGAAAAAATACTTCATATGTCTTGGACACTGCGATTCATCTAAACTCACAGTACCAGTATAATTTCTGATTCAAAAGTTTACACATTCTGATCCCATGCAGGGGCTGGACAGGTGTTCCCAACCTCCCAACCTCCTCTCTTCCCTCCCCCTCCCCTTCCTTCCCACCAAATACACACACGCTACTTCCCTTCCACAGCAAGAGGGAATCACAAAAACTCCAGGACAGAAAATAAACAACACGAGACAGGCCATTTGTCCAGCAAGGACAGTTAGGAAGCAGGACCCTCCAGTATGTCACTGTAAACAATCCCTTGGGAACATCCTTTTTTTTCTTCCGCTGCTTTGGGGCCCCAGCCTTGCTCTGTCTTCCAAACAGAATTGCCATAAATTCAGTAAGAAAAAGGGATGTCACCCTCCCAGTCATGCTGATAATAACAACAGAGAGCAGCACAAGCTGCTCCTTGGAAGGTGTGGAGCACTGTATTCCATACTCATAAACTCAAGACACTCTAACCCACAAACTTACTTAGTGCTTTGAAAACTTGGAACAACTGAAGTCTTAGCCATCTTCTAACATGCTAAATAAGGTCTTCCCATTTGCAGTACTAACAGCTGAGCTAACTTCTTAAATGTAGTTAAATGTTATTATTCATTATACAGAGAAATTTAACTTTTGCTACCTAGAGAATCTTTATATTTATGGCTTTGAGAAGAGAATTACCTGATTTCATCAGTTATTATCCACTAGCATAGTCTTCACATTCTGTCTAGTGTTCCAGGTTTATTATATTGACTTCATTTCCACAGCCACTGATATTTAACTTCTGTATTTATATTTCACAGATATTTTCTATAATTTAAAAAAATTACAGATGCAGTATGAGAGCAGTAAGAATCACACAGTAAACTTTGCATCCAGATGATTGTCAGTGTTTCCAGCTTTAGGACTCAAGAGGAGACAGCCTGAATAAAATCTGATTAAAGTGATAAAAGTGGTCAGACAGAAAAATGAGGGGGAAGAACAGGATTTTTATTATTAAAATAATGGAGATATTTTCTTCTGAAATACAAAGCACCAGAATTTCTTCAGTTGTGATCCACAGAGCTCCTGGAAGAGTGTGCAGAAAGGGAATTTGCTAAAATGTTGAGTTTTCCTCTGCTGTAAAGAAATAAAAGGAAGAAGACAGATATTTCTTCCTAATATTATCTTGATCACATTGTCAGTTACTCTGAAGGACTGCTAAGGTCAGGTAGAGAAAAAACTTGTGCACATGGCTCAGTAAAACAATCTCCCCATTAAATACTGGTGTGGAAAGAAAGACAAAGCGAAGATACAAACCAGCTGTTTCTCATAATGGTTGAGGCAGGGAGGGAACAGGAAGGTCCAGTCTGTGAATCTGGACATCCAAGCTGAAAAGTTCTGCAAGTCTGTAGAAACATGACTCAGTATGAAAGTACTGAATATTAGAACTACAGATAAGTAAAAAGGCAGTTTCTTCATACAAAATACATTTTGGAAATTCAGCAGTTCACACCTTGTTGGTGGTGTGTACCTGAGGTTTCTCTCTCTATGTATTTGTCACTTTCTCATAGCCATCTCCCATTTGCTTTCTCTTCATCGCATATCCATTCTGGGAATTCCCAATCCTTAGTCTTAATCAGGCAGTATGCTTGTCTAAACACTTTAAAAGCCACTTTGACCTTAAATAGTCTGTATGAAAAGCTTCAAAACTATGATTCAAAATAGATGCCATCAACAAAGGAAAGACAAGATTGAGACATGAAATAATTCTAGATTCAGTATGAGAAGCTGGCAGATCTTTACTGTCTGCATACATACACAGTCTGCCAAAATGAAGACTGCTTGAGCAGTAGAGATATCTCATTGCAGCTGCTGAGGCATGGGCCCAAGCCATACTCTAGTTTCATACCCAAAGATGTCCACAGGCAGCTTGTATTTGGCCTCTAATCCTAGAAATGAATACTGCCCAGAAGACTCATTTCCACAGCCTCATTTATGGGCCACTGTTGGAGAACCTGTTTCGGTGGCTCATTTACACCATGGAGATCAGCACATCTACTGTGGGCACAATTATTTAGAACAAACAATCTTTGCTGGCAAACCAAAACCATATTATTAATATTAATCTGCAAAAAATATAGAATTTACCTGAAATTGACATATAATTACTAAAATGAATATAAAAGCATGAAGTAGTGACCTTTTCTGAGGGTTGAAGGTGAAGAATGTGGAGCCTCAGCACTGTGCCCTTGATTCATTTCCCAGCTATGATGGCAAGACGTGACAGAGAAAGAAATCGTTTCCTTCAGCTGTAAATTCACCAATCCAATCCATAAAAGTCTGGTATTACAGTTTTGCTGGAATTTTCTTTCTGTGAAAACTCCTCTTGCATGTGTTTCTGCCTGGCGGCAGAGTTTCTGAAGGAAAGATGATGACTCACAGCAGAATACAGTCTGCTAAAAGGTAAAGAATTTAGGTAAATACTCCCTGAAACTGGGGAAAGAATTGAAAGTAGGTCTTCTCTATCTGCAGTGAATGCCCTAGTTGTAATTATATCACAGGAATGGGAAGCATGAATGATCTTTCAGTAATGCTCCTTTTTTTTATTGATCTGAGCAAGATCATTGCCAAGAGAAGCTCAAGTTACATCTACAATATCTGTAGCAGGTTTCAGCAGAGTATATGGATCCCAGCTAGACCCAGATATTAAAGTAACACCAAACCACTTAGCTTATCTGCTACAGTGATGGTACTTCTGTTTATGCACAGAAAATGGACTCTAGAAACCAGAGGAATTCTATGAGTGAAAATGTTGATCTCCACAGATTTCCAAATAGATTTTCACTCAGGAACCAAATTCCACCCAGGTGTACCACTATAGTCAGCAAAAACTTTCTATGGAGAGGTTCTAAATGACTTGAACACACCCAAGGCAGCCCTTGTAAGAGTATGAGATAGGACCAAGTAATTAATTACTGGCCTCAAAACTGGATTCTTTTTCCTCCATGCAAAAGAAGGAGCATTTATCGGTAGCTCAAGAGCCCTTTGCAGTCATCAAGTTGCTTACTTATTCAGCACTGGAAGACATGACATAGGCTGACATGGATTCTCCACCACAATTGTGTGTACTCATCCAAACAGGGCATGTTGGCTGATCAGAGAAGTAATTGGGATCTCAAAGTACCCTGTCTTTCTCATGCAAAAACATTTTTAAGTGGTCGAAGATTTTTTTTTTTAATTCAATCTTTTGCCAACAAGTCATAAACATTTGGAAAATTTCTGAGCACAATAAAACCATAAAATCCAGTCATGTCCTTGAGATACTCCCCTGATTTATGCTGTGGGAATACAGGAATTAGTAGAGGATCTCACTATTTCTGCAGCACATGTGCTGTGGTTTCCACATAGTTCTTCCAAAGCAGGTCTGAGAATCTGCTATTTTCTATCATTAGCGAAAAATCATTGTCAAAATTCTGGAGTGATTTATCTCAGTAGACTCATCTCCATCTCATCTCCCCTCCCATGATTATTCTTCCACATCTTTAAACAAATTAATTGATTTTGGATACAAATTTATCACAATTTCATTGTTCATAGCAAATCTGAATATAAGCCAGGCTTATCTATCTCAATATCTTTGTCATGGTAGAAGAAAAAAAGACAAGAGAAGTTTAGAGAGAAAATCCAAAAAAGTGTTGAAGGAAAATAGAATGAATCATGGTATATATATTAGATCTGGTGTTTTACTTACAATAACAGATACAATCCAGAGTTCAACAGCACACCTGGATCTAAATAGCCAAAAGCAATCTGGATTGTTCCGCTGTGTGACTTTAATTCAGGTTCAATACTTGTTCTGAGGATTAATCTCCTTAAGGTGAGTGTAGCAGCTAATTGTATCAAAAAATTGCCAAATGTTTCCAAAGGCAATAGTAAATCTTTGGTATGGATTATTTGGTAATAGTTCAGAATATTCCTCCACAGAGCAGGAATAGTCTGAACTTGCATACACGGACTTCTCATGAAGAAGGATATGACATTACTTAATCACCAGTTGTGTGTTTTGGGTTGCAAGATTCATTCTTCTGTCCTGTTGTAACTTAAATATTATGTGTTGAACCTGGTTTTCCCCAGAGGAATCTTGACACTGCCAGATTCCAGTGTCTTACCTCTTGTTATGAACATACCACTGCAACTTATGAAACCTGGTGAAATTCTGTTCTTAAATTCATCCCCCCAGCAGTGTCTGAAGGCTAGTCCACAACATTATGGACATTATAGTGGACATTATGTATGTAAAGGAATTGCATCAATTACATTGCATTTGTCTTATACACTCAGTGCTATAAGTCACTACATTCCTGAAAAATTAAATATATTTATTCCTCTCCTGAAAAGTTTGAACACAGTTTCACTCACCAGCTTCATTATGTGCACAGATCAGCAGCAAGACTTGTCTTCCTGTGCGGTTATGAACACAAGGACTGATTTTTCAATGCTGAGGAACAATAAATATTACCACGTACTGAAAAACTGTTCCCACAAACACACACTCCCCATTAATTTGTAATTTTAATATATTGTGAAGGAGAAAAGTGAAAAATATGAATAAAGGTGATGAGGCAATGATGACACAATAGGAACTGGGAGAGAAAGCACCACCCTGAGCCAGCACATTGATTTCCTGGCCACTGCTTGGTGCTCCAAGTGGAACAGGAACTGATGTGAAGACACAACGTACTGTTGGGCACAGCACAGAGGGAAGGCTCAGGGGGCTGACAGGAAACTTCACATGGCAGATAGCAAAGGCCTGCTGAGGTTGCTTCAGGTGAAGCTGTTGTGGTGAGTAGTGGGGACTGTCCGCTGCTCAGGAGCGCAGTCTCTGCGGAAGGACCAGCCTACAGGTGCAGAACTGATTCCTGAGGGGAATGGAATGGAAAGAGCAAACTGACTGCTGAGGATGTTGTGTGTGCCTGTTTGTACACACCCCTCCTTTTTACGCCTTCTCTGCAATGCCAGCTTAGCAGTGGGAAATAGGCCTACTTTAAAATGAGAGCAGGGATCAACAGGAGCATCATTTTTAAAGGCACCATGGAAATGTAATCTGTCCCCTACAGGTCCCAGTGCTAATGTCTCTGGTGATTTTAATGTGAATCTTATGTTATTTCTGTACTTTGGTGCAACCAAAATTAAATACTTTGGAAGGCTTCATTTTGTGGGAGCAAAAAAAAAAATCTGAGATTTGGGCTTGTTTTGATTTGGAGTGACTCCATATGTTAAGTTCTTGGAATTTCCTGTAGGAAATACCATTTTTCAACCAGAGGGTAAGACAAAGCTCATTGGCAGCAGAGCATGAAGGAGCCTCTGTGTCACCATCTTTGTTTTAGTTATTCTTCAGACAAATTGAAGTTTGCCAGGACTGTAAGTAAGACGACCCATTTATTTCATACAAACCACAGACTTCCAGGTGTTGTGGCTTTCAGTCATTACCAATCTTTCTATTTACAAAGGCGAGGCAATCTCTAGCATATATCAATCTATCTCGTGTACAGCTCCACAAAATTCTCACAGATAAACCTGAAAATACTATCTTTTCTCTTTGTCTTTATTCCTTAAAAGCAGAGTAGTTGTTTTTCAGTTTGGTCAAACCCTAGAATTGATTCACAGGTAAATTGAGATTATTCCAAGAATGCCAAGTAATCACAAAGGTCATTAAATAGATTCATGAGCAGTTTCTAAGGAAAATGGGGAAGTCTTTATTTAGGATTAACCTTACCCAGGCTGATGCTGGTGACATGTTGCATTCTTGAGGTCCTTTGGGATGAAGGCACTGAGCAACTGGAACAATTACATGCAGTGGAAATATGTGCTTTACACATAGATTGGCAGATACTGTACTCTCATGTCTGAATATATTTCTCCATACTGGTTCAGCTCATAACTTACTATGATCATTTTTTTATTCTTTCTTGCTAGCATATGTCTGCTTTTATCTCATCCATTACTGGCACATGTATCCTCACAACATTATACCACAGCGGCCATTTTAGTATAACAGATGGGCAAGAGGATTATTTGTCTTGATACTTCATTCAGAAACCGCGTTTTGTTTATATTTTGTATTGACATTAAAAAGCTTTTCAACCAATGGGGGTTTTCTTTTGAGTTATTTTCGTTTTATTTTATTTTTAGTGATCCAAAAAGGCATAGTCTTTTTTTTTTTCCACTTCAAGACAGAATGATAGCACTGCCTGGGGGTTACCCATAGCAGTAAGCTAACTTCTAACACAAATCAAACACAAAGACTGATGAAGAAGAGATGCAAAATTGCTACTGGAACATTGGAAATAAAACTTAAACATGAGATTCAAAGGCTGCCTGCTTGATAATACAATGGAAAAAAGAAGAAAACCTTATTATGAAAAAAAGCTATTGGAAATATTCAAAGCCAGGAAAAGCAAAAAAAAAAAAAGTCAAACTGTCACAAGCTAAAATGGATTTTTCAGATTTATCAGATACATTTTTTTAACTTTTATACGAGAATCAAACAGGCAGACAAAGCAGGGAATAGTTTACTGCTTTGGGGAAGAATGTATGGTTTAGCGTCTGGGGCTTCTGACTGCCTGTGCTCTGTCTATATTTGATTTGGTTTTTTGCCTTCCTTTGGAGCACTGAAAGTTTATGCTTCAGGTATGGATGACCTGATGATCAGGTAAATGCTCTCCATGGTGAGTAGAGCTATTGTCCCTCTTCATTGAAGGTAGGACCTTCTTTGCCCTTGCCTCATTCAGGTTTTCCCACTTTTAGCAACCCCTGTATGGTAATAAATCAGGATTACTGCACTTAACAAGGACCTGCAAAAAGAGGTTCATATTCCTGGAGTTTGTAGTCCTTGGTGAACAGATAAATCAAAGTTTTGCTGCCCAAGTAATTGTATGGCTGGAATGTAGCGCTGGGAGATTGATACTCCTTAGGTTAAACAACTGCCACTAATTGAAAGGGCAAAATCTGAATTGAGATGCACAAGTTTAAAGTCAATATATTGCAGAAATTTCAGATTTGAGGGTTAGATCTGCCGAATTTTCCACTTTACATATGGGAATGAAGTCAGAAATTTTATTAATCTCATCTTGGGTAGTCACTTACAGCAATTTCTATGTAACTGAAACTTAATCCCCTTTTTGAGTTCAATCAGCTCATGAAAATATCAAGACTGACATTACTGAGAAGTACACTAAAAAGTCATTGATAACTGAGATAGTTCCCATTAAGAGTGAAATAGTAAATTCAGGTTCAGATGCCCATCAGAAGAATTTCAGTAGCATCTAGAAAACCTAAACATCTGTGTGGACAATTTAACCCTACATCTATACGTGCATATGTTTCCCCATAAACTTATATGTAAACAAAGACTGGAAACATGCTAAACTGTACTTTACATTGCATAATTTCTTCCAAAAGAGAAATAAAATATACTTGATTTTTCTCAGAACAACTGAATTAGAGAATAGAAAAATCAAAACACCTGCATTTATAAATTATACAGAGATTTTTCTTAATGGTTTTCAACATTCATCTCACAGAGCTCTACTATCTGGAATATATATAGTGAATAAAGTTTGTTCACAAAATGTGATAAAGCAGCTAAGCAAGCTGCAGTTTCGTTTTCCTGGTGATATTACTATAACAGATAAAAAAAGCCCTCTCAACATTTTTACATTTTTCCTCATTGCTTTTGTTTAATTTGAGGTTTTTGGTGGCCATCAAAACAAACATATGTGAACCTAAGTATTTGTACTTGTAAACTTTTGAATGTTGCTATTCCCCTGAAGTTCCAATTACTTCTAGAAACTTTGGGTTATCTAAAAATGTTTCTGTTTGATTCATCTCCTCCCCCAACCTTTTCTGATTTTCTGGATTTCCTGGTTATTCAACTGAGCACAAATTGCTGTTCATACAGATGCACTGCCATGATTTCTGATTTGCAGGCTGTCACTCCCATTAATAACCTACTAGGCTGTCATGCTGTCATTCCTTGTTGCTGCAACGATTTGTTTCAAACATAGGGGCTGATTCATGAAGAATAAAAAAAGCAGTTGTCCTGTTTTACAGGAACCTCAAAATATTTATGCAGAAAATGTGTGAAAAGCACACACACCATTTTTATTCTGAAGTGTGTGATTGCTAAATACTCAACTTGTTTTCCTGTGAGAAAAGAGGAAGAATATAGACTCCACTCAATTTTTTCTACATGAAAACATAATGCCTTTAATAAAATCTTCTCCTTGTAAAATATCTGAAGTTCAGTTCCAGTGCTATGATATGATAAATCCCCAGGATGATGCTATGGCTTAAAAACTGATATCGAAGCTGATTTTACGGATTTTTTTTTTCTTTTCTCACCCTGTCTTTCCCAAAAGTATTAATGGCAGCTATATTAGCAACAAGAAACAAAAGTATATCAGTGCTCTCCAGTCTATTCTTTTTCTTTCCTCATTCAGAAGCACTTGGCCAAATTTCACTCTTGATGACACAGGAGCAGCTTCATTGCCTCTTACAGGGTTGTACTTTTGGTAAAGATGAAACAACATGACCCATTGGACTCACTGTTCAATATTCCTCTATACTGTTGGACTGGGAATGGTCAGACAACTTTCAGGATGGAAAAATGCGGCTGATGAATAAACCAGCACATGCATCCACACAAAGCAGAAAATGAACTAGGACTGAACCAAAACCTGCAGAGGTTTTGACCCATTGGCAGGTGTCCAGGGACTCCCCTGTCCCTGTGGGTTGCAGGCAGACAGCTCTTTGACAGGTGATGCTGGTGACTGAGGGGGAGCAGGGCAGGTCTCCTCCGCTGTGCCTTCTCTCCCGAGCGCTTCCCAGAGCGTCATGGGCATCATGCCGGGATGTCTGTCTCAGTGGCAGTGGGGCTGGCCAGCCAGCCTCCTCTTGAAACACCTTGTCCCAGCATTTGCCATTCAGCTCACATAACCACAGTGTTTCAAGGAGATGGAGCTGCCAGGAGCTGAGCTCCTGCACTTTTTCTCCTGCCAAGGCCCGACAGTTGGCACATCTCCCAAAGAAACAGGCAGAAGAAGGTTTCTGAAGAAGGAAAAGAAATAGGAGAACAACACAGGATGCTGATGTAAATCAAAACTGGGAGAGAAGATGAATGTGGAGGCTGTTTGGATCTCAGCTGCAGTTCTGGCTCCTGGTTTACCATTTTCCCACTGTCATCCCTGAGTTGCTTCTCTGCACCCCAGACCTGCACTGCTCGAGCTGTGCAAAAGTTTCTGCTCCCCTCCTGCTCCTCTCCCCACACTTCTCACTAGGCAGCTTGCTCCTAGTGCTGCCTACATGGCTGCTAATGAGTAAAATACTTTAAAATAACTATGTAAAATACTTAAATCATTAGGCTCACTTCGTACATCATAATTTAAACCAATATTTTAAAGAGGTAGTATCCCAGTTACAGCATTATTGTCTTCCATAAGGCTTACACATTAACCCACTTGAAAATTTGTCTCTGCCAAACAGTATCAGCCAGTCCCAAACCTGTCAATGCCATAGTATTTTCTAAATTGATGCTTAATTAATAAAGTATGATTGCAACAGGTTCTCTCTCTCCTTTTTTAATTTGATCTCCATGGCATTATAGGAACCTAAAGCTTCCACTAGGCATATATTCCTACAGTTTCCTTGTCAGAGGAAATGTATATTCATTTCAGACTTGTGGAGGCAATTACAGTAGCCACCAGTTGCCTACAGCAGCTAATCAAAGTGATAACCTGCAAGTTCTCAACTCCCCATGAGACAGCCCACTTGCCTCCAGCTGATGAATGCCAAGAGAGCAGCATGGGCCTACCAGTAATGACACCATCATCTAAGGCAAGTTTTTAAATAACCCATGGTTTTATAAAGACTCTATTAATGTCTCATAAAAAGAGGTCTAGATAAAACACTCTAATAAGAATTTTTTTTTAAGGGAAATACCAGTGCTGATGTAAATGTCCATTCTAAAATACTAAGCTGGTATTTGCCTACTTGTAACCTTTGCACTTCTCGTGTTCGGAGAAGCGATGAAGCTTTCCCTGAACGTTTTCAAGCATGTGACTAACCTCTGACTGATGTGCTATCATGTCCTTCCCCATGTCCAGCCACATAGTCAGGCACATGCATTGTCTAAAACAAATGCACACTTCCACCAATGTCAAAAGGGGTTTAAATTTAAATGTATAGAAGCACTATAGGAAAGTGGGCTATAATGCTGCTGGAAAGTAGCATTCTGAATTTTTAATTTAAGCATTGACTGGTGTTGCCTACAGCTGCAATAAACAAAACAAATTTTAGAAGAAAACAGCATTTATAAATAGTTCACAATTAATTGGTAGCAGACGGGATTCACCACATTGGTAGGAAATATTTAGATTTTTCTGCATGACCAGTCCCTTGTTTTTGCTGGAATTTTATTATTTGCAACATAGGCATACTTGGCAACGATATGACCCCTTCCACAATCTGCCACTCTATTAGTGAAAAAGCAGCATTAAAGATACAAATTATATTTTTGCTTTATTCCATCAGCATATTTCAGAGAGCTCAGTGTATAGAAATTTAATGTAAAGAGAATTAAAAGATTTGAAGCCTGTTCTCTACTTGTTTCAAAGTGACAGGCTTTGTAACCAAACAAAACCACAATTTTGTGGTCACATTAAGATTTTCTAAAAAAAAAAAAAGAAACAAATTAAAAAGAAGCTACAGAACTTCCATTCCACCAAAATAGAAAAGCTCCCCAAATTAAGCAATTCTCTGTAGCTGTGCTGTTACTTTACTTCAGTTCTTAAATATGGGATTTCTCTTTAAGGCTTCTGGCCAGGTTTTGACATTGAATTTCGGGATATTCTAATTAGCTGTGGTCCCAAAGGAAGTGTTCCTGGCTTCTTCCCTGCATAGTTGGAGTCCTGAAGGACTCCAGGCTGCAGGCTGCAAAGAGAGCGGGTTAGGTTCGTACATTTCCTGCTCATGTCGCTATCATCGTCCAGGGAATGGACTTCTGCTCCACTATTTCCTAGTCTCATTAAAATGTTTGTGAGCTTTTAAAGGGTGCAGTTTGCAGTTTTCAGGACTGTCACCACCTGCAGTGGCCATTTCGTGCTTTGAAAGACACACATCATCATTCTATCATTATGACTTGCTTGCACTAGCACCCAAAGGACCTGAACAAGGCCAGCCAAGAACTTGGAAATCTCCTTCATCTTAAAGTAAAAGGTGATGACCACATTGGGAGCTCAGACTATGCACAGCTTGAAGATCCCACCAACTCAGTCACACAAGCAACACCAATCTTTTTCCCCATAATAAATGTAAGGGTAAATAATTCATCTTTGAAAAATCAAGAATAAAAAAATCTTCCAGCACTTTTCTCTCTGGGCAGCCCTAAGACAACAAGTACTCATCCAGGGCCAGCCTGCACACTCAGCTCTTCCCCAGTCCCAGGGAGGCAAAACGAGTGGTGAGGGGATAAGCAATAAGCTCAGGCTCTACATCCAGTTCATGAGCTCATCCTCCACGTAGAGGCGTCCACACAATATTTTGGGCTTCAGCAAAGCTTTTGATTGTCTCTCACAGTATTCTTCTGGACAAAATATTCAGGACATAGTTGGATAAATGCATCATGTGATGGGTAAGCAATAGGCTCACAGGTCAGGCACAAAGGGTTACAGTGAATGGGGTGACATCAGACTGGTGATTTGCCACTAGTGGAGCTCCACAGGGCTCAGTCCTCAGCCCTGTGCTCTTCAATATCTCCATTAATGACTCAGACTCATGACTGGAGGAATATTAAGTTTGCCCATGACACAAAATGTCAGCTCCCTTGAGAACAAAGAGACCTGGACAAATTAGAGGACTGGACAATCATCAGCCATATAATATTAGCAAGGCGAAGTGCTGGATTCTGCACCTGTGACAGGGAAACCCTGGACTGGGGAATGAGAGGATGGAAAGCAGCACTGTGGAAAGGGACCTGGGGGTCCTGGTTGATGGCAAGTTGAACCTGAGCAGTGCCCTGGCAGCCAGGAGGTCTAAGCATGCCCTGGGGGCATCAGGCACAGCATCACCAGATGGGCAAGGGAGGGGATTGTCCTGCTCTGCTCTGCGCTAGGGCAACCTTGCCTCGAGTCCCATGTCTTCATCTGGGTACCACAACATAAAAAAGATATTAAACTCTTAGAAAGCATCCAAAGAAGTGCCATGATGATTTTGAAAATTCCTGAGGGGAAGCTGAATGAAGAGCAGCTGAGGTCACCTGGTTTGCTCACTCTGGAGAAGAGATGTCCTCATTTGGACAATGCTTTCAGCTATAGGAATAATAGGCGTGGTTCTTGGGGTGTCCTGCGCAGGAACAGGAGTTGGATTTGATGATCCTGATGGGTCCCTCCCAACTCATATTCTATGGTTCTATGAAGATTGCCTGGCATCAGGGCTGCTCTGCACGCTGAAACACTCATGAAGAGGCTCTGTTTGAGACATAAGCAGAATACAACTGATACTGTAACACTGGATATTTCACTCATTTAAGAGATTACTAGGAATAATGAACAGAAACCAAGTATGTTGGTTGAAATGAAATTGCAAACCTTTTAATTAATAGATAGCAGACATCCTTACAGGAACAGATAAGTATTACACATGTGTGAAGCTTTTCACCAATGACCCCTGGTACAACAGCCATTTCTGAAGCCCAGACACTCTTTGATTGTCCTGCTCTCATGAGTTAGAACGTGTTTTATGGGGTTATGATGGGCCTGGCTATGATTTCCTGTTTAGTAAGAAAGGCATCTTGTGAGTGAAGCCCATTTAATGGAATGATATGACGAGGTTTTAGTCGTCTTTTCATTTCATTAGGAGCTGTGCTCTTCTGTCCTGAGGCTTACCACAGTTCTTGTCTCCAAATTTCTCTCTCTTCAATCTCAGATTTTTTTTTTTTTTCTCCAGTTTCCACCAGTTTTGAATACAATTACAACACAGTGGGAAAAATATACAGAAATAGGCTGTTTTTTACTCAGAAGTCCTGCTTTATTTTCACAGTACAGTCAGCAGGAAGGATTTTCTGATGCTTTTGAAAGAAAAATCACATTTTTAAAACTTTTCATCCTCTCAGAACAGTGTGCTGTAGCTTCGAGGACAATCTGGCTAGTTTGGGAAGAGAATCTTAGAATTGCCCAGAAAGAGGGACATTTCAGTGTAGATCTTAACATTTTGGTTTTTGCATTTCAAACTTCAGCAAAACAAACATAAACAAAGACTCAGAACTGCAAACTTCAAAATGCTTTGATTCCCCTTTTGAGGTATTGGTTAGCTGAATTCTATCTGCAGGAACAAACTCACTTATAAACGCTTTGCATGAAACGTAAGAATGTTGTAGCTTCAGAGTTGTGAGACAAATCTGAAGACAATTTAGAAGCAGGAGAAGCAGAATTTGCCCTGTATAATCTCTCTTAAAAATAATGATGCCAAGGAATGGCTTTCCTTGGAGACAGAAATACCTTTTGCAAAATGCATTCATTTGATCTGACACACTGAGACAATAACTAAAATAGTTCTCACATTTATAGTTCTGCAGACACTTTCCAGAAAGAAGTTAAGGTTTTCTCACTTTAGAAAGTATGCAATAAGATAATGACCCTCTGTATTTCAGATATCTATTGAAATGGGGTGGTGTTCTTAAGGTCTAATTTCATTTTCCTCCAATAGCACAGGGAGATGACACCTAACAGATTATACTAGCTGTCAGCCCTACACAACCATATCTGTAGACTTCAGACAATTATCTGTAATCAATAGCTGTAGCATCATGGTGATAAAATTATAGTACTTACATATAATTACACTTACATTCAAATATAACCAGTTCCATTCAGAGCATATGTCAATGGAGTGAATCATGGTAAGTCTGTAATTCTCAAAAGAGAGGAGGGAAGGTCAGATCCATGTTTTCCAAGAAATTTAGTTTAGAATGAACTTTCCTTTTCAGTTAACCTTCTAATGTTCTTTTAGATTGTAAAAGAAACTTTTCTGGGCAAAGCCTTTGCAGAAGTAACCTTGCTAATCCTACACATATGACTCTTTATTTTTCTACTAAATAAATTTCTTGCAATTATATGCATATGAATGAGCATAACATAACTTATCACATGCTGATTCTCTTACTTTAAGTCAGAAATTAGTGGACACTCCTGAATTCACAATTGCTTGTAAATCCACCAAGATGAATTTTTCATGTCAGTATAAAAATAGGCCTTTATTATATCTTTCATTTTGTGCTTTCTCCATTCAGTGTCAATACCAGCTCTGTGTTCCTTTTCTGTCTCCTTCTATTCTTTCATTTCCTGGTCACTTATTCATTCTGCGTTTCTCCTTTATTTCTTTCAAGACTTCTGCTCTATTACTTCCCCCCCCCCATATAAAGATACTTCACTACCTTGGCTGTGTTACAGACCCTGATTTCAGCAGTTACAGGACTTTTCCCTGCATAATGAAATCCTGAGTCCTAGTCACCCTGCTGTTAGGAAAGGGGGAAAAGCCGACCCTTAAAAAGTCCTAATATGCAGCTCTCTGGACATGTTTCCCACAGGTCACCACTCCTGCTTAGGTTCATTAAAAAACAGGTCTGTGCAAGCAGCAACAGGTAGGAAATGAAAGGCATTGTGGAAGGACTGACAGGATCAGTCCTTCTTCCTTTATGATTTACATGTGCAGGCTGTTGCTAAGAATTTTTCCTTTTCCTGGAAGAAGCACCTTTCTCAAAAAGTCTAGTGTTTATGGTGAAAGTTTAAAATTTCTAGTTTTCCTTACAAAGAATAGTGTTTGATCATATCATTATACACAGAAATACCTCGTTTTTCCTAGCCAGCACTACCTGCAGCTGAGAAGATTAAAGCTGTGAACAGTGATGGGGAAGCTGTTTGGGGTATGCCTATGAAGAATTCAGGTCTGTTGTTCCTAGTGGCATTTCTGAGACAATTTTGAGCCAGGTGCCTTAGTCCTGCCAGCAGAACAAAGGCTTCTCTCCTTGTTCCATGACCTTTGCTACCCATACAGGACTTGGCGCTGCAAATGTGGCTGCACAGGCAGGACGCGGGACAGCAGAGGCTGCAGGCATCCCTGGGTACCTCCTGTGGGTACCTCCAAGGGCTTAGGGAGAGGATGTCTTTGTCCTGGAGAGTGCAAGAACAGAAGACAAGGAGAGAAAGCTCACCTGTGGCATGCCTCTGAAAGCTGTTCTTGCAAATTGTCCTCATCCTCACTGAGAAAACCAACCCTGACCTGACCCGGGAGTGAGGGTCACTGCCATTATTCCTGTGTCAAATTTCAGGTGGTTGACATCAAACCTGCAGTATTGCCCAAAGCTGCAGCACCGAGTTACTATCAAAGTGAGTTTAGGCACTTAAAGCCTACAAAATTAATATTTTGGACAAAGATTTTCTTTTGGAAAGATAGGTCATATCCTAAAAGCCAAGGATACTCAAAAGATGGTCAACACCTCTTAGAATATGGCCTATAATTCCTCAGGTTCTAGCTAAAGAAATAATGTGCAGTCAGACAAAAAACTAGAACTGTCAGAACCTGAAAAATTTGATTTATGAGAGATTTTTAATTTTCTTTTTCTTTACTCTCTTTTTCACTAACTAGAGGTAAAACCAAGGCAATCACACCATAATTATAGCTTTGATCAGTTCTCTGCTGAAGATAAAAATAGTTCTATATAGGTCACTTCCTGATATCTAAGAGTGTCAAAACAGATTTATATGACAATAATATCAATCTAAAATAATCTATGGCATGCACACACAAAATCTGCAACTATTTCAGGTATTGTCACTAATCACTTATTACATATTTCCTTATAAACTGTTCATAAATTATGCTTATTGTCTTATAATTAGTAGTACTAACAGTGTATAATATCAATAAGGTCATTAAATATGTAAACAATAAATGATAGCAATATTAATGCCACTAAGTAGCAATGCTTGACAGCATCATGCATATTCAGTCAGCCTATGACTATATTTCTCTGCACTTTGACAGCCAGACATGGAATAGTGCCAGTCACTGGTTTAATGAACATCAAGATGAGTGCAGAAGTTGAGAAGTTAGCAGCTAGTTAGCAGTTGGTTAAGAGAAAAAATGAAAAGCTAATGAAATAAGTGTGTCCTAATGCTTTCATTATTAATATGTGGAATTTTTGGATCCTTTTTTTTTTTACCACATCTGTTCTACATGCTCATCCCCTCTTCCTGGAGAAGCAGGGATATGTAGCTTCCTTAAGCTGTATCACCCAAACTGGTGGTGTTAGCTAGTTTGCTATGAAAGCTGGAATGATATATTTGACCTCTAGATTGCATAAGGAAAAAATCAAAGACAAAAAAATTGAAAAGTAAGCATATTGGATTTTTGATGCCTTTGTTTTTCTCCAAAGTTCCTTTGGAGAGGGTCAGATGGGGTTTTTGTTTTTCTAATGGGCCTTCTACCTCTGCACAGATTTGATATCTGCTGAATTTGGCTGGCACTACTGGAGAGGCCAGGTAAGGACTGAAGGAAATCAAATTATTTGTAAACCAATGGAAATCTTGTCAAAGTTTTGCATTAGGTGTAATATTGACTTCACCTCTTCAGGTAGAGAGGGTATATAAAGATGTCTTTATACTTACAGATTGATATGAAGTGTTTCATTTTCCTTGTTTCTCCACCTTAGAAGACTAGAAATCTGTTTTAAAATGAAAATAGAAACTATTTCTCAAAGAAAGAACATCACCTTTTTGCCACAACTAGGATGGCACATTGAGAGGGACTATGCACTCCTTAACATTTGGGATGTGATTCTGAAATACACTGGCTCTATTAAAGCTGTCTTGACTTCCCATTTACTCCATAACTAAAGAGAAAACCCATGGGATTTTCTTTTTCCAGACTTTTCTTCTCATGTGTCCCAAATTAATGACCATTGTCCATTCAGCCCTCATGGCTTGCAGTACTGGGAGTCCTGCCCTGTTACAGATCAGCTCCTCCAGAACAATTAGCCCCACATGGATTGCTCTAAATACCTCCACTGTGGCAGGTGCTAAGAGGGTTTTTGGTCATGTCACAATTAAAGTTTCCGAGAATTTGAGTAGCTTGGGAACTTTTAGGTCAAATCCAGCAACATTTAATGCAAAGGCAAAAATAAACACACTTTAGCTGTTCTCCACCCAGGCTACTTGTGGTGCTTTGCTGGACACAGATAAATCTTTGATGTCATTCTGGTCTGTTTAACAAGAAGGTGTGTATATCCATTCTTGTCCATGATGACAGTAACAATGCCATATCTGATGGGTTCAGCTGAGATTGTCTTCAGCTGTGTTACTATCCTGGGAAAAATTGGTCCTACAATGGAGAATGTCCATACAGCATAAAAACTGCTACTCCAGGCCTGTCCTGCCACACTGCTAGAAGAGGCTTATTGCTGTCATAGCCAGACCATGTAATTTGAAATGCACCATGATAAGATGACTGATGATCCCAGTGGACAGCAAACTGACCATGGGCCAGCAACGCACCCCTGCAGCAAAGAAGGCATTCTGTAATGCAGTACTAGGAGTGCTGCTAGCAGGTCAAAAATGGTGAACCTTCCCCTCTGCTCAGCTCTGGAGAGACACACTGGATTTCTTTGTCTAGCTCTAGGATTCCCAGATCAAGTGAGACATGGATACCCAGTGGACAGGAGTGAAAAAGACAGAGCCAGACTGTTACGGGTGGTGCCCAGTGACAGGACAAAAGACAGTGGGCATAAATTTAAATATTAGGAATTCAATGTGAATACAAGAAAACACTTTTTCATTGTGAGGACAGCAAAACTTTGGCAGAGTTTGCCTGGACAGGTAGTGGAGTATCTATTCTTGAAGATATTCAAAGCCCTACTGAACTTGGTCCCGGACAACTTGTGCTTGAGGTCCATGTTTGAATGAAGGGATTAGGCTGGATAAGATCAGAGGTTTCTTCCTACCCAACAATTCTGTGATTCTGTGAAGACCCTCAGGCTGAAGAAGAAATTAAATTTGAGGTTATGTCTGGTCCAAGTATGTCAACTACTAAAGTACATTGAGTAAAATGTTGTACTGCTGAAAAAGCAAATTTCAGAGAAATTCACAGAATAAGCTGGCTTGGAAGAGACCCACAAGGATCATCAAGTCCAGTGCCTGGCCCTGCACAGGACAGCCCCAAGAGTCACACCACATCCCTGAGAGTATTGTGCAAATGCTTTTTGAGCTCTGTCAGGCTGCTACTGTGACCTGTTTCAGTGCCCAGACACCCTCTGGGTGAGGAATATTTTTCTAACCTGAACTAAAGCTCCCCTGACACAACTTCAGACCATTCCCTCTGGTCCTGTCACTGCTCAGGACAGAGACAATGTTGGTGTCTGCTCCTCCTCTTCCGCTCACAAGGAAGTTGTAACTGCAATGAGGTCTCCCTTTAGTCTCCTCTCCCTTCAGTCCTCCTCTCCTCCTCTTGTTCTCCTGGCTGAACAGACCAAGTGACCTCAGCTGCTCCTCACAGGGCTTCCCCTCAAGGCCACCTTCACCATCTTCATAGTCCTCCTTTGGACACTCTCTAACAGTTTAATATTTTATATTGTGGCACCCAAAACTGTCCCCAGCACTGGAGGTGAGGCTGCCCCAGCTCAGAGCCGAGCAGGACAGTCCCCTCCCTTGCCCAGCTGGTGATGCTGGGCCTGATGCCCCCCAGGACAGGCTTGGCCCTCCTGGCTGCCAGGGCACCGCTCAGATTCAATTTGCCATCAACCAGGACCCCCAGGTCCCTTTCCACAGCGCTGCTTTCCAGCATCTTGGTTCCCAGTCTGTGCATACATCCAGGATTGACCCATCCAAGGGTCAGAATGTGGCACTTTCCCTTGTTGAACTTCATATGGTTGGTATATACATATAGGCTGAAGAGGAAATACTTCCCAGCAGTCCATGCCTTATTGAATTGTTTGCATTTCCTAATTTGCTTCCTACATTGCTTATCTTTTCTGTACACCATGGCTACTATTGTGGATCGCATTCTGAGGTCTCAGTCCTCTCAACTTATTGTTGGAGGAAATCTGCATGTCCATCTCAATGCTATGGATCCGCTAGGCAGCTGGACCTCTGAATTATAGAATTTCATTCTGGAAATTGTTCAGTTTGCTATAAAATATCCATATGCATCTAGTAATTTTGCTCCTTCAAAACATATGAACATAACAGTAAATCCTGATAATGCAAAATCCAGCTGCTGCTTGGAGGACAAGCTAAGACTTTCGCACCAGATACTTCATATTTTCTAATCAGCATTCATATGTTCTTGGCATCTAGAACTGAGCCATGCACTAGAAATATTTCACATGATAATGAGTAGCACTGCCAAGTGGCAGGCACCCATGAGCTAGCCAAGGTTATGGATTAGGCTTCAAATATTTGGGCTTGATTTTTCTGCTGATAGAAGACATCTTGAAATCAATTTTTCAATAAAGAGTACAATTAAAAGATAATTGCTCCAAAGAATACCTAGAAACACTTCATATAAAATTGTTTGGGAACATGTGACTCTTCTTCTCAATGAGGTATATCAAAGTGCTACAATGCAGGTGAGAACAATTCTCAGATTCAATCCAAATAATATCAAATCCTTTCTGAAGACTTGACTCTTGAATGCCTTAAATAAAATGGGCTCATCCTTTATCTCTTCCTTGAGACTGCTGTTCACACATTCAGTTAAGAGTGCTTCCTAACTAGAAGCTATTTAACAAACACTGCTCATCACCCTATCTCAGGACCTCTTTGTTCCTCTTGAGGATGCTTCTGTTACAACAGGTGAGCTCCAAGATCCACTCCAACCATTCGTTATTCCTGAACTATAAACTTTGGAGGGGTGTAGGGACAGTTTTAGGTCTCCAGGCAAGGTGATTTAATTTCTTTTAGACTAAATTTTTCAAGCACATTCTCTTTGTTTTCCTGTTTCAGCATAATTTTCTGTGTCAAACACTTGAAACAATATTTATTCTCTTCCTTTATCTTACTTTGCTATTTCATTGTTTTGTCCATTTTTTTTTCTGTTTGCAGGCACTCTCATCTCTTTTGGGCCTCTCTGTTTGTCAGACTGTCAATGCAGAGTCCTCCTCCATTCTCTCACTAGAAATATGAAGCTAGATGTTTAACATACAGAACTTTGAAAGTGCTGAGCACCCTCTAACAGACAGTGATAGATCTTCCCTGGTTTCTACTGGAGTTGAATTTCCTTGGCACCTTCTATCATGCCTGTAAACTTAGGGCTCTTTCATTTTGGAGCACAGCCTTCACTACCTTTCAACACTTCTCCTGTTTCTGAGGACTGTCTTTCATGCAGTTCCCATTGCTCTCTTTCAGTCTGCTTAAAATGCTATCTTTAGCTGTCTTCAATTTTAGAAGACTCCAATTCTGTTTGGAAAACTAAATCAGACTTTAGCAGTAAAGCTATACACAACCACACATTCATGCATTTGATATTCCAGGCAACAAGTGAAATGCATCTCAGTTTCTCAGTGTCATGATTGCTTCCAGCTAACTGGGGTTAAAACAGAGTCCTGTGACTAGGAAGCAGACATTCTTCCTTGGAGAGCACCAAAATCCTGATAATGCTGATTAAAATAACCCAGCTACATTGCTTGCTTTTTCATCTCACATTCCTGCCCTGAAAGCCCAAATGTTCTGATCTTGAATTCCATGCTTATTTCTAGAATAGTATCACTATGAGAGGAGGGCATTAGAATAAGCTTTTTCCTTACAGCTGATGAATAGAGGGCATAATTAAGAACTGTAGGTCAAATCCCCAACCAAGGTAATTCAAAATGATCTACTTCACCTGCAAATCTGGCTCACAACACAGAATTGCTGTTGTTAACATCATAAATCACTCCCAACCAAGACAGAAAAGCTGTATTCTGTGCTTACTTCCTAATGTGTACTTCTTTGGATTTTCCTTGATTTGAACACCTATCCCTCAGGAGATGGAGGTGACCATTTCCTGAAAGAAAGCAAACATTAATTTTAATAGAGGGTCTGCTTTATTCCTCAAAGCAGGTCAAAGCTGGGATGATTCTGGGTATCTGACTGATGTTCAGATGCTTACATTCCCCGATGAATCCATAGCTAACTCTATGTGATAGAAATATCTCACATTATTCTTGTGTTTGCCAGCTTGCAGTGTCATTCCAGATGGCAAACACAAAAATAGCATGAAAAAATTCTTTCTGAAATTCAGGCTCTAAAAGGATTTTGTTAATCCTACAACAGATTTTCCAAGATGTTCAAACTGTCCATTCCTTATTGACAATAAAACATCCCAACTGGAGTATCTTGTAAAACCATTGTTACAGTAAATTTCAGGCCATTACTAATTTTATTACTGCCTACTTACTAAATGTATATTTATTTCTTCATCACTCCTCTTGAAAATCTACCTCTGCTTAATTTTATTCTTTGCTTGATGCTACTTTCATTAGAGTAGGAGTATCTTCAGAGCAATAGAATCATAAAGGTCTCAGTTGTTAGCATGAAAGTGGGACTGCTTAAATTTGATTACTGTGTTTAATGAAGTGTCACATTTATTTACAAGATGACATGATGAATCACATTACAGTTATTATAAATCAGCTTATAAGAATGGACAAATGGTTCAATAAAGCAATGGATTTACAAATTTGAGATGAACGCATTCAGGTTCCTTGTCATATTTCCCTTTAAAACAAATGGCAGTGCGCTATTTACTTTATCCCAGGAGCTAAATTGGCAATTTGTTTGAAAAAGAGAGAGAGAAGAGAGGGTTCACATTACATTTTGCATTATACTTTCTGTCTCACTGACCAAAAATGTCAGATCATTCACATGGACAAATCCAGTTCACCTCAACATGTTTGTTACCTTAGAGACATACATATGTGCTGTTTTCTTCCTCTTCCAATGCAGTTTTGTCCTATCCCTTGCCAAAGATGCTTCCCACATCCATACCAGATACAATATCTCCTGAAAAAATTGCTTGGCCTGTCTCCATCATTTGCCTATATGCTGGGCCTTTTACTGGAGTTCAGATTACCCCCAAATCCTATGATTAACATAAAATTTTATCTGCTTGCCTTTTGAAACTTTCAACACCTTGCCTGTTTTAACACCAGTGATGTGAGTGGCCCAAAGTCTGAAAAAAATCAAAAAGTAAAAAAGCATCTATCCAGCAACCCCTCCTCAGCCTCGGTGTCTTCATTAAAATGGTCTTCGTTCACTTCCATATGAAGGAAATTGGCTCGTCTCTCTCTCTCTGCCTGACTTGCAAAGAAATTTGTTCGAAACATTTTTTTTCCAGCACATTCCTGTTTATTTGTGTTTGCCCTGCAGAAATGCTAATGCAGGATCATTGCATTAAACAGGCCTGATAACGTCTGAGTGCACTCACATATGTGTGGGCTGAAAAGCAGCCACGTCCTGGCAAGGAGGGGGGCCCAGGAAGACGTGTGTGTTTTGGGGTGTGCGTGTGTGTGAGCGGGGGAGGCTTCCGAGTGAGTGAGCTCAGGTTTTTGTGCCACATCTGCATCTTGCTCAGCCTGAGTGACAGGTGTACATGCATGCCACATCGGCTGCCAATATGCTGTGAGACCATGGTAACAATCGCTCATCTCTGGGGAGCTATGCTGCCTCGTTCCTCACTATCAGACATGAAAGAAATAATTTCAGGTGCCAGAAAAGGAACTGTGATAAAAGAAAACATTTCGGCTTTCATGGCACTGGAGTTTGCCCCGAGGCAACAGCTTTGATAAAAAAAAAGTGTCTCTTTCTTTACATTCACAATTAATCCATGATTATCTACAAGCAATCCTTTGGCCTATAGGATACTGTCAGAAAAAGTTGTTTTCCTTTTTTTAAATTCCTTGTACACTTCACCTCTGTTTTTTCCTGCTACATTCACCTATTGTATCATGCAAATCTTCAAACCCTGCTGAAGCTAGAGACAGCTTGCCACCCCCACTTTGGGAACTTACGTGGATATCAGACATAACTGTGTAGAATAGCTATTGTTAGCTGAAGTATTAGCATATAATGTTTCTTCAGTTGTACATTTCAGAAAGATATGAAGGAGGGCTATTATAACACAAGGAAAGTTGAACCAAGCCTTCTTTTCTGCAGTGTTCTGTGTCATCAACCAAAATAAAGTTTGGATTTATTTTTAAGAGCAAAACAATGAGCTTCATTCAGAAGGCAGTATTATCTCTGTCTGCATGAGTTCACTTTCATTTGATATTGGTTGGATTCTAGTATTTATCATGTCCATCTGATAGCCACAAGACTATGCTTCACTCTGGAGTCCAGGTCCTAGGGGCCAAGGGACATGAGAGGTCACAGTGTAAAGCAAATAGCACCAGGGTTTTGACCCAGGCAGCCTCACTCTTCCTTTGGGCCTTCATGAGCCAAACAGCCTCCTCCATAAAATCTTCACTGCCCAACCCAGCAGCGAAGACAAAGGGAGACTGAAAGATCTTTGTGAAAAATAACCAGGAATTGTTTTAGAGACAATGCTTAACCTGACATAAGCATCACTAATAATGGGAGTTAAGATTTCTCTTCTCATTCATCTCAGTCATGGTTGACTTCTTGAACCCTTTCCAGCCTTCAGATTTCACGCCAATGACTCTTAGATTGCAATAAGGTGTAACTCCTTCATATTACTTACTTTGAGTCTTTCTAAGGGGTACGATGACAGAGCTTTCATACATTACATCAACTTTGGCAAAAACTGTCCATCTATAGGGGTCTAGTAATTAAGCAGTTTGAACAAGGAAATGGAACAAAAGCCAGAAAAAATACTGAACTCATCAGCTACCATGGATGTAGAAATTCTGTGTTTCTCCTTCCCATTTTTCTCCATTTAGATATATCTGTCCATATGGACAGATGTCTCTTTTTGTTTATCACTTTATCTCTTCCTTTCTTTCCTTTTTTTTCCCCTTCACCAACATGCATTATTGTCCTCCCCGTGAATAGTCTCATGGTGCTGTCTCCTGACTAACCCAACCAGCAATATTTTCAGCTATGGGCTGATTAGTGGAAAGGAAGATAAACAGTGTGAAGGATAGTAATAAACAGACTGGAGAGATGAAGACTTATCAAGCAGCAAAGTCTTAACACGGTATTGCTAAGTTATGTACTCATTGCTCTCTTGCTCTAACAAGCAGCTGCACAGAGCTAGGTAGATTTTCTTCTCAAACAAAGCTAAGGGCAGAAAAACAAAGCAAGTCTTCTGTGTGTATGTTGGTACGTGTTTCAGGGGGAAAAAATCAGGACACTGTGAGCAAACTGGCTCTGCAATGGATCGACAAGGGTTTATTATTCTGAGCAGCACTCAATCAAATGTGGCCCCTATGAACAGAGAGTAATGTTGGCGAATCATCCTGGGGGCTTTTTTTCTGTGTGTGAGTGGTATCCATCTGTCAGCTGTCAGTGCCAGTGAGAGATATACAGAGCTGTCACTTCTTGTCAGCCAGCATTTGTGAGGCCTTTTGCAGCTGCTACACAACACATACTGTCCTTATTGAAGGCCAACAAGGAGTCTTGGAGAAGATTCTGCTGGGCAGGGTGAAAAGGGGAAGAGAGATGTCAGGACCACTCTAGGAGAACAGCCTTGACCCATCAAAAAATTTTAACTTCCCTCTCAAAATCCTATTTTTTTCCTGAATATTAATGATAATAAAAGGCAGATGGAGAGCTGAGGAAGAGGCACAGCTATATGCTCTGCATTCTGAGATCCAAGGCAAGTCTTGCACTTCCTTTGGTACCTCGAACCTGTAATAATAAACAGGGTGAGAAGTGGGTGGTGATGCATTCCAAAGAGTCCAATGGTGTATCCTGAATGAAATGAGAGAAGGCACAAACAGCCATTCCTCCAAGGAAAAGAAAATCTCCATCTATCACTTCCAAGTCATACACACACACACACACACACACACACACACACACATATACACACAAGATAGATGTGTGTGTGGAAAACTTAGATGCGTATCCACACCTTTTAGAAGTGTTGGAACTGTGCTGGGCTTGTGCTGAATTTAAAGCTAAACCAAAATTCAGGTTCCAAGGCACTGAAATCTTGCCAAGTGTTTTCTGAAAATGTTGGCTTCAAATGTTGAAAATCTCATGAGATCAGCTGTTCTTCTGAGTTTTCCTCCACCATGGGTTGTATCAGAACCAGCTCCAGCAAATAGGAGGCCTTTTGGGTTTGTGACCTGCTGCAGATTTTTAGCATTGATAAGGGCAAAAAGTTTTGCATCCAGCCTGTTTGTTCTCACATATTATTAATCACAGATGGAATTGAAATACTGTTTTTAAGTAAAGGATCCTGATTTTAGAACAGTATTATAAATGTGTAGGTATGCCAAATTGATTTGCATCATTTAAAAAGGATAACTGACTAAATCTATAGAGAACCTTTTGGTTTGTTTTGTATGCTTACAGATGCCTTTGTAACAATGCTAAACTAACATGGCAAAAGTGCAAGGCAGCAGGGTTAGGAGAAATGAGTGTAAATGGAGCTGGGAAGAGCTAAATTCTACTCTGCTTTTCCATCCAAGCCCCCTCAAGCTAACCGTGTCAATTCTCTACCTGTTTCCCATTTGGTGATAACATTTCATTATTACTCTCTCAAGAGCATCAAGTTGATGGATCTTTCAACCAACCTTTGAACTTCTGGGGATCTCTACAGGTACAAATCTGTCCTGAGTATATCATGAAAGGAAGTTGCGTGATTCTGGTTGTGGGTTCATAATGCAAAACTAGAAACTTAGTCCTAATTGCTTACCAATGATTTTGCAAGGGGAGAAGATCAAGTGATATTTACAATTCTGAGAGTTCAGTGAAGCTTTGGACATGAACAAGTCATTACTTAAACATAAGATCTCACATCGGATAATTTTCTTTTAGAAGTTATCTTGCTCTTATGATGAGACTTTGTCAAGAAATATAGAAATTCAGGATTAAATAATGCAATCAAGAGTACTGTAGCAATGAAGTCCCGTTCAATTGCCAGGGGTTTGTACATACTATATAAACCAAATAATGTACTAACAATATCTATGATGCAATAATTAAATAGCAATATTATATAAAAATGCAAAAAAATTTTAAATTATTTTACATGTTTTCATTTTATAGCATGTAAATGAAATTTTAAATCCTGTAGGATACTAAAATACAGTCAGACTGGATAATTGTATTCGTTTTTTTTTCTAGGGTGACTGGTTTTCTCAGGCACACTGCTATTGTTAAGCCCAAGTAGCAAGTACTTCACTGATTCATTTTGTGCCTGTAGAATTACTTTTTATTTAAAAGATGCAAAAAAGATTTATAATTTAGCTTAGGGTTGCTTGAAAGACTGCTTTGTTTCGTTACCAGTTTCAAACACATATGGTATAACTCATATTGCTGCAAGTAAAACAAGGCTGACTGTTGAATGAGCATAACACTGTAATAGCAGAATGTCTGCATTTAGCCCTTTTAACTCAGATCTGCTTGCAAGCCAAAATCAAATGGGAAACAATTAGTGCCTGTCAGAAAATTATTTCCTCCATGCCCCTGAGAAAATACAAAAATGCAAAAGAAAAAAAAGAAGAAATTTTCAGATGAAAACTATTAATTTTATTGTGGAGATGCTTTTCCAATGTCTCATGGGAACTGTAGTTTGTATGCCTCATGACCCAATTCCTTTTCAACAACTTAATCCCTTAATAGTCTGTCTCTTGCCCTAAGTCACCCCTACACCCTTCCGTGAACACTTTAGCCATAACATGGAGGATTCCATGGTTTGTATAGTGGAAGATACAGAAGACTCCATAAGAGGAACACCATGCATACATGACAGGGAAGCTTGTGATTCTGAACAACAACTTCTGCCAAGCCTCGGGGCAAAGTTCAAAAGTCTGGGCAATTTTGTAATTTTGATAAGAAATCACAGATATAATTGTCCTCTCTGAGTCAAAATCTAAATCTTATCATGCTGCAGGCTGTTAAAGCTTAGGATACTCCTAAATTTCTTTTCCTATTTAGAATAAGAGCAGCTAATATTTTGAGGAATCCATCACGACAAACCCCTTAAATAACTCTATTGGATGAATGACACAGAAATCATACTGCCAAAGCATTGTATACCTAAAATGTTTCAGCATTTTTGTGAAAGCTAGAGGTATGTGAAAGAGTTCTAGGGCCATAGAAGGGAGCACTTCCTTGAGAGTCCTTGGAAGTGTGCTGTATTAAGGCCTTTGTCAACTAAAGCACAATTTGTTGGATTACAACGGAGTACTTTAAAAGTAACATTCTTTCCTGAGAGAGAACAAGAGAAGAACGCTGCTTCAGATAGGAGTAGTGAGGGGAACATAATAGGTGTTATTTTGATTATAAAGAATAGTGGATCTCTATAAAGTCATGTTATTCTTGGTTTTAGAAAATGGCAAGCCTGAAGTAAATTTGGATTGAGATAGAGAAGCTTGTTTACAGCAACTTGCTGGCTAGCATCTCATCAGTAAATTCTGGTGGGCACAAAGACACTCTGGTTTTCCTGTGTTGCAATCAAAACAGCGTGGTGATCTCAACAAAACGTGTCTGCTATCTTTTTTTCTTTTAGTGGCACATTTACATATTCCATACCTCTCAAACAAGACTAGGAGGACCTTGTACCCTTTTCAGCCCTCAAATGTTGTTATCAAATTGTATGACTCTTCTCCCTCAATATTTTGTGTAGTTTTTAAATTTATTATTGGGCATTTCCCCAGCCTGCCTACACCATCTGTATTTAAAAATGGATTTTATTTCCTTCCCAGAATCTCCCTGTTTCTCAGGTTTATATGCTCTATTTGCTGATCCTGACTCCACTTTCCCTATCACATCCACTTGGCCTTCTTCCCTGGATCCTCAGTAGGTGGGCCAGAGGAAAACATGGAACAAAAAACCCTGTTGTGTAGGGTAGCAGCCAGACGTGGTGTAGGACAACACAGTCCCAAACAAGAGAGAGGCATCTCACAATAGTGTCCATGGCTCTACATTTAGAGCCCAGAAACCCAGCTATAAGGGCACCCAGCTACCTGGGCCCGTAAGCCTTTGTAGGTGGCATTTGTTGACCCTGCTGTTCAGTGTCCCTGATGTTTCAGGCATAAGGACAGAGTGGGATCAAGTCTGGAAATTGGCTATGCTCTTGCACATCTCCTCATTTTCTGACTGGCAGGGCTGTACAGGCTCAGCAAAATCAGGCAATCAGAGCTCACCACACCCAGAAGAGCTTCCTTGGCACTGATGCCCAGAGCTTCAGAAGATGGTGTGGAAATACCATTTCCTCAGAGTTTCTGAATAAGAAACTTCCAGATAACCTTGGTGAAAACAGAATTAGACAGCTTGTAAGAATCCAGAGCGATATAACAATTTCAAGATGTATTGAAGACAAAATATAAGTCACTGAGAATAGACAATTCCTAATGTTACTGGGTTTACCGAGCAACAGATCCCAAATTGACTGTGGGCTCCCAACAGAAGGAATAAACTCAACTACCTGATCAGTAAACAAAGATCATCAGTGTTAGTTTTCTGTCACCCACAGCAGCAGTTTAGGTTTCCAGACTCATCCAGGCTGAAGAACCCCCATGGGAGCTCAGTGAGGAACAGGACTTGTGAAAACCTGTAAGGACACCAGGGGTTAATTATATTAATACAGGGCACAAACACAGGGCCAAAATAAAGTCTGATTGACAGTGCCAGCAGCTAAGAGGACCACTGCTTCTGGCAGCATTTCTCTGTCTAGGGTAGTGATGACTCACAGATTTCCTCATCACCTGTTGATAAACCTGGAAAAACCAGAGAGATGTTCATTGTGGCTTTCAGATATCTTTAGCAGAAAAAAGAAGAACAAATGGTCAGAATTCATCTCTAAGATGGAGATGATGTATGTCAAGCTACACAGGTACACACACTTTAGTGGAATTGACCCCAAGGACTGGAAAAAAGGACAGTCTACAAACCATAAATGAGCATGTCTGCTTCAGACATTCCAAAACAGGAACAAACAGGACCATTGGATTGCACAGTGCCACCTATTATTCAGCATTGCTTAACTCTGGGCTTTGTGGGAGAGTTTCCAGTTACTCGAAACACTAATAAACTTTATTCACAGTGGCTGATATTTTCCATGCCTCAGGCTAAGTGCTTGTGGAATAGTGCAGCCAAAATGTGGCTCAACTATTTCTAAGTATTCAGCAGTCATGCTTATAGCTTGAGAATTACCCAGATTCATCCTTTGCCTTGTGGCCAAAACAGTTGATGAGGCTCAGACACATGCGTTTGTCCATCAGCTTGAGGCTTGGATATGCATTTGTGCCATCTAGAATGTGATATTGATACAACACTTGATATTACGTGGCAGTTTAAAGGGTTTCTTTGGCTTGAGACCCACAAAGTCATTAATATTCCATGAAGGCCACACCAAGTTAGTCACAGGCCAACACCTCATCAACAATTTTGTTGATGCAATGCAAGAGAGAAAAGCCTAAAAAAGATTAAGACTTTTTGTATACATTGCCATATTTATAGTCTTGTATTTCTTTGTTTTTAAAGCCAAATTGAATCACTGGCTATATTCAGACAGTTGTGGAAGGGGAAAAATATGTGTTTAAGTTTGAAAATCCCTTCTAAATCATTGAAGATAGCTTTTCTATGCAGTAAAAATGTGTTGTGAAGTGAAGATCTGTAACTGAAAGGTTAAATTTGTTTTAAGCATGCTGCAGTTATCAAGAAGCAACTATTAAAGCACAGGAAATTCTGACTTAAGGTTAAACTTAAAAGGAACTCAAGACAGATGTTAGGCCATGACTTCAAGGAATAAGTGTTAGTAAGATTTATTGGGCCAAATTCATCCGAATCAAACCTGGTGTAAGCCAACAGAGTTTTTAAAGTTAGTGATAAGAAACCACTGCTATGCTAGATAGATAAGAGATGCTGACTTTTGTTTTTCTCAGATTGTTCAAACAAACTGACTTAAGGTGGCTTGGATATCTTAATCAGTAGTTTTTATCCCTGTAGAAATTTATATTCCTTTTTTCCTTTATTTTTCTGCCCATTTAAAAAGATGGGGTTTGTCTTTCTTGATCTCAAGCTGGGCAGAGTTTCATTTTATCAATTTTATGTATTTTTTCTTGACCTACTTTTCCTGATTTTTTTCCTACCATTTTTATTATTATCTTTCCCTGCTGTGCATATGATAATATAGGAAAGAAGGAGAAATATTCAGGGATGAACCAGTCTTTGTGTAGAAACGCTCATTTTCACCTCCTCTCCATTCTGGAGACCCCTGCGGTTGTTCAAGTCCAGAAAGGTGTCCCATGAAAGTCATCCACATTTTTTGAGATTCAGATTCACAGTCTGAGGTGCTTTCCTGTTAGCGAATAGGAAACTTTAAATAGGTGAATGAGATTGACAAAAAGAGTGTGAAATCCTTGATTGATGAGAAGCCATCTTAAGAGCTTTCTAAATATTTTTATAACATTTTATACAAAAATTATACAATTTTATTAAATGTATTAAATTTTGATCATGATTTTTTTCCAAGAATCTGAAATAAAATGCAGACAAGAAAAAAAAGGTGGGGAATAATGTATATGCATCAACTTAGCTTCACTTGAAGCATATCTAAACAGCTGTCTCCCACATGAAGTGTTATTCTTCTTAGTGATTGCCAAAAAGAAAAAGAAAAGCCAGTGGTATTAGTGTATAGGGCATTCAAGATTTTCCTGGCACTACAGCAGAACAAAGAAATAAGGAAGGTGGTGCAAAAAAAAAAAAAAAATAAAGGTTACTCCAAAGCAGGTTGTTCACTTGCTAGCAGAAGTGTCAGTAATTTTTACTGACATAGTCACTTTGAACAGTACAGAAGTAAAAACAGAGAAACACAGGACAAGAAAGATCAAAATATGTCTCTAGGATCTTCTTGCCTTTCCTTTTCGAAAAACCCCAGGATATGAATCACATACACCAGGGCCACCAAGCCCTAGCAGCTGATCTCTGCTCTGCTTCCCTGGGAAAGGAGACCTTCTTTTCAAATTTCTGTCAATATGTCACAGGGGAAAAGAAAGCCATGCAAAAATCACATCAGAGCTTTCCCAGTGACGAAGCTTTTTTACAAAAAGCAAATGTTTTCCTTAGAATTATTACCATCTGAGTTATTTCCATGTTGCAGCTGAAGGCCAGTAGTTTGCAAGTGCAAATACTTGGGGGGGAGGAATAGGGGAAGAGGGATCGTTTCCATTTTTGCCAGTGTGTAAATCTTGTTTTCTGCTGGCTACAGTCACTCTGATGGACTTGCACTCAGTGAAAGCCCCACTGTTTCATGACATGAATATGATTTTGGAGTCGATAATGTAAATGCTTTCTTATACTCAGCATAAGCAGGCACAAGAGCAAATGGTCTCATTTACAGTGAAGGTGATGCTTAAAATAACCATTATATGTTTATCTACCCAAAGCTCCCAAAAGATCTGCATATGCAAGTCTACTGCCTAGGTCTTTCCTATGAAAAAGCTGAGAACGTAGTTAAGTCTCCTTGGACTCGTCAGCTGTAGTGCTTTTGGCACAGTTCATCACACCGTCCCCTTCTGCCTATCTGTTTTTTCCATTGTCTGCCTACATCATCTGAACCTGTAAATACATGGAACTCAAAACATTCTGTGATTAAAAACAGGAATACTTTCTCTTGCCATAAGTAAGGTTAACCATGCTCAGAAATGGGCTCTTAATGCAGCATCCCAAATATCTTCCTTGAAAATGTCCTGTGGGCCCTAATTATCTCTCTCCAAATGAAAAGGATTGAGTCAAGAGTTTTATGCATCTGCTTAGTTTTCAACTGGATTTTGCTGGTGGTTTAAATAAGCATGCTCATTAGCATCTGTCAGCTGCCCAGACTTATTATTTTATTGCTATGTGTTGATTTGACTTTATTAAGACCTACAAGCCTTGATCCTGCCTGAGAGATGGACTCCAGAGCAGATCTGCCACAGCAGTTACAGTCATCTGCACAGGCTGCATCAATGCTCACAGTCAGGTGGAGTCTGCTGCCCTGCCCTTCACAAGGTTTTCACCTAAAGGTTTTTTTCTTTCTTCCTTCCATCAGCTGAGTCCAGAGATTCTGGGTGCTACATAACACTGCTGAAGCATTCCCTCTTCTCCAGTCTTTGAGGGAAGTTGCCCACTCCTTTCTTTAGCGTTAAAGAAAGAATGGATTCCTGGAACCTGGAAGAGCAGATGAATGTTTCCAACAATAAGACAAACCAACCAAATAAGCAGCGTATTCATTCCTTTCCTTGTCCTCTTCTCTCTTCCCTCCTCAGCTTTATCTCCCTTCCTCCCAGGTGAGAAATGCTGACATGTTGTATAATTTAGGAGCAGTTTGGCATGTTCCCCACCTGCCCCAGATCTGATGGCTGTTTGGAATGTGGTATAAATGCTTCTATGGCTACTCCCAGAACTGTGGCTCCAGGTTGGCAAACATGATTGTGGGAGAATAGGAAGAAAATATTAGCATGGCAGCCCATCTTCTTTTTCCAGACTGGGGAGAAAATTCACTAATAGTGTTTGGTAATTGTTTTATAATTCTTAAATAAATTTCTGAAGGATTGCTTGTGGGAAAAGGTGACAGACTAGTGAATGAAAAATCTATGTTTGGGCCTTCTGTGTAATGGAAATGCTCCCCTAAGAAAGGCTTTCACATTATGAGAGTTTTTTCATTTGAATTGTTCTTAAACTTCTTCAACTCACATGGTATATGTCCTCCGTGGACATTGACACAACCAATCTCTATTTTATTCAGTTCTTTCTTTTCTAGTATTTCTCCTCTCCCTGCTTTCCCTGCTAGAAGTGAACCTTTCATTTTCCTTCCATCTCCTGTCAAACATTGCTATGATGCCTTTTAACCAATCTGTTGTCTCCCAAAACTTTGTAGTCTCTTCATATTCTGAAGAAGGAAGATCATCCCAGACTGTCCTCAGCTGAGAGTCCAGAGACAGGGCTGAGAGAGACCAGAAGAGATATGATCCATAAGAACATTCAGGGATCACAATGCTGTTGAAAAACAAGAGTTACCTGACACTGCAGCCAGTCTGCAGCCCTGTCTTGCCTGCAGCCCACTCAGAGTTGCCTGTGATGGCAACAAACTCTTCTCTGGCAATCAGGCAGGAAAAGGGTCCAGCCCAAATCTTGTGCCAAGATCGGGATGTATAGGTAAATGCTGTTTCCTCACAAGAAGTGGAAGCAGCTCCCTATCATCTGCAAAGGGTTAGTTATGATTTCACCACACACCTTCCCTGAGAGACAAATACTCACCAGGGCTGATGATCTGTATCAGCCTAAGAAGAATTAGCATCCATGTCCATAAGAAAGAAATGCTGAAGCAACAGCCTGCTATGCCACTTAGCCTGGGACAATGAAACATCAATGATCTCACATTTCAAGTCCTTTCACCCAGCAATGTTTGCAAGCACTGTCCATTAACCCTCCTCCAGCCCCCCAGTGCCACCTCTAGATATGATGAAGTAAAATTCAGTTTGAGATCACACTTATTCCTGCATCCAAATCCATCACATATTATAGCCTCTCATGTTAGCACAAACATCCTTTAGAATGAAACTTTCCTATTACCATTTCCATTACAGAATCATTTCATCTGTAATAATTTTCCATCAGAGGCTGGAGAGGAGTCTGCTGCAGCTTTACCTGCATGTTCATACCAAGCACAATTGAGAGATACCATTTTTCTTTGTGTTTGAAACCAACAGGAGGAGGAAAAGGGTCCATAAATACAGGCGATCAAGAGTCTTTTACATCTAGCTGTACGCTGTGAAGCACACCTGTAACAAAATAGGAGAGCTCAAGGGGTTAGGGGGGAGATTTAGGAAAAATCAGAGTAGAATTAATCCTTCAGGCTGAACTGCCTCTGCAGAGCACAACTATAGAGTCCTGCTGACTTGAAGGGCCATTATTCAAGGGTTAAATGTCACTCAAATCAACCTCATTATGAACTGAAGGATGAGGAGGGGCTCGGGGGAGACACTGCTTTCTTATGCATTTACAATTGAGCCGCTCTGGCCTGGAGATGACCCGCCGCACAATTTTTAAATTATCTCTGCGCGCTCTGCTTGTTTTGGAAATGCTCTAAATAAAAATAATGGACTGTCTTTTAATAAGTCTCATTGTGAAGATTCCACATATCAAACAACGCAGCGCAGCTTGGAGGCAAGCGACGGGCATGTGTGATCTAGCTGGAAGAGAGACAAATGGTGATGGGAGCAACTCCATCTAGGGACCGCTGACAAGAAAATGGCATTCGCAAACTGACACATCTGTCAGGGTGGAGAATATTGGCACCTGTCACGCAATTTCAGTCATGACTTTTAGTAAAGCTGCTTTCCCTTAGGTAAAATTGGAACTTGACTGTAATATTAGCTGCAAGCACGTCTTGTTTTCCCCTTCAGAGCTCTTTTGTACGTGAGACGTTTCAAATGAATCTTAAAGCTGAAGTAATGATGTTTACTACTTCTTTCCTCCTCCCCCCCTCCATTCCCTTTCCAAGTCTGGATTTGAAAGAGATGTTGTGCTGAGTTTTTTTCTTTGCAAAATGTCTCCTCTTCATCTACCAATATGAGATTTTTTGTATGTGAGTATGTGTGCATGCGCGTGTGTGTAGCACTTTTTCTGTATCACCCGTTTTTTTTTTTTTTTGCCTTTCCTCCTCCTTTTCAGCTGGGCTGTTGTTTGAGTGAATTTAGCCTGGGGAGGCATGTATATCATAAAAACTGGGTTGGGATTTGTTGGCTGTCAGTCAATAAATCAGTCAGGGTTTAATTACCAGGCATGTGATGGGAAGCGGTGACAGGCACCAGGTCTGTTGGATAGCATTTCTTATGGGGCAGCAGCTACTAAAAACAAAAAGTTAGAGAGTATGTGTGCGTGAGTAGATGCCGGATGGGAAGGAGGGGGAGAGATTGGGGGGCAGGGGGGAGGAGAAGTGGAGAAGAAGGAAGGGGGAAAGGAAAAGTTGAGGAGTCCTGCAGCTGGAATCCACTATTACAAGAGAAAAAAAAAAAAAGTTTTGTGCTCTTAAAACAAAGACTATGAGTCTCTATTTCAAGACAAAAAATAAGGTTTTTGAACTGAATTTCCCATGTTTTACTTGAAATATGTCAGCATGTTCTGAGTGTTGCCTGACGCCTGCATTAACTTATGCTGCACTAAAGTGCACCCCTTTGTTTAACACTTGCAAACATTTTATCAGAAATATTTTTTTAAAAGGAAAGAAAATAACTACAGTTGAGAGAACACATAGGGGAGATGGGGCTGGAGTTGGAAACCTATTGTATTACAAAATGACATAATGTGTTAAAGGACATTTCACAAAGTGAGAGTAAAGTTTTCTTAATAAAATATGAAGGTTATATGACATTCCCAATGAGGAAATCAATATTTTTTTTTCCCCTTTTCTTTTTGCCCTCCTTCTTCCCCCCTTTTGGAAGTTTTCCAGGATGTCGGACCATGGAAATCATGGACAGTATTTTTTTCAAAGGCAATTCATTCTTGACATGGTTTTTATTATTGACTGGTGATGAGAGATGTCATCTTCTTCCTGTCATATGCCATGAAGCATTATGTGGAGATTCTGCAGGATGTTTTGACTGAAAAGATGCTCTATTTTCTTTTAACTATCCTCCTGTGGTGTATCTCAGTGTGTATTTCAGCAATCTTTTGTCCATTTTAATGCATTATTGGCAACGGACACAAAAGTCTCTGTCTTGAGGTAGTGTAGCTGCTCCTTGCCTGGCAAGGCATTTGTCCGTGAACATGAGGGAGAGCAAGGCATTTGTGAGAAGAGGAGGAAAAATGTTCAGCAGAAGAAGAATACTTTATAAGTGGACTTCAGCTGGTGAAAATTTAGCTGAAAAAACTTTTTGGTTCAAATTTTATAGAAACTTCTGAACACAAAAAATGCCAGATTGAAGATGGAAATTTGCTGTATTTAGATGTCTAATTTAAGTAGTTACTTTATTCAAGAATAAGAAAAAAAACCCTATCTGGTTTTCTCAGTTAGCTGGACTCTCATGCCAACAGCCTGTTTATCTCCTTGTCTGGTTGCTCCCCAGCTGCCTCTGTGACTTCACCTGTGTGATTCTGGATGTCCAGCAAGACCTCCCAGAGATCACCAGCAGGACCTTGTCCCATCTATACTTTAAATTGCTCCTGTCAAGTACAGCTGATTGCATGTAAACTTTCCATTGCTCCCCCTCTACCCTCTGTCAACTTTTGCCACCACTCTTAGATGGCAAAATCCTTGGAGCCGAAAACTTTCTTATTGATTGCCTCACCAGGGCCTAGCTTACAGTGTGAACTACTATAAATGTGTAACAATAAGTGCAGACCTTGCCCTGTGTACATATTCAAACCACATGGGGTGCAAAACCCAGGGTGCAGAAACTGTCTCTTAATTGTATTCCCTGAAGAAGGAGAAGCTGGAGAGGAAGAAAGAAACTTCCAGGTGGGAAGGGATACAGCCACATAAAACCACAGTTTCAATGGAAGCTGTTGTGAATATTCCCCCTTTAATGACATTTCCTTCCCCATTCCTTCCCCATTCCTTCCCCATTCCTTCCCCTTTCCTCTATCTGTGATCTGGAGATTTTGCAGCAGAGAAAAGCAGTTTTGAAATTCATGCCTTACTCCCACTTACACAAGCAACCAGCAGCACTGCCTTCATCAGTGTAAAAAGGTCTCAGTCTTAAATGTCTTGTGGGTCTAAAGGAAAATAAATATTTTTATTTAAACTCTGTCTTTGGAGTTGCTTGCTCCATTCCCCAACTCCACATTGGCTAGATGCAGTTTTCTCTCAGACTACTGGAAATTCCTCTGGTGTCCTCCCAGAGTTAGTTTTTCCAGCATCAGTAAGACTTTGTGTAAACGTAGCAATGGCAAAACACTTTTTAAACAGGCTGTCCAGCAGCAGCAGCACCTTGTGGCTGGTAGGAATTCAGCCAGATCCCACAGGGCATCCCACCAGCTCCTGCCATCAGGGCCCTGGCTGCAGTTTACATTAAGTTTGCCCTCCATGGGATGGGCGCCCTAAATCTCAGTGCCCTGTCCAGAACTGAAGAAGAAAAGTCCAAAAGGACTCCAGTGCCTGCTGGCACATAAAGCAGGCTGACCTCCATGCAAAATGCTTCCCAGTAGCAATACAGGCCTGCTCATTGACATGGTGGCTGAGAAACAGGGAATCAGGGAAACAGTTTCATAACTGGTTTAATCTCCTACTACACACCAAAGCTACATGAAAACCCACTGGGGTTGAAGCTTTAAGCCTCATCTTAACACAGAAATAATAATGAGGCCAAAGCAGATCGAATCTGAAGTTGTAAGTCGGAGTACACCTCCCAAATGAGTCACTCTGGCTATTAAAGCAATACAAGAATGTCAAATTATAATAATCTTTGTCAGAGGTCAACCTATATTAAGACAGCAGCTCAACAGACATAGGATAAATACCTCTTAATAATACAGGAAAGCTGATTTTTTTAAATTAACTTTACTCTCCAAACCTCTGCCCTGCTCTTCTTGTATGAGCATGGACATCAGGTTCTCCACTGTGGAGTTCAGCTTAATCACAGGCCCATGTAGAAGCACTGGTAGTGTCCCTGAAGACACACTAATTTTGGCTAGTAAGATTTTACACTTCCCATTTTCTGCTTTGAGTTTTGGAATAAAATCCTTTGGAATAAAATCAGGATTTTTACTGGCTTTTTACTAGCTTTAAATCACAATCAGGAATTTTCCTGGATTTCCTCTGAAAAATTTGAATGTCCAGGACTCTTCGAGTTTTGTTTGTCAGAAAAAATCACTTGTGCCTTCCAACGACAGTAAATGTTTAGTCAGGCCAAGTAACTCCTTAGCTGCCCAGTCTGCTGCAAATGGTTACAATTTGTCACAAGGAGTGGAGTGATTTGGATGTAGTAAACCAGTCCAAATCTGCCTCTGCAAGACAGGAAATGTGCCAAAAGTGGAAGTGAACAAGGCACAAACTTTAGAAGCAGGTAAACTTTCCCCATTGCCCCATTTACCTGCAAATGTTGTTCAGTTTTCTTGGAAGTCCCAGGAAAACAGGACTGCTTGTTTTCAGTTTCATTTGATACCCACTTCTCATATTCAAAGAAAAAGAAATGTCTGATGCATTCTGCATATGGACCAAAGACTTCCTTAAAACAACTTCTCTCTTGAAGTATATTTTGCACAGATCTGTTAGCCAAAGGATATGAATCCTGAACTGAAGTACTAGCGCTGCAGGAGTAGATTAAAGGGCCCAGGACCCATCTCCTGGAATTCCCCAAAACCAAGTGCATTAATTGATATTTATTTAGGGAAGTGTCTGATGGCCTCTAGTGGTGCACACTGTCGACAAACACTGAAACACCACAGCTTTTCTCCTGGGTTTTTTGAGTGGCACTGGGAGAAAAGTGTTGTGGCTGTACTGACACTGGTGTGTTGCTGCCTCATGAGCAACAAGACAGCCCAGTGACAGACGGGCCTGTTTCCTTTACAGCTCCCTCCTTCCCTTCTCCGTGCACTGAGGAGGAGGGTGCACAGCACACACTGGGAGCAAGTGCACAAACTGATACTTAGCAGTGACATACTAAGTACTACAGATTTCCCATGAACACGCCACCGTGTTCCTGTGTCCAGCATCAGGGAATAAAAACAGATTGACTTCATCACAGTTTTCTTTTCCTGCAGGCTCACACCATGCTCCAAAACAAAAATCTTGATTTGGTTCTTTTTTTTTCTGCAGGGTTTTTCCCCCTTTATCATGATGTATTGATGGCATTATCAGATCAAGGTCATGACAGGAATATCACGACTATAGGACATTTCCTCCCCCCCATCAGATGGAGTGAACCTGAACAGCACAAACATGCCAAGGCTCCTTGCTGTGAGTGCAGCCTCTACCATTACTATGGTGAACGTGATAGCCATTAACTAATCGTCATCAGAAAAAAATATAGCACTCTCTCCCTCCTCCACTGCACACTGAGGCACATACCGTATAAACATCATAAAGGACACAGTGAGAGAGAAAAAACACACTAGAGGCCATACTAAACCACATATAACCCTGATCTGAGAAGAGACTGTTATTCAAAGCAGTGAAAGCTTTCATATACTGTATGGCCATAGAGTCGGATGTTTTCTCAACAGTTTTCTAAGCAATAATACATAGATAAAGAGGCTGGAATCTGCCATCCCCTTTATAACATATGCACGTCTATTTATGAAGACACTTAAGCATGGATTTAGTAAGTCCGAGACAAAGCTCTAGAGGCGGCTGTCTCTTTAAATCCGTCTCCTACCAAGTGAAATTTGTGGCCCTGATGAATGGCAGAGCAGAGTCATCCATAAAAGGGCAGAGGAAAATCACACTCATTTGCATACAGTAATTATTCTCTGAATCGGGCCACCTTTATTGCTGCCAGAAAATCTACTGTCAGCATCGCTCTATAGATCATGTTGGAAAAGCCCGCAGCTGAGGAGCGGGGTGGTGGCTTTGGACACACCGGCTGGCACCCCAGCTGGCCTCACCACTGGGACAGGTCGTGCTTTGCCTCACTCCCCACCCAGGGCACCCACAGGCCCATCTTCTTTTGGGTCCTGGGTATTTTCAGCAGAATAGCAACACAGCAGGTGGGTGAATATTTGCCCCCAGATAAAAGGTGGTGGGAGCCACGCAGGGTGGCTGGGGAGGTTCCCAACTGCACCAAGAAAGACTGGATATTTTTCACCTTTTTTTCTTCTCATGTGACATCTTCTTTCCAGAAAAATAAAATAAAGGAGAAATATTGTACGAGCAGAGTAACATCGCATCACCATATCCTTATGATACCTATGTTTATGCTCCTGTTTGGCTCTACATCAGCGAGCACCAGCAGATTAAAAAAGGGAAGAGCTGACTGGCATTTCAGACTGCTGGCAGGAAAAGTAAGAGGGGGAAAGGGCACAGCCAGGGATTGCACAGGCAAAACCAAACAGGAACCCTGAAAAATGAGTGAAGATCTGTGGGGCCAGAATCTCATCACAGCACAAACAAACCTGTCACCCGTCAGGCTCTCCTGTCCCAGGTCTTCTGCTGTGGTCCAGCCGGAGGACCTCAACACACAGCATGAAAACAGAGGTTATTCAGGTGCCCTTGGATAGCTATAGAAGAGCACCTTCCCATCCATTTATGTCCATCTACTTGCAATGCTACCAAAAACTGAAGTCTGATAGAAGCTCTGTGACAAGTATATTCCTGGCAGGAATCCAGTTGGGATCACACTTCCTGCGAAACCAAAACCTGACATGCAGAAAACTCTCACTCCCGGTATTGAGTCGCAAAGACGAGAGCAGTTTGGAGCTGGAAGCGACAGCAGCAGCTTTGGTGCCAGCACTGCAATTTGCCACACTGCAGAGCAGCTACCAACCGACACAAGGGCTTCCCACCACTGCAGCAGCTGGGAACAGAATGCTCATGGCTCCCGTTTGGCAGGACCTGTCCACCAGCTCACGGGTTTGCAAACCAGTTTTTGCAAACCAGTTTTTGCATTGGCCCAAACTCACAATCAAATGTGTATTTGAATTTCCTGTTTAGGGTGGCTGCAAGAGATTTTAGGGAGTCTGTGTGGGTATGGGGTCCCCATGAGGGTGGATACAAGGATTTAATGGACAGTCATTATCCTATGGCACCATGACACCCCATGGCATCATCGGTTAGTCAATGTTTGATGCAATATTGAGTCCATCCTTAAAAGGATCCAATTTTGTGACCCATAAGGAAAGCAACAATATGAGACTGAAAAAAATCTGTAAGTCCTGTGTTCAGATACCACAGATTGCATCTTCTGTTCTGTCCTAGGAGGGCCATGCCTAGAGGGAAAAGGTCTGGAATATAGGTGGTGACTTCCCAAATACCATAGTAATGCTGCTTGTATTTCATGAAAAGATTTGTTATCAGTGGGTACTGGAAACACTAGGTATGAGAAAATGGAGTACACTTGAAACTTCATGGGTGAGGAGTGTTTTAAAACACAACTTTAACAAACCTGACCCTAATTTCACTATAGACAGAAAATTAGTTGATCAAAACTCTGCCTGACATCGCTGAAAATAATTTTTACTTGATTGACTGGAAGCATCCTGAAGTTGCAATGTTTCTCTACATTCCCACCCCAATTTAGAGACCAGCTGAGGATCTTTAATCTTCATTTAATCTGTGATCTAACCAAACACTTTGGGTTTCCAAACAGTCACAAAGAGTCAAAAAGCTTTCTTACAGCATTTTTATGACTAAGCCAAAATGAAAACTTCATGATAAAGCATAATGGCTTTTCAATGTTTCCAGCAGGTACTTTCAGCATTATCATATCATCCAGACATGGAGTTACTGAGAGTTAGCTCAAGTAAGGATGTTTTTTTATCCAATCGGAAATACTGAACTGTTACAGATTTTGTTAGTGGACTGTTTTATGCTTCAGTTCTATAACAAAAGTTTCAGTCACAGTAGAACCTAGTCTTTTCCCCAATAAGTTAGAGGTGATGGAAAGCCATTTTGAAGTAGACAGTATTTGCTGGGCTCAGGTATATAAAGATTATATATAAAGAGAGATTAAAATATCTGCAACCTACCATGGCTTTGTCAATCTTCATTGCCCTATTTAAAACAGACATTATTTACAGTCCTGTTTCCAGAGCAGGCATCTGTCCACATCAAATCCACTAATTTTTTCCTTTGTCCTTCCTCTGATTCCTCAGGAAGGGAGTATAACAAGCCAGAGGGAGGCACCTTTTCTAAAGCAAATTCCTGCTGACCAAAAGATGTCCTTCCATGTGCAAGAGAAAGGCTTTTTCCTTGATCAGGCTGGAAATAGGTTATTTTGCAAATATTAAAGTAACTTAAATAAGAAGCAGTAGAAAGAGAAAGAAAAAGGAAAGAAAAAAAACTACAGAGAAGGGAAGTCAGCATTGCTGAACAGTGATACTTCACCTTGCCTAAAGCTCTGTCAAAGTACCTGACCCCTGACAGATCTAAAGTAAAATCTTTTAAATGATGTAAGGGATATAACTTTTTTTTAAGCAAGCAGCACAAGCTCATGGCTTTGCTGTTTATTAGGGGACGAATCTTCCAATATTGGCTTGCTGAGATGAGCACTTATAAAACCACAGAAATATATGTGTTTGCATTTCTCTTCGGGTAAAAATTTGTCAGAGAAGGAAGACATTAAACCTGTCACCTCAGATAAAGATCAGATGTTTGATTTCAAACAGAAGAAAGCAAACACTCCACTATAGGCTCCATTAACCCCTTGAGTACCCCATGGAAACTGCTCGATGGAAAGGGCAGCTGGTACTCTCTGGGTTGTGGACTTGCGGATAGGGAGTTTTCTTGGGGAACATGTCAGCTACAGGCTATTTCTTTCTGTCTTTCCAGCATTTGCAAAGCAGAGTGCATCTGCTGCCTGCAGAAAGGGGTGTGATTCAAAACTGAAACTAGCTTAGATATTTGTATGTCGTCCTAGAGCCACTTGCTGGGTCTGTTTTTTTTAAAAATATCCTTTCAGAGCATCTGAAACAAAAGCAGCACTCAAAACCTCTCCAATAAAGTGAGAGAACTAGGGCATTATGGAGATCTCTCTGTTATTTCTCTGGCAACAAGGGGCTGCATTTTTTGTACCCTTAGATATATATCCAGGTTACAGCTGTTCAGTGTCCACTGGAGTGGCCTTACATAAGGAACTAAAACTCTCTGGCAAATCTATTTATGGTAATGCCTGGAACTTTACTATAGCTAACTGGCCTAGAGTGAAGTGAATAAACTTTACTGAAGAAAAAAGAAGAGAAAAAAAAAACAGAATTCAACCTGTTTCTAGACACTTTCATGCATAAAGTCAGGGGTTAAATCATGCAAAAGAGAGGTGTAATAAAAAGTGCTAATAAATATTTTCATCTGGAAAATCTGATCCATGCAAGACTGGGAATGTAACTATGAGGCAAACTTTTACGATCTCCAGTTCGAGGCACATCATGTGGAACATTTGGAAGTATGTGAGATCATGCCACACAAGTGTTTGCTATATTAATCAAAGAGCACAATAGTTGCCTGGATACCCACATCATTTCATCAGCTGTGGTGGCCTGTTACCAGTTTTCAGAAAATGAAATGTGACCCCTGAGGACTGTAATTGGGTGAGTATAGTAATTTAGGAACGTTCAGGGGATCTGGAAAATCTGTCCAGCCAATTCACTTACAGCCAGCCATGGCAGAAGGGTATTTCAGCACCAAAGAATCACGCATGTTGCCTGATATCAATGCTGATACACAGTTCTTTCCCTTTGCCTCTTTGCTGCTTGGTGCCAGTTAAGATGAACTCCAGAGTCTTAATGAGACTAGAGATAATTTTGTTTAATGAAGGATTAAGGCAGTGCTTTAGAACTCTTGAAAAAAAGGGTGGAAAAAAAATAAAAGCCAGTTCTGTGCTGGCAGAAACTGTGGTGCATTTGCAATATAAACTGCTGTATCCTCTTACACAGAATGTTTGTTGTGATACAATTTGAAACATAAAGGGCAGTGATCTCATATTTTAGTGCAGGAGGCAAAAGCCCTTCTGGACTCATCCAAGCTTGTGGCATTTAGTTTAACCCAGCGTAACCTGATCAGTTTTGAGGCAGGTAAACTGTGTCTATGTTTTAATTACAGCTGGGCTATGTAACCAGTCCAAAGTTCAGGTCAATAGAGTGATGAATTCTCTAGCCACACAATCTTTAATACTGGCTGGGCTGGTTATTAATTTTCTTTATTTGTACTGTTAAAGACCTATATAATTTGTAGCTTTGATCATTTGTTTTTTAAAAGCTCAGAAATGTTCACCCACTTTAATCAATTCATTTTTGTGGAGTAATAAACTTATTGTGTGCTCTTTACATAATTTATACCGGGTGCTATTATTTACATATCTCTTATTTATTCTATTTCTAGTAGGCTATAAGGCTTCCTATTTCTGTGGCAGCAGATTGCATTAGATGCATGATATAGGAATACTAAAGGGCAGAAGAAGACCATATGCTCCATCATAGGCTGCATTTTAATTCCTGAAATACCAAATCATCAGCCTAATCCTTCCAGTTGACTCAGGAGTGGTCTGTTACAACCCCGAAACTAGGATGGAAGACAAAAGAAGGCACAGAGCCAGAACTTCTGCTAATGTAAATCAGTGTGCTTCCACTGACTTCAGCAGTAATATCTTTGACAGCCGCTGAGGTTTTACCCCAGATTGTTTGGCTCAGTGGTGTCAAAAGGAAAGGTGGGCTCCACCAAGCCTGTTTTCCAGGTCAAACACTGGTAGCACATTATTCAGAGGTAAACCAAACCTTCTGAGGTGCTCTGAACACTGCTAGATGCGTATTGCTGTAACAGGTTTTAAAAATTAATATGCTTTTCTTCAGAAAACTCCTCTATGGTCTTTTCTAAACTCATCCAAGCAGAATGCATCCTTCATATTGTATGAAGGCAGCAAAAGTGGCAATATTCCATGTTCTGATTACTACCAATCTGAGAAGCCTGAATCGTATATACATACATAGAATTGTGGAATGGTTTTGGCCTTGAAGGAAACTTTAAAATCACTTCATTCCAACCCTCCTGCCATGGGTAGGGATACCTTCCACTAGACCAGGTTTCTCAGATATTTGCTGTTTTGTAGGGTCACTCATAAGCTTATAGTAAAGAAAACTTTTTCTGCCAAAAAACTTGTGACAATAGAAAGGCTTGCTTCAAGATGGTTTTGTTCTGCCAATTGTTTTGTTGAATGCTGCCACTCAGCTAGAAAATGCTCTGGCAAGCATGGCTGTACATTTTAATTGTGCTGCCAGAAATTGCATCTTTCCGTGATGATTCCAGCTGCAGTAGATACCCTATTGGCATTCCCTTGGCATGTTACCCTGGAAATTTGTAGTTGGTTGTATTAAGGTGAGCCACCTTCTCTGAAGTTTTCTGGGAGTACTGTGGTTGATCATTTGTCCTTCTGCAATACCATTCCCAAGAAGGTACCCTATCACACATGGCAGCACTCTGAAGTAGCTTAGGCTGATTCAGTGGGGAGGCTGTCTCTAAGAATATTTCAAAAGAGTTAGTATCAGGTTGCAGAGACACCACAAGTGCAACTTTTCAAAGTGAAAAGTTGCTGCTTCTCCTTCAAGGCTCACCAATAGCGTCCGAGTGGGAATTAAGCAGTACACTGATACTGTACATGATTAGCAGCATGGCTGTGGGATGAGAACAGTTATGTACTGGATAAATTTAAGATGACAAATTTGCATGTAAAACCAAAGACTCTTGTCAAAAGAAAGAAATCAATGAAGATCTGTCCATCTGATGGCAGGTTGCCTAGGCTATCTGTGACAGCTAACACAACTTTAAATAGTCTGTCTCAATGTATTTGAAAATGTTTTGGGAATGTATTAATAAAAATTACTTACTTTTTTTGTATGAATCATCTTGGTGGTGAGCCTTCTGAGAAACAGCTGGGGAACAGAAAACCTTTAACAGATTTTGTAAATATTCTCAGTTCCGAGCTGTATGTTATTTTATTGATATACCCTCACTCCAGAAGGCAGATTTCACTGCAACAAGATTTTTTTACCCCTAAGAAAAAAAGAAAAACCTGAAACCAGAAGATGGGTGCATAATACATGGCTCCTCTGAGGCAGACATTCCTACAGTTATTCAGAGTTTCTGCAAAACAGTATTTCGTATTCTCTGTACTAGAGAAGAAAAAAGACTAAATTTGAAACATCTCTCTGCTTCTGTGTACCAGTAACATTCCAGCCTTGATGCATGGTACTCCAAAAGTGAAGAAAACATTAATGGATAGCAACAAAAATTTAGAAGCTGCTAAAAGTTATGCTGATCAAATAAATACTCCAATTAATACAGTGCTCAAAATAAAAATGCTAATACAGGGATGGCAGTGGAGGGGTGGAGAGGGAAGAAAAGATCTGTTACATTGCATTAGGAGTCAGGTGATTTTTGTGATTTTTTTCCCCTTTAGGTAATTTTTTAATGAAGGGGCTGTGGTCTTGGAAAACTTTCTTTTCAGAGAAATGCTTTGAACGTCTGTATTCATTTTAGCCAATTAATTACTTATTAATTCAGTTTACTGAATATGTTGGATATTTGTGAGTCAATATTTGCACAGATAATTTAATCCCCCCCAAGTCATCTGGTATTGTATTAGTAGCTTTATGGAAGTCTTCAATGGAACAATATCAATTAGAAATGGTTTCCTAAATATGTCTGTAACAAAGAAAAATCACCAGTTGGAGTTTTCGCAAGAAAAAACCATCCACGGATCATGACTCTTATTGCCATCACAGTAGTTAAAAATAGCAGTTCTTACCGAGTTTATGTTGTGAAAAGAGATTTCTAAGTAACAAAGCTATATGATCCAAAGTGAATTAAGTTTCTTCCCACTTAAACAGTACAATAGTATAACATTTCAAGTGCTAATTGGACACTTGATTTTTGGATGCCCCACGTAAGCCCTTTCCATAGACCTGATTTTTAAAAATCATCATACTTTAAGAATCATATCCATTGTAAAAGCTCCAAGTAAGGTGTCAAAGTGGAAGGACCTAAAAAAATATTATTCTGTTCTGTAAATATTACCAGTCCATGTCTTGTGGATTCATTCATAGCAACCTGTGTTTTCCATTTGTTTATATAAGTATATAGATATATGTGTATGCACATGTATGCATAGGTGCTTATTTGTGTGTTGGGAGTACAGAAAAAAATAATTTTGTGGACAATCAAATTTGGTTATTTTGATCCTCATAGCAAATGCATTTTTGGGGGAGTGTGGGGGGATGTGTCTGTTTTCATGAGACCTCAAAGGTTACAAAAGTGCAACTACAAAAAGCTTACAACTCATCTCCTTTGTCTTTTGTTCTGTGCTTTCTAATCAACATTAACATGCAGAAAGTTGCAGTGAAACTCTGAGCACCACAATGCAACAGTACTCTGACACATCTGGGCATTGCAGAAATATCTGAATGAGCAAAAGGATATCATTAAAGGACCAACCTGATGATTTGCTCTTCTTAAGAGCAAATAACCCCTTTGCTGTTTCCCAGAAACTCCTTTTGTATGAAGGTGATACTAGCAGTCAATAAGGCCTGGTTGCCCATCTCATTTGTTCCGTAAGGCTGTGTGAGCCTCCCTTAGCCAAGTAAGAGAAGTGAAATATCCCTCCCTGCTCCATCACACCCAGCCATCATTTCTGCCTCACATTAATCCTCTGATGGATTCTCCAAAGCTCTCACTTCATCTCCCCATCTTAGCCCCTTGGTCTGCCCTAATGCTCTTAAGAGCATTCCCTTTCTGTGCCCCGGCAAATATCCTTACAGTTTGCCTGCAGCTGGGGCAACATGCCCACACTGAGACCAGCCAATCCTCTCTCCATTCTCTATTCTGATCCATCCAGGAGTAAAGTTCACCGTTTCATACCAATTACCCTCTTTCCTTCATAGAAGTCTGTTGAGTGCAAAGCCAGGCTTACTTCCCCATCATTCAAATTCATCCAGACCAAGCCAAAATGCTCTCTGGCTCTCTCACTGCATTTTCTTCACGTGTCCGCTTTCTCCAGAGCCTGGATTACCAGCAGACTTTGCTGTATTAACAACAAATAATGAATAAAAGAAGTAATTAAAATTATATTATCGTCAAATTTTTGAATGTCAGAATGTCAGACTTCTGACATGACAGAGTTTGAAGACATATAAGCTGTGGAGGGAAATGGTAAACAAAGAGTACTTTGGACACTTAAGCTCTTGGCACTGGAGGGATTTCAGCGTGATATTTTGGCCAGACCAGCATCATTCAGAGGATGATCTCCTACCTCAATTCCTGTTGAAGTTGTTTGGCCATAACTAGGGGGGATTGTTTCCTTTCTTTTCCAGATGTGGACAAGCTACCAGAGAAGTGAATATACCACAGGCCATAAAGTATTCCCCTCCCTTCTTTTGTGTCACCTCTGATATGATCAAGCTAACTAATTCACTCTGAACATCCATTATTACACTGATGAGGTCTGACTGGCTGCCCTTACTGATTGACAAGGAAAAATGAGCCTTCTGAATGTGGTTCTAATCTATATTCCAGACAATGAAGGAGAGAGAAAAAAAAACGCAAGAGGAAAAAATTAAATTTGTCTCTTTAAATTTTGGAAATTACAACAATTATGCCGCCAGGTTTTTAATTTTCAATTTACAGATGTGGTAAAGTACACTGAGTCACTTGACCTCTCCAAGAAGCAGTCTTATCCTGGCATCCTCATAGGTATCTGTGTCCATCTGGCAGAGATATTGCAATTCAAATCTCAAACTCCAACTGACTGCTGAGCTGTGAGCTGCGCTTCTTTTGTGTATCCTGTCATTTCCCCCTCCCTAGCTTCAAAAGATTTTGAAAAATGTAAAGGGAACAATATCATATGGTGAATTCTGTTTATGTGGCATGGCTTAGTCATCCTTATTTACATCACCCTGCCACCTAAACAGACCTATTCACAATGCATAGCTGTCACTCAGCCTGAACCTTAGATTATTGTTAATGTTTACAAAGGGATGGTTATGCAACACTACACAACTGTACATCAAATACAGAGCCCAAGGACAACAAAGCTTCATCCAAACTGACCTAAAGACTCTGGGATTTCTGCTCTGCATACTGATTTATCTGATTACACAAGATAAAAAATACCACTAACATATTTTTAAAAATCTAGTTTTTTTTATATGTCCAACTTTTTTTATCCAAGCTGTCTTTCTTCCCTCAAACACACTGTGTACCCAACCTCTATGAAAAGAGATAAGGTCAGGTTTGCTTGAAAATAGAAGCATATACTTTAATTTCTATATGAAGGGACTATAGCAATTTTGCAGACAGGAAACTTTGGAGCAGTGGAGTGAACGACAGAAGATTCAATGCCCAAAGAAGCATTGATACGAGAGCAGCTTACACCATTGGTAGGAAACATAAATTTAAAGTTTAAAATCAAATTGATTTTCCTTAATCTGAAGCCCTGGGCTGATTTTCTATCCTGATGCCATTCAGTCTCTCCTCCTCACCTCCCAAAACAAGCATACCCATCAGCGTCAAGGGGATACAGTGGATGGCCTGGAGCAATCTGAGGCAGTTCATGGACCACGGAACCCAAAGCTCGCACGGACGCAGTGAGGCATGCCAGAAAGAGGCACCTTTCCAAAGTTAAACTGACTCTTCATAGTGCCCAGATCTGACCATAGAGGCTGCTGGCAGCAAGAAGCAGCCAGCAGACAGCTCTGCCACATGGGTCAGGACCTGGCTGGTACACCTCCAACCTAAAACTGTGTAAGAAAGCCCATACAGTTTGTATGGCTAGCTGTGGGAGAAGATTAGGGACATGGGTTTTCCTTCTTCCTTTACAAATGCCCAGGAAAACTGTCCCAAGTACTGGCCCATCCATTCCTGTAATAGTCAACACAACAGACTCAGCTGGTCTGTTGAACCCAGAATTCAAAAGGGAGACTTTTTCCTTCACACCCATCCTCAGTAACAATAAAGGACAAGCAGTGACATCAGGCATGACTCTGAAGCCTGACTAAGGGCTCTGCCCAAATATCATCCTGGACTTTAGAAATAAATTCTTGGTGATGATACTTATGAAGAAAGAATGCACAGAGGGCTTTCCATCGAGTGTGCATCAGCCAATATTTTTTATCTCAATTTTGAATAAAACTGTAACTGATGCTACAAAACTGGTGGTTTTGCTAAGGAAAAGAATTCTTTATAAAACCCTTCTTAACCAGTCCTCATTTAGGTTATCAGCCATTTCCATTTCAAACAGGTCTAGAAGAACAGAAGTTAAAAGCTTCACGCCTGTGTGTTCTGAACACACACAAGAGTTACACCGGTGAGCTAAAGGGAGACTAATAATAAAAATGCTCACAAAAAAGTGTTATTTTAAAAAGGAAGGGTATGTGTCTATAAATCAGCTTACATTCTTGCCCAAACTGCTTTGGCATAGGGGATTAAGGGGTACAGAAAGGCTCAAATCCTCAGCTGTTATCAACCTGAGCTGTGGCAATTCACCTTAAAAATGTGGAGTTGGCCCCATGCAAACCCACCAGCCAACAACATAACAGATTTCCAGAAACACAAGCCCAAGGTAGGAACATAAGTGGAGAAGGAAGAAGTGCCTGGGTGGAAGAAGAGGAAAGAAGAGAACAGGATTGCAGACCAGAGCGGGTGGCAGGAAATTCTCAGTAGTTTTGCTACTACCACCGCAAAGAGATTTCTAGGCAGTTATTTACCAGTCACCCAGAACTGTATTGTTGTTAATGAGTTATTACTTTTATCTCAATAAACTGAGACAACCAGGTAATTACTTAATTAGGTATTCCCTCCCCCTTTTACTCCTTTCTTCAAAGAGATTTTAATGTGAAAGCCATCTTCTATGTTTCTGAGCAATAATGTGCACGTGAGCTTTCAAGCCCGTGTATCATAGAATATAAAAAAAAAGCACCAAAATAATAGAGAGCTGTAATTCTACTGATGGTTTTTGGTGATAAGAAAAGCTGCAGTGGTGTGGCTTGAAAGGCTTTGTCACCATAACTCCAGGATCAAATTTCCTTGTATTACAGAAAGATGGCAGAAAGAGTCTGCAAAGGACACTCAAGGAGACATGTAATAAATGCCATGAAAAGAGCAATTCTTTCTGATAGAAAAGCTTTAACACAGTCACAAAGTGCCTAATCATGGAAGTACTGAGTGAGTTCACCCCACCTTGAACTTCAGCAGGATGAAAGGTGCTCAGCACCCCTTTGCAGAGAGGCTCAGCACTTCAGAGAACTGGGTCCCAAACCAGGAGGAAAAATCGTTTTCAGAAATACATATGGCAAGATATAAATTCCTACCTAATAAGATAAATCAGGTTTTATTTAAGAATTGACACACAGAAGAAAGAGATCCCAGACAGGGCGATATATTTAAAACAATCCATTTGTTTCCTCCCTCCAAGTAGAATCCAATGTAAGAGCCATTTTGAGAGTTTGAGAGGTATTTGACTGCCTTTAGCTTGTACTATCTTTCTGCACAGGAGTGAATCACAACCTTCACAAAATACTCCATACATATGAAGGGCCACAGCTCAGGCAACTTAAAATTAAATAGCATCTAATAAGAGAATTTTTACACTAAAGGCTATTTCTTTGCCATGTTTTCAGACTCTACCTAATTATTTCATGGTAAGATTTTAATGAAAGAAAATCAATAGTTCTTTTTGTGGGTTTTTCATTCTATGAAGATCGAAAATAGCCTAAGACAAAAGTCACATCCAAAAGAGTGGCCTATGAGGGTAAAGTCCTAAGGATGTCAAATTCCTTGATCCAATGTCAAAGTCCTTTTGGAGATCCCCACAGACAGCATAAAAAATCTAATTCCTTTACAGTGAAGCAGGATGTTCCAGGTAAGTCTAACAGAGCAAAGTTATCTCTTTCCCTAACCAGTTTTGACTGTTGGAACAAGCTATCCTCATGCTTCCTTCAGATTTGAAATTTGCTTTTCTATCTGGTCTTTAAACCACAGTGTCAAGCACATCTGTGTATGACTTAGCTGCTTTATCATAAAATTAATGCTGGATCCATGAGTAAAAGGTCAAGATAGCAAACATGGAGGTAAAAACATATTTGGTCCTTCCCCTCAAACTGCCATGGTATACAAGACGTCTATGAACATTTCACATGGTATTTGTGATGCTGTACTCCTTCAAGAGACCATAATTGCAAGGCATCCTAATAAACAAATTCAAACCCCAGATGATTTGAAAAGGAAAAAACCCACCCATTCTTTCACATTGCAGTTCTACTTGCATAATCAATCAGTATGTGACTTTGTAAATTGTTTCTGAAGAGCAGTCTTAGACACAGCCATAAACATTGAGACACCCCAGTCTCTGAGCCCCTCCTAAGTCTCCCCTCAGATAGCTGTCAAAATTAGGGCAAGCTGATATTCATTACAACTTCCCGAATATGCACCAAATCATCTGATAGGGCTTCCACATAAACCTAGAAATGGTCTAGACCCGCTGAAAACACAGCCCAGTGAAGTTATGCCTAAACTGGGGAATATCTGAGAAATTATCAGTTGTGTTGCAACACCAAATCAGGATCAAGCTAAGCACAAGATATTCCCAAAAATATAAACTGGAAGTACGTCTGAAAAATGATCCAAACAGTCAGATGGGTCTAGGATCGGTGGGTCTACGGTCGCAAAACACTATGTACTAGCCCAACAATAGAAAAGCCTCATAAATGAATCTTGATTGGAAAGAACCAAAGAATACAGAACCCTGTTGAATCCTATAGGAAACCACACCATTCTTTCATCTGGCCTCTGCCCTGGGCAGTCTTTGGGAACTGTCTGAAGCTGTGATCATTGTTCTGGTCCAAACATCTATGGTTTCAGGACCATTCAAACCATATGAGTGTTTCTGGTCTTTATTACGAGAATTAGCAATTTTTTTTATTAGTCTTTCTGAAAGCTCCTTTGCTTCATCTCTCTCCCCCTCATACACTGAGTATTTTTCTGACTCATAGCACCTCTGCATCATGGCCTTGTTACTCATCAGTAGAGGGCTGTACCACAAGCTAAGTAAAATAAGCTGTGTGTCCCCCTCTATCTTGAAATGCTAGTGTGACTAGCAGATACTGGAAATCCATCTTCAGGAGTCACACCTCATTTTCTGGTAATGAGCTGTAGGGTCTATGCACTGGACTGTCTCTCACTGATTGCTAAGGTGCTAATCATAAAGAATCCAGTTTGCCCTATAAAATCACACAGTTGTAAATAGAGGACCTTTCCTACTGAGTTATCTTCATAAATGAAGTTGCTGTAGGAAGCTTTTCCAAGAACTCTCAGTCCCACATGCTGTAGTTAAACTGGGATAATGATTTACAGCATAGCGAAGTAACCTCCTAAAGCTGAACTTTTGGGATTGCACAAGGGACTGTTCATCCACATTCCAGGTTTGATTGCTCAGAATTTATCTTAATTATAAGGGGTTCAATTAGAGTGAAGCAAGAAGGACTGAGAGAGTGAGAGTGAGCAATATAAGAGCTCTGCACAGGATGACTGACAGCGACATAATACCATCACATAACTAAGATGTTGCAGCACAGCGTTTAAGTAGGCTCCATTCTTCAGGCAGAAAGGTTTGCTTGGTTCTGCTGTCTCTTGCAGGTAGCACAATGGGTAAAGGGGCAGAGGTACACTCTGCAGACACATGGCTTTGTTGTTGCTTGAGTAACTACAGCTATTTAAGCAACATGACTCCACAAGGTAGAGCGACATTACACAATAAAAACCTGTGGTGCACTGTGAGAGAGGATTAGAAAAATAAAAACTTCTTAAACTATACATCTTTAACAAGGATAAAACACATCATGCCATGATTTCTCAAACAGGTTCATAAAGAAAGGTCTAAACCCCCAAAATGGTTTAATGGTGACATGGTCACATCCAGCCTCTCCATTCATTTACTGTCTCAATAGCTGTTTATTTTCAGATTATTGATGTAAAAATATATGAGTCACCTGACATTACAGACACAAAACCCAGTTACCAAAGAGCCTACTAGCACCCTGGACATGGAGCAATGAAATCACAGAGCAGTGGGTAGAGAACAAGAAGAAAAGGCACAGATGCATCTGTGACATCATTCAGTTACTCACCACAGACACACATTTGCGATGCCAGAGCATGTTTTATGAAACATAACTGAGTGAAACAGAAAAGAAGCTGTTCCACATTGCCATGATGATCTTTAAACACATTTTAAACCTTTCCTTAGTGGTTTGAGCGCACACCATTTATACCTCACCAACAGCATCACCTGAGCAGTGTGCACCATCTGGCCTTCAACAGTGCCCCCAAAGTGTGTGGGACTGACTGGGAACAGCTGGTGCCATCCGCATTATTTCCATGGCAGCTGAGGATTCTCCTGCACTCCAAGAATCCTCAGCTGCTGCTTTTATCCTCCATCCCTTTTTTTTTTTTTGCAAGAGGGTATATATTTCCTTTGAAGAAGCAATGGGGGCTCATAAATTAAACTGATTTCTCCCTGCGACTGTTTCTCCTCCATTTTTCTGCACTCATTTACTCTTGCCATATTTTTCAGTAGCAACTCATGAGAGCAGCGCTGCTGACTAGAGATGTGTTTGTTCATCTACATGAGAGGAAACCTTCCCTTCTAGCCGCAGTTCTGAAGAGAATCACAGTGGATTCTCCATGGCCATAAATGTGGACCAGAGCCACATTCCCAGACAGTGAACCTTGATGGGACTCTATCCTTCTGTCTAAAAACAAATATATGTAGAAGAACATGACCACAGTGAAGAAGAGGGGAATATGGGTTGGGACAGAGATTATATCTCTTCTTCTCACACTAGCAAATAAAGCATTCAAAGCACCAAAACATGATAAACTGTCCACAACTTTGTGGGGGAGGCTATACAATTGATTCAAGTCCCTCCAGCTAACAAAACTCAGAGGCTCACAGAGAAATTTTCTAATAAACATCTGAAATTAAAGCTCTGCTGCTGACAGCAAAATTACAATTTACAGTTTAAAGACGCATTCAATTATAGTTACCCAGAGACAAAGAACACAAGAAAAATAAAATAAATCTGGAAAGAAAAGGAAGGACTTCAAATTTACATCAAATCTTAATCCAATAATCTGCCTTTAATTACCCATAGCAGACTCTCTCCTAAAGTGATCAGTTTTGCCTCAGATCTCCCAATCTTTTGGCCCAAAGCCAAATGTATAAGTGCTTTATCACTTGAGACTCGGAGAGCATCCGTATCCGCAGGCTCAGTGAGAACATTTATAGCTGGTATGCTTGGCTGCCATTGTGGATTTGGTTTAATCCACTGAGAGTCTTTTTACATCCTTGACTCTGTTTCATGCTTTGAACCACCGGTAAGATTTTGCTGGATTACTCCATCTCTAAGGACAGAAAGAGTATTGTTCGTTAGCCAACTTTTGAAAGTATGCATTTTAGCCTGTCTGCATTTTTCTGCTGTTTGTGTACTCTTTGTCTGATACTGAAAAATTTGCCAGTGCAAGAAAGGTAAAGGAGCAACATGGATGCCTACTTTGGGCTTTTTACTTAAGTTTCTTGAGTTTTTGGGCCTTTTAAACTTAAGTTTCTTGAGCTAGCTAAGTCCTAGCTGTCTGATATATTATTAGCAGTTAAAGATGTGGCAAAAGAAAAGAGGTAGTCCCTTCTTCTTCTATTTTGTAGTATTAAATCCACCTGATCATATGAAAGAGTTGTGCAGACTTTCCCTTCAGGGAAGAGAGAGAAGGGGGAGAATCTGAAGCAGTAGCTTTTCCTGGTGCTGGGAATTCTTGCGAGACAAGCTCAAGCAGCAGTGTGTTGTAAAAGCATCACTCACAAAGGTGCCAGAAACCTACGTTTATTGGATCAAGTCACACGCATCTGAATGACAATTCCAACAATTATAGTCCTGTCCTGTCTCTCTGTATTGATACCAGCAGTCAACGTTATAGCCTGCTTTCTCCTCTGATGATGATAAATCAAAGAATTATAAAAACTGCTGTCGTCAAAAATGCAACCAGTAAACAAAACACAGAGTTACGAATTATCCCAGCCATAGGACAGACTGGAGCAGAGAGACATCATTTAATAACCACTGTATTAGAATAATCAAACCCAGTTCTAACATGGACACATTTCTGTGGCCTCAGAATCACCACTGGCAACAGGCAATTAATTGTGGTTGGGTAAAAAATTGGTTAGACTGGAAGAAAACAGTTTGTGCTCTCTATTGTGCTACCAATGTCTTCTGCATTGCCTTTTTTCAAGAGTTTGCTTTGCCAAAAAGGGAGCGATAACCGGAGGCATCACTCTTTCCATGACTTACCCTGGGAGTTGTGGGAAGGTGGAGCCTAGTCTTGGCACTTGGATTTCTCATCTAAGTTGTGTTACACAAAATAATCTTTGTCTTGTTTTAACACAGGTCAATGGGACAAGTCTGATTCACATGTGTATACTTTTTTTTTTAATATATGTTTTTCCTTTCATACCATGAATAAAGCCTGTGGGGCAGACAGAAATTGGAATAAGTATTTGTGAAATATAAAGATCCCAAGTTCAGAAGATGCTATACAGAAGAATCACAGACTGTATTTACACTGCTATGTGGATATTGTTGACATCAATCAATCATTTAATCTTTCACTTTTCAAAATATTTATAAACCAACTGCACAGTTCTTAAGGTTTTCTATCTAAAAATCACAGAAAAAGCACTAACAAAGCTAGTTGGTTTCAAAAGAATCACCTCAGGTAAGTTAAGAGCAAAAATTATCCCCTCCTAACTAGGTTCCCTATAGAAAAGATCTTCATTCATCAGCAAATATGTTTTTTTCCAAAAAGGAGTTACTGATTACAAACTGCTCTTATTGCTAAATTTCTTCTCACTAACGAAGGACTTTCTAGCAGTGGTCTGTGATGAAGCAGCAAACACTCTATTTAAGTAAAAGCAGCCTCAAGGTTTTTGATTGAACTGGCTTTTGCCTTCCATTTTTTCTCTCATTTGACCATCATTGTGAATCCAATGTTTTCCACATCCAAAACTGAAGCACATCAAGTACTGCACCCTGCCTATATTGTTTCATAAAGTTTTCCAGGTATCTCCCTTCTTTTCACTTCCCTTTTCCAGTGCATCTGTGCACTACCAAATGCATTTGGCATTCAGCTCCAGATATTATTGCATTTTCAAGGTTATTATTATATTTTGGGTAAGGCATATGTTCACACCCAGTGTACTGAACATCATACCAGTACTCAAGAAGCAGCATGAGTTGGTCAGACTGCAGATGAGATGCAGGAAACACTCTGAAGAGATTAATCATCACAGAAGATATTTGAGGCTCAATTCTGGTACAAATCAGTAGTAGCATCTTTCTTATTTGCCAGATGTACACCAAAAATAAGATCAACAGAGATGAAATCAGAACTGGATCTTGGTAATAAGCACGCAAGTTATAGCACAGTCTCTTAAACCTGGTGTTATTTGTCTACCAGGGTAAAGCAGATGTACTTTCTCAGTATCCTGACTTGAGGGATGTTTCTAAGAAAGGACAGGGTTATATTGTGGGCACTGTGAAAAGAACTATAGTGTAAAGCACTGTAGCATGCAGAGGGTAGTACTAGAACATACTGTTATGGTTGGCTGTACCTGTAAAATTCATGAAATTATTGGCTTCTTTCAGCTGCAGTACAGTACTTTTACAGTAATTTGTCACTCTGTTTTCAGCAGGGATAATGGACCATGCCTTTTTCTAGGAGCACATTATTTGGCCACTGGCAGCTCTTTATATTTGCCATGAGATCCCCAGTAGCTAGATGTTCACCCTCACCCCCCTCTGCAGGACACTGGAGGCAATAATAGATCTGTGGGGTTAGCGTTTCTTTACCAGAAGCTAATGGCCTCTGTGATGAGTGGTGCTAATTGGCCTGGCTATGTCCAGTGTGTCTGCACTGTTCCTTTCAGCATGCTATTCCTCCACTTCTGCCTGCACAGAACAGCATGTCAGCACTGCAGCCAAAATCATCTAGACAAATACCACAGTCATTGCTCCTCCCTATCTCACCTGACACTGCTTAATATTGCCATTTTTATATGGCCAGTATCTAGAAGCCCAGTAATAACCTTTTCTATAGCTGGAGATAAATGCCATGTAAAAATGAATGAAAAGGAAGATCAGGGAAAAATCCCCTTCTGACCCGAGGGCTGATATTTTTCAGCTTTAAAGTCCTCTTCTACCTACACCATAACATCAGTGATGAAACTACTCTTTTCCATCTTATTTGAAAACCCTAACATGTTACTGGCATTATTTTCTGTGAAAAATGGTAAGTCATTAGAATTAGGAAGGAAATTGTTTTCCTGTCTAGTGACATGTTGTGAGATTTTCAGATTTTTCTCTTTCTGCAGTGCAGAAAATCCAAAACATTTCTCGCTCCTCAGGAGAAAAAGTAGGGTGATTTTTGCTCCAAAATGATGTGGAAGCTTGGCATCCTTCTAACATACAGTAACATGGACAACAGGGATCAAACTTTGTGTCATACATGACCCCTGTTAAAGATATATTTTCCACATGAAAAAGTCTTTCACTCTCTTTTCCATCTGGATTTTTACCACATGTGTGGTATCCTGATGTTAAAAATTAGACAAGTCCCCCTCCCCACCAAAAGGCATTTTTCACAGTGTTTTAGATTTGCTAACCATCACCTTTATAACAATTCTTCTGCTAAGCATGATGCAATGCAGTGTTCCAGAGCCAGAAAGCACATGGTTGTTCTGGAAAGGGTATCTGATTTCAAGGTCAAGTTCTTTTCTCCCAAGGTGAGTATCATTTACACACTCTCCAGAACCAGTGGAGCTAAGCATATGTTTCACAAGGAAAAGGACACGTTTTTTTAAAAGCAATAATGAGGAATATGTTGAAATGGAAATAACATCTTTATTTTAACTGCTTGATGTCTACTACAAAAAACCCCAAATCAAAGTGAAGCAAAAAACCAGTCATCATGTTTAAGCTTAGAAGGCAGAAGAACTTTCCCCATTTATTTTTTCCAAACATTGAAGTATGCCACTGCCTTTGGATATACATAGTGTCTTTCAACCTGCCTGGAGTTACTCAGATGCTTAAAGAGGAATATGCCAAAAGATAAAAGTGCCAAAGCAGTTTTCTGAAGTAGAATTTTACCAGTTCAGGAAAGGGAGAGGATTCATACCAGTGGATTCAAATAGTAAAGCTGGGAGGCTTGGTGCCATATATGACCACAAAAGAGACATGGGCTCTCACAGAGTCCCCAAATTCATCTTCTCTGCTTGAGGCATTACTCTTTCCATGACTTACCCTGGGAGTTGTGGAAAAGTGGAGCCTAGTCTTGGCACTTGGATTTCTCATCTAGGTTGTGTTACACATAATAATCTTTGTCTTGTTTTACAAATAGCATTTATCTGTTACTCCTGCTAATTCCAGTAAAACAAAATACACTCATATTTTGTACCTAATTAGGTAACTCTGCTCACATTTCTGAGAAGAGTACTTGTTAACTGTTTTTGCAAAACATTAAAGAACAGAAAAAAAATGAATGAAAATTTTGTCCGTTTGCAAACATTGGGATATCCAGCATTATATACAGCAGTTTGCATGTTCTAAAAATCATTTTTTAAGCTTAATACAAGCCAAAGTCTTCAACCATCACCTGCTGAACTTGACAAATACATTCCCATTGCCATCAATAGGCTTTTGCTATAAAAGTGGCTGCTCAACACAGCCTAATCATCAGATACACCCTCTCTCACCCCTTACACTGCACATGAAAGAGAACTCCACTTGAGGTAATGAAATGCCAAGAAGAGCAGAAGTAGCCCATTCAAGATACCATGTTCACAGATATTTCCTGGTTTTAGATCTGCTTATTTATCTATATTCAAGTTAAAATTTTCAAAACTTGCACTTCAAGCCCTAGACACTGGTAAAGGGGTCATTGTCTGGAGATAAAGATATGCATTTATGTATATCTGATCTCCAAATTGTTTCAGTCCAGTACTGAGGCAATCGAAATTGTAAAATTCTTGTAAAATTTTCTGGACCAGCTTTGAAGTCACAAAGTCTGAAGGAGGAGAGTTGTAAAGGAGTAGAGAGATAGTCTGCTTTGTGAAGCATGTAAGAGTGCCTTGGTAGGATACAGCCATGATGCTGCCAAACACCATCCTTTGAAGGCTGTGCACTGTGCATGAGCTGTAGATTTCCTCTCTTTTTTTCATTATAAATTCCATTCACAAGCAAAGTTACTCTATTCAGGCATGTGAACCGTATTTGCAACAAAAAGGAACTGAGGCAAAGGGCACCAAATCATGTTTGCCCTGCAATGTCTGTAGTGAAGCGATACCCCAAATAATCAGGAATGAGTCTTTCAGGTACCAGCTGCTGCATAGCCATAGCAGGGAACTATGCCTGGGCATATTTTCCTGCAATTGGACTGCACCAAAACCATTGCCAGCAAGCTGCCAGTCAGCACATCATTTTGCTTCACTTAGTCTCTGAATTTCTTGGTGTTCTGCTAACAGAACTATGCCATAAAATCTTGCAGATTTTGTAGGTGGGCAGAGGAAAACCTTTATGTTTGGGCTTTATTTAAAATCCTTGAGTCATTCTATGACTACATAAGAACAGGGACAAGTTGTCCTTTTAATGATTAAGTGAAAGGGCCGTGATGTGGTTTTCAGAGTTTATAGCATTTCCACAGCAGTATTTTGCAACACTGAACACTGCAGTTTGTCTACAGGCAACTTACCTTTGCACAGATGTACACAAAAACCTGCCTCACTCTTAGAGAGGTTTCCTGTGACCTTCTCCTTCATGTGGCATGTATCACACCCTCCCCCACCTAAGAGCACTACTGGTGGCCCTGCTATAAGCTGTGCAGATGTTTCTGCCCCATTATTGCAGCTTTATATTTGCAAGAGCCTTCCTCGAACAGATGTTCTTTCTGTGTGCATATACCACACTTCCCACTGCAAACACTTTTACAACACAAACAGCAGATTGTCTTGCTTCTGTTGTTCAGATAAGGAGAGAGTAAATGCCTCATTCTAATGATGTGAATTCTCTTCCCACAGTGCTTAATGTCTTCCATTCTCACTGGCCCTGCTCCCTTCAGGTGTTTCATTTCTGTTCCTTGAGCAGAAGGAACTTATCTTTGCTCTAAAGGGTCTCCCTAAAAATATCCTCTTCCTGAATTTCCTTTACTGCTTTCACCTTCTTTTAATCCCTTCTGCTGCATCCTCCTTGTTTTGTAGAAGCTACTCTGCCTGCTTCAGCTCTGCTCAATGAGGAGCTAATTCAATGAATTTAAAGGAGTGTGTATTTTCTGGAGTAATAATTAATATAAATTGGTGAATACAAGTCCTACAAGTTGTAGAATAGGAGACAATAATTCAAAAATGAAAGAAAGTTTGTATTGGCTGGGTATTGCAAAACCAAGAGTTGAACAGACCAATCCCTCTGATGTTTAATCAAAAGCCTAACTTGTAAGTGCCCTCTTTCATGGTGATTATGATTGCTTTCAGAGGACATCTTGGTTCATGACTATTTCTGATTAAAAATTATCTGTTCCTGTGCTTTTAGTTTCTCCTGTTTTTCATCAGATATTTGTCAGTAATATAGCAGCAACAATAATATACATTTTGTAGCAATTGCAAAAAGTAACATTTTTCATTGAATAGTGATGCATCATGAAGAAGCAACGGTGTGGAAGTTCCTTCTGCCACAGATAGTTTTCTTTGGATACTCGAGCTGGACTGTTTGGAGGTACCTGAAGTATCCTTATGACAACTTGTACAGCAGAGAGGCGACAGGATGCTGAGAGCATCTTCTTTGACTCTCTCCCAGCCTCAAAGTCATGGAAAACATCACTCTTGTGCTCTGTAACCTCCTGAAACACAAGCTCTGTCACAGTCAAATCCTACCCTTTGTTTCCTTATCATAATTTGCCTTTTAAAAAGTCTTTTAAAATCACCTTACATGCATGCAGCTTTTCAATTGACAATATGGTTCCATTTCTACTCTCATTGTTTTCCTCTGCATCCTCTCTGCCATAGCTCTTTCCCACATAAGCCCCATTCCACTGAAAAATACTCTGTCCCCTCCTTGTATTGGTTTCGGTTCTCACAATACTACTTCCCTGTTACTCCTTACACACATGGACTAAAAGCTATTTGGTGTGCTCACTTCCAGCTTCATGGATACAGTACTAGATGGCTGGCACCTACTACACAGGCAGTCTTTGAGGGTTTTGCAGCTAAAAGCTGTACTTACCAATGGCAGTCATACAGCTTAAAAAGTAGATTATTTTCCACTGACAGTAAAATCAGACCATGTTCATTTTGAATACAAGAATTAAATTACTGTAGGCTGAACACACAGCTCAGAGTTTCATGAAAAGCTCAGTGATATCTTCTTTTGCCTTTCTTAAAGCACTGTAAAATTAATAAATTCCTATTTGTTTGAAAATCACTGATTTCCCTGTCTGGTAGTCTGTGAAACTTTCTACATCTGCTTACAATTACTTTGGAGATGACAATCTTGACACAAATAAATTTTTCTCCTTTTCAGTCTTTTTCTTGTTCACAAATGAGATCTAGCCATTCTTTAAAAGTAACTACATACCAGTGAATTAGTAATAAAGTCTAGCTGTAAAATTTTCTCTCTCAGAAATGTTTATACACCACTTCTACTAACTCTTATTAACACATCACACCCATCTACCTTGAGATTATGGTCCAGATTAAAGCATTAGCCCTAGTTAAAAAAAAAATTATTTTGAAAAACAGCAATTGGGAAGAGTGCATGTGAAAACTGAAGAAAAAAAGATTTCTATTGTCATCCTCTCTGGACCATGCCCACCCATCTCACTGGCATCTACCATGGGCCTGTTCAGTTCCCTTCCAAGATGCCCTGTGCAGGCAGCTGCACTGAGGAGCAACACACGAGTGTAGCTCTGAAATTACTGCTCAGTTGGGCCATGTCTTGGGATGGTTCTACTTGTCAATATTACCAGTGCTAGCTGTAGGGTCCCTACTGAGTAAGGCAGTTCTACTGAGCTAGACCCACAACAGAGACGTTTGAAAGTGAAAATTAGTATTTTTCAAACAAGAAATACTTGCTATATCCAAGTAAATGCAAAGATACTCCATAAGATAATTATCATTTTACTGTTGGAGTTTAGCTATTATTTTTGAATACTCAGTTAGACCTTTTGAATACTCAGTTAGACAAGAGATGCTTGTTATCATGTAAGAGCAAAGGTGTTGAACCTTTTTCTGCCCATGAAGAAAAATAAATAATCAGATGCTATGAGTCAAATAGTTCACAGTATTTGTATTTAAACAGTAGTTATATTTCATGGAAAATAAAGGAAGACTCACCTAACTCAAAGAGAACCTGGAGTTACTGAGATGTCAATGATGTCACCAACATTACCAATGTTTCTATCTTCTTCAGGAAATTATGCTCTAATGGAAGTATGAGAGGGAAAATGCTCTCACACATTTTCTCAAAAATCTCACATTTTCTCAGCCAGTGTTTCTTCTCAGCCATCGTCATCCACAATCTCAGTTGTGTCAAACCAGAAGAGAATGAGCCTCATCTTTTCTGTGTAGTGTGCTTCCTCTCCTACCCCAGATTTGCCACATCCAGTTTCACTGAGATGGATGTTCTTGTATTTTTCAGGAGGACAGTAGATAAACCTACATTTACTGTCTGATACACTCACATAGAACTGAAGAAAATTATTTAGTATGTGGAATGAGACTTTATTTATCCAATTAAGTAAAACCAAAACAAACTCCTCCAAAAACTGAGAGTGGGACGTAATAAATATCTAATGTAAAGACTATACTAATATCAAGAGCTTCAGTTTGCTGAAATAATGTAATGGGATTGATGAATTGGAAATATTTCTTCATTATGGTTTGTATAGGGCATTAAGAAATGGAAGTCCTGAATTGACACCATGAGTTGTCAGAAATAACATATACTACCTGAACACAATACAGGCGCTGAAATATTAGTGCAGAAAGAGCACTATATTTCCAGTGCCTGTGTATTTAATCTGCTTACTAATTTAGTAGAATTTAGACTCCAGGGATGGAATAGGCATGGAACTACCCAGTTTAGGGAACTGTTTTGTCTGGATAGAGTGGGAGGGTTGAGATTTTTCTTTTCCTTTTTTTTTTTCTTTTAAGAGAGAAGGATGTGGAGTGCCAGCCTAAAGCAGAAATTCTACAAAACTCATTTGCCATAGTAAAATTAAATTAGTGCTCACCAGATCACCAAGTTTTTAATCCATGAATCTTTGTACAACAGTGCCTTGTGACTCTTTTCCTCTCATGTGTATTATTTCTGCCTTTGGACTGCTGTTTGGTGCCTTTTAGAAAGCCTATGGTTGAGCCATTAAATGAGTATCGAGTATCATCCCCGCAATAAAAAATTGGGGTGATTTTTATTCCACCTCTCCTCACAGCTGCATGAAATGCTTCTTCTATAGCCCTCTGCTAAAACAGGAGACCAAATTCTCCAGCGTCTCCTATTCCATTTAGTTGTTTAGATCTGCATGAAAAGTCTCCAGTCCTTGCCTACAGTCAGGGAATTCAGAGCCCAACTAAAGAGGGAAATTGCTGGCATAGCCCTGAAGTGCATTTTTTAAGCAATGCAGTTGTCGTGGATGTCAGTTGCAGGGGTCCAAATGTTCCACAGAGCAGAAATCACAACTATGGTTCAACAGAGCACTGGGACATCTCGTTCCTGCTCTATTTTTCCCAGCATTAGAGACTGGGTGAAATTTAAGGGAATTTTAGGAGGCCAGACCAATCAGGCAGTTCCCCTCACATCCTGCAGTTCTCTGAGATGTCTGGCATCTCCACTGCTCTCCGTGCTGCAGAACTGAAGCTTCAAGGACTTCCCCCAATAAATTGCAGGAGGATCTTTGCATCCTCCTTGATACATGGGAGAACTGTGAGAAGATTTTGGAGGATTTCTATTATTTCATGGTTTAACTTCATTCTTTCCTGCAACATGGGTGGACTACAATACCACATGAAGACAACATCTGAGCCCCAGCTTATAGCCAACATTGAAGCAGCTTGTCCAGTTAGAAGCTCTGCAAGGCTTCCAAGCTAGATATTTTGTAGGTGATTGGGAGACAATCAGGAACAACACTTGAGTTAGACCTCGCAATTAACTCTGCAGTGCAGATGTACTCCCGAGTTCTTTCACTCCCATTCACTTGCAAAGGCAGCCAATAGATATTTTCTCAATCAAAGTGGTTTTATTTTAATCTGAAAAGGCTTTTCATTTAAAAAAAAAGTCCTTTGGATTCCTTTTCTACTGCTTGAATAAAAAAACTAAGGGAAAATTTTGGTTTTCAAGAAGCTGAGTTAGGAAATCTAATCCTGTTCCAGACTAGCAACAGTTGAGTGCCTAAAGGCAGTCTCACAACACACCATCTGATTAACTTAGAACAAATCTGGACAGCTTTCAGAGAATACACAATGAATTATTCTCAACCATGGGAGCAGAAAAGTAAAGAGAGAGGATGCTTACAAGGAAGATCAGAAATTAAAAAATTAATTGAAGAATCAGTTACTAAAAGTATTTCCCTTTGTAAAATGATTATTAATCAAAGCAAGAAAGAGTTTAAGGGAGAAAACATTAATTTTGACAAATCTCAGCGATGATCACATTAAAATGTTATAAAATTTTATTTATTAATTTATTTTTATTTTAGCTGGGATCAGGTTGGGAAAAACTTCCAAAACTCTTATTTGTCACTGTCAGATCAGGACTATATGACTCTAAGAAAAATGCAGCAAAGATAACAACATAAATATTTAAGTTTCCCTAAAGCAAATTTTTACATCTTTTTCACTAATCTTCTCTGTGTCATTGTGAGGAGTAAAACAGCATCCTGGTATCAAACACCTACATACATTGACAGGTAGAGAACACCTGCATCCACAAAAATTTTACCATATGATGTAATCACCCCGCAAAGTTCTAGGGAGCTTCTGCTCAACCACCCACCATTCACCACTGTTAACAACCATACCACAGGTTAAACAAATGCCTCCAAGAAGCAGAGACGCCATTACAAACATTTGAGAGAAGTTTTCCCTGGAGGCATTCTTGAGATAGTTCTTGCAGAGATGACTTTTGAAGTTTTTCTGCAAAAATGAAGGAAGGTGTTGGTCCATCTCTACTTCTTCTTGAGAACCACTACTTTCAACGCAGTGATAAACCATCCATGCTAGGTAGCATGGATGGAATTTATCATCATAATGCTAAAGAACATATTTTAATCCAGACTGCACCAAACCAAGATGGCAGATTGCTTTTCTGTTTCCCAGTGAAATATCCTCTGTTTTTTTTCCATTTTCAGGCTGCAAAAGCTGTCATAATATCAATAAAATTGGTACATCACTAGAAAGTCACAGTTCACAATCTCTGCTTCATATGTGCAACATGTTGCCACAAGACTTTCTGATATTGCCTCTTGATACAGTAAATTAAAAACTTAAAACCAAGGCCAGCAGAGAGAGCAAACCTGTCCACAAAATGCAAGTTGCTCCTCTGGGGACCACTGTTCTAGAGTACTGTGCAAATATCCTCAACAAATCACAGCTTAAATATCAGTTTGTTTGCCAAGTGATTCTCCCAACTCCCTGCTTACAGCCATGAGAAAACATTTTATTTATTAATTATTATTTGTAATTTGGGAAAACAAATGGCTGTATTCCCAGTCAGTCAACTCTCCTACACACATATGTGCATTCCAGGAGCACAAGCTTTACCTCTGGCTTAGAGAGGTATTTTTTCCCTGAGATCCTTCATTAAAACATTAGCAGCACATTACAGCGTAGCAGGTGCACAGACCCCATAGCCAAATGTTACTTGTTAACTGTGGTGCAACATTATATGGCCATAAATGTCTAGGTATTAATCACATGTTTTGATTTGTATCCAAAATGTGATTTATGCACTGGATTTCTAAGACTGTATGTTAAACTAAGAAGGAAGAGTGAAGGAATTCAGTTCAGTCAGGCAGCTGAAACACTCTCTGCCGTGAAGTGGATGTACCTGTAAGCAGGCAGGGCAGGGACTGGGAGAGAAACTGGAATCAACCACAGCAGCAATGGGAGAGAGAAGAGAAACAGAAGCCATCTTGGACAAATTTAACTTTTTTCCCTTGCTAAGGAAAAGAATGTAACAACACTGCAGGGTTCAGAGCGTAAGGAAAAATACAAGTAAACAACCTTCCCAAACCCAATTTCCTTTCAAATAAAAGAAGAGAGGTGTTCCCACAAGAAGGGGAGGTCCTCCACTATATTCAAAACATGGTTTGGCAACAATATAGTAGTCTGTTAGTTATATGCTAATTTATATATGATTCTGAGAGGAATCACTGACTGGCAGAAGGTCTGTAGTCCAGTTTCACTAAGTCTCTCTGCAGTGCTATTTATTTTACTAAAAACACACTGTGCTGCCATGAGGGTCAGCAGTAGAAATTTTGTTGTCACTGCTTATACCACCTGATAAAGTGGTGACCCCTTGGCTCTCCTGAGTTGCTTAGTTGTGTCAATGAAAACAGTACAGATCAAGCTTCAAGCACAGCAGCCCACATGGGACATGGATGCATTACGAAGCATGCTAAGCAAAGCTGCAGAAAAGTCAAAGAGGAAAGCCCAGAGAAAGATGTTTCTTTTCAAGCAATTGTGGCTTGATGGTTTCCTCTAATTTTAGGAGAAAGTCCCATATGATGTGGCCTGTAGCAAAGCTCAGGAATAGATGAGGATACTCAGATGGATTTTTGCAAAATCTTCCCTTCATTATTCTTTTGAACTTCCTAAATTCATACTTTGGCCTAAGGACAGTATTGAAAAGGTTATTCATGAAACCAAGTCATAGCAGTACTTGCATCCCATCTGCACATGCAATATGGTAAATAACTGGCAACTGAGCTCCAAATCCACAGGAAAAAAAAAGCATAAGATTTCACCCCAAAAGAAATATCTGAAACAATGTACTTCAAAACACCTGAAACAGAGTAGGTGAATCCAGTTTCTCATGGAGATATCCAAGGACTCACTGAACTGCATCTCACTGCCTAAAGACCTTTAAGTTTCCAAGGGATTCACTGTTATGCTCTACTCCTCATCTTTCATTCAGAATCCTATTTCCTGGCACTGATTTTACCTTCATCCACCTTTGCAATGATTTGCTGTGCTTTCTGTTATAAGGGATGAACCCTATTGCTGGCCTAAGGTATTACCCAGGATAAGGCATAACATATGCAAGATATGGTATATCCTTCATCCTTGACTTCCACCTTCCCCACTCTGACATTCACTCTCTCCCATAATTTCCAAGTCCAGTTAAGCAAATCACAATAATCAATTATGATCAATGAATTTTTTTATCTATGACCTCCCTTTCGTGTGCATGTTGTGTCCTATTAGCTAATGCCACACAATTAATTTCTTCTTGATAATCCTTTTGTGCTCAACAAGTAGTCATAGTTATGTCCAACCCATCTTTTCAACGTAAACCTTGCTCTAACATGGGAATGAAATCACTACAGATCTATTATTTCTCGGAACAGGATATTTCATTTGCATAAAATATTCTGCACTTGACACAGTGCCAGGAAGAAACACCTAATGTCCATTCTTCACTGTACTCTTGCTGTGGCCTTAGGAACAGGAGGAATCGCCGTGTTAGTCTCATGCCTATTACTCCTGAGTTCCCCACTTCTTAGTCCCATCTGTGATTTATACTCCCATGACTCTCTGAGAGCCCTGTCAAGTCAGTGACCAAGATAATGGACAAAAAGGAATTTCTTACATGATGTAATTTCACATTAAACAGAATGGTTCACAGGTTGTAATAGAAGGTCAATAGCGGATATTATAACCCCTAAATTGGTTGGAAAAAAATGGTTATTTGAATCAAAACCTAAATAAAGTTCCATACAAGTCAAGATAGCTGAAGGGAAGTGTCTCCATGCGTGTCAGTGATATGCCTGGTGTAATAACCTCAAAGGAAGGCAGATCCCAACCTTGTTCATTTTCATAGCAGCAGGACTTACTGGCAGGGAATGGCATTAGCACTGTCTTCAAATGTACAATGTCTCCTTTTACTTTTAAGTTGGATGGCTATATTCCAAAGTAAAAAAAAATATCTAAATGTCATTAGTCCAATGGGAATGCAGAAAATGTACATTTTGGAGACAGATCAACCTGTTAAGCAGGAAAAGGAGACCAAGAAGAAATTAATTAATTGAATGGATTCACGAGTCCCTCATTTGTTATTAATAAAGCACTGAGGAATAAAATGTTGATGAGACACAGTCATTCACCTTGGATCAGTATGCAAAAAGAAAATTCAGTGCACTGTAGATAGTTATCAAGGCCATATGCACAGCTTTTTGTACTGAGTTATGGATGTTATGTTAAATGGTAGACTCAACATTGTATGCATATACTTTGCCTAGGGATGAATTTCACCCTAGGAAAAAAACCCAATAAGGCAAATTTTAGAGAAGAGAGCCGATTTAATACAATGTATAGCATGTAGTCACTAATGGACTTTTAGTTATTCCCAAAGATAACTGACCCCATAAAGGGTTTTAAGTAATTCTTAACATTATTTTCATACACCTCAATCAGTCTCTTAAAACTATTTCTATATTTCTTCATATTACAGAGCTATATGCATCTTAGAATGTTACACAATTACATACACACATTTTCTGCTTTCATGGGTGAAAGTGTCCTGTGGTAATGACAACCATGGTATTGAATTTTCCTATTTAAGAAGTCTAATGCATTTTGCCTCAGCTTTTAGGTCTTCTTTTCTTGTTAGGCATGATTTTCTGTTATTTATATCATTCTGGCTGTTGATTTTTGTCTCTTATCAAATACTACCAAAATTAATATGATTTTAGCCATTGTAGGTGCAGCCAAGGCCTGCTCTCACCCCATAGTGTCCATCTGCAAGATCTTCTGCAGTCCATTCTCTGAAGAAAACAGAAGTTATAATTTATTGATTTGCTAAAACTTGCTTAAGTTACTTGAAACTGCCAAGGAGTGAAATCTACTCTTGAACATGAGGCCAGGAACAAGGCCTAAGAAGTGCTTAAACCCATTTTGAGGATATAAAAGTGATTGAAGTGGTTACACAGGATTGGTGCTAGTACTTCATACAGGAGAGGAGCTGACCATGTGTGAGCACTTCAGGAAATCACACCAGGTTCTGATTTCCCCCCAAATTTCAGCAACTACACTAATAATTCTACCAGGCCATCACAGTCATGCTACTGCTCAGGACTGTTTTGCTTTGTCTAAGTAATTACAGAGGGATAAAACCACTCTAGGTCATGGTAGAAGCTCAAGTCATTAGAAATACCTCCTCACATCTTTAGTGCCATGAGTATTCCAAAGGGAAAAAAAGCCTCAAGGCAATTTTAGAAAAAGGAAAGAAGGGATAGTTTCATCTATTCCACTTCTAATACAGATTTAAAGAGTGCTCTGCTTTTTGCCTTTACTTGAAACCAGATCTCCCATATATCCCTGAAGATATGCCATGTGCTGTGACTGGTTAGGACCAAGCCTGCTAGTCTAGAAAAGCACTTTTTTTGTTCACTAAGTGACCCCAGACTGTATTGAGTTGCAAAAATAAGAAATGGGGCAAGAGGTTTCTTTCCAGCACAGATAAAACTCAGAAGCTTCATTGCATCTGTTTACTGCTTTATTTCTGCATTTCTAAATCACTGGCAAATTTAAAGAAGGACCAGCTAGTATTGGAAGAGATCCTGAATAGTCAGCAGTAGTTTAGTGAGATCATTCAGGCCACAAAGCCTTGCCAGAATTGCTCCTCCCTCAGAAATTTTTGAATCTATATTTAAACATACTTGATCTGGTCACAAGAGATGTGATAGGGCTGACAGCGAGGGAAGAGGGGCAAGGAGGAAATTAGGGTTTCCAACAGAAGGGGGGGTGGAACAGCACTTCTAGAAAATCTGGGCTCTTTGGACATAATTGTCTGGCAATGCATAGGTATTACTAAAACCCAGGATTATTTCCAATACTACATCATCATATCCACTACTACTGTCTGCCAGAGTGTTAGTAGTAAATCTGAAGAGCCAGGAAAATAAGTGGAGCCTGTCTGCCTGCAATGAGGGTCTGGCCTCTGTGCTGCAGCAGTCAATGCCTTTCTCAGAGAATCAAATTATCTGCTAAATGTCTAAAATATTCCTGAGACAATAAATGCGCTTTGCTAAATTTTCTGGGGGTGTAAGGTGGGAGAAGTCTGCGATTTGAAGAGCGGAACATTTACAGGTATAAATGGAAAGCGAAGCACTCCTGGAAGCAAAAGGCCTTGTTGGCATCACTACACTGGCTTCACCAGCAGCCAGTCCCAACCTGGCAAAAGCACACTTTGTGCTTTCCTTTCTCCTCCGGCATAATAAAACTGCTGTAAGATTTGGGAGAAACTCTTTCCACTTGAGTCTATCTAAGGCTGGAACATATCAAGTCAAGACCTTAGGGGTGAGAAAACCAATGCACCTCAGCCAACACTAGAAAAAATTGCCTGTAGGAAGGATGCTCAAGAAGAGGATGAAGTGACAGGCATATAAAATCTGGTGGGTTTTGGGTAAAGGAGGGAAAGCAAAGCTCAGACTGAAGGCAATCCCACAGGCTTGTGTGTTCAAAGAAGAGATACACCAGTTTCCGAAGTGTAGCTGTGAAGCAAACAATTTTTTAATTTTTAACGAGGAGCATTTTGCCATCCAATCAGAAGATCTTTCTTACGTCATAGCAGCACCACTGGAAGAGAGATTGGAACAAATTTAACCCAAAGTAAGCCTACTCTAGCCTTTGTTTAGGTTGTTCTATAGGCCAAATGGGGCCTTATTATGTCATCAGTTTTAATCACAATTTTCCATCAATCTCAATGGGAAGTTTTGGTTTAAAATAAATGTAACTCCATTGCCTCTGCATAGTGCAGTTGAAAGTGTAAAGGTACTGAAGAGGACACCAGTTGTCTTGGTAGGAACCACCTGAAACTCTATAACATACCATTAGTAGGTGCTGGTAACTGCAGGGGTCATGTGGGCAGTTCAAGCCACTATTTTCCTAGAACATAGATAATATAAGAGAGGCCTGTCTTTGGAATCCATAATGTACCGGTTTTCTCTGGGATAAAGGTAATTTTCTTCATACTAGCTGGCATGGTGTTTGTTTTGCATCTATGATGAAAAAAGAGTTGATAACACAATAACACTAATGTGAGCTATAGCTGAGCAGTGCTTACACTGTCAAGGCCTTTTCTGCTACTCATGCCACCTCACCAGAGAACAGGCTTCTGGGAGTGCACAAGAGGTTGAGAGACAGCTTCCCAGCTGACCAAAGGGATGTCCCATGCCATATGGCCTTGTGCTCAGCAATAAAAGCTGGGGAAGAAGTTTTCCAGGGCTGCAGTTGCTCAGGAACTGCCTGGGCATCAGTCAGCTGGCATAAGAACAATTGTGGGTCAGTTTGCATCCCTTGTTTTTCTTGGTTTTTTCTTTGCTTCTTCTGTTTTTCTGTTGTCTTTTTTTGTTGCTGTTTCTTGGGGTTTTTTTAACAACTCTGAAGTCAACTCACAAATTTTCACACTTGTACTCTTCTGTTCCCAACCTTCATCCCACTAGGATGTGATGTGAGCAAGCAGCTGTGTGGGACTGAGTTGCACACCAGGGTTAACCCACAACATGTGTCTAGGTCTGTCACTGGGCTCCCGGAGCATTCCCAAGGGAGCCTCTTGGGGCAAGGACGAGCCCCTCCCTGTAACAGGCGTGCTCTAAATGTACAGCACTGTTCCCAACATTCAGAGTAGAACAGTCTTTCACAAGTCCAGGACTTCTCTTTCAGTTTCCAGGCTCAACTTCTTCCCATTCCTTTTTTTCTCTTTGCACACTGATATCATACTTAACTCAAACAGCTCATCTTCCTTATTAGTGTTTGTCCTCCTTCACTCAGGAAACAATTTCATTTCTTGAGCTCTCTGTGAAGGCCAAGCAAACCAAGGCCCTCCGGCTTCCTCTCATTTCACATACTTTTCCTGCTCCCAACCACCCTAGTAGCCATCCTCTGAAATCTATACTCACTTTTTTTAAATGAGACACCACAACTGCATGCAAGACTCTGTATGAAGTTATCTGCCTGAATACTCTTATGAAAGCTAGTAAAATTACACATGCAGGAATTTTTACTGCAGTAAAAATCATAGCCATAAAAAGCAGGTCTTTCATATCTTTTCTTAGTATGGCTGATATTTAATATATGAATGATGGCAGACATATGAAAGAAAAAGTAGGTGACTGAAACCTGGAACTACAAGGAAGGTTTTAATAAGTATTTTTCTTGGTATAATTGCAGTGAATATTAACTAACAGTTATACTTCCTCATAGCAAAAAAATTCAAATAAGCCTAAAATAGAACCTTTCACTGAGAGAATGTTAGTCATAGAACAGAGTAGGATTCTTGGGAATTTTGTATGCCATCAGTGAAGAGACTTGCAGGAAAAGTATGAGATGAATGGGCTGTGGAGAACCACAATTCCATGACAGTTCCATGCAATTAAAGCCTAATAAAGCCCTTTTGAGAAGCCTCTATCAACACACCGGAAGTCCCTTTTTCAGAGAAAAACACTAAAACATCTCATACGTGTGTGAACACTTTGCTCAGCCCCTTAACATACCACATTACCACTTGCTAGTAAGTAACCATAAGAAAAGAATAGGAAAATTTCCCCCTCTTACAAAAATTCTGAAGTTTTTCTTTGAAAATACAAAAAAAACCAAAAAAGAAGCAAAAACCAAATCCCACACAAACCACCAAAACCCCCAACCACAACACAACAACGAAATAAAAAAAGACCTCTTACCACCTCCACAGTCTCCAGCTGCAGCATTCAGCCAAGAAGTGTCTGTGCTTACTCCAGCCCATAGTCTCCCTTGCCATACTGCAGGGTCAATGCAATGCTGCCTACCTTCTCCAAGGAAGTCTCACAGCAACTTCTCAGCAAACATTTCTCTCCAGAGCTGAGCATTGAAGAGTGAGCCTGTCCTCTGAGTCAGAGAAGGTGATTATACCCTGATTTCATTCAGTGAGAGCAGGGGCTTAATGTTTCTCACTTCACTGGTGTAGCCTATGAACACCAGATCATGGGGCTCATAGGGGCGTTAGCTTCTCTAAAGTGAAGTTCTGGAGCCAGAAACTTTTCCTAACAAAATCTTCTTGATTTGGCTATACTTTCTGTCTCCAAAGTGTGTTTTCAGTGAAATGACATATTTCAATGAAAGTATTTTTATTGAAAGGATTTGATGGTAATCTTTGATAAGCATGTTGAACCATGGATTGTGCTCCCATATAGAAGAAGCTGAAGGACCCAACATGTTTTGTGCCTACAAGCTGAAAGGAGATCTCCAGCCACATCTTACCCTACTCTCAGTTACTATCATTCTTTGCTGACCTTCTCCATCAGATTCATGCAAAGCATTGGCTTTAGCAGAAGCCAAGGAAAAGTCTGGAGTTCTGTGTGAGATTTCACTACCTTAATTCAAGATGACTGACCCTTGTTCTAGACAAGTTCTAGAACAACCCTTTTTACAGGGTTTTCTCCCTCTGCTACCCCTCTTCATGTAGGACAGCCCTAGATCTCCTCCAGCTGGACAGTTTTCCTGTCTGGTTTGTGCAAGAGGAGAGACTATGGCCTTGCCTGATCTGAGACTGCTTTCTTCCCAAGAACAATTCTGTCTGTCCCTCTCATGAACTATATAAGCTTGCAGTTTCTCTGAGAAGCCCTGGCCACCACAACTTGATTTTCTGTTTATGGTATTTGTTGCAAATGTTATTCCTAAATCTTCATTTCTTTCAGTAGCCCACAAACTTGATGATAGCACAAGTCCAGTCATTCTTTCTAGTTAAATACATTTTGGACCTGAACAGTTTCTCTTGTAGAAACAGAGACTCACAACCTTTTGAGGATGCACTTGATGCCTACTACTAAAGCTTAGGGGTTAAGACTTTGTGGAAAACACCTGCCAACTCAGCTCCCAGTGCTACTTACATAAATATGCTTTTGTTCTTAGAATATGTTACGCCAGGTTTCATAAAAGCACCCATGTACTGCTATAAAAGATTTAAAAGATATAAATAATAACCTAGGAGCCATTTAAAGTTAGGATCAGCAAATTTCAAGGAAGGGATCAACCAACTTTGGTAATTTAACAACTGTTTAAAATACATTAGCAATATCTGGTTTAATCTTATGGTAATTTATAAGCTATGAGGTTTTGTAAAAAAAAAGTCACAGTAATACAGGTACACGATAAATTAAGTACAAGCCTACAAGTGAGTTTTTTAAAGAAAAAGCCTATCATTCCACAGGAATGCTAAAGACACATGAGCATGCACATAAACAAACAAATGAACACACAAAAATATGTATATAAGCATTTCAAATAGCTGTATAGAGTTGGTTGGAAAGGAGCAGGTATATTTGATTTGTCCCTTATATTTCTATTCTGTGCAACAGCATTAATGAATTCAGGTCCTCAGAATAATCTCACAGGCAGTGAGATTATTTCATGCTTGAAAAACAATACAGCAAGCCCACAGTATCCCCACTTGAGGAAGACATGTAAGGAACTGATTCATTGTATGCATACCTTGTGTCTTGTTGCATATGTATTTCATTATGTTGTGTCTGGGGTTCAGCAGTTTTTTCAGCTTTTCTTACATGCGTTGCTGCCACTAAGGCAAGGAGATGAAGTGAGAGCTGTTCACCCCCCTACCTGAACTTGGGCAGGACCAGTTGTCCAGCAAGGTTAAAATCCTTTAACAAAGAAAATACAGTATAAGGAATCTTTTGAAAACATAGCAGGGTGACCATACACCTCGTGCTCCCCACTAAAAGAAACAATGCTTGTTGTTTTTCAACACCCTGCTGTCACTTTGAAGCCAAAGCCCTCATCAGGAAAGCTAATCAAGACATGTCTGTCTGCACAAGGGGAGAAGAGCTGGCCTTCTGCTCTGGGAAGGAGTGGAGGCTGGGCTGGTACCTGAGAGGAAGCCTCAGGTAGATCTAAGAGTGCCATGCTCTCATATGCTACTGGGTAACACAGGGCCAGGTGTGCCCCACAAGACTGGGCAAGCCCCTGTGCCCAGGGTCTGCTACACAGCACAGACTTTTCTTGTCACCCTCCTGCCAGTGGCAGCCAACACGGCACAAACCAGCCAGCATGGCTTCTGCTTTGAACAGTGGTTCCATACATGGGCATTTTCATGATTGTTCTTCAAAAGTCTCCACATAAGAATAAAACTTACTGAAGTCTAACAAAACTTACTGAAACTTACATAAAGGTTCATGGAATAAATCATGCTCTTCAGTTTTAAATTCTGTTTTGAAAGTCCATTCTTGCAGGGCTTTATTTTACAAATAACGCTGAAGCTAAATCTATTCTTTCAATATAACTGGTGTTTGTGATTTAAGTAATCAAATAGGATCCTTAGCATCAGGAACCATGAAATCTAGACCTACTTAGACCCACTTCTGCCTAAACCAACAAGGGGTGAAACAGGAAAGGTGATGCTCAAAGAATAATTTTAAAATGTAGATTTCTTCAAAGTTCTTTGAAATACCCCATTGTCCCAGTCTTGGCTATGTTTGCCAAGTCTTTCCACAACACAAGAGGTTAATTTGTATTCTGTGGATAACAAAAACAGCAAGCAAGGTAATATAAAACTCACATTATACAAATGGGCTTGGGGAGGAATATCAATATTATTAAAGGAAGGACTTGCCTTGCATTATATGTTTTCCATTAAAAAAATCCTTCACATAATTCTGCTGAGTTCTAGTGCTCTGGCAATATAAAATATCTTTCCCTCACTTTCAAAAAAAGTCAAAGAGGCAAGACCAAGACTATGTTATTAACAAAGTCATACAATGTCAATAAGAATAGAAGATAGTAAAGAGAGTAATAAAAGTGCAAAACTCATAGTGCACATTTCACAGCTTTTAAATATACAGATTTGCAAGGGAATATAATATTCCTGAAAAGAAGATAGGCATAGGTTTGTTTTTTGTGAAACTCAGACTGCTGAGAACATCTTAGGATTGAACCCCTGCATTCAGGAAGACATAGAAGAAGTTGTCTGACACAGCTAGCCTCCTTCCAACCTGACCTAGAAAAACCCATGCAGTTTTTGTTCTGACTCTCTCTGGAGAAGAGTCTGCCAATTGTACCAGACTGCAAGGGGGTTTAATGATGTGGACAAATGGGCCTTTTATTTCTCCTGTGCTCGTCTGGGAAAATTTGGAAACCACACATTGTAGTACCTTTCAGTGTTTCCAAAAACTGAATAGGGAGATTTCCAAGGTGTACAGTAAGTTGCCAGAGGTTCAGCAACAAGACAAAACCTTGCAGCTTGTTATTGATAGTTCGCCTGCACATACAAAAGAAATGGTGCTTTATAAATACCTTTGAAAATTCAGGAAAACTGAATATGATTATAGAAGTAAAATTTTTACCAGATGTATTCATAGTCTAAAAAGACTACAAATGTAAGAAATAACTTAAATTATTTCATAAAGTATCCCAGGTAGAATACAGAGATGTTTCCAAAAGAGACTGAACTCCATCCTCCCTTTCCCACATCCATTGTTTTCCATATTTGCCCATGAATCATTTGATTGCCCTTTTCGCTCCCAAATAATACAAAATATCTTTTCCCAAATTTAGCAGCATAAGTTAGACAAGAAATAGAGAAAGGCAGAACCCAAAGGAACTCCTGTAATTTCTATAAATAATCTTCTACAAAAGATAAGAGCTTATGAACTGAAAGGATGATAGTGTCTATTCCCAAGCAGTTTTCTGGTCAATACCAGTGTACACGTCATCTTCTCATAATGAATAGTCCTCCAACCAAATAATTGTTCCAAATACTGTTTTTACAATTTGCAAATTACTTTGTGAAATTTTCTCTCTGTTGTAACAGGAGCTGTGCTTAATCCTCTTTGTAGTTGATAATCACATTTCCCATTAAAGTAATCTTCTCTCATACCCATAGGACAAGCTGGAAAGGAAGATTTCACAAGGGCATGTAGTGATAGGACAAGGTGTAATGGCTTTAAACTGAAAGAGAGTAGGTTTAGATTAGATATTAGGAAAAAATTCTTTACTATAAGGGTGTTAAGGCACTGGCACATCTTGCCCAGAGAGGCTGTAGATGCTTCATCCCTGAAAATGTTCAAGGCCAGGCTGGATTGGGCTATGAACAACCTGGTCTGCTGCAGGTGTCCCTGCCCGGTGCAGGGGTTTGGGACCAGAGGAACTTTAATGTCCCTTCCAATGCAAACCATTCTGTGATTCTAAGACAAATAAGCATGAAGTCATTCAGGTCTATTTTCACAATCTGGAGGACCCTTGCTGTTTATAACAGTCAGAACTGTCTCATCAGAAGTCCTCTCATGTCTAAATACACCCTTGCCATTCAACAGCCAGTTAGACAGGACACAGGAAAGGGAACTCAGCTCATTCGAACTTCAAGTATTCCCTTAAGCCTTATTTCTTAAATTTTAATGTTAAGTAAGTGGATTTTTATGAATGGTAACTAGGAATGGCATAGTTCTTCTTGTCCTTCTATTCTCTCTCCTGTCTCTCCCTCCGCATGAAATTCTGCTAGGGAATATACTCTCCTGGAAGAAAGATGGATTCAGAGATTCAGTAACCTTTTTCAAATCACATCTTGTCTGAGTTCATAGCTTCTTGCATATATGCACACACATTCTCTTCCTGGGTTCCTGTTTTTGCTCCAGTTTTCCTCCTCTCTATACCATAGTTCCTCATCCATGGAGCACCAAAAAATTTTATTTCTTTGAGAATCTTTGATTGGCCTCTGTATGAAAACACCTGTTTTGCAAATAAAAGGTACAAAACTGATTTTATCATTAGTCCTGTTGCTTTCCTTGAGGCCATCACTACACAGGATAGGGATCCACATATGATAATGCTGACATACAAATCTACAACTGAACTGTCTAAAGACAATCTCCAAACACTACTCCAGTGATTAATCAACTGTGCACTCACACAGAAATATTTGATGTACTGCTCTACTCACCAAAGTCTCTTATTGTAAAGTCAAAGGTTATTTGGAATTTATCCGTCACCACCAGGCTGGAGCTCGCTATTATTAAGCAAAATTCAACCTGGAGGGCAGTGAAACTGTACAAGGAATATGGAGTGTTTTGAATCATAAAAATACTAAAAAGTAGGTTTGGGACTTAGATTTAGGGAAGATTCTATCAATATTTCAAATTAGCTCCCCACAGTCATGAGCACCCAGTACATGTGTAGTCCAGAGGGATCACAAGAATATCTGTTCCTACTGTCTCTTTACACCACATATCCTAATGTCTTATAAAACATCTGAAGAAGGCCAGAAATTTACTGCTATAAATTTCCATGGAAATGTTACCATCATGATGGATTCCTATAATAGAACAAAATTTTCCTTTCTATTGTCTTTCTTCAGATGAACTATTGTTTGAAAACTTGCTGATACATCTTGAGCTCATGGAAAGGAAAGAAATGAAAGACAGACAAATACTAGGATTATACCACAAAGATAGACTCAAAAAAGCAGTAAAATTCACACTAAAACTGAGAATCTCTTTCTTTTACTGTGGAAGAATCACCATATTTTTCCTAGTATTCTTTATATATACCTGGGAAACAAGTGCACTTTTAATACCTGACAGGAAAAAAAAATCACTCAATGAAAATTTCCAAAATAAAATAATTATCTCTCCTTATTGATTCTGAAAGGAAGTTATAAATACATCTGGCCTTATGATTATGAACTATACATTTCAAAAGATTTCTCAATTTCTATGAAGTACAAGGACTGTATATTCACTGAAGATCAGAAGTATTTCAGAGTCCAAGGCCCCTTAGTGACTAGGGATTACACTTGTAGCCCAGCTCTTACAATACTCAGGCACCTGTGTTTCTTTCCCAAAGTAGCTGGAAGCTGCCTACCTGATACCGGGACTCTGGTCCTGTGAGGAATGCATTGTCCTGCAGATTGCACACAGAGAGGAAGTCTTACCATGGAAATCATTAAAAATGTTGGGTTTTGAAGACCCAGACAGTGACTGAAGCTACATGTTTGTGTATAGCTTCTCATCTTTCAGCTTACACAAGTCTTCCAGCTGCAGTTGCACAAGACAACACGTTTGACAGGACAAGAGAATGTCACTGCCATAAAATGCGAGCCTTTAACATCACTGGTTTTCATTCTTGCCATAAATGAGACCAGAAATCAGCAGGAAACCAATGTTCCCACTGAGACCGACTTTGAAGCCGCACATCAACCTGATGGATCTAACTATTATTATCAGTATTATTCCTTGTAACTGGAAGAATCAAGAAAATCACTACCTGGGCTCCTGATCCCTCTCCCAGTCGTTTCAGGGCCCCAAAGCCTCCTTCGATAGCCCTCAGCCTTCTTTTTGTTACTTCTTCCCTGCCCGTTTAAACAAGCAACAGTGGATAGTATTCAGAGGGCCTTACTAGACTGGAAAGTTTTCCAGTAATATCCCTTCTCTGAGCCCCTGGTAGACAGCAAGTTGGGTCCAGTCTGAATATCAGGACCTCTGCTCCTCTTAGAAGGGAGTCTCCTATAACAACTACCCTTCTTCTCCTGTTAACAGAGGAGGTCTGGATGCAGGGTACAGGTGGTATTGTTTTAGGAAGCCCCACTGTCTCAGAAGGACCTTCTCTCACCTCATCTGTTGTCTGGCCTTCTAGCTCCAGAGCCTCAGACCTGTTGTAGCAGGTATCAGTCCCACTTACCAAATTCTGAAGAGGAGGAACCTTCCTCCTGCTATGTGCAGTGACTGCTTCCAGCCCTCATCTTTAACAGATCCTTGACTAATAGTGCTTTGACTAATTACCTGCAGGGTTCTGAGTCCATCTCCTTCTGCACTGTGATGCAGGTTCAGAACTAGAAGGGATGCTAAGAGTTTACAGACAATACAAAACTGTGAGGGGCTGTTCACTCTCTCAAAGACAAGGAGGCCCTGCAAGACACCTCAACAAATTAGAGGACTGGGAAATCACAAAAAATACAAAGTTCAAAAAGATCAAGTGAAAGATTCCGCACCCTGGACACAGCAATGTACAGACACACTGGGGAATGAGATGCTGGAAAGCAGTGCCATGGAAAGGGACCTAGGGGTTCTGGTCAATGCAAGTTGAACCTGAGTCAGCAGTGCCCTGGCAGCCAGGAGGGCCAGGTGTGTCCTGCGGGGCATCAGGCACAGCATCACCAGCCAGGCAAAGGAGGGGATTGTCCTGCTCTGCTCTGCACTGGGGCAGCCTCACCTTGAGTGCTGAGGGCAGTTCTGGGTGCCACAATATAAAATATTAAACTATTAGAGTGTCCAAAGCAGGGCAATGAAGATAGTGAAGGGTCTTAAGTGGAAGTTGTATGAGGACCAGCTGAGGTCCCTTGGTCTGTTCAGCCTGGAGAAGAGGAGTCTGAAGGGAGACATCATTGCAGTCACAACTTCCTCATGAGGGGAAGAGAAGGGGCAGGCACTGATCTCTTCCTTGTGACAGGACTAGTGACAGAACCCAAGGGAGCAGTCTGAAGTTGTATCAGGGGAGGCTTGTGTTTGATATTAGAAAAAGATTATTCACCCAGAGGGTGTTTGGACACTGGAACAGGCTCCCCAGGGAAGTGGTCACAGCACGAGCCTGCCAGAGTTCAAGGATAATTTGGACAGTGCTCTCAGGCACAAGGTATGACTCTTGGAGCTGTTCTGTGCAGAGCCTGGAGTTGTGCTTGATGATCCTTCTTGGTCCCTTCCAACTTACCTTATTCTGTGATTCTGTGTTTCAGTGAGCACATAAATAACTAAATGATTTCCTAAATAGTGAAACTTACCGTCTTGAAAAATTCTGCAGTGTCCACCAGTCTTCTTTGGCTTTTACAACCTTGATATTGAAATTGAGTCCAAGGCAGATAATTTGGGAACCCCAAGAAATTAATCTTCAAGCTGTCGCCGCCCAGTTTAGCCCCAGGAGCGGCAATGGATCCTTGACAGCAGGGTGACAAGGACTTGTGACATCGCCTGCCTTCAGGAACGTCAACTAACATTGGCAATGAAGAAGTGGGAATGACAAAGTAAACCCAGAAATCAAAACTTTAATAATGTACGAATAAAGGGATAAGCCCTATGCAATGTATGGCTGCTTCAAAGAACTTGAAATGGGGAAAACTTGACAATATATACAGTGCTGGCTCAGGGCAGGGAACCAGTGAAAAACAAGAACTACAAACATTATCTTATATGGAGAACATAACTAACCAAGGCTAACAAGAACTCAGAACATCACCTTATTTGGCATTAACATATTAATCTTGCCCATGATTCCATGCAGCTCTCCATAACTTAGCTAGATATAATCCTCCTTAGCATCCTGTTTCCCATGGTCTCAGATTGATGCCTCCTGTGTATTCAGTCAAGGCCAAGTCACTGTCCATCCCAGCCAGTCCAACTCCCACATCAAGTCATCAGTTCAAACATGAGGACAATGATGAGCTGAAAAATACCATATGAAATGAGTTATTGCTCTTACTCATTTTCTTATTTATGAAGTGCTTTAAGTGAGAGAATCATTAGGAAAATCCGTATGAAGTTACCATACTTTTATTATACTCTCAGAATAAATGTTTAAGACCTAAGGAATCTTTACCATCTGGAAAGTACCTCTTGAAAAGTGGTAAGACAGTGGAAAAAAATCACAGAATCACAGAATATGCTGAGTTGGAGGGGATCCACAAGGGTCATTGAGTCCAACTCCTTGATCTGCACAGGTCCATTTCTGAACTGAGGATATTTTAAGTGAAGAGCTAGAAGGAGCCACTAGTGAGACATGTTATGCCTACCTGTCTGTTTTCCTACAAAATGTACTTTTCTTGAAATGAAAGAAAAGTTTTGATTTTATGGAATTTGAATTCATATGGCCTAGTGATTTGCCATCACGAAATATGTGCTTCTATCCTAACACTTTATGTGATAATTTTAAGACTAATAGAATATTATTTTAGATATGACAATTTGGTAACGTTTTGTTTGAGTTAAAAAAAATTCACTCTGCTCAGTTTTGAAATTACAGAGTTGTTTCAATAGGTTGCCTCAAAGTTCTTTTAGTCTCTCTTCCATATAGATTGTAGTTGCTCATCTACACATTCCCAAGCCTTAAAAATAACTCAGAATATGTATAGGGCCGTAGAACCAAGACAGCTCAATTCTGTTTCATTGTCAACAATTTCACTTTCATCACAGGGAGAACTATAGGTCTAAAAGCTAATAACACAGAGGTTATTTACATGGACATCTTGCTGGGACCAGGAAAATTGTGCTTACATGAAAAGTCTGTTTTTCCTAAGGTCCAACATTAAAGTTCTGTTTGTCTATATTTTCTTTTCTTTTTTTTTTTTTTTTGTTTCCTTAAACCTCAGCAGAAAACAGGAACTCACTGTGAAAGTAATCCAAACAGATATCTTCAAAATCTTAATAGGCAAAGTGGATTGACCTCAGTTCATCTTCATGGAGCTTAGGACAAATTGATCAATTTACTTCCTACATAATTACCATTTGAATGTTGATTTTACCTTCCTAAGGTTAGTACATTAAAAAGCCTGTATTCAGGAATGCTAATGCAGTGCAGTTCTGCACACACATACAGGCTCACAAAAAACCACGATATATTCTTTATATAGACAAGCCTCAACTGATTCTGGATAATGAGGATTTACTCATTCTTTTCTTGAAGAATGAAAAAAGCCTAACAGAAATAAAACAGAGAAATGGATATAGTTAGAGCTCTGGAGGGAAAGACTTTATTTAGCATTTGGATTTTTGAGGTTAGGCATTAAGCTTCTATGGATGCAACAACTGCAATCCAAAGTTTATCTGTTTAAAATAAGCCCATGGAAGAAAGAAGGCAAGAAATTATTTATGTTTGAAAGAAGGGATCTAAAATAGGAAAATGAAAACAACATATAATTATTTCATAAATGCCGTAAGTTGCCTAGTAAAATTCCAGTGGAATACATTGAGCAGTAACTTTTGATGTTCACTTGCAAGACATGGCACTTTTTTTTGTTCTCCAAAGGAGTCAAACATTGAGGCAGGATACACACTCCAATGTGTATCTGTTCATTTCAGGGACGGTTGGGGTAACTTAACTGGTATGGTTAGAGTTTCCCAGGTGGATGAAAACTCAACAGTCCAGACTCTTAGCCATACCCAGGTAGGCACCATTCCCATAATTAACCTCCGTGACAGCCATTTTCTTTGTTGAGAAAAGCTTTCTCTGCTGCAGCACATGCTGACAGATCTCCTTCAGCATCTTAAAGGAAGAGGAGCAGAAGAATTTACTCTGGTTTGGCATCAGCTGAGAGCATCTGCCCCTCTGAATGTGCAGCAAATGAAGAATGTTAAAAATGTGTATCTCAGTTTAATGAGGAAATTATTCTTTTCTCTTCTGTATCCCTGTCTCAATTTCTCCCATTTCTTTTGGTATTAAAGGTTTTACCTTTTTTTCTTGCAACATTTTGCATTCTGATTCCTTTCTATGAATGTTGATTATATCTCTACATTATTATCACTTGGAATTTGTCTCTCCTGGAAATTCCCCATGACAACAAGCTGGGCTTGTTATAAAACCCTTTAATTAGTTTATAACCCAGGTAAGAGTCACTTAGGTTACTTACGTTCTCTGGTTTATTAAAAAACAGCTTAAGAAATACTGTTAATTACATATGTGTGCATATATATATATATATATATATATATATATACATATTTGGAAATTTCAAAGTTACTGTCCAAAATAGCTAAGTTAGGCACAAGACTCTGGCCAACTGGCATGCTTCAGTCCAACACCTCAGGGAGTGTGATCCAAGGCTGTTAATGCCCCATCACAGAGTTACTTCCATCACCGGGTGAACCATCTACAATGTGATTACAACTATAATCATTTTTCAGCACGGGTTTCTCTGAGGGTGCTAAGGGAACAGAAGCACTGATTCAAGTCACACACAAATTTCCACCAAATTTCGTGTTTGGCAGGGGTGCTGAGAACACCTCAAGTTTTCTGTCTTTGGTCACTGGCATGATTGAATTTACCAACACAGCACTGCCAGACACAAAATGATGCAACAAGAAGCTAACACATCACATTAGGTGAGTTCATTTTAATCGTGCTTCCTTTATACTATCCCGGCATCCTATCAGATCTGTTTTCATATAGCCAAACATCCCACGTGTATAAAATCTGTGAAATTTGGAGCAGACAGGTTGGTCGTAGTCCTAAGTAACACACTGAGTGAAAAATGCTGAGAGCCATTTATTTAGACAAATAGACTCCAAAGTGACATTTGTATTTTGCTATCGTTACTATAAATACTTTGTCTTTTTTAGGAAAGCTTTTCCTGGATGTTATTCTGAGAGGATCAGTCACAGTGCTTTTGACCTTTTACTGTACACTACTCCATTAACATCCTGTGGAGAAATTCTCCTCATACATGTAATTGATGCATTTTATGAGACACAAATCAAAATAGATAGTCAAAAAAAAGATAGTATGTGAGTTCAGGAAAAGCTGCCTGCCTGAGCACTTCGTTGGCATATTGCCTATAGTTGATAGTGTCAACTCAACATATGGCCCTTCAAATGCACTGATGAATCCTCTTATGGGAATAAAGTCAGACTTGTCTGTGAAATGTTTAAAGTTTCAGAGTCCAACAAATAAAGCAAGTTGGAACTCTAGCAAGGAGGAGACCTTACAGGCTTGTATGCAAACAATGTTGATTTCCACCACAAATATTTTTTAATAATTTCCATGGGCCCTTGTGAACAGCCTTGTACATGACCAGATAAATTGTTAAAATAGTTGCTACTTGAGCACAGCCAAACTATATTACAAGCTGATTTGGTTGGACAAGTATTGAACTTCAAAAAAAGACAGTTGTTAAGCTTGTTCTGCAGCCATAGATGTATCCTCAAATTAGAAAGAACTTGAAACAGTACAGAAAAGAAAGGATGGCAGAATTATGCAATTACAATTCTCATCTAACCTCCTGAACAAGATCCAACAACCACAAAGTGTCTGAAATTATATATTCAGTGCTCATATGTGGCAGTGATAGAGTAAAAGAATTTGTACTAGTTTGCCTTTCACATAGACATGCAAAACAAACATGATCTCCATGCCAAGAAGTACAAGGGTACAAGGCAAAGGACTAGAAACACAAAGTGAGACCTACTGCCTGCTCATCTGAACTAGGTAAAGTGATGGGCACATGACTCAAAGGGCATATAAATGTCTGAAATAATGACCCTTTTTAGTGTTGCTATTGCTGAAATTTAAAAAACACTGCTGCAAAAGGATTTCCTTTCCAGCATTTTTTGCCACTGCTTCTAGTGGCCCTCTCAGACAATGAATAAAACTTCAAGAAGTGTGGTCTGATGCACAAATGCTCTTGTTATCTTAAAGGGGTCAATGGTCAAAGGTGAAAAAAATTCATAGAGTAGTTATGATTAAAGGTAGGTTTTTATACGCTTTTGATAAAGACTTGTAAAACGGCCAAAAGAGATTCTGCAATTTTAATGTTAAGTGGCTTTTGTATTGGAAAAATGCCCAAGGCCCATGTCTAGCAGGGTCACTTACAAATGACTGATGGGAGATCAATACAGACAGAGTGGGGATGCAGCTTTGTCACTGGGAGATGTAGTTAGTATGTGATTAGCCTTAAGTAGCGTTGATGTGGATGTAGATGGGCAGTAAAGTGCTTAGTATCCAGTGAGCATGATAGCTGTTTGTACACAAAAGTTAATGAAAGAGGAAAACCACATTATCATTGAACACTCCAAGGGGCTTCCCACACCCATTCAGGGATTTTAGGAGCAGATCAGTCTGACAATGAGCTGTTTAGAGCCACCAGTCCCAAGAGCATTAACTGTGAATTTGGTTTTCTTCTATGAGGAGCAATCCCACAGGACTTGGTAAACCACCTAGTTAAGTTTTGTGTGCAACATGATTATAGGGGAACAAGTAGGCCACTTTGCCTTTCTGAGAGGCAGAAAATCCTCTAAAGTAAGCACAAATTCAAACTTAGTGGAGACAGGAAACAAGACAATACCTTGAGAAAGGTAACGTCCTCTGGCACTGACAATATATTATACTAAATCTTCTCTGTTCCTTAGTGTGGGGATTATTATGCTCAATCAGATCCAGAATATCTCACTAGGCATTCCACTTTTATTCCCTTTTTGTTCAGATGTGTAAACAGGGTAAACAAGGATTTTAAAATCCATTTGATTGCATTTTTGATACAGCATTTTTACCCAGGGATGTGGTAGAGTTCCTATGACTGGAAATTTTCAAGGTTCAATTGGACAGGGTGCTAGATCATCCCCTCGATTCTCTTTTCCATGAAAGTTTGGACCAGACAATCTTATGAGTTTCCCTCCAACCTGAGTTGCTCCATATTTCTGTGATGTTGCTAAGAAAAGAAATAGGACCTTCTTAATTCACACATACACATACATCCACTCTCTTTATTTTCAAAAAACAGATTAAGTGGAGGACCCATAGTTTTTAACTCATGCATGTTATATTAGCTTCAATTAGTCTTTCTGGAGGGTTTTGGGTTTCCTTTGTCCTACAGGAACTTCTGTATTGTACCTCTGTTAAACAGCAAAATAACTTACATAAGATGCAAATCCCACTCAATATCAAATTATAGACTCCCTCAAAGAGACAATCATGCTACAGAAGAAAGCAACTATGAAACGACTAAAAAGAGTTTAGTAAATTCAGTGTTCTGATTAATATTTACTCCTTTTTTTTTTCTACATGGAAAAGAATTAATCACACTCTGAAAAAGCATCATCTATGCTATCTTCTCTGACCTCCTACCCTGCTACTCAGGGTATTAAAAGGTTTGCCTCGATTTGAATCACATGGTGTAAACTGAAATTATTTCATGGCTAACCTGATATTTCCAGGGCCATGGCAAAGCCAGAAATCGTGGCCCAGGGTCATCACACACCTTTCTAATGGACCCTCAGTACGCAGTTAATTACAGGGAGAGCTTGGGTATCCTGCTGTCAAAAGCCACTGCAGCACAGCACCAGTCAGAAAGCTCCTCGCTCAGCATCTCTGCTGCATTCAAACCTGAACAGCCTTTCAGGATTCCCAGTGGAAGTGGAGATGACCCAGAAGAGACCAGAAGGCTTAATGTTGGACAGTGCACATGTAAAATTTGGGGGCTTTATAGCAGCATCCATCTAAAATCATTACACCCTTTATTAGCAAACGATAGTGCACACATCATCAGCTAATTAAAATTGGGCCAAACTACTAATGGAGCCACAACCTGGGTCATTGATTCCCAAAGCATTTCTTCTTTTACTGAGCTAAAAGAGGAGCTCTGTAGTTCAAACAAGGCAAAATCCCTGCTATACTTAGTCCATCTTTTTTTACTGCCTGAACTCAATGTTGACAAAAACTCTTCTGATGGCATTGAACTGAGTTAGTAGCTCAGGCTTTGCAGTCATGGTTATTTCTTGCCTGTTTGAGTGCTCCTAAGTGAAATGTAAAAAACATTATTTATTAATATTTACAAGAAGGAGACATAGTTTGTTCTGTGAAGAATCTATGTAAGCATACTCAGAAGACTAAACAATCTATTTTTAAAATTACTTTCTACAATTTATCAAAACTGAAGAGTTTGCCCAGGCAAGATTTGGCCACTTGTCAGAAGAAGCACGGTTGTCCAGTCATTTTCCAATAGGAGCAATAACATATTGATGTCCTTTGGAGTGTTTTGTTAAATGTGTAGTCAGCTAACACTCAGGGGTAAATATACAGCCCACAGCTGAGGCCTTCAACTCGACATTTCCAGGTTCACAAGTCCCAGACCTGTCACACATTTCCTTTTTGACCCTGGACAAGATATTTAATCTCCCAGTCTGCCATCTGTATAACAGCTAATATATTACTTTCCTTTATTGCTATAGACTGCAGAACAAGAACAGTGTCCAATTACAAATATGTTCAGTGCCGGTTATGATGGAGATGTGTTGATAGTTGAGGCCTCAGAAAGCTGCTCCAACAAGAAGCAATCAGAAATTACAAATTATGAGTTTGTCATATAGTTTCCTGACTGTGTTTCTGTAGTCTACTTACCCTGATCCTCCTTACATTTGAAATTTGCTAGACCTTGCAAGTCTACAAGGGCAGGTGAAGCTCGACCCAAGGTCTGTTTCCTTCTCCGGAGGTCTCTGGATGTATTCAAGAACCATGATGAAATGGCTGCCCATAAATTCACAGCCTTTGGAAAAGTCCTGAATCTTTATACCTTTGACAAAACAGAGGGAAATTATTAATTTAGTCTTCAGCTTCCATAGAAAATATTCCATTTGTTTGCATGGTCATGCTTTCGCCTGTTTGGGCTAGGTTTCTTTTTCATTTTGTTCTTTTTTACTTACAGAATTTCTTCCCATAAGTTGCTAGGAAGCACTAACAACTGGATACTTAAGAAAGAAAAGAAGTGATCAAGCTGAGGAGAGGAGGGTATCTGGTCGCATTTCTCTTCTCTGGAGTTTCTCTCTGAGGGGGGAGATACTGTGAGAATTGGGCAGGTAAAGGATGAGGCTGGGGCAGTTGTTGGTGTTCTCTCTCAGTTTTGGAGGAGGACGGCCAGAGCTGCTGCTTGGGGGAGGGAATTTGCTGCTGCTGGCAGAGCTCAGCCCAGAGCTGCTGCTTCTGCTGTGGGTTGAGCCTCTGCTTGTGAGAGCAGCCATGAACTGGGACCTCATTAACACCTACCTCACTAAAAGACGGACCTATCCCCAGCTGCTTGGGTGCCCAGGATCCTGAGCCTGCCTCCCCCTGCCCTGCTGGGAGCCAGGTCGCCACTGCCCCACCCCTTACACTTCTTTGGCACTGCTCTGGGTCTCGCTGCACTGTGGGGCCCTGCACCCATTGCCTTGCCGGGACATCCCACAGCTCCAGCTACCACTGCGCAGCTTCTGATACATCTCATCCACCAGCCCAGGATTTTTGTTCATTCCTGCTGTTCCAGATTGGAGCTCCTCAGAGTCCTGCTGGGGCACGGGGATCAGCTGCCCCGAGGGTTTGTGAGCAAAGCCTCTCTTCCACCCCTTCCCGTCTGGGCCAAGCCGCCATTGCCGTGTGCTCCCCGCGCCACAGCGCCCCCCGCAGGCCAGGGGGAATCACCGCACCTGCCCCACCCACCAGGAGCCACCAGCGCCCCTGCTGGCCGTGACCAGAACTGCAGCAAAGGGAACAGCGCCGCAGCAGAGACAGCCGGGACTGGGTTCCTGCCTCTGTTTGGTGGTAATGCCGTAGCTGTTGTTGTTTTGTTTGTTTTATTACACACATTAGTAAAGAACTGTTATTCCTATTCCCATGTCTTTGCCTGAGAGCCCCTTAATTCCAAAATGATAATAATTTGGAGGGAAGGGGCTTACATTTTCCATTCCAAGGGAGGCTCCCACCTTCCCTAGCAGACACCTGTCTTTCGAACCAAGACATTAACTTTGTCTCCTAGAAATACAATGCTTGCCAGCGAGTTGTTTCTCATGACCTGAAAAGCTAAGCGATGTCTAATATTGATCAATGGTTCATACATTAATGGAAATAGCTACATTGAAAAAGATCCTCTTTATGCGCTGTGGCAAATTGTATCTGTTTGACTGGAGAGGGCAACCTTTTATTGAACTGCACAGTGGTTGGCTTTTAGTTGAGTTTATTCCTTTCTACAAAGGATTTTCCCCCTTCTAAATTGTTCCTCAGAATAAGTGGGTTTTTGTTCTGTTTCTGCATGTCTGTCTTAACAGCGACTTTCCATTTACCTTCAATGATCCCTGTGATGTAGGAAACACCAGTTTGAGTTTCCTAGTGAAGTAGAGTGCAACAGGAGACTAACTTATTACTACCAACAGTGGACAGGATTCTGCTATACCTTTTTCTAGGCTTTTCCAAGGATGAGGAAACAGCAGGTTTATCTACACCTCTTTTTATCAGGTGATACCCACTTCTGAAGTCTTCCTCAGGCCTGGGAAGTGTTGCCTTCTGCTGTGCCATAGTTATCCTTCCTCTGGAAGAACTGTACAAATTTGAAATTTTTGCACCAGAGTCTCAGCTGTTTTTTCCCTAGTCCACATCTATTATCTGTGTCTCACTATTTTACTTTAGCACGCCTATATCAGATATGTCCTTGCTCCACCTCCTGCCACTATGCTGTTGTGGCTTAACCCCAGCTGTCAGTTCAGCACCACACAACCACTCAGTCACTCCAGGCAGCATGATGAGGGAGAGAACCAGGAGGGTAAAACTGAGAAAGCTCATGGGTTGAGATAAAGACAGCTTAATAGGTAAAGCAAAAACCACAGGCACAAGCAAAGCAAACCAAGAAATTCATTTACCACTTCCCACGGGCAGGCAGATGTTCAACCATCCCCAGGAAATCTGCACTCCATCACATCACAGTGACTTGGGAAGGCAGATGCCATCTATTCAAATATCCTTACTTCCTTCTTCTTCCCCCAGCTTCATATACTGAACATGATGTCATATGGTATGATGTATCCCTTGAGTCAGTTTTGTTCAAATGGTCTGGCTGTGTCCCTTCCCAACACCTTGTGCACCCCCAGCCCTCTCAGAAGTGAGGTGGACTGAGGAACAGAAAAGGTTTTAACACTGTTAGCTCTGGTCAGCAGTAATGAGAGCATCTCTGTGATTATCAACACTGTTTCCAGCAGAAATCCAAAATATGGGCCCATAGTAGCTACTGTGAAGAAAATTAACTCTATCCCAGCCAAAGCTAGCACATACACTGACCAGCATCGCTGAGCTGGTTGACAGGAAGACAACAAACAAGCCTTATGGGACAGGGCAAAGGATAGCCCTTTATTCAGGCTGCATGAAGGAGCCAGGTGAGCCTGACATTACACAATAGACATAGGAGATTTTTCAGTTTAACAGCTTTTCTTATGAAGAGACAGAACAAATGGAGTTTGTACAAATCAAGCTTAAGGTGAGCTGATGGAGCAGTTTTGTTTCTCAGGAAATGAGTGCACTCTGCTTGGCATCAGTCATTGCCTCCTGATCCCATCTTTGAAAGATCCCAACATTTTATATTTATTTACCAACACAAATTACATTGGCAGACAGTCACTTCACGCAATCTGCCTGGTGTAGTACAGCCAAGCACACAGGGTTTTAACAAAGAAAAATAAAAGATCTGTTCTTCCTATTCTGAGAGAGACAAATATAACCTACCCCAGGCTCTTGGTCAGCCAGCTGGCAACAAGTTGCATCACACTTTAAAAAAACACCCAACTCCTTTAATTAATACTTTCAATGTGAGAAACTATTACAGAAGACAATTATTGGCAGTGCACTGGCTTTACTTCAGCTAGACTGAATCTCTTTCTGTCTCAAACATATTTTTTGACACAGCACTAAAATGTGATGACCTCAAATGAAGACGTATCTTAGCTGTGGTCAAGCTGTGTTCTCCTCATTTTGTTTTGATTATAAATAAAAGAAACAGCAGAGAAAAGATCCTGTTGTGGATTTGGGCAAGAATAAAGGAGCACAAGCAAGTAGAAAGATGTTCTTTGTTCTATAGATCCTCTCATTTCCATAAATTTTTCATTTTCTGTATTTGGTGAATTCCCATCAACACTCACTTTCTCTGTCCCACACAGAATTACTGAATAATCATCCTACAGAATAAATAAGTAAGAAAGAAGCATCACAGTTCATAACAGAGGGGTATTTAAGAAAACTGTTAATTGTAGATTTCTGAGGAGATGTGATTTGTAAAAAGGAAAAAGAGTCCTGGGGCAGCATGGCGCACGACATGAAACTTAAGGCAAGAACACATTAGTCAGGTTATTTAAAATGCTAGCTTTCAATTTCCCTATCAGTAAAAGTGTTGTTGTTATGTACCAAGTGAATGCTGTGAGGGTTAGTCAAGGAGTTAGATTTTTGCCTTTGCACTGCCTGGTTGACCCTGTGGACATTGGGAGAAGTTTTTCCCTAGGAAAAAATGATCTGACTCAAAACATATATAGTGGCTCAAATCCATGGAGCACTAAGATTCATGCAGATCAAAGTGACAGCCACTTCTTAGCATGAGATGTGAGGTTTGTTGTACCTTGTCAAGCAAGACTCATCTCAGAGTCACATCTCATTACTCCCATAGCCTCTTTCTCAAAGCACTTCATCTTTGCCTGCTAGAAGGTACTGGGTCTGTTCAAAAGGTTAAACTGTTGTTTCCAAAGGATCCAGAAGAGCAAGTCTTGACAAGGAAGAGAGCTGCAAGTCCCTGATAAATCATGCACAGCACTCAGTCATGGGGCTTGCAAAGTACAAAATTAAATTGTGTTCACATTGGCCTGTGCTGACTCACAGAAATGCAATATGCATTGTTTTAATCAAGTCACATGTGTTAGGTCTTTTTGTAAAAATTAGAGTGGGTTATACAGACTAAGAATAAATACTAAGGAAGAGAGTGGTCTGTGGAAATCAATCTCTCCTTTATATACTCCCAAATTATACTCATAAAGAAGAGGCCTCCAGCAGCTCTGTCAGTCACGATAAAGCTATCACTCTCAGATTTATTACAGGTTCTCTCCTTGTGTTTTCAAAGGAAAACATCCTACAGGTGTGTTTGCATTACTACCAAAGCTATATGAAGATTAATTACATGTCCAAGAGATTAAATTCATGGACATATTTTCGAAGATCTAACTTGCAATCAAAGCCATGCCTTAAAAAAAAGGAAAAAAGAAGGGGAACTAGCTGAAAAAGCCAGAATGAGAATAAAATACTTCCAAGGATCAAAGACTTATCACTATTTAACTCTCAGATGCAGTAACGTAGCCTGAACTTTCTCCCTGGTACATTAAGAAAACTCTGCTTTGTGTTTGACAAAATCCAAATTCTATTTTTTTTACTATGATTTCCACTAAAAAGATGTGTATGTGTACCAAAAGCTTCATTTCCTGTTTCCTAAAGTCCTTGCATCCTTACCTGGGACAGCTATTTCCATTCTACTCAGTCTACACTGAGTGGCAAAATTAAGCTTTTAGGCAAAATAGTTAATAATGGCTGTTCTTCTACAGTGTTGATTAGATTATTTTATTTTGTGAGGAAATAGTGCACGCTGCTTCATTTCCCAGGATGGGAAACATTGTTATTTTGTATGTTCTGCTCTCTCTCTCTCTCTCTCTCTCTCACTGACCCCTCAAGACCAGATAGAAACTCGAGTTCATTACATTGAGGAAAGACTAACAGAGAGAAAATCTCTCTTTTTCTGCACATCTAAATTGTTTCCAGGAACACAGAGACTGTCCCTGAAGTGTAGAATAAACTTACTTGGAAAGGGGAAATGTTTAAGGTCCTCTTTGCCATGGGGTTAGACGCATAAAAGAGTAATCAGATTTGCTGTAAAAAAGCTGCTATGTGTTTTAAAGCCACCATCTTGACAAACATCATCTAAATAAGTTGCAGCAGTCCAAATGTATTGGTCCTGTCATGAGAACTGAAGGTAGACCACGAAGGGATTTTGATTTACTGCTTTTCAAGGTCTTAGATGAACAAATAGAGAGTGGTGCTTTTTATTTATATTCTTGCAACTGATGCTAAAGTAGCACTTAGGCAATGAAGTATATAGGTTGCAATTGAAATCGGAAAAACTTAATCCCTAAACATTGTATATCTTTGTCCAAGTAAGGAAATGAAAAATCTAACCAATACAATCCGAAGTGTCTGGACCTTATTCAGCAGAAAATCAAACTTTCTGAGAGCTGAATCAGGGGTATGGTGGGGATGGCAATGCCCTGGTGAGAAAAACAAAACAAGGCCCATTACAAAAATAGATGCATTTGTACTATAAAAAATTGTACTTATCTCACCACCTCCGTTCCCCTGACTTAATCCTCTTAGCAGGGTCTGAGTCTTTTTATTCACTAAGTCCTCTCAAAATTGCACAATTAAACATAGTTTGTCCCTTCAATTCAAATAATCAGTAAATAATCAGTGAGGAAAGAATAGGTCAAAGAGGCAAGAATGAAAGACTGTGGGACAAGAGGTTCATTATGAAGGGTATTTTAATACTGCCCAAAAGATACAAAATATGTGTGAAACTGGAAATCCTAACAAAGTTTTTCTAGCTGAGAGCTAGCAACTTTTAAGCTCCAATACTAATCTATTATTTAAATCTACTTATCTTCAAAACAGCAAAATTTCAAGATTCATTTCCAAAAGAAAAGATGATTGACTCTTACATTAAATGCCAGTGGTAGGCTTTTCCAACAGACAGGAGACATTTTAAAATAGGAATACATAAGACAGAAGTATGAGTGGAATCTACTGCTACTACCTCTACCTCCAGCCCTTACTAGTCTGGGAGCTATCTGTGTGCAACTGTAGTGGCAAAAGCTTTATGTGGGAGGCTGATGGTTCTCCTTTAATGAAATCAAAAGTATTTAGTAAAATTGACTAAATGCAGCAGGGAAGCAGAAAGGTGTGTTCTGCCAGCAGCCAGCCCATCAGTTTTCAAATGTTTCCAAAGCTACATCTATTAGGACAAAAATTGAACATGAAAGTTGCTGCTCAAAACTTATTGTCATGGAACTACTATCAGTATTGACAAAACTCAAAACCCAAACAGGCACACAACAGCTTTGCAAGGGAAGGTGACAGTCATCTGGCAGCTAATCCATAGAGTCAGCAGGTAAATCCAACCAGCTGAATCTTATCATCCATTTGTGAGCTAAAATGATATAGGAAAAAAAATGTGAACTCTTACTTAATACAAGGGGTAGATTTTGATCCTTCATACTGGATTACGAAAAAAATTAAATAAATCAGCCCTCTCTGTCATTAAATCACAAGTCTGCAATTTAATGTCAAAAGCTAACTTTTTGCAAGTGTGATACTCTCTCAACTCCAATCCAGCTGGTACAAGCTTTCCCAACACTATTCTCTGCAATATTCCCTGTTATCAAAGGACTTCACTGGCCACTGAACTTAATGGATTCTTCTCTCCAGTATCTAGAGTCGCTTTCCATCCAACTGCATAAAATTTGCTGTGCTCCTGCATAGACCTTTGGCAGGTACAGCCAGATTAACAAAAAAGAATGATACATCCATGTCAAACATGTTTACCTTTTATCCTTATTTAAACAAAACCCCACAATTATATATGTAGCAAAAAAATAAAAATAAGAAAGAAAAAAAGTTGTTTTATAGACATTGTTGCACGATTTTTATCAGCATTGCATGCAGCTTCACTATTTTGCCCATGTCATAAAATGTTTTGTGGGTGTGGTTCTTTCACGTCGCAGAATGGAAGAAAAATATTTGTCAGATTGGAAAATTTGATTTTAAAAACTAAACACAATCAGAGCTGCTCCAGGGCAGATTGGGGATTCAGTATTGACAAGCATATGTGTTTATAAATCAAGACACTGACTTAAAATCAGATTATTTAAAAAAAATATCGTGTACTTTTCTTGTTGTGTGGAATTCAAACTTTTATGTATCCTTTCATCAAGCTTTTTAACGTTATGGGGTTAAGAAGCATCACATTTATAATTAAAACCAAACCTTTCAGGTAATTTGATTAAAACAATTAGGCCTTTATGAAAAAAATAATTCATCATAAAATGAGCAATAATGTCTAAGCATGGAAAAATCTGAAACCACATTATAATAATTCTCTAATAATTTGTACATCCTGCTGAAATTGGAAGTTTCTTTAATATAGTAAAGAGTACCTTGGCTTGTAGTAATTTATTAATTTCTGTAGTGGCAAGGTGAGGTTACACTATATTCCTAAACTTTTAAAAGCTCTTTGATCAGGGCAATAAAGCATAATCTAAAAATATACAATAATGCATTACTGTCTACAGAAGACTGTAACTCAGAAAATTTTGTGTCTTTTTCTAATTTTTTTTAATTAAAAAATAAGCTCAGTAAAGGGAGAAGCTGGACATGAGGAACAAATTGTAAATTCTGATTAAGATTAGAGGAGTTCTACCAGAGAGACACTTGCAAGTATCCAAGAATCATAACATTTCTTCCCCTCACAAGTCTGAGATACTAGGAAAAAATCTGCAATGTCCATGATGTCACTCAACTGAACATGTAAAAACTCTGGCAAGAAGGCAAACGTGAAAACTTATACAGAGCAGGACATACCATAGCTGGTATGATTTCTGAGTCATTGGAAATTGTTTCTTTCAAGCACTTGGAATCTGTTGCTGCATATAGCAGTATCACTGGTTTTAACATCACAGGAAGATGCAATATCAAAATAATTTTAAAATTTTTCTCCCTGGAGGTATTGTATTATTACGGCTGCATTGGTAGCTGCTGAATTAAGAGTGGTTGATGATGGGTGCAGGGAGCAAGGGGTTCATATGCCTGCACTGGTGAACGGGTGAACAATTCTTGATCACAGTGTAGCCTCTCCCAGGTAGCCAGAATCCCTCCCTTAGCCATTTCCAAACATTGTTTGCTCTCCAAGGACCTTGTGCCGTAATTCATGTGCAAGTTCACTGATGGACAGCTCAGTAACAGTCACAGGGGATGTGAGACCCTGCCTTCATGCCAAAGAATATTCCTAAAAGTGCCAAATTTTCCAGACTAGGCATAACTGATTAACTCTAGACCAGAAGGTAATTTTGTGTCAGTAATATTTCTAATTCAGACCTGAATCTTGCAGGCTTGGATGTGATGACACAAGCCCAGTCCACAACGTTTGCACACAACCTTGGGCAAATCTGTGTCCATGAGGAATGGTGCTGTAGTCTCCTTGTAGAAATTTGGAAGAAAAATTGCCATGACAGTGGTCCCTCTCTCACTCTTTCTTGCTCCAGTTATTTCTGGTTATTGCAAGCATTTGGGACAGCTTGAAGGTTCAATTGCACAGAAGGACCAAAACAGCTCAAAGACTGGAAGATTTCACAGTGTTTAGCATGTTTTGTACTGGTTGCAGAATTATTGTAGTTCATGTGGATCAATTTCAACATCAGAGAGACTTGCAGTTTCCAAGTCATGAATTCTACATCGAGGTAAACTATATTAAAAAAAAAGTAATAACAATAATTAAAAATTTATTGACATGAGCATGTTAGTACTTCTACGTATCTTCACACAACAGGGCTGGTGCTACTACAGCATGACTAACTGCAACATATATACCAATGCTCTTCAAATCAAGGATGCAGGACAAACTCATGTTATCTGAGCATTTTAATGTTTTCATTTAGATCTCATATGTTTTCATGTTAAGCACAGACAACCATTTGGCTACAAATCTATACTTGTCCATGAAGATCTGAAGGAAGAAGGTTTCTGAGTATTGTGTTAGTCAAGATTTCAGTGGGGTGACATCACTTTATATCAGGTGAGGATCTTGACTAATAGTTTAAAAGGATGGTATAAAACAAGAAAGAGGAGAAAGCAAAATGATGCTCAAGGTTACATGAACCCTTGCTACTATTCTTCTGTTAATGAACATAGAGAATGCTTTTCTTAATGATGAGGTAACTTGTGACTTGCCTGATTCTTGCAGATGAAATCAGTATTACTCCTGGTAAGCAATAAAAAACTTGCTGATAGTAGTAGTATTAAAGCAGAAGCAGCAGGAAAGGAAAAGAAATTGTGTAATTTGTAGGGATTCAAAACATGCATCAGGGTTTAATATCTGAAACTGCAGTGCAGATGCAGATGCAGCATTTAAAATTTAAACAAATACTTCAGAGGCTTCTAGATATGTTATAGTCTGTAGTTATTTTGCACACATTCCTACATACCTTCAAAGAGTAAAAAAAAGTTATTAAAAAAAATCAAAATTTCACATAAACAGAAGCCAACTGCTTCATCACTCATCTCTGCAGCAGCGGCATATTTCCCTTGAGTGTTTCAAAGCCATATGAGCAAGGTAACTCCACAAGGCAGTGTATTTTATTGGTCAGCAATGAGGAGCTCATATCTACACATTCTGCTTCACACAGAGGCTGGCAGTGACCAGCCTCTAGCTCTGTCACAGGGAAGGAGAGAGACACCCATTTTATGTCCTCTTCTGATGTGAAATACAGAATGGCCACTCTGTTCAACGTGATAACCATGATTAAATTTTTTTTGGTAAAATTATCGCAACTGAGTCAGGGAATTAGAAATTGCTGCTTTGGGAGTATTTAGAAGACTGATAAATGGACTTTAAAATAAAATTCTGTAGATTGACATTCGTTAATGACAGATGCACTAATGGTTAGTTGTTACAAATGATCACCAAATAACTTTACACACGTAATCTACAAGTCCACTATATCCTGAATTAGCTATGAGTATGCAATACCAAGGAGGTGATGCACCAGTGGATGCAGTACTGATGGTTGACAGTTGAGGAGGTCAAGGTGGTCAGATTTGGGAGCCCTTTTATGGGTAAAGTTCCTCTGGAGGCCTAATACTTTATAATACTTTATGCAGCTTGCCTCTCCCCCAAAAAGGGATTCCCTCTGCTACCTGTGCTGCTTATCTTTGTTTTGGCTTTGCCAGTCATCCTGGTACTTGTGCATTCAGTAGGATATCCTGCCTCTTTGCTGTCCCTTGTGCTTATCTTGTCTTTTTGTTCTTTGTCTTGCAAATTCCTTTTCTTCAGTTGTTGATTATATGTTTTCCCACACTTCCCACCTGCCCGTGACTACACAAGTATTTGTTTACTCTTGGGTGGACACATTGTTTATATACTTAAATGAAATACTTGCTGCACGTTGTTTTGCTGTGCAAACATATGTGTCGAAAATATCTATATACATATAGGTATCTGTGTTGTTTGCCACACTATTTTAGTATGCTTCTAGTTGGGTTCAAGGCAAGCAAATTCTATTCTAACTATGCCTATATTATAATGTGCATCCTGATTCTTAAGTATGGCAATAATTCACAGGTGTCACAGCCTCTGTTTTGGCTGTAATGCCTAGAGTTGGCACTTGAAGAGATCTCAGGTAAAGCCATTCTCTCTGGCAAAAATAAGTAGGAAGCAAAGAGCTGTCTATTAGACAGCTAGAAGAACAGAATAATGAGCACACTTCAGTAGTGTGCTTTAAAATAGAATTACTGTACTTGTAACTTTCTTTAGTCAGTATGGTGTCACTGTAGCAGTGGTCTGCACATTTACGGAAATGAAATCTGTTTCAGAGCAGCAAAACAGAGATTATGTGAAGACGACATCATACAAGGATTCACTATTCATAAAATTTATCTATTCTGTCTTGTGCTGCAGAAGCTGTTAAATTAAAGAACACAGTAGTTAGTATCTTTGATGTAGAAAACAAGGCAAGAGAGAAGAGAAGGATAAGTGTTATGATCAGCCTGTCGAAGAGAGAAACAGAAATAACAGATACAGGAATAGACTGATTTTGACTTAAATAAACCACTTTTTTTAGCCATAATGAAATTATTTTTTAGCCCTAATGTGCAGCGCAGCTAGCAGCAGAGGCTCTCTGCTTTGATACAGATGAACAAGTGAGAAATGACATGCAAGTATGTTTAGGAAACCTGACATGACAGCTAGTTACCTAGTCTCTCTACTCCACAGATGTACTATTGCACTGGGGAAGAAAAGGCATCAGTCATACTCTTCAGCCAGAAGGCAGAGGGGGATCATTTCAGGAAAAGTTTTCTCAGCTTCTCTGAAAAAAAAATGCAAGCCGTGCCAAGAAAAAGTGTATTCTGGGAAAAGCCCAGAAGAGCCTTTTTCTGCAAAGAAAGTACACTGCCAGGGTTTGCTCTGGTGCCTGGGCAGGAGCCGTGCTGGGGAGCCAGGGCTGGCCCAGCCAAGGGGCTGAGTGAGCCGGGTCACCCCCAGCACCCTTCAGCGAGCTCAGGCAATCAGCGGCGCTCAGAAACCTCATTATCATTCCCCTCTCCTCCGGTTAAACAAACTCTCTGCAATCAGGGACACGGATATCAGTATCAGTGTATCCCTAGCGGGAAGCCAGGTGGGGTGAGGGGGTGTGGAGGGCACGGTGGGGCAGCTGGAGCCCTCCCACCTGCGGGATGCACAGCGGTGGCATGGAGTCTGCAGCACCTCTGTGCCCCAAACCCTGGCTGCTCCAGGGCTGGCCATGCTCGCCACCCCATGGAGGTCCAGGATTCTTGTTCCCCACAAGAAGCAAAAAGGGAAATTTGTCCCCGGTACCGGCACCTGTCAAAGGATGAATGAACACTGCCTGTGTCCTTGGCCTGCTTTAAAAGGCTGCCACTGACAGTGGTAGGAATTACTGACCTACCTGCAGTATAAATGTGGAGGGAGGCATGTGTAATTCGTGCCTTCTGACTGCTCTGTTGGTGATCTCAGTCCTGACCCAGTGGGTCTAGTCTGAAATTAGTGGGCTTCTAATTGCTTTTTAATTTAAGGCAATTACAAAAGGGGACACTACCAAACGTCATTTGTACTTGTGGGATCACACATGGCATTTAACTAGGGAAATATCATGTCGGGCAATTTTTTCATTAAAAATCTTATTCTAACCACAGCAAATGCTGTAATACTTGAAATTCAGAATTTATATAGCAAGTTGTACAGGCATTTTTATCTACAGACATTTATTTTGTTTAGAATATTGAAGGGAAAATCAGACTCAACTATTTAGACTGGCCCAAAACTTATGATTCATACTCTCAACTTTGTGGCATTGTTCTTTATTGTTTTAGCCACTTAAGAAGAGACCACTGCTAAAGGTTAACTGAGCCAAAGTGGCATCTAGAAGGAAAATAAATTCCTGGTGGTCCTTTATCTTCCTTCAGAATTTACTGCAGTGTGGAACATGACCTTGAGAAGCCACACCAGCTGACACAGTGATGATCACGGGCTTGCTGTCATAGCAGACAGAGATAAGTTGTGTCCTGCAACACCTTGTGAGTCAGTTCTCTCTCACTAGAGTAAGGTATTTCTGTGATTGAGAAAACACTTTGCTCCTGCCTAGGCACACTGTGTAGTCATGGTCATCGTTGCATTCATTAACATGAGTTCTCAAGGACATGTTTTAACTTGTCATACTGCTAGAGTGATGTCAAGCCCACTGAGAGGGACATCAGGAGGGTATTCATGAAGTATGAGGCCAGCTCCATCAAAAAGGACAGATTCTCCTGCAGCAGTTCATAACAGAGAAGTGACATCTCTGGATTGCCACTTCAAGCCCACAGTGCTATCTAAAGTGACATCTTCATGTTGCAGCATGAAGCCTGTAGCGTTATGTGGAGTGACATCTCCATAGAATTGACTGAAGCCCATGCTAATTGCAGCTCAATCTTGAGAAAAGAGTTTTGCAAAAACATTACTGGAAACCCTCTGAGGAGAGCAGCAGCTAGCAGGGCTGGGCTCCAAGCACCAGAAAGTGGTTACTCCTGTTAAACAAAAAATAATGCGGCATCTTCCCCCTGAGTCACAAGAACAGGTCACCTTTGCTAATAAGAATTCATTGCACTATTTATCTGAAAGGAGAAAAGTCAGTTTTTCTACTGCAAATATGTCAGGGAGAAACTAAATCTCTTCCCTACACTTACAACTGCTCAGTTTTGCCTAAGCAAAAGTAAACATGTTACTTTCTTTCCTGAAGAAAATGTGGCATCTTACCTGATTTCTACCAGTTTGTGGCTGTGCCTCTATGACTGCACCTTTAAGCAAGTGACCTTAAGCTCTTGCTGGTCCTAGAATGAAGGCTCACAGATTCGTGTCTATCCTTTACAGATGAGCAGTTCTCTTTCCTTGAAGGTCTCACCAGGGCTGCCTCTCTAATTCTGGCTTTGATGTCATTATTCCAACATCCCTAACTCCCTCCCAACAAAAGAGCCCAGCAGACTGCAAACAGCCAGAATCCAAAAAGATCTGGAACAGAGGTTTAGACTTAGGGGTTACAAAAGGCATAAACCAGTGCGTGTATATGTGCATTTGGGGGTGGAGTGGGTGTCAATGCAATAGCATGCTTCCAACATCCTGGCTTCCACCCTTTGGAAGTGAAAGGGCAGAGAGGAGATACTCCTCAGGATTGACTGCTGGTGCTTTATATATTCTTATATCATTACGGGATGCTCGGGAATCTGGTTTTGAGTACTAGCTAGTATCCTCAGATGGCGACATTTTAAATGCTTGACTCAAATTTTACTTTGGTTAATGACCCTTACACTGAAGTCACCATTTTTTGTTGGTTTAAGGCACTTCAGAAGAAAAGAATGAATTACCTATGTACACATTGACCAAATCAGATCTCAGTTCTTGATAATTTGTTTTCAGACACATTTTCAACCTTGTAGTGATTCCATTTTTTTTGCACATTGGTTCAGCTAAGCCCTTTACTTACAGGTTTTGTTTTCCAGGTGTGTACTTTAAATAATTCTAAGTATGGGCAAAGGAAAGATTTTCTCCTTTCTGAAATTCTCTTTTTGAAGATATTTTACAGACCCTTACATGCTTTCTTCTGCTGTACTAGTGGAAACTTTCTCTCCAGCTGGGGATATTAAAAGTTGTTATATTTACCATGAACCCATGTTTTGTTTTTCATATATGGGTCTGGTTTAAATTGGCAGTGACAGAAAAGTTACCGAATATGCAGTACAGGGGAATTCAAACTTGCTGCACCAGTTACTGTCAGCATTGACCTGATGCAATTTAAGGTGCAAGGTGAATACCCATCAGTAGGAAAATGCCATTATTCACCACAAATAAACAGAATTACTTGTTCTTAAACAGTAAGGTCATCTGTTTCACATTCTATCCACCTTGAGCTGATTAGAGCAAATTAGGTCCTGTGTTAATCAGCTCAAGACATGTGCTGAAAATGTAGAAATCTGTTATGTGATTTTCTTCCAGTAATTATCAGAGAGTCTGTATGCCCAGTGAAGAATACAGAAGTATGTAACCTTGGTAGGGCCTGATCCCACAAGATTTTGGGACTTTGGCTGAGTGGTCTCAACAGGTTAAATAGGACCCCTCACACAAGTGAACACTGCATAATGGGCAGGTTGGGAAGGTGGTTTTACAGCCTGCCAACAGCATCTTTTCAGCTCCTTCTACCAGTACCTCACTTACTTCTTACCAGTACTTACTGTACCTTATCTTCCCTAATTTTGCAGAATTTAGAAATTAGTAGGCTTTGCCGCATCTTTTCACTTACATCAGGAATGAAGTGACAGGACCAACACTGGACAATTATCACTGTATATTAGAATGAGACTTCATTGAGACATGAAAGGTCAGGGGACAGTTAAGTCACTCCTTTTTTAATTTAAATTTCATTAGTTTTGCACATTACATTTGTCATGACTATACTAAGTCCTAATTCAGGTCATCTATGAAGAATGTAAGAATGAGAGTCTAAGTAGATTGTTTCTATTCTTTGCTTTACTGTTTCTTCCCATATGAGCTTGGGCAAATCAAATAAACTTCTTTTTCAGCTGCTAAATTAAAAAAATTTTAATGTCTTCTGTGAGTTTTACTTTACTCACAGAATTAAAATGCATTCAGAGTCTCATATATACTCAATAAATCCATATTTATAAACACCAAATAAATGCATTTATAAGCAGTTTTTTTCATTTGTTATATCATCATTTCGATATATTTCAAAGTCACCCAACTTTAGGACTTTAATCATTATCATCCACCAGATGCACATCTCTTCTTCATAGGTGACAGCCTTAAAATCAATTCACATTTTTAAAAGTCATATTCCTACAAGGTATTTTTTTTTGTAAAGTTTGTGGGTATTGTAATAAAATTCATTCAGGCCTGAAAGGCAAAGTGACAAAGCAGAGATTGAAGAAGTTTACAGGCTAGAAGTAGAAATTCTGCATGGACACATATCAGATATCTTAATTTGCGTCTAGTACCATAGTGGTGAAATTACCCTTCTCTAAAATTTCAAATTAACAATGTCACTCTGCATTAGAGGTGTGGGGAGTTCTCCCCTCGAGTTTATTTGCACCATTCTGAATACAACATCTGTTGCCTGATTTGTGCAATAGTGTCCCATTGATAGCCTGGAAATAGTAAGGGACATTTTAGTTCAAGGTAAAGATGCTGTAGGTTTGTGCAACGGGGGATTTCCTTCATTACAGGTGAATTCAGGGCCGCGGTGAGGGGCAGCGCCAGGAGACCAGACACTACGTAAATTCCCAAAATGGGAATGAAAAAGAATTAGTGGCTCTGTGACTTGTTACTGGATGAATTTCCCTGTAAACGGGAACTGCTTCATTAGCACATACCCTCTCCTTATCGCAGGACTAAAACCAAATAAATCAAACCCTGGCTAGACTTAACCAATATTTTTTGTCATCATAATGTCTCCTTTTCAAAAGAGTTACATGATTCAAGTTCATTTTAATAGCAAGCAATGAAGAAATTACAGTTGTTTCCATTCACACATAGCTCTAATGGGAAAAGCTTGACAGTAACTGCTGTTTCAAGAAATTCTTAACTTTTTCAGGAAAGGCACTAGTGTTCCTACGTAGGTAATTACACCATGATTCTGAGGTTTTCCAGAAAGGAAAAAAAAAGAGACAATAACTTTTGTTCCCTAGATTGGAGAGGACTAACTGGGAAAGAAAAAAAATCTCTTCAGGTTAAAAAGTAAGTGATTGTGATGGAAGGAGTCAATTACATCATTCATTTCCATAGAAACAAAACTTGTAAAAGAACAATAATGTTAGCAGAAGTTATTTGAAACAGTTCCTTGTGAGTTGATATAAAACTCCAGCGAAAATCTGAGATAGATCAACAGAAAGAATTGCTCCTTCTTTTGAGAGCTGATCTGCTATTTGTCCTTCTTCTAGATCTTTTCCTCTTAATATTTTGAACTTCTTTGGAACAAAGAAACATTCTTTTTTTCTCTTTTGTTGCATAAAAGCAATTTTATATTTTTTATTCATTCTTCCTTGGCATATTTCCCCCCCTGCTCTTCTGCTTTCCTATTTTGTTTGTTGTCAGCTACCTTTATAATTTTCCCTATCCAAACAATTTTCTTAACAGACTCAACAAAAGAAAATATGTAACATTGCAATAAAAACAAGGAGGTAAATCCCAGAATAAAAATCAAAAAATACCAAAACTCTGATGGCTGAGGAAATCTCACTGACAACCTGTATCAGCAAGGATTCCTTCACTTTTACTTTTCCTCTGAAATATTACCATATTCTTCTCTAATCAAAGCTCAATTTAAATGTTGAGGAAGACAGAGACAGCTTATCTATTGAAATCAGAGGCTTCTTAAATTTTCTGCTGTGCCAAAGCCAGTCTTTACACATGATAAATAAAAATATATTCTGTAAGTAAATCCTGTAGGTTTTGCTGTGACTATTTTCAAAGTAAACTGCTGCACAATAGTAAAAAGGGTACTAGGCTAAAACTAGTTGGGAAGTGCTGCACTGAAACTACTCCTAGAAATGTTATGAACTTTCCTTTACAGCCAATGACTTTTTTTACATGAAATGTGGAAAACATTAGCTAAAATTGTGTTGGTCTGTACAATTTTATTCTGTTAAAGACAGGTTTTATGATACATTTAGCCTTTTAAATGACACTAATAGTCTCTGGAGACACGTGGTCTTTCCTGCAGTTCAACAATTAAGTCTATTTCAATGTTATTTGGATAAGTTGAAACAATTCAGTTACTGTATGTCTGCTCAGTGGCATGTACTGTAAGGCTAATGGAAACCACCTAGAGTTAACTTAATAATAAGGCTTTAGCCAGCCTTAGATATCCACCTAACTTTTGGAGGGAAGGCTGAAAAGCGAGAGGGTGGAAGGGTCATTTTATTGGCAGAGAAAGGAGTGTATTTTTCATCTCTCATTCCACACATATGCGCCCCTCCTCCCATCCACCACCACACACAGACTTCAAAAAAATGCCCTAAAATTTACACAGGTCATAAGTCTGAGTTGATAATGAGCATGATTAATCACAATTGTGTTTCTGTTTCTCCTCTCTCTCCTTTTGAAATGTGTTACTTGCTAAATTGTGCTAGCAAGATTTTTGTATGTGTATGTATATATACACATATCATGCAGTCCTTACCATATATATATATATTATATGTATATAAATTTACACACACATACATACATATATATATTATATATATGTATATGGCATGTTATGAATTTCTCACACTTTTGTGTAGTAGTTGTATGTTTATATAAATTGTCTCCTGTTGCTATGACTGGACTGCTTCCACTACCAAACTAGCTCTTTTAGACCTAGCTTAAACATCTCTACAGCGAGTTACTAAGCAGACATATATATAATCAGGTTTCTACCACATGATGATAAAAAAAAAAAAGTGAGGGGAAGCAATTAAGAGGGCTCCATATATAAAATCTTGGCTTTGTTTCAAATCTCAAACCTTGAACTAATCAGACAGAAGAAGGATAAAATGTCCAGGGGGAGCTAAATTAATCACTGGTTAAACTGGTTAATAGCTCTCTATCAACCTGTACTGGGAGTGAGAAGTGGAAAAGCGCCGATAGAAGTCTACTTCCTGCAAACCTCAAGTTTTCCCAAACTTTTGAGTCTTGAGAATCAAACTCAAAATATTCTGTTAGGGTTGATTTAATTTCAGGTGTTTCTTTGGGCTCAGGTAGGTCTGTGTTGAAACTGTGAGGCTGCTGAAGCACATAATTAACATTGGTGTGACACAGGGTAAACCACAGGCTTGATCTGGACGTGAGCTACCTGAGGAGACTTGTCTGATCATGACATACCACTGGAAATACAGATGAGAAAATGATAACAATTCCATGGATGAAAATTATGCACAATATGTGGCTATTCAGGTCTAGGGAATCTGAGAAAAGTTTAAAAAATAAAAAGTAGGGAAAAAAAAAAGAAACCATAGGAAACAGATGTGTTTTGCAAAAATTTTTTGTGCTGCCACAAGCTTGACTTTACATACAGACATGCAAAACCAAGACGCTGGTGAAGAGTATTCCAATATTACTGAAATTAATCAAAGTACTCCTAGGAAACAAAAGTACTCCTAGGAAACAATCTTATTCATCAGGACCAAAGATGGAGAATTTTGGGGGTAGAAATCTTGTCAGACAGCTCCAGAGGATTCTTCAGAGTTGATTGTCAAGGATGGACTGACAGTGTAAAACTCAGTCACACTCAGGGGTTCGAGTGGCTGTACTTACTGATGTCCCCATATTAGCATCAGATCCATAACCACAGTCCAGATCCACCAACAGAAACAATTGCAAATGCACCAGACTCCAGATGAGATGTGTCTCATACTTCCAGAAGGCTTGTAGATCCTGCCCAAAGCAGCCAAGTAGTACCATACAGCTAAAAGGGATGATCCAACACCAAATCCAGTAGGACTGGAAGGTCTGTAGCGCCCTTCTCAAGGGCTTGGCTTTTCTGAAGAGATATTCTGTGGTGATGACTCTCCTGTGAACAGTTACAGCAGGAAGTTTTCCTCAGAAAACTCCTGACAAAGCATATATCCAGGCAAAGCTATTAACTATACTGAGTTTAGGGGGTATTCAACACTGAATTTGACCAGAAATTACTAGAATACAACCTTGCAAACAATTATCCAAGAGGTGTCTTTTTGCTAAATCATGGTAGGGTATGAAAACTGGGCTCATCCTTCTGCATTTTTTTTAAGAATTTTCAAGGGACAACACGAATACAAAATAAGGTCCGTGGCAGAGTTTTTCTTTGATCTAATATAAACAGACTACTATTCTGCAAGCTGCAAAAGTACATTTTAATTACCACAGTGAAAGCAGATGTAAAATCAATAAGGTGTTTTATTTCTCTCATTGATGTGTATAAATACTTACTTTACAGCAAGGTTAAGCTGAGTTTTCTGTCATTAAATGTAAGGATTGATGCACACCATTCAAACCAGGTTAGAGCACCAGAGAACAGAGTATCCCTCTATGTCACACCATCATCTGAAAATATTCATCCACTGCTTCTAAAACTATTTTCTGGGATATTCAGAAATTTCTCATTTCACCCATTTGGGATTGAAGGCTATAATGGACAAAACTTTATTCCAAATAATTGGGTCAGTGATTCCAGTGTTTATACAACTGTGCTTGCTTGTCTTAATTTATGAAGTAGTTCAATTACTATAGAATTTCTTGGGGATGTCTCATTTTAATCTAATCATTAATTCTATGCTCAGAGGATGTATAGAAATTGACAGTCAGTTCCTGTTCTTCGTTTTAAGCAGAGATGGATCCAATTCAGAGCCTTCCACTGAAACTCTCTCAAACTTTGTGGAAAATTCAGGCTGTATTCACAAGTATCAACGACCTAGCTTTTTTGTTTTGGTTTGGTTTGTTTGGGGTTGTTTTGTTTTGTTTAATGTATTTATTAGGTGAAAGAATCATAGTCTCCTACCACCCTTGACTTCACTTTGAATGGAAATAAGCTTTAAAAAACCTCATGAGGGAAAGGCTAGCCCAGATAGGGCAGCACCAAAATAGACTATGCCTCTACTACAAATGCATCTGTGACACTAGACAAAACAAGAAACTCAAAATTTCAAAAGACTTAAAATATTTAAGCATGGACTACCAAAGCATTGAAGTCAAATGCAAAGTTTTGTATTTTAAATCTTCATAGACTTTATATCCTGGTTTTCTTTTTTAGAAGTCATTTCCCTCCCTGACAGTGGTGCTGGGAATATGCCTTCAACTCTGAGGGGCACAAGTGTGTTGCTAATAGGTGCTATAGAAGTAGTACTGATTCAAAGCCAATTCCACACTATTCCCATAATTGTATGTCTTCATTTAGAAGTTGGTTTAAATGAATATACCCCTATTTACAAGGCTTTTCAACCACACCATTATGCACATAGTGCCCAAATGACAGTCCAATCTGCTCTACAAAAATCTGTAATTTTTCTTCTGCTTTTTAAGAAGTACTTTCTGTATTTTTAAATTTCATTTTAGCTCAGTTTATGACCTGCTTTCACACATTCCACATGTATTCCATTGTGAGGCTTCTTGGAGAACTCTACAGGAAAGAGGTACTTGTAGTGTCTGTTCAATGATGTGCAGAGGGACCCAAACTACAAAACATCTGGTTATACTGTACAGACAGGGGAACCATGGAGGCAAGTTTGCCAGTAGCAGAATTTCAGTCTTGAATAAATTAGAAGGGAGAGATCATTCACAGGCTCTTTTCTAGCAAAATTATATGAATATCAGATTAACATGGGACAAGAGCCCAGTGAGAATAGAGCCCTTATGATTCAAAATGCAGAAATATCAGAGGAAACGTGTCACAGAAATGAGAAACAGCAAGAATAAGGGTGTTATGATTCTGATGCCTTATCAAGGCATATGCTTTAAGGGGCCAATTTTGCATCTAATGAAGTTGATGGAAAAAAATAACATTGAGTTGCATGATGCAACATAATGTCCTTAATGAAAAAAGTAATCTCATGTTAAGATCCACTTTTGAAGCCATTTAGCTTGATGGAAATCTTTCTTTTGATTTCAAAAGCATCAGATTTAAATACCAAGTATTCAAGAAGGAAGGCATCTAGAAGCTCTCTTTACATGCAGCATACCCCATCTATTCAAAGTTTGAATTAGGTCATGGAGAAACCAGTTCATGATCCTACAGGTATGGTTGACTACTCATGTGTTTGAAATGATCTGGAGCTCACACACTGCAGGACAATAGCACCTGAATATCTTTATGTTTAACTCTTTCTGCCAATAAAATCCTCACTGACATTTATGGACTCTGCCATTTTGACTTACTGTGTGCTTATGCTAAAATTCCAAGGAAAAGGTGTAATTTTTTTCTCTCCCCATATAGTCTACCTTAATAAGGAACAATTCATTTTACTTGGACTTTCCTTTTTTAATATCACTGTAGCCCTGAGACCAGGCAGAGAAAATATCAACTGGAATGTTTAAGGCAGGAGATGCTGGCCGTGGGGGGAGGACACAGAGGGAAGAATATAATGAAAGGAAACAGCTGTGACTGGTCCATTTTTGAGAAAGAGCAACATCCTGGAACATGACTTCCCTGATCCGAATTTGGAAGACTCAAATTTGGGGAATAAATTCCCAAATTTGGGAAATAATAAAATCAGTACTTCTGCCCTTGGGGTAAAATTTATCTCAGAATAAAAAAAAATAAAAATTAAAAAACCCCAAAAGTTCTGGTGGATCCAAGGGTTAGGCAAAGCTTGTTTTGCTCCTGAATGAAACAAAACTTAAAATTAAAAAAGGCAAGTTCTAATTGTGTCAGGCATTTTCTCCAAAGCAATAGGGATAACACAGCACAGGGGAGAAACCAAATAAACCGAAGTTGGTTTTTTTTCATATCAATATGATCAATCTTATCAAGACCCCCTACTCACTGTGTGATAGGATGGTCATCAGTACAGGGCCACCAGGGCTGGCCCTCCACACTAATATGCTACAGGTGCACAGTGGCCATGATAAGTCGCCAACATCCATAGGGATCATGATGGCATTGGCACTTATTAGGACAAATGTGTCACTTAGAGGTGTTTCAGTACTTCCCCCTCCCTGGCACTAACCATAATCTAATCCTCTTTTAATCATCTAAATACTGAAAGGACTCAGATTATTTAATAACACACTCAAAGCTCAGAGGTCAGAAAATGAGGTTACTTTCATCACTAGAAAGAAGAGCAGCAGAAATTCTGTTGAGGATACAGCAGAAAGAGGAAGAGAAGTACTACTCCCACACAGCCCCCCAAACTGCTGACACTGAAATCAGCACAGGGAACCTGAATTTTAATTGCAAGACTAGGCTTCCTAGATTAATAAAGAGCAGAGATGTTCCACTGGCAGTCAGGTCCTTCAGCAGGAAAAGCACAGCATCCATGGGTATGACTTAACCTGGCCCACTTCACTTAAAACCTTGAGTGACCTGAAACACATGTACAGTTAAGTTATCGGTGTTTTTCTTTTTAGATAGGAAATCTGGGGACAGGGACTATCTTCTTCCATATATTTGCACAACTAGACAGCACTAAAGAGACCTATTTAACATTAGGGCAGAGTATTCATCCTTTGATGCATATTTAATGTCAGTTATACATCACTGTTAGATCAGTATATAAACACACATATGCTCTTGGACAAAAGCGTCCATGCATCAAAACTCTGCATCCATACTTTAATGTATTTAATTGAGTAAACTATTATCACTAATTATGGTTTATATTTTCATAATACTGTTTTATGGTTATGACCTATTCCTTTCTATCTACCCATCTATAAGCCTTACATGCTGTGGTGCTATCTGAGGATCTCTTTGTTTCACACAGGACCAGAAATCACCACCCAGGCTGATCTCAGAGCTTTGACACCACCCATTCTGCCATATTGGGGCTGCACACTGACTTATTCAATTTCACATATAAATTTCACAGTTTGTGAAATAGTCAGACGTGTGTGACCACACTCCCCAGGGAGATTTCCCAGTGCTATGGTGCTCTCCAAACAGCAAACACTACAGGGAGAGGAAAGGTGGTGCAAAGATGGCACCAAAGTTTCAAGCATTTTATTCATTCCTTCTAAGGACATGAAAGCAATGCATCAATACAGGCAGAACAGCTCAAAAGAGAGAAATTATACAAACTGGACACCAACAGAGAAAAATATAAAAAAAACCCTGATGTCTTGAAATGAAAGCTAAATTTTGAAGAACATTGATTTGAGAACTTTTTGTATCCTCTGAAAACTCGGTTGGCAGAGTGAGGGTATGACAGCTCATGGTTTCCCCACCTCAGAGCAGTAGCAGCACACACCACAGGTAGTGGTAAGAGAGCCACCTATGTCCAAGCATGTGACAGGAGAAGTATCACGTTAGCCCAGCAACTAAGTATTGTTTTTGAAGTGTACTTTATATCATTTAATTGTAGATACTTGTATTAATTGAAAAGTCTGATTTTTTCTGGGCACTGCTGGTGGAGCAGAGGCTACAGCCACGGCTTGGTGTCAGAGCAGCACAGGTTCCTTGGGCATTCTGCAGAAGCAAAGCTGACTCTGCAGAGATCCACCAGGTTTCCTAGATTTTTGACATCTGATACACAACTTTAGCTGGGTTGGTCACTCCACAAAATACATTGGTTTTCCCAGTCCATACCTCTGCCTTTTGTTTTTCACTGGTTGCATCTGATATCAGGCACAGAAAAAACAGGGTAGTACTTCAGTTGTCAGTACAGTGGTGCTGAAACCTCACAGCAAAAAAAACTCAAAAAAGCAGAACTATAAAACTTTTTTTGGTTTACTAGGATTTGAAGCCCCAACCCCTGATAAAAAATTCTCAGTAGGAATCAATGAAAGTTTTTAAGGACTTTAACCAATCCATACAGACTTCAACAACAATGGGAAAAATAATCTAGAAATAGTAAAACAGATCAAATAAAGCTCAGTTCTCAGAAATAATAATGGCAATTTTTGAGCCACAAATAAATTAATGCATGTTAGCATTTGTATGAAAGTAGGTTGCAAAAGATCCTCATGTAATTCAAGTCATTCCACTCTGTGGCTGTAATGAGAACAGAGGTAAATTCAACTTGTTACACTGCAGCTCAATCTAACACATGCTCAGCCTGACCCTCTCATCTTAACACTGATTAAATAAATATTATATGAAAAATAATTCAAGAGAATAAAAAGGAAAAAACAAGGGGGAAAAAAAAGAGAAATGGGTAGACAAAGAGACTAAGAAAGAAAAGAAGAACTATTGAAAGCCTGTGCAGACAAGTATGAATCAACTATTCTAAAAAGCAGATGCAAAATGAAGCTGCTTAAACATATAAGGCACTTCTACATTGTATTCAAATAATGCTGAAATTATAGAGCTGTCATTTGCAGACCTGTCGAGGGTGCCTTTCTTACCACATTATGATTTAGCATTTCTCTTAGAAGGTTGTAGCAATTTTGACATTAGAGTCATTGGACAGAAAAGCCATAAAATGTACGCAGAGCATCACCTCTCCTTTTTTGTAGTCTTAAAAAGAGCTCTGAGATGTTTGCTACTAAAAAAAATTTTAAAACCCCTGAAATTATTTGTAAAAGTGCGGAAATGCTAGTCTCAAGAGAGAGAGCGCGCACATCTGTAGAACAAATGTAACTGTGAAGATTTAAATAATGTGATGGCATGTAACTTAATCTGACATGGCAGGAGGTTATTTTACAAACTGTGAAGGGCTCTGCCCACTGGTGTCATTAGAGCCTCCTTGAGAGGCAACTCAAAGATATGGATTTTTCTGGAGGCAAACACCCAGTTGGTAGAAATGCAGATTGAAGGAGCAAAGTAACTCTAGATGACTCGCTTCCCAGACTGCTCAGCTCCTGGTGGGGCAGCGGGTGTGGCACTCAGACACAGAATCCCCATAAAACCAAAGGGCAGACCCAGGCTAACTCTAGCAGTACGGAGCTCTGTACGGATGGCTCCACACCTGCTCCAGAGACAGCACTGGGCATCGGCCAGCAGGGTCCCCTCCCACACACGGTGTGTGGGGAAGGGCTGCGGATATCCCTGGGAACACACACTCCCCTCTGCCCACTGCTCCCAGGGCTCCTGCCTGGCTACGGGGTGCAGCTCTGAGAGCCAGCACACAGATAAAGGCGTCTCTGTCAGGGAGCCTGAATTGCTCAGGCAAAATTGCTGACCCTCACAGGTCCAATTAGCTGTTACACACTCACTGAGACAGCCACTCAGACTGAGCCTTTCCTGCACACTCATGTACTGAAACTTTCATTGCACACTGTGTTGTCTCTACTAGCTTTGCAGTTGGTTTTCAACAAGTCAAATGCATATCTGGAAGGCTGAACTGGCTTTGGACATGAACAAATATCTGGATATATGCATACCTCCAAAAGATATGAACTGCAAATGCTGATGAACTGTGCAATATATTTAAGGTGGTATTTTTAATCACTTTCTCAGATTGTTATAGTTTGATGAGATGATCCTAACCATTTAGCTCTAATAAACTCACAGATCATGAGCACTGGCTGCATTAAATCTATTGTCACTAGCAGTAACACGAGGAGCAAAGGCTCAATGGCTCTTCTCACAGCCTTAGGTTTCATTCACTCAGTCGCTGATTCCACATCAGCTGCCATCTGGACAAAATTCAGAAACCATGACACCTGCTTGAAGAATAAGATGCTGGTCAGATGGAATGGGCTAGGACTTTATCTTGTGAGCAGAAATGTGAATTGTTGGTAACACAATCGCTTAAAAGGTTTGTAAATTATGAGCCTTCAGCTCAACATATGGCTCATGTGAAATATGCACTTGTGAACTTTTCTCAAAACTTGAGCTTGAATGATATAGTGTGGTTGTTTCATAAACACAAGGTATAAATAAGTAAAACTTTACATGTAGACAAACAAGAGAGAGTGTCAATGTCACGCTTTAAAATAATGATACTATTTTACCTTTCTTTAGCATCATACAAATAATAATTTTACCTAAAATATCTGCACAAACCTCACAATACTACTGTAAAATCCAGGCAAGGAAACCTGCGGCCTTCTGGTTATCCTGTTCTGGTGTGGAAACCAGCCCAGGCTGCCATTCTGCCCAGGCAAGGAGCTGAGATGTAGACCTTCCTTTCGCTGGGCAGAGCACGGCCTCTCAACACTTCCACCCCAGCAGAACTGTAATTTCTGCAGAGAGGTATGGTCAGAACAAAGAATAGTCTATCTGGGAGAGGTGATTGTGTCTCTGGAGACTCTGGAGTCAGCAGGGAAACCAACATGAACAACCCCACCTTCTCCAGACCACTGACCAGAGAAACTCCTGGTATCTACTCACAAATGCATTTGCAGAAGCAAAAATACCAGTTTGCACACACAGGCATGGACAATGCAAGTGTTTCAAGCCCTGTTTTGTTGATTTTCTGGGATACATGTCTGTGTGTTTTTTTCACAAGTCATGTGGGGATTTCTGGGTACTGATAGTCAAGAGGAAGAATCTGAAGAAACATGGCTTCTTATTACCTTTAGTGACACCAGCCGGTGCCGCTGAGACATTAATGAATTTCTTTCCATTTCTTTCTCAATTCTTCAGAAAAAAATAAAAAACCTAAGTGTTCAGAACTTTTTCAGGAGGATGATACAGATTTAAAAAAATTAGTCCCCCACTCTAATGCCAAGTTATGGTGCTTTATAGCAGCCAGCTTTGCAGTGCTAAATGATCTTCTGTAGCCTCATCTTTCTGCCTGCCTACAAGAAATAGTGACAAATTACAGTTGGGGGGGGAGGGGGACTGAAGAAAGAAATATTCCATTTTTAATTGCCTTTTCATTTTCTTTTTATAGCCATGCTTAAACTGTGAGTTATCAGAAGCTGTTCGAAGTCTTTCTTTTACCATTTTAAAATATATTCCTCCTAAAGCCAGATGAAAAATACGGTTAATGGGGTTTTGTGACTCCCACAAAGTCCCCTACAAATTAAGGGACTTTGAAAAAATGTCAGCTGCCCAGTTCCCAAGAAAGAAAAATTAAACAATAAAGGCTTATCGACTTGTTCCTAAGAAGATAAAGCACTTCTGAATGAGACCCTCTCATGCTCTCTGGTTTGTGATCAGAGCAATTTCCAAGATTCACAGAAAATATTCTGATTAGCCAAAAAAATGCTCAGATGAAATGAGGTTTAAGATTTTATAACTGAATCTCATCCTCCCTTCAACCTGTTTTGATACAATGTGCTGTCTCGTTCAGTCATGCTGCTATCACTACCAATTATAACCAGCGCCATAAAAACATCACATTCATGTAGATCAGCTGATTGTGCCAAGTTCAAGAAAGGACAGCAGGATAGAGATGACAGCAGCTTCTGCTGGCTCTGCTCCGAAGTCCCTGCAGGCCTGTTGTTTTTCTCTTCTGGACACCCCCAGGATTTCACTCTCTCAGAAAAATTAATGCCTCGCCTCTCTCTAAGAGGAGCAGACTCCCAGTCTACTGACACCATTGAGGGTATTTCCACTGACTTTGACTTGTCATCTGCAGAGCTCTTCATCTTTCATGTCTTCCTCTTTCACACTACTTTTGATCTCCCTGCCACGTGTCAGCCTGAGCAAAAGCCTTAAATTGCAAACTCCAGTCCCTCATCTCATATTCAATACATGCACACCACATACAGATAAAAGTAGGATTATGGCTGCCACCTTTGCTCTTCATATGGCTTCTAGATGGTCTAAAAGACCTTAGAACAGAGTGAGGGGAACAAGCAACCAGTGGAAGGCTTCCAGTTTTCTCCCTTGTGGAGTCCTGTCCTATGCCAACTAGTGAAAGGGAAAAAACACAAAAGGAGAAGGTGGGCTCACACTACATTTTTATTGTCCAAGCGCAGTAAACCAAGCATTTTTCTAGAATTTTGCTAGACTACTGTTGAAAGCCTGTGTGGATTTCTGAATTAATTTATTTAGAAATTGAAAACTATTTCACCTGGAAAACTATGACTGTAGCTAGCTAGTGAAATTAGTCAGAACTGAAAATTGCTTTAAAATGTTCTACTTAAGCTAATACCATTACCAAAAATAAGCTGAAGAAACCACCTCTTCTTACAATGCTCAAAGGAAAATGAGATTTTACTAATATTTTTCTTATTCTCTTGTTGTCTGTTACTTCATTTTCCTCACATTAGAAATGTGAAGGCAGTTTCATCAGCAACAAGACAGTGGTCACTTGCAAAAAGGAGGATAATTCATATCTCCATACAAGCACCAGCAATACCCAGCATATAATGTTCACTGCAGATGTTTGTAAAATCCTACATAATAATTAAAGACAAATAAGGCATTTCTATCTTACTTATTCTAATCTTTAAAAAATAAGAAAATCTAATATCAAGACAGTTGAACACAATGTTCAGCTGTGCTTTGGGCTCCTAACCTGCCCAGAGTTGCATATTTTTAGCATTCAGCTGATTTGACCAACTAAGCAGGGACAGCATTAATTGCTGCAGGAGGCTGATGTGGAAGAAGAGTCACATTCTTCCCTTAGTGTGGCACAGTCTGCCATGACTCTGCAGAGTGACACAGTGAACTCAGAACAGCAACCGAACCAAGTGAGCCTTCCTAATGCCAGACAGGGATGATAGAAAATGATGGAGTGTCTCTGAATTAAAAACAAGAAGCAGAAACTATGCAAAGTCTGTAAGAGCAGCTCATGCCGAAGGAATATTTGCTTTGATTTAATTGATGATAAAAGAAAACCCAGGAGAAGCGTGAGTTTGGATGACATTCAAGTGTGTGTCCTGTGCTAGGAGGAGGGTGAGATACCATCTGCTTACATTACCCTTCATTGCTAGAACCACAATGGTACATTGTACATATGTACCGCTATGAAAAGAGCCTTTGCTATGCAAGAAGAGGCCATGGCCAACAAAGTCAAAGATTTGCTGTTCAATCAACTGCTGGCGTCTGCTCAGGCATCTCCTCTGGAGCAGCTCATGGAAGGCAGAGCTAACAGCTGTGGGGTGCAGCAGGAAGGAGCTACCTGCTCCTTTTGGAGTGAATTTTCCCTGTACTCATTCTCTTCCATAAGAGAGATACTGAAGCAGTGCAGTTATGCTTCGCTCAGTCCAACAAAAGTGACTCTGGAGTCTTTGGTCTGTTAGTTATATGTTGAAATTGATGCATCCAATTTTTTAAAAAATGAAGGCATGTTTTGTCAAAGGTGATAGAACCAAATGAGGAAGCAGAGAAGACATTTCCTAACCTCCAGGAACAGAAAATCCTTTGTCTCTTCAAAAAAACCAGATTCAAAAAACAGTCAGGCTTTCTGTATCTCACCAGCCACCTGATGATCACATCTCTTTCTCACCAGTATGAGATGCAGGAGGTATACAATCACTTTCCTGGTCAAATGCTAAAGAGGCATTGTATATAAAATGCACAGACAAGCAGAATAGGTTTACATAATGTTAATACAGACAAATGACATGTACAACATATCTAGCTGCAATTTAATTAGATTAATTAGATCAATATAATTAGCAGTGGTATATTACGCTATCAAGACTTAGCCTTGCAAAGAACGCCTCTAAAAATGGTTTACAGTCCTAAAGCATTGTAACAGTGCATGCAGTACCCGTGCTATCACGCATCAATATCACCACTAACACACTATTAATACTGGGAGTTTATAGGACACTCAGGAGACACATAAAACACTACCCTTGCAGAGGAAAATTCTGATAATGGAGCCTGGGAAATTATTTCAACAGTTGAAAAGAGCTCATGGAACTTAATTCCAAACAACAGCATGGCCATGATTATATAGCAAGTTAATTTAACCCACCGAGGCAGAAGCAGACATAATGAACAAAACAGATTGAGGTAGCATGACTTACCAATGAACACTTTGCTGAGAGTTCTTCCAAATTTTTGTACACATAATAAATCACAGGTGGCTGTTTAACTATTGCATCACCTACTTGGACATAGGCTAGATGTCACACTTGATGAAATCTTATACAATTGTTATTGTTATCAATAGTGATTTTGCATTAAACAGGTCTGTGGGATTGTGCTTGGACATCTAAACCCCCATAGTGGTAAAAAAATGTTAATTTACATCTGCTAGCACTCTCAGTACACTTGGGCTCAAAATTTATGAAATGAACCATGTATGTGTAGCATCTCAAATCAACTACTGTGACTTTCTATATGCTAAAATCATAGGTGTTGCAAAGAGGAAAGAACAAAAACCCAGCACTTCCAGCTTTTTCAAAATAGAAACAGCCAATAAAATTCAGCAACACAAAGTGATAAATTCACGAGAAATTATGTTTATTGTTTCTCCAATTAAGAAGGAAAATTCATCATAACAAGTAAATCTGCATTTTTAATCTACAGTTTGCTCCAAAGTCTTCTAAGAAATAAGGCACACAGGCCACTTAGCTAGAAAATGTTGGGGTTTTTTCTCTTCATTTGGACAAATGTAAGAATACATCTGTTAATGGAAGAGATAAAGTAAATGCCTTGAAGCTGCAATGCAGAAGATACACAGACAAGGTAAAAACACCCAAATGCATATTTCCATTTTTTAGCCTTTACCAGTGAAAGATGGCTCAAACTGTATTTCCATTTGAGCACGGAGTACTGAGGAAATAAAATCAACCCATTTCATAAAGATCACCTCATAGTTCATCTACTACCACATTCACCTCCCTAAAAGACTGAAGAATGCAAGACAAAATGACCATATTTCAGTGCATGTATCTTGATTGCCTACAAGAATTAGGTTCCAGCCATCCTCGAGTATATTAAAAATACAAATGCAGAAAGATTACATGTGGGTCAGATTTTCTTTAGAACAGATACAATTAAAATGTATGTATCTCCCTACAATAGTCAAAGGAACCCATCGCCTTCTGCACAGTTTTTCAGAGTTATACTGTTCATTATTATTGATGCATTAAGGTTTAAACTACTGCTACTCCAAGTCATCTGTCCTTGGTTATACATTTTATGGATTTTACTTTTTATTACTTTCAAGAAAAAGTTATATGCACAGTGAATAATTCCCCTGTCTGTTTGTTTGGAATATAAATTAATGCTTTGCTGAAGAAAACCAGCATCATTTTGGCCTTATCTGTCCTCAGTATAGTGTTGTATATGCACTACCTGATTTTGACTTTGGTTAATTTTGCATCCTTATTACCTACAATCTACAGTCTGGTCTTCAGTAGATTTACACTACCAGATTAATAGAATAAAACACAGAGGACTGAAATAGAGTGCCTTGTGTCTAGAAATAATCACCTGTATTATGGAAATTGTGAAAGCTGAAAACAAACATTATAGCCTTACAGGTTTTTTTAATGTGCTGATTATTTTAGTTTCTCTGATAGAAAATTTTGCTTGCTCACTTTCAGTGTGATATATTCAGAAGAAGGCAGTACTATTTTCCTGTGTGGGTGCAATTAGTAAAAAGCAGGTAGGTAGTCCAGCCAATATTAAATTAAAAACTTGGGAGCAGAAGCCATTTGTGTCAATTTTCCATTTTGTCACTCTCCTTTCAAATAGCTAATTTAGGATACTCCGTCACACACTAGTGTTTTATGGTATGTATATTTTATGACAGCTAAATGACAAATTTGTCTGAAACGAAGCTATTCTTTGAAGAGTTAATTATAACCTGTGTAATATATTAAAGAAAATCAATATATATTTGGAGTGAGTCACTATTGAGTCTTATTCCAAACAGAACAAACCTATGCTAAAAATTAAAGCTCCATTTTTAACTCAGGTTCTGCTAAAATAATCTAATTTGAGAGTTAAGTAGTAGAAAAGAAATAATTTGACAATATATCTGTGCAACAATCCCTTTCTAATATAACATTATGTAGTCTGCTTGTATGATGTACAGCTGAAAAAATCACTTTTAATTTTGTTTGACAGCAAAACAATGGACCAGACCTTTCTAATAGCTGAGCACCTTAACATACGTGATATTTGGACTTTGGAAAGTGTCACCAAATTTTGGGTATCTATTCCAGTCTTTCAAGCTCTTTTAAAAAATTAGACAGAGATCTGAAAATTCACTCTGAGAGTTTCTCAAGAAATAAATAAAAAAAAAGAAAAACACATTACATTTTTTCAGTCATCTCCACAACTAGAATTTTTGTTCTCAGGTAACTACCAGTAATTTCAGCATACAGGTTTTGTCATTATAATTTCTTTCTATGTGTAACACTTACTACAGCAATAGTATCTCAGTTCTGCAGCAACAGCCATCCAAAGCATAATGAACTGAAATTTTAATATGAAATACCTCAAAATGTTTTGAAGTTGACCCATCTTTTACTAACAGTGATTACAACACTTAAGAAACAGACTTCAAATCTATCACTTGTTCAAACTACAAATGTAGTAGTAAGAGAGAGAGATTTATCATATTCATAGGTTTTATAGTTCTAAAGGAAATTTGAAGAAAATTAAGGACATACATAGAGCCATTCCCACTCCACTCAGGGAAGAGAGGTTTTTAGATTTTTTGTTGATGGTAGCTTCACATATAATTATCTCAAGGTATCTAGCATTATCCTGTCTCATCAGGTCACACTTTGTTAAGTAGGTTCTGCAACAGCACATTCATTTTAAGAAAACAAGCTTTATCACTGTAGCTGCAAAGAAGGCAGGGATAATGTAAAACCAATCCACTGTTTGCAGGATTATGGGCAGATTATGACCAGGATTACAAGAGTAAATCAATATGTCATCTGCATACAATGAACTGAAATTTATGGAGTTTCCAATTTTCCCTCCTTGAAGCAATTCTTTGTTGCTGAAAAAATCAGGCTAAATGTTCCATTACAATTGCAAAAAGAAAAGAGGATAATGGACAGCCTCGTCTAGCTCCCTGGTGTCATTTTAAAAAGGGCGAGTTTAAATTGCTAGTATGTACAGACCTGGTCAGGATATTACAGAATATTTTTAATCCAATTTTTATGAAGGTCTTTCTAAAGTGAGGAGTGTGAGGGTTTGGAGGGTTTTTTTGTTTCATTTCCATGTTGGTTTTTTTCAGGAACAGTCACCAAGTATTTTCATTTTAATGAGTCCAAAGAGTTACCCAGTCAGTCAAGTGGACAAATCTATGTTATCCAAGATCTTGCTTGGTTTGCAAACACAAAACACCTGAATCATCCCCAGTGAACCACAATGGAAATAAACCAGGCTGACCTATGTGGAAATCATTTGCAATGAGCTGGGGAAATGTCTCAGATATTTGAGTGCCTATATGTGCCCTCTGCATGCAGGCAATGTATTTCAGCACTCATAAACAAATTTTTCCAGCATTTAAGACCAATATTCAGTGATGCAGATAGGTAGGAAAACCAGTTCATTGGGATTGTTAAGTTGTGTAATAATAGCCTTTTTGATCCAAATGTTCAGTTAAAGTAACCGTTCAGTAGTGTATCTATCATTTCTCACTGAGTGTTTACTGGCAGCTCATCTAAGCATGCATCTTCCTCCACTGTTAGACTTTAGCAGCATTTATTATTTCTTATTAAGTCTAAGGTTACACTTTGATCTGTTGAAAGTTTCAACAAAGTGCTTTTGTTTACAAACTTTATCTCTTGTTTAAAGCAACTTGGAAGATTAGAGTGTCTGACACTGCTCTTTGAAAGTGCAATTTATGATTTCTAGATCATATGTCAAAGTTTGAGCCTTTAGTTTTAATAATTGACACAGTTTGGGATACTTCATTTTATTCTTTACACAAAACATATGCTGGCAGTTTCTCATTTGTATTCTTGCTGGTTTACTTTATACAAAAGCCTTTCTGTAGCCACAGTATGATGCTGTTTGTTCACTTTTTGTCAGCTAATTCAGTTGAGGTTTTTTTACTACACATATTAGTATTCATTGATTTTTGTCATTTTAAAACTATTATTCAAAAATTACTATTGTTGTATCTCTCCTTTTTGAGGACTGCATCATCGTTAATTGTGGTTTTTAATGATTCACATCTTGGATTTTATAGCATATTATTACCATCACAGAATCAAGTTTCAAATTAATATTTTGGTCTGAAGAAAAGGCCTCCATTTTTCAAGAAGTTCTTGATGCTGTTCATGCCATTTCTTGCTTATGAAAATTGTAAAATTATTCTTTTCTGCTACTTCTAGAGTGGCAAAACTACCTCAAATATCTTACTTTAGTGTTAAAGTCTGTGAGACAGGGATGGAACTCCTTTTGTCAGTCTTTGGCAATGAAAATTTTCTGTGGGAAAGAATCCAAGTCCATCCCCAAGATACATCCTCACAAGGCCAGTCATCCACAGAACCGTCACCACAGTGGGCACAGGACTGTCTTTCAAATGCTGCAAATAGCATGTTGGTTTGGAAGAATCAAGTCCAAAATGAAAAGCCAAAAATGTGAGTGTAACACTTTTGTGACATTTTTACCTGGGCCTCCTTTGTCTGTGAGATAGATCTCAACATATTAATCAATTTGCCATGTGCTGTTCATACATGGCACAAGACAAAATGAACTGCTGTAAGCTGGAGACAGTTTACAAACAGACCACTGAAATTAGTTATTCACTGAAGGCAAATGAGCACACACTTCTTGCTGACCCCAAAAGAAGACCTTCTTCAACATTGTCACCTACATGGTACTACATGATTGCCACCATGCCCTCATGACTGATGGCACTCCCAGCTGAAACTTGGGTCTGTGCATCACACCGACAACCCATGGGGAAGAACCCTAAACAAAAGTAGACCTCTTGAAGTATTGCCTTTCCCTGCCAACCTCACATGGTTCTATTGACGAAAAGCTGCCCCCTTGATTCTTTTCAACCATGTAATTATTTCTCACAGGCACTGGGACATCTGGCCAATAATACTGACTGCCTCTGCAAAAGCAGACAGATAGCTGTGCTTGCGTGCTCCTGATGACGGATCCCACAAAGATGTCGCAAAACATAGAGGTTTGAAAACTACATAGCCCACAAGGGAGGGTCTTTGTGATTTGTCCCAGAGTAACAGGCAGAGCCAACTCAGAGCTGTGCATCCAGCCCAGCCAGGTCCTCAGAGTGAATCAGCCGCACCCAGGAGACCTGTTGTGCCAAAGGTGATCAATCAAGCATCAGCAACACACACATCTTCTCATATGGAATTCACCCATCAAGACCACTAAAGCTGTACTCCAGACTGATGCCTGACTGCAAAGAGCACTGCGTTTTGGCAGCTGGGGTTCTAGACACTCCTTTCCCAGTATTTTTGCTTAGATATAAGAGCTAAGAAATCACAGGTACTCACGTTTCATAACCATGTTAGGGTGAAGATAGATGGGAGAGAGGTCTAAGAAGCTTTAAGCACCCTAGCTTTCAATCATTTCTCAGCTTAGCTTTAATATAAAAATCTATTATTTCTAACTGTAAATCTTCTGTTATAATTTTAACTTTAAAATTAAAGGCTTCTTTCTCCTAAGAGATAAAATTTCTTTATGGATTTTTGGATTAAAATACAATCTTCTGATTGGACTTCTCCTTATTTTTATGATCCTAACTTAAATGCAAGGTTCTTGTTCCTGTAAAAGAAACAAAGAGGGATAAAAAAGAAAAAACTGTACTTGTCTGATAGTCTCACATAGACAATATTTTCCAGAAATACCGAAATGAAAGGAAAAAAGACAGCAGCTATGTTATGGAAAGTATTTACCAGTAATTGAGAGAAATGGTGATGAATTTTTAGCTAGAGTGGTGACACATACACCACAGTCCCATGGGAATTACCCAAAACTCTTGCACTAAATTTCAACATATCTCGTGTATTAACTGCCCACAAAACTTATATTACAGCTACACACCAAGAATGGGCAAAGAAATTTACAAGCTTGAGATAACTCAGTCTACCTATAAAGTAAGAGAGAAATCGGTAAGATCATGAACACCCTTAAGCTCGTCATTATATACCGGTGTCCTAAATTCACATTTTAAATCAACAGGAGCTCCTAAAAAATCTCTAATTAGACGCAAAGAAATGCTGAAGGACTGTAATTTATTTCATCCGTGCCAAGACAGAACATACAGCTGATACAGCTGTAGATGCAGTGCTAAGCAAAGTACTGATGTGCTGTTTACAAGTATTAGCAGACAGCCACAAGAGCACTAGGAGGAAGGTAGATATTCAATTTGCATAGGACAGGGTCTATACCCTACTTTTATTCAAGTTAATATAACAAATTAAACCAGGGAGATATTGCTAACAAATAGCTCCTGTTTGGGCAGGATATTAATGGAAGGAAAAATTATATGAAGGCTTAGGGTTAGGTTTTGATTGAAGACTTTAGGCTACTGAATCTATTTAGTAATTAGATGAGGACTAAAGGGAACATTTTATCTCAGAATGAATACAAGTTATTTGTTGGGTCAAAGAGCCAAAGTCCCAGGTGCCATGTTTTCATCTACTTACGGCAAATGGAGGAAACTTGGCTTCTCAGCAGTGGTCAGTAATCAAATGTGAAAATTCAGTCAACTTAGTATTTTCTCAATTACAAAGCTTTTTAATGTATTGTTTTAAAATAATTGAAAATAAGCATCAGTGGGAATAAAATTGTCATTTAAAAAATGTTTCTGCGGCAGGAATGTCTAAAGAAAATACAGTAAATAGGTCCATACTTAACAGTTTCACTCTGCCTATTGTAAGTGCTAATGTAAATTACACCAGGGTTCAGAGCTACATCATTTTCTCTACTGTATTTTTCTGTTTATATTCCAAGGGCAACTTCACATAGGAAGGGTGAAAAGAGCCGCCAGGAGAGGCCAGGATTGCACTGGATGAGGGGCTTTTTTCACATTAATTTTTCTCTCAGAGGACATATCCTTAGAAATTGTTATAAAATTTTCTATGTAAAGAGATGATTTCTCAAGGTGTAATTCTGCTAGATAAATTATAAATGTATGCTTACAAAAATTTGCACATGGAAACTTTGCAGTAAACTCTTGTTTGGTCAGTATTAGTCTGTTCACTTTTGCAATGTAACAACAACAAAAAAAAGAATGGCAGGAAGTGATACCACAAACTGCATCTAAAAATAACACAGAAGCAAAAGACAATCCAGCTTTACATCTTCAGACTATGTGCATGATGGCAAAATCTACAGAAAGGGAGATTCTCTGTTCAACTGAGGGATAGTTATGCTTTCTTAAATAACCATAGTCTCCATTAATTTTTTTTCCCAGGGTTCGTGTGCTTTGATAATTTTTTTTCCTTTGAATTTCACTCTAAGAGAATACAGAATCTAGCACAATTTAATTATGAATTTGACTTCAGAATTCAACATGCATTGATTTGCATTTTTTTATAGTAGAGCCAAATTCTGAAGGATCAAAAAGAATTGGATTTTGGGACTGTTTATAAACAAACAATGTAATTCATTTATCTTCTGTCTCTAGTTTCTTGGAATCAGTCTCTCTAGTGAAATATTGAAGTATCTGATCCTTTACATTCCTTCATCTTCTGTTGATAAAAGAGGACATATTAAGTGATGTGATTTGCATATTTGCTACTAAAGCATCTGCTCTTCTCTCGAGGTATGCAAGCACCAGTGCCATGGTAAAGCACAGCTTTGCCTAGGAACTTTTGGACAAGGAAGGCATTCAAGATCATTCACAGAAAAGTCTCATGGGGAATAGATTAGGGATACTAAAAAGAGATAGTTCTTAACATTTCCATCTGAAATCTGGGATGCATCAAATGGCGATATGCAAACTAAGCCAAAATTCCTGAGACAATCATGAATGTAAGTTCAATTCTGTCATCTGATTTTTTGTCTCAAAAACCCATAATATGAACTGAAAGTTTTCAAAACCTAGCTATGTTGAAAAATTTGGAACAAGTGGACTGAATTTTGGCATTTTAGATGGATGCACTGAAGAAGAGGATGAGTTTTTATACTCTTAAGAAAAAAAAAATCCAGCCATGACATTTGTGTACGAAGGCAACTTTATGACAAAAAAAAGAAACAAGAAAATCAAAGGCAACATGACTTCAGTCTGCATAGAAAAGGACTTTTCAAAAGGGCATGCAGAACTTTCAGATTTTATTTTAAGTATTTCAGAAATCTGTTTATTAAGAAAGTGAGATATATCTCCATGATGCATGCACACACCAAAAGAGAATTACGAAATTATATTCTACTCCCCTCTGTTTTGGATATTGAGGGATGTTGCCATTAGAAACCTTCAACAAACATACAGCTAAATCAATCAGTTAAATTGTGATTAGAGAAAAACAAGCTGTAAGTGAAGTAGACAGAACAGCTAATATCAGGCAACTGAGACAGAGTAGCATAATAGATTGATCAATTTAATGACTGACTAAAACTCAGTTCTAAAATAAGCTGCAGGACAAATAGGGGTAAAAATCCTTCCTGATTACACAGTCGTTTCTTTATGATCAATTCCTTCATCTGCATTGCATAGTGTTGGCACAAACTGGTTGAGATTAAAATCTTGAGGCTCTGTTTTTTGGATTTGTCTCAACTGGCAGCTTATTCAAGGTTGTTAGTCAGATCTGATTTATAATTCTCCAAATGTCATGAAGAGGGCTCACATTAAAAAAAAAATATATGTAATATATATATCATGCAAACATCATTCTGGACGTGACTCAGTCACTGTAGGTTGTGCCACAGCTCTGTTCCAATGCGTAGTGCTGTTTGAGTCATTGAGTCTAACCAGGTTCCTTTAAACCTGATTTTCCCTGGAAATCCTACAGATTCTTTTTTTTTTTTTCCGTTCTTACCCTACTCAGAAGACCAAGAAGACATAAATTAATCAATCTTCCGAACATTACTATCAACCTGCCATACCTTCAACACACCCCAGAAAGGGAAAGGAGTAATTAAATCTGCATGTGGTTGTTTTCTAACTATTCACTGGTTATAAGCAACAACAACAGCAGAAATAAAATCAGGAATCTGGGACAGAACATTTTTCCTTTCATTAAGGGTGCATCAGTCATGAAAGGTTTGCAAAGTTCTTCAGGAAAAAAAGATCTTTTCTTGTGATATTTCAGCTTCTTGATAAGATGCTCTCCGAAGTGGATGCAACAAATGTGAGGGGAAAAGTCAGTGTGGAGATTCCATCTATGGTGAAGTTTTTCTGTAATCCTGTGGGTTTGTATCCATATATTAAACCCAGTTCTCAGACTAAATAGGGAAGGTAGCATGTTATGTTGAATCAGTTCAGTTGGAACCTCAGGACGTTCAGAAACTGAGTTGTAAACTCTAGAGCCTGACCTTGATAGCTGATACATTCTACAAAGTAAGGCATTGTCTAAAGGCCTTTTCAGGAGTTAACAACAAAAGGCTTAATTCCTGAATACAACTCATTAAAAAGTGTTGCTCCAATTAGAATTTTCTAGTTACCCTTTAGTACTAATTCAGACAATAAAAATTTTATTCCAAAATTCAAAACATTCCAAAATTCAAAACATTCCACATGATGTGGAAATACAATTATGTCGCAAAAAAATAAAAAAATGTACATATATATATATATATATATGTCAGACATTGTATGCTCACATTCTCTTCTGTTGGTCCATTTTGCAGGCAGCTTTCACTCCCAAAAAGTCATTTCAACCTTTCCTCTAGGACAATGCAAAGGCAGTGTGCTGGAAAGCATAGCATGTATGGTTTCAGCGCCCAGGTGATAAACACTGAGTACCTGGAAAGCCTGTCCCTGAAAGAGAATGGAGACAAGAAACAATATCCCCACAATGGTCACAAAGTCTGATTTGCAAATCAAAATACATCCTTTTTTGCCAAAATTGTATATAAATTCCTTTAGGCTTTAAAGAAAATGCTTGGGTTTTTAATCTCCCTTGATGAAATCTGAAATCTAAAAAACAATAATCTTTCAATAAATTAAGAATGTCTAATTAAAATAACTCAACCATATATTCACCCACGTGCTTTATATTTCTACTTTAAATATCAACAATTTTGGCTACAATAAAAATGGCTATTACAAGCATAGGTATTTGTAGAAAAATTACTAGAGGTTCAACTAAGACTGAAACAAAAAGGTTCATATTTTTCTTAACAAAAAAATCCAGAAATCAGAAATGATATTTCAGAGTTCCTTATATGACAAAGTTGAGACATAATTTTATATTGTTTCATATTTCAGAAGAAATTAAGCTCCATAAAATATAAAATCCATCTTTTACCTGTCTATTATATAGTGTCATGAAAGGAAGGAAATAAATGTTTTATCACTGTCAACTTGAATATGCAGCTTAGACCTTTCTTGCTCCATTTTAAGAATAGTCAGGAAGGAAAAACAATATCAAAAGTGGATTAACATGTTCCATACTGAAAAGGTTAAAGGCATATTTCGGTATCCTCTGCATGAACACACTCTGGAGTTTTACTAGCTAATTCTAAAGTATATTTTGTTTTTCATACAATCAAATTCTACTTATTTCAAAATGCCAATACAATCCTCTTTTAAGTATTTTATAAATAGATGCAAATGTAAAGACTTTTAGTTCTAATTAAAGTACTTCTCATTTTTGTTCAGTTTCACAATTCTACTGCATAAAAGGTAAGCTTGTGTCTCTCCAATTTTGGTAAGTCTAACATACAGTCCACAAATTATACTGTTTTTTTTTAACTGGGACATTAAATCACCTTAATGAGATACATTGCATCTACCCAAAGTCTAGTGTGTCACCCAAGATCACACCAAGGTTCAAAACTATTTTTCTCCCCCTTGCCCACAACTCCATGCTGTTGTTATCAGTGACAACCAGAGTTATTTTCTATCATGCGGACACAGACATAGCAGAGAATACACCACAAGAATGTGGAACAAGGCTGTCCCACCCTGAAGTGGGCCCTTAGGAGAGTCACATGAGACTTTTACTCTGTTTTTTTCAGCTGAACAATAGAAATAATACACATATATTACTACAGCATTACCACAGAAATTCTGTACAGCCCCCTTAATAATTATGTTAATTTATGCAACTATTATTTCAATAATATTAATATAACACAAATATTTTATTTTTTTTAAGTCTACCTATTTTCCTGGACATGAATATGGAGACAAAGCACTCAAAAAAAAAAAAAAAAAGAGGAACATTGCCAGTACAACTGGCTGGAAAAACTTTTGATGGAATAATTTTTCAAAGGAAAATTCAAAATGTCTTAAGTAAGATGCTTTGAAAACTTACATGGGGTTTTGCCAAAATTTTGTTTCAAAGAAAAATTAAGACAAAGGTTTCATGAATGAAGAAAAATGTACTGTTTGGATCTCTTCCAAATAAATCAGTCCAGGATTTTTTTTAATGCATTACAAACATGTGGTTTTCAATGCAAAAGCAGCAAGAGGCAAAAGGATGGGATTTTTCTGAAGTGACAACAACATTTGATCAACAACGTTTTGATACAAGCAGAAGATGGGAACTGAACTCGTTCACTCCACAGAGATTTAAACCTTGCATCTCTTACATTTTATTTCCTTCACCAGCATTGCTTGAGGTGGGCAGTAGAACATTAAAATTCAGGTTAAATGTGTGTCACAGGAAGTCTTTTTCATAAGGTGTTTTTTCTTTGTCTACAAGCTTCAGCACCAAAACCTTCTCTAAAACAAGCTGAAGCAGCCCCTATAATGTTCAATAAATGGCCGAACAGGTACAAGTGTAGTTTAGCCTACAAAACTCTCAGTAGATGCTGCTTCCCAGGGATCCAACTGCAGACCATGACACATCATGGAGAAGGTCCAGCATAGGTAAAATATCTCCCCAAGGTACATAACACCTTTCACCCAGTAGCATTGCCAACGGCACAGAGATTTTCTCAAATGATTTTGGTATAGTAACAAATTGGAAAAACATTTATGTACTTCAACAAAGCAGCATTCTGGGTACAAATTCAAAAGCTTTATTTCCTCCAGTGTATAAGAATAAACTTCCAAGTCTACACACAAATCACTAGGAAAAAGAAATAACATTAGGAATAACTTCTGCCCAGATTTTTGGCTGGCATAAGTGGTTTTGTCTAAGGATATTTTCTGTCTAATGCTGGCTGCTTGCTGCTCCATAACACTTGACAAATTCTTGGTTCCTAAAATCAACCATAAATGTTTTGAGAATTGCTTCATTTAGCAGGGAGTTTTCAGAAGTTCACCATAGCATCCAGTGTAGTTCTGTCTTCCCTCTTTAGCTTATCTCTCTTTTTATACATTTTCAAGTCTGAAAACTTCCTTTGTCTCCCCCTTCTCCTGGACCACAGGCAAGATTTACAGTCTGTAAACTGGAAGTTCCCCAGGCATGAGAATTTCTCCTGGAGGGGGCTCTATTTTGGGAAGTCTAGGGCATACAGAAGCAAGACTTCCAAATCTAGTATTTAGGGGGGAAAAAAAGAAGACAGTAGAGCAACTAGGGATTTTTTGCAAGTGTACAACAATTGTGAATTCCTAACAAAGTAGTATAAAGAGATTACCAAAATAGCTATTATATCAACTCTCTCCAGAACCACAATAAGATATGTTTTGAATAACAACCATTCAAAAGAAAAGAAAATTATATGCATTATTAAAAAAAAAAAAAGGAGAAGGATATTGAAAAAAGGAATTTAGGTAGGTAACCTAGCAAAAATCACATACTGAGAATCCACTTGAAGCAGAAAGGTAAGCTGATAGACCTCTTCCAAAAACTAGCCTTCAGAAGGCAAGATATCAGCACCTTTTTTGGAATATTTTGCTGGATAAATTCCATTCAAAATGAGATACCATACTGTAAATATAAGATCATCTGTTCAATGGTTGTGTCAGCACTCAGGGCTTCTGTTCGTTCCCCAAAGTACAGTATACCAAGATATTATACCAAGGCTGTATAGTACAGGTTTCCATCACTCAGAAATGCTACATTTTAAACCAGAGCTTGTAAATGAAATATTTTATTCTGCAAAACCAGCCTTAGGACTCGTATGACCTAACCTTGATTCACTGCTGTCTGCAGTACTACTGAAAGCAGAAATCTTAATTTGCAATAATGAAAAAAATTATGCCTGATTTTACTAAGAACCTAGACAGCCATGTTTCTAAGAAGAATGAAAAAAATAAAACCAAAGACCTCAAGCTTTTAATATTTGCTTATGAGTTGCTCTGAGTTTGCTTTGATTGTATGCTTGAAGTCCACTTTCTGAGAATTCTATAATAATTGCCTGTATATTTGTTTTGCTTGCAACTACAGATTAAGGCAAACAAGCTATTTTCTCTATTACCTTTAGTTGGTAGTCATGGTAATACCCAAAACATTATTTTTGTAGGCTTCCTGAATTTTTTGAGTTCAAAAACTGTATCAGAGGACAGCAATTCCTCAGCAGCACAAGCAGAGCAGCACAATTCGGCCACATAGGCAACATATTTGCCAGGAAATACCATGTGAATCCTTGGAGGTGCTCCTAGGATCTCTTACTCATGCCTGGGACAGCCCTGGCTAGTGTTTCCTTCCTATGAAAACACAGACAGAGATTAAGGAGAATGAGAAACCATTTAGACTTTCCCTTTTGATGTGATATAATCTATCCTCTCATAAAGCAAGAAACTAGCCTTGAAGGATAATTGCTTTATTTACATCAAGAGAACAAATAGTTTCTTGAAATTTGGGATTGTCAGGGCATTGAATGACAAAAACCACTGATTAGGAAAAGGAACTGAATATAATGCAATTTGTGGAATTCAAGCTACTTTAAAACAGCAGGATTTTGGAAGGTTGGTCAAGGTGGTGATGGTCGTTTTTTATTATTTTACTGCACTTCACTTACCAACCATGCACTCAATATATGCTTATCTGCTCCCAAGTCACTACTGTGCATGAAAAGCCATGTTGGACTGGACAATATTAAAAAAAATAGCAAAAAGAAAACATTTCCCAGGCAGCAAAATTCTGTCTGTTTTTTCATCGGTGTTTGTCATAGTCACTTTTCCCAAATTTTGTGAATAGGTTTGGTAGATCCAAGCCTGCCTTTTTTGGCAAATAAACTGTTACCTCTCCAAATTTTATTTTCTTCCAATCATAACAAAAGAGTGCCAGCACTGAACAACCTCCAAAAGCTCTCTGAGTTTGAGTGCAATGCTTACAGAGAAAGAAAACATCCCTGACAACTGCCGTTTTCTTTGTAGATGAAAGAAGAGTTCACACCATTTGAACTTTGATCACCCATGGACCTGTACCATTTTGACCCATATGTTTTATTGAAACAGACTAAAATATATTCCACCTTATAGCTAGCTATATAAAAAGAAGTTAATATCTTGTACATCCCTCTGTAAAAGTATTTGCTTCATTCACTGGTGCATTTTGGAAAAGCTGCTATTTTGCATTTAATTTTTTATTGATTCCAAAATTTATTAGGAGTCTGTACAGGAAAGGAAAAAAAGTCAATAGAAAAAAGTTGCAAGTACTCCTGCAGATGACCTCCCCTGTAGACTGCTCAAGATTTGAGTGCTCAAGGACAACTGCTTTACCAGTCAGTGAAAACACTCTGTTACCTACAAATAAGTTAAAATGGCAAAGGAGCATTGAGAATCAAAAGCACAGCACCACAAGCATTGTCTAATGCTGGAATGCGAAGCACAGCCCTTGGAAACAGATGGTTTAATACATCACAATAAATCTTTTACCAGCCTTTGAAACATAGTACTTCAGATAAAAATACATTTAAGTTACAATCTGTGGACAAAATGTTGTCCTTAGAGGCAGAAAGGAAATGCTTTTGACTTTACTGAGAGTTGCAGCTCAAAAAAAATTTAATAAATGTTTCGGAAGAAAATGATCCAAAGTTCCTTCTCAACTCATTTTGTAATTATGAAATTCAACCTAAAAGACAACACAGTAACTTAACACTCAAACACCTTTCAGCTAAAAAAATTGCCATTCAGCGTCTATTCTTCTCAGCCAGGACACCTGAAACAGCAGCTCATGATACACCTGAGTCATAGACATGTGTAGCAGTGGCAGGACAATTATCAGAGCAAAGTAAGGTTGTGGTTTTAGCTAAGTGTTCACGTTACATACAGCTAACACATCAGAATACCTGACTGGATTTGCATAAATGAAAAAGCTCTGGACCATGACTATCACAAAGATGTCTCATCAATTGGACCATGCTTCCTTCCTCGTTAGGTTTTTATGGAGGTCAGTCCTGGGAAGGAGGAAGAACTAAGGCAAGAAAGAAGGGTGAGGTATCTTGGATGACTCAGTACAACTACAGTCTGAGTTTTTGACAAGTTAAAGATTACATTTTTAGAATTAAGAACTTAAAGGAGATTGGATGCAAGCTGGTGATTTCTGGATCTGAGGAATATTAGCATTAATTTCTAATTCATACAAGTTGGCATGTATCTTCAATTGCATCTGCAATGTTTATTCCATCATTTGCTTCATTTCACATGAGTTCTTTCATTTAAACAATATTCTTGTACAGTAGGGGTGATGGGTTCTTCACTCTCCAGTGGCATCAGCAGCTTCTTATGTCTCCTTTGGCGAAGTTAACAGTGGGCAGAGTTTGTACTGCATTATTTACTCTACTCATGAATGCAGTTTGTGAATAAACTGCAGTTTTTGCAAGTTCATTTTCTATTTGAAGCTGTCCAATAAAAAGTTTTGGGCAAACCAATTTCAGTCTGCAAATTGCTCATAAACTGCTCACAGTGTGTAGTACTCACAGTACTTGCACTTGTAATTCAGCAGTCAGCCTTCAGATTGGTCAAGCAGATCATAAGGCCTGCTTTCCTTCCCTGGGCATTGATCTAATCCTACCAAACCCCAAGCAGACCAGAAAATGGGAGATTGGCTAGGTAATAAACCAGGATACATGCCCAAGGGGATCGGCAAAGAAATGAAGGTCAGTAAGGATAGACTACTAAATGTTAAAAAAAAACAGTGTCAGCTTAAATGTTAGAAGTACGAGAAAGTGGACAGCAGTTCCCAGTGAGGACATGCAAGTAAGTTTGTTTTCTTCTTTATTTTGGAGGATGGCTTACACCAAGAAGAAATTCAGGTCTGATATGACCAAAATTGCCAAGTTTCCCATGATGAATAAAACCATTTCATTTCACCAATATTATAAAAAGTTGCATTTTTCAATGCTTGACATGTAATCAAGTGCCCTTCGCAGATTATTTATTTTAACCATCAGTTCACAACAACCAGGTAGGAAAGTAGAACAGTTTGTGAAAGAACATGAACACTGAGTTTTCAAGAGTTCTCAAGAAAAATAAAAAGAGGTAATCTAAAAATATTCTTTGATGTATGAGAGGATACTGTCCCCTACTTCAGGCTCCATATTCTAGAAAAAGCAAAAATACCAAGCATGCAATATCCCCTCCCACTCCTCAAATAGTTGCCTTAGAATTGACAGGAAAAATAAAAACATTACTGCTCCATACTATACATAAGTTTAATCACAGTGCATTTGTCATTCCATTTGTCTCAAGGCAAAACAGAAATTTTAGAGGATTGAACAGTTACCAATAGATCATGGAGGTAGGTAGAAAGGCAAGGAAAGGACATAAAGGTATTATTGACAAAGCAGAATAAGCAAAAGTGGGCTCAGTAGAAGAAATGTGGGCCAGAGCTAAGGTCTTCATGTCCCTGGAGGCTTGCAAATAAAGTCTGAAGCTGCAGCAAAGTCACACAGAATAAGTCTTTTTCAAAGTGTGATTGTGCATTCGACTATTGGTGCTGAAGAAGTTTCAAACAAATTACTATAACAATAACAGTAATTTCTGTAGCAGGTATTGCAGGAGTTAAATTCTAAAGCACTCTGACTTCTGGTTCCTCACAGAAAACAATACTAAACAAGGTCCAGAAGCACTTTTCTTCCAGCCCTGCAATCAATATTGGAAAAAAAAATAAACTTGAAGCGAGTGAAAGGAAGTCCAAAAGATCAGGCATTTGCTTCATTTCAGATGTGTGGGGCTTTATGAGATTGTGTGTGCTCACATCTTGCCAAGGCCTCAGCAGCTGGCCTTGTTGTTTGCTGCTTCAAACGCGGCAGTAGCCCAGAACTTCCCAGAGTGGGAAGTGCCCTCGTGCACAATGCAGAACCCTAACCCCAACTCTGCCCCAGACTCAGACCTTTTCACATGTGGTATCCTGCCAGTCAGGACCACTTGGTTATCTGCAAATGTTAGAAAGAAAAAATAATGTGCTGAGGAGTACAAATAACCCATGGAAGTATTTTTAGCTGATGGGATGAGATTTGGAGGTATTCATCATCTTTTCAATCACCAATGATGAAGAGAAAAATTCTTCTCCAGAAGAAAACTATCACTAAAAACTTGATAGTGGGAAAAGTCAAAGTTCAGAAGTGAAGCAAGTATGAAGTAGAGATAGCACCAATCACTGTTCCTCCATCAGTTAGTGACAATGGCACTGAGAAGCCAAATACTCATCACATCCCATTATACAGGTGAACTGTAATTTTACAGACTGGAAAAACAGCATTCTTCAATGATATTTTGTTTTTGAATAGGTAGCAAAATATTGCTATCATGTGTAGACACATACCATACTCTTGGTTCTTATTTTTCATGTAAAATTTTGATCTTTAGCATCTAGATAAATTAAATCAAGTCATATGTAAAATACTGTTACATGAAAACCAGCAACACCTAGATTACATCAGCACAAGTAAAGAAAGCATCATACTAACAACAATAACAGAACCATTTGTCCAGTATTGCTGGCTACACACATTTTTAGCCACTGTGGATAGTAGTTATTGTTCAGAGACTTCTAGAATAATAATGCATTGTGCATGTAACTCTGTTAGGAGACATAAAATAGGGACGAGATAGATGATCTTTCCAACTTTCACTCACTGGATTCTTCTCAGCACTTGGTTTCCCTAGTCCATCCATTTCATCTGGTCACTTGGGATGTCAGCAAGCAGTGATGATACAAGCACACAGTCAGGTGCAGCTATTTACCAAGCACCGTGCTACACCTATTGCTTGAATAAATCTGAACAGCATCTTAAAGCAAAGGAGACACTGCTGCAGTAACATTGACAGAAGACCTAGCTATTAAGCTGTCTACAGAGTCTAGTATCAGTGAAATGTTTGACAGCCGCAGGGACAAATATGTATTAGCAACATTGCTTAATCCATGTTTCAAGGGCAGAATTGAAACCATGCCTTCACCCTATGCAGGAACAGATTGCTGGAAGGATACTGTCATAAATAACAGTGCTGGAGGCCATACCATTATGCACCTCCTCTTCTCCCTCATCCTTCCACTTAGCTCCCCTAGGCCAAGTATATCTCATAAAGCAGAAGATGCACAAGCTCCTGGAACACCACAGAGTGCAAAAGAAGTAATCACAGCATACCTATAGTTCCTGGGTCTTCCTTTATCAGCTCAGAGTGGGGCAGTACCTCCCAGGAAAAACTCAATTTGTCCGTATCATGGGAAGAATCTGTCCATTATGAAAGGTCTATAGGTGTCATGGGAGACCTTTTCATATGCTGGGAAGTGAGAAGTTGACTTTCGAAAAGATACGCTCTAGTTCAGACAGGAATTAATTCAGTGAAGCCTATGGCCTGTGTTAAACAGGAGGTCAGATTTGATGATTGTAGTGGTCCCTTCTGGCTTTATAATCTATAAAGACTAACTACTTTACAGGATGGGGGAGGGAAAAAGACAAAGAAAGAAACCAATACCAGTTCTTTTAAACCTCCAAATTCCCCACTATCAAATATGTGCTCAGATTTCTTTTTCAGGTTTTGTCTGGCACTGAGATCGAAAAAGTGGGTTTAATAAACTACAGCATAGAGCACCTCTTGCTTAAGGGAGTAATTTGAAAAGTTTAGCAAGTTAAACTTGCAACATGCAGGTGACTCTTTAAATTAGTCTAATGGAGGAGACTGCAGAGGAATCCATCAATCAAAATTCTTACAGAAGGTGAGGAGGCATATTACCGTGTGGAGTGCTTACACTCCTATTCCCTTTTTCCTCACTTCCCATGTATTATATAAAAGATTTTCTCTACTATCTGCTTGAATAATTTGGCAGAAGATAAGAATTGTGCAAATCTCTGTTCTGTGAGAGGTTTTCTTGAAGGTTTGATTCACCTGGGTTCATAAATCTCTGGGTTTTGCTTGGAGGTTTAAGGACACGTGAGCTGCAAAACTGATTTCATGTTAATAGCGTGCAAAATTGCAAAATTACAAAGCCATAAATGGATTTACATTTGCAACTTAGGAACAATGGGCTGACTTTTCCGTTTGTAACAAAAATCTATAGCCAGGCACATTTTACCGTACATCCACAGCACGTGTGCCCACAGATACACATGCAGACAATTTACTTGCTGGAAATTTGTGCGTGAATCCAAAAAGTGAAAGCTTATAGCAAGTGAATAATTTGTAGAGCATTCTTTCTCAAAGTATCCCTTATTATAGGCTTCTGGATTATTTCACTTTTATTTTCTCCTGTAGTACTGAATCCTAAATCAAATAAAACCCATACCATGTAAAACAGAAATCAGTCAAACTACTGAGACTGTAAGGCTTGTGTTTGCACTAGAATATTTAAACAGAAAATACAAATCCCAGATTTAAATGCACACCTTCCAGTAAATTCAGCAGGTATGGTAAAATGGAATAACCTCTATTTTCACTGGACTAATTTCATAATACAGGAAGCTCCTTTCCAGAATAAACCAGGAAAGAACAATTGTACCAATACCAAAGTACTATATTTACATATTTTCACTGAAAGCAAACTAAGCAAACTGTAATACAAAAATGTAAATTTCTTTTCATTTGAAAAGGATTATTTTTGTGAGGATTGTTACAGCGGCCAAAAGGTTGTATTTTGCTTTAGTAAAACCAATTTGTCAGGGGACAGAGAGAATAAGGTATTTGCGTCCCATTTTCCATTCAAATTTCACCTGTGAAACAAAAAGTGAGGGATCTATCTCACTTTTGATGAATTTTTGGCATTTGAGAGGTCACCCAACCCAATTTCTATCATTACTCTGCATTGCAGAGACAAATATGTTTTTATTCAGCTATTACCATTATTGTTACTGTCTTATCTGTATGACAAAGAGGAAAGCTAGGCTTAAGGTTCATTGTCTTAAGCTTTCTCCTGATGCTGGGTCTCTACAAGTGTTATCAATATGCCTCAAATGTGTAACATTCAGGTTAGATGCAACTCTAAGAAACTACTAAATGTCAGTGATGCAAAGTTGAGGAAAGATGAATAATCAGAGACAAACTATTTTCAAAGTGATTTAGCAGCATAAGAATGCTGACAGTTTTGAAAATCCCACCATCAAGGACTTCTATTCTCTTGAGGTGCATGCAAGTTAGGCACATATAGCAAGATACATGATAATGCTACAGATTTTTCAGGTTCCTGAGCCATGCAAAAAGTTCAGCTAAACTGTCCAGGGGCTTCCTCACCTCCTAGCATCCCATAAAGAAAGCTCTGACTATACAGATAGGTAGATCCTCCTCTCCTGAGCAGGAATGACAAAACAGCTAATTTTTCCCTTTAGATACTGCAGTTTGGAGGTGTGTAGTCTGTTATATTAAATCCATTACTTCCCTGTGTCACACATTTCACAAGGATCATATTACATCTGTCATGTAGGATTGCAAGGGTTTATGCTTCCTGGTGCTATGTGTAGGAGAAAAAGACAGTGTGGGTGGAGATGGGGCTGCCTGACCAGAAAGCAACAAATCCCCGTGACCCAGCTCTCTGCAGAGGGGTAGAGGAAGAGTAAACCCTTCTTGCCTGTGAGTACATCCCCATTTCCCATCTCCCAGCTGTGTGCATGCTCTCAGCACTTTAATCTCAAAGATACATGCACACAAACTCACAACTACTAGGTCTCCTAGAGCAGGTCAGGGTTACTCTCAGCCACTCTCAAGAGAAGTTAATAAAGAAAGAAACTTCTCTGAGACCTGCTGCAGCCACACAGCTTTATGAAATGTACCAGGTAGCTTTATGAATGCCCACCAGGAAAAACTTAAATACTTCAGGGCAAGGAATGTGTGTGTCCAAAACACATGCGGCTTGGAAACTTTTCTGCCTCCACCTTCTGGCAACAAAGCTGCTGCAGCTCTGGGGAGGTCAGTGAGGTTTTATCAGATAGCCACGGGCACCGGAAGGTTTCTAAGGGCCAAGGTCTAGAGCCTTGGCTTCACTAGCAACACTGAGAATCCTAATGCAAAGGTAATGATCTTTCCTGTTGTCTTTGTATAAACTACATTATTTATTCCCACTTGGAACAGACAAAGTAAACACAGTATTTAAAAAATACTTTGCCTTCCTATATGAGACCTCTCAGTGGTTCTGAACCTGTGAAGCAATAGAGAGAAATGTCTGCCAAAAAGTCCTCCCAAAGCAGGAAGCATTAGGAAAAAGTCTCAGGAAAGCCTAATCCCTCAGTATTTTTAATTCAGAAAAGTTTGGCTGAGCCTCCAAGCCCCTGGATGCTTATGTGAATTGGAATCACAGATTTTTTAAAAATTCAGTTTTCCCTCAGAAGGTTTGAAACTCTCTTCTAGCTCTCATTTGTGCTTAGGTGAAGTCAAACAAGCTTTATTTCCCCACTGCCCCTGAAGGCATGCCTACAGTACAGATAGGATCAGGCCGCCATGGGTGATGGCAGAACTCTTGGCAAGGACTTTAGATCAGGCTGTGGGATCCCACCAGCACTTTCAGGTATGTGCTCAGATCACCAGTCCCTGCTGAAGCCTGTACCAGTGTGTCTTCATACCTCTCACTAAAACTCAGCAAACTCCACAGTTTCCTGTCCAAGCAACTCAGAAAATGTGGATCACCAGCAGTAAACCAATTTTTTTATGAGAGGCAAGGGGAACCGGATCTTGGCAATCCATGCTCTATTATCACTTGCCAACTTTGCTTTCCAAGGGTGGCAAAGTTCTGGCAAAAATAAATATATAAATAACTATCTGCAGCAATCAGCACAAGGGAAACAAACAGAGCAGGAAGCTTTGCCCAGCAGCAGGCTGAGAGGGGCTGATAATGAATGACTGATGATGATTACGTGTAATTTTTTACTTCCTGCAAAATGATAGATACTGGCCAAGTCAGCCCCACAGCACCACTGTCATAGAGCCAGGCTGGAAAGCCAGCTCAACAGCAGACCTCTGCTTCCACAATATGTGGAGCATCCAGCTTCAGGAGGTGAGCTGCCCTGGGCACCCACAGGACACCTTGCACACAGCAGCTCCTGGGCCACCAACGTGGGCAGCACGGCCCCTTGGCAGGAGCAGTTAAAGGAAAAGAATGGCTGGGGGATGCATTCAGAAGGGAAAGGAGAGGAGAAGAAACCCACATTACAAAAGTGCTTATGATTAATGAATTGGAGATGAGAGTGGAGTTTACATATGCACTTGGAGGGGAGGAAAGGATGTTCACAAGCTTCTTCCATGACAAATGCAGGCAAGAAACAGGGAGGAAAGAGCTATTAATCAGTGGTACAAAGAGATTTCTTTTCCCCCAGGACAAGCCAGTCCAGGTAAACTGCTTGAAACTGCTGCTTCCAGCTTGCCCTTTACAGAGGTCTGCTCAGCAGGCCCCACCACTCTCTGCAATGAGCCAGTGCCCTTTAAATCCAGCACCTCCTTTATCTCCTCACACAAAGTGGAAAAGAGTCCTAAAGACAGCATATGAGTAAAATCCTTCATCTTCATGTTTAAGCCACTCTTGTTATTCGCAGTGCACCTTACAAGCATGGCCACCTGCCAGTCAAACAAATACTGCTCTGCCAAGTCCCCTAAACAGCCATCTGATCCTTTCCTAACTGTTGTTTAGAGTTGTTTAGGGGTGCCCATGGAGCGATGATTAACAGCCCCAGGCGCTGTGCAAGCACTTCGAATATGCATTTCTTTCTAGTAGGGACATTTTTTCTTTCATATTTTTATTGGTTGTGTTTTATTAGTCACATTGCTCTTCAGCCTCCCTGCAGCATTGGCAGCAGTGCCATTAGCCAGAGATGGAGGTGCGTGTCCTCCCTTCATGGCTGAGGTGAGGTACCACAATAAAGGTAATATCAATAAACACTACATTGCAGGAAATTAATAAGCAGCGTAGAGTTGTCAGCCAATAGTGACTACAGAATTGGTAACACGGTTAATATCAAGTCGTTTCTTGTTTTGGTTGCTAAGAAAGTATTTAGGAGTCTCAATAGAATGTAGTAAAACTGACTGGAGAAGGCACACAAATATTAAGGGGAGTCCACGAACATTAATTACTTAATAAGAGCTTGTAATTATCTGACAACTGGAGCACCTTGCTTGATCTGACATATGTAGTGGTACTCCCTTGCACCAGCCGCAAGAAACGTTGTGGAAATGTTGTGTGATAAAATATCCTGGTCTCTTACCCCAGTATCTCAGAAATTCCCACAGCAGGGTAAAGCCTCTCAGCATCCCAGCAGTTAGATAAGCCTTTCCATACCATTTTACAAATGGGCAAGGACACGTAGGGACTCTTGGAAGGTCTTAAACAATACACTGAGGTAAAAAAGAAAAGCATAACCATTCACCAAGACTCTCATACAGAAATAAGTTGTTTAATTCTTGGCTTTGTCTGTAGCATGATTTTTCCCTACATAAAATAAGGATGACACTACATCTCATCACGTGTGCAGAGGTCCCCCATGATGACGATTGACACGTCATCCACCTAAAAGGCATTTCCATGTCACTACTATCAGTTTAATACTAAGCCATGAGCATCACTGCCTGCAGGAGAGAAGCCTCAGGTGCAAATTCCTCAGCAGTGAGGACACGCTTTCCCTGCACATAGGTGCAGAACAGAGCACAGGAGGAGGCTGATTCTGCCTGATATTTTTAGGTGCTGCTGCAATCCAGCCAACAGAGAGCCTGAGCACACACAGAGAATTCTCCAGGTACAATGTCTGAGGCACATGAATGGAGAAGACTTTATACACCACCTGTAGATTTGCAAGGACAAATAAGAGATTCTCCTACAGCTAACTCCCTTTCTTTGTTTTTTTTTTTTTTTTAATTTCCGGAACTTTCTGGAATGCTTTATGGCTTGCTCCTTTTATTAACTTGTTTAAAGGCATGAAGGAAGAAATTATGTGAAGGAAAGAACAGAAGATTAACATATTTCCAAACATGCTATAAAAAAATTTAAATCTCCTGATCCCTACTAGAACTTCACTGACTAAATTGTTAAAGGGGAGGGGGGGAACCCTGTACAACATCCCATCCAGATGGTAGTTCCAGTGCTCCATGGTCAGCCTGTTTATTAATGAACATCTGTTTTCCTTACAAAACGGGATGGACTTTCTACTACAAATTCTCCTTTCATATATTTCTTGGAAAATGACATTAGGAGTTATTGGCTGTCACAGAGATACGCCAAATTTATTTTTAATTTTGGAAACTGCATATTAATTATAACATTTCTGTCACTCACTAGATTATTGATGAATGTATCACTAAAACATACAGCTAGCTGAATACTGAAAAAACAAAAATATTACTTTCTCTTTGAAAATATTTGGCTCCAGTCTGTTTAGTTGTCCTTTCCTTTTAGCTTTCTGCATAACTGGATGAATGCTGCTGGTAAAAATGGTAATGGACATTAGACTTCAAAATACTATAGACATAGTGTTAGAAGTCCTTAAAACAATTACTGTATTTCAGCCCATCACTGTTTGGCCATGGATAGTTTTTGAATAGAAAAATGGCTTTATTGTAATTCAAGGTAAGTTTCTCCTTAGCTGTAACCATATCTTATAATTTACTGAATGTTATACATTAAATTACATAAATTATTGAGATTTGGTAACCTAAAAGGCAATTAAAATTTGAAGACAGACTAATTATAACTACAGAACCATATGTAGGGCAACATTTTTATTACAAATGAGAATGTGATGGAAAATTTCAGTCCTGTGTCACAATTTTGAAATACAACATCAAAAGAAGTTGAAAGGGAATGTCTGGATGCAATCACTTGAAAACTAAGGTTTTGATTTAAATCCAAAAATATTTAATTGTCTATTAATGATGTACACTTTCTAAGGATCTGGAAACTCATCTAGATTTTTTTTTCTCAAGATGATGTCTCTTTTAAATCTGTGGTGCTGAACTATAGTAATCTTCTGATATCTTTCTTTTTGTGCCCTATATCACCTTAGGAAAGAAGTAAGCTGGGAACTGGTATACGTGCTCATGAAAAAAGGTTCAAAGGCAGATGATCTTTTGTTGGTTGATTGGTTTTCTTAAACAGGAAAATTTAATGTCTTTGAAGTTATAAGGAATACATATATAGGCATGGGGGGTGTATGTACAAGCATGTCTTGGTTTCTATGTTCAGCCTGGTATTCAAAGCAGAACACTCATCTGCAGTTCAATGGCTATTACTATGACATATAACAGATCAAAACACTGTGAATAAATAGCATGTTACTTGTTTCCTGAAAGCCACAATACTGAAGCCTACTTAGAAACCATGGCTCCTTGCTACTTTCAAATTATTTAGCACAGCTACCATCAAACTTGGCTTTTCAGCTCCACCGTGGTGGTAAGCATTTCAGCTAAAAAAATATTTTTAAAATGGGCAAAAAATACCCCAAGAAATCAAATGCATCAGACAAAGCCCAGACAAGATGGGTGATTAACTTGTTACATTGTCTTTGTTTTCCATTCTGCAATCATCTCTTTCAAAAAAAGTGTGGGCATTACCACAGGGCGCAGGGCAAAGAAGAACAGTACTGACCTCCAGAGATGCGCTCTTGGGAAGGTGTTTGAATTGGGGAGCTCCCTTTTTTCTGAGTGCTTTCTGTCCCTGGTAATCAGGATCGCCACACCAGGACCTAACCCCATGCAGGCAGAGAAGGACTGGCTCAGGTGTAGCTGTAGCTGGAGGGCTCAGGCAGCTCAGATGCTGAAGAAATCCCAGACATCCAACAGCAGCAACCAGGCAGCTTCCAGCGTCCCCCTGTGTTTGCCATCCCCTCCTGCCCACTCCTCTCGGTAGGATTGCACCATCCAACAGCAAGATGCTCAGCAATGGGTAAGAGCTCTGCCTCTGGTGCAAAGTTGTTTCTAGAACAGTTTTGGCATTCAACCTGAAGTTTTAAATGAGCACCTAGATACCTAAATGCCCCAATCTAGCCCCAACATGGACTTCAGAGAGCAGAGTGAAGACTGGGATTGTTTCCTGCCTACAGATGATGAGCAGAAAAGAAGTTTTAAATATCTGGCCTTACAAGCTACTGAAACTGCAAGTGTACAATCACACAGAAAAGTCTTCCTTGAGGAAGGCTTGCAGCTGAATCAAGGAGCAGAAACTGCTCTCAGGTCTCTTCCAAGTCCATTACAGATGACACAAGTCATGTCATTTTTCTGTGCCTCACTGCCACCTTTGGACTACTCTATTCAGGCAGTAAACAGTTTCCAGAAGGAATCATCTCTGGCTGTGTCTGTGTTGCTCTGAGTTCAGTGGAGCTCAGCTGAAGCAGTATTGTAGCTATCTGTTTCTCTGCTGCAGCAGCAAATCTCTAATTATAAGCTTAATTGAATGGCCTCAAAAACAGGGCAGAGCATCATCTCCTATGCATACACATTTAATAAAAATGGGACTGTGAGACAGAGCTGTTACAGCTTGCCTCTTTCAGAGAGAAAATTAAACACAATGGGATATTTCAGTATTTTCAGGGTCAGCTCATGACACCCCTGCACTGCTGTGTGTGGGAGACATGCATTTTAAGCCCCAAGGTTCTTTCAAAAATCCTGGCCTCAGTAGTTAACACCGTTTTATCACCAATCAAGAGATCCTTTCTAACCCTAGGGGAAGTCAGTGTGATCTGCTGGATAGCAGAAAGGCCTGGAACTGTAGGGATTTGCTTTCTAATGCCAGCTATGCTATTAGTTAACTGAGATGACCTTGAGTACATCATCTCACTCTGCAAAGCTTTAATTCCCCATATGAAAATGGAGACCCTGACAGTTGCTTCATTTTTAAAGAACTTGAAGATCTACTGGTAAAGATGTCTTGGGTAACAGGCTAATATTATCATTAATAACTCACAGTCCTTATGCAATATTCTCTGTGCCAAAGATTGAAGTCATTCAATTTGCAGAACTGCCATTAATTGCTCTCTTGCTTTTAAAAAAGCAGAATAACTCTTGAAAAACTCTTTCAACAGAAGTAGTGTAGGCAAAATCAAGACCAGCTTTCATGTGAGACTCGTGGAATTTTTTTTGGTGCAATTGCTTGCAACAGAATGAAGGTAGGTCCACTGACCTGAGGAACTTCCTTCCCATACTCTTTCAGGAGTGTCCTAAATGATCTTAAAAAATGCTCTATTTAGGTCCTCAATCACCAAGTCTCTAATTAAGCTGAAAAATATTTTGACCCTTTGCTCAATTTCAGTATTTTACTCAAAATAGTGTAATGCATTTTAATTAAATGTAGACTTTAAGGTGTGAAGGTTTTTTCTTTCCTCACTGGCACCTTCAAGGTACCGGGAAGCTGCAAAAGAAAGTAGCTTGCTTGCAGGGGTTTTTAAATAAAAAAGGTTTTTAAAATGGAAACTCTCATGTGTGCAAAGCAAATGTTTGGTAGGTAAGTTGCAAGCTCTTCTTTTTATTCCATAATTAGAAGTGAAATGTTCTTTAATGTTCAGTAATAACATTCAAGCTATGCTATTTTGCAACTAATAATAATATGCAACAGCGTGGGGCATGACAGCTAGCAAAGTTTTTCCAGCAAAATGTATTGGCCACATCTATCTGCCTTATTTTCCAGTTCCTTGGCTTTTCAATCCAGTTTTTATGCTAGAAATTTGAGACAGAGTGGAGAAGGAGTTACTTACCTTTTTAAGGACAGAGTTTTAAAGAAAGGCTGCTGAGTAGTTCAAATAATTCCCATACAGAGCAGTGTATAATAGATTTCTATTTCTTGTTTGTTTGTGTCAAACAGAAAAGCTGGAGATGTGACTGCATGATTCCTTTAGTCCTGAAAAGCCCTATGTTCTTTCCAAACTCACACAGTGTCATGCAAATGGGGGGAACTGACACAGAAAAAAGGAAAAAAAAAAAAGAAAAGGAAAAAAGAAAAAAAAAAGAAGCACAGGTCATCAAGACCTAGCAATGTGCATCAATTTTGCTTGCAAATGAAGGAACAAATTTATCATTGCAAAGGCAGCATTAGTTACCATAGGCTTGCACCATTTCCAAGATTTCTCCGGGGGTGAGAATACAGCTTTCCAGAGCCAGCTTCTCCATTAGGCTTTTAACCACAATGCTTCCTTGTTTTCCCAATGAGGAGTTACATTTAGAAGCACAGAGAGGAGAAATAAACACACAGGAAAAACACCAACCCTCTAGTTAAATTAAACTAAAACCTAGGTGAAGCCTCAGTGGGAAGCCTGCTGCACAAATTGGATCTCCAAATGCAGAAAAAATTAATTATGTGATGCACAGCAATGAAGTAAGCAACACCTTGAAGTTAACCTGGACAGAGTTATTGATTCAGCAAAAAAAATAAGCACTTTGTTTCACCCTCTCTGTTGTTCTAATGTTAGCTTGGACTGTTGCCTGACCATTTCCAGCTAGCATTTAGTTCATTTGCAGCTGTTCTAAATGTGCACTCCTCCCCAACAGGTCTCACAAAAAAAACCTGATCCCATCTGAGTTGATGTGTTGGTTTGGGAGAAAATACCACGTGTGCAAGAAAGAGTTTGTTGTAAACACAGCAGAACAGACCTTGCCACCAGCCTGGAGCCCAGAAGTGGATGGATCTTAAAACCCCTAGGAAAGCAGATAGAACTGCTCAAGCAGTTTTGCCTACCACTGCTCCAACAGCACCAGTAAATCACTAGAAACTGATGAGCCCTCTCCTACCTTGAGAAGTCACATTTTGCCCCGTCCTACACAGATTTCTGCCATCTCCACTTTTACATGCTGCATAAATGGGAATCCTGTCTAAGAGAAATTATTTGGGCTTCATGTGTGTGATGCAGGGAGCACACAGCTGACCCAACACACTTTATATGCCTTTTGTTAGTCTGTTCTGCATTCTGAGAACCCTCCTGACCAGTAGTGTCTGTCTCACTGCCCAGAAACCCTTGGGGAGCCACAGCTTTGCTGACCAAAGCACTGTGTTCCCAATCCCCCGGGCTGATCACAGCCAGCATTAACTCCTGGGGCAGCTCCGCACCGAGGTGCTGCCACGGCTCACTATGACCCTGTCCCTGCGGCCATTCAGCCCCTCTGCTCAGCCACACTCATGCCTCCTGCCTGCCTTTCAGTGCCACCTTCCACTTAGCAGCACCGGTCTAAGTACTGGCTTTGAATCCCTAAATAATTTGGATCCATCTCCTCCTAGAGATCCATCCATTGGTATTGTCCTGACTGACAGAGCCCCAAATTACCTGAGAGTAAACTCGGCTACAAAAAAGTTCATGTGAGGGGGTTTTGGTTCCAGACTTTTTATTTCCCTCCTTGGTTTAGCAGAGACAAGATTTATTGACCTTCAAGCCATGCCACAAAACCTTGCTGTTTTTCTTGGCTTTTCTCAAGGAGGCTATGGAGGCAGACCAAGGCACTATGGAACTTTGTGTTGGAGTACTTTTTCAGACACTGAGCTATTGAAGTCTCTGTACTTTATAATGATGTGCTGTTGTGTCTGAAGTTTCAGATCTACCCCCACTACTTCTATTGCTAGAGTTTTTACACAAACCAAAAATAATCAATCAATATATTGTTCTTTATGGACAGTGGTAAAATTCCATTATTTGTTGGTGGCTCATCTTTTTTTCCTTCAGCTTCAAGTGTTTTACAGGAACATGAAAGAAATTAAGACACATTTAACAGAAAAAATTTACCATTTGTCAGACTAATCAGGACCAAAACATTGCACATAGGAGGTTCTAATCAAGTTTCTCTCTTCCTGTCCTCTACTTTGCAACAATGAAGACAAAGTAAAATTTTCCACTGTCGTAATTAGGAAGAAAACAACTTTGTCGCAGAAGGAAAATACGGCCCTCCCCACCAGCCCTGCAGAGTCCTTTCAGCTGACTCACAAACAGGCCTGAAAGAGCATGATCTCACTTTGTAGAAAATCCTAACAGCTGACATCTTGTGGATTGAAGTGTGTCAACACTAAAGCATTATTCTTTGCCATAGGAAAAACATTACAGTCATGAGGCTGGAATGAGGATACAGAACTCTAAGTATGGTGTTGCATTATTTCGCTTTAAGAAGAAGTCAAAATGTAGATTGATTCCCTGAAAATTTTCCTGGGAGTAAAGTCTGTTAGGTTATGAAATTTTTTAGAATTGAGAGAGTCCATAGTAGAAGGCAGGGGGGAAGTAGTAAAAATTCTATGAAGCCCATTGAGGACTTCTGTTGTAATTATTAATTCTAGGCAAAACCCCAAATGAACTAGATTCACAAAATGAATTAGATTTGACACTGTAAATTTCGTCTTCGCTATTTTTGCCATTAACCTTGGCACCTAATGAAAATGCCAGCTGTGGGTCAGGTGCCAGTAGTCAGCTACAGGTGGAATTCAAAGAAAATGGCATGGCCCCCAAAAAAAGCCTAAGACAGCTCAGGTGAATTGGGCTCACAAACAAAAGAACTGGCATAAGGTCGGCTTCTCAGACAAATTTAGGGACTTGTCTGTATAACTTAGCTGAAGCTTAGCATTTCTCTGCCCTGAAGTTTTAGAGCCATGTTGCATTCCCTGGATTTCAAAGGAGCAAGTAAGAAACCAAGCCTCAAGTAACTCCTTCACCAGAGTTTGAGTCTGCCACATCCTAGTTTGCCACTCTAAATAGCTATATTAATTAAGCTAAAAGAATAATAACCTCCATATTATAATTTCTGAGCAGAATAATCTATTAAAAGAATCCCTAGCATATTAAATCCTAGTTACAAAATATAGCACGTGAGTCCTACTAGGTCTTAGGCTAAGGCTAAGCTGAAAGTGCTTTCACATTATCAAGACAGCTGATTTGGCATACAATACAAAAATAGCCAAGAATCTATATAATTAATGATGGTTTCTCTAGTGTCAAAGAAGAGCTATGAGGTTTAACAATTCATATATAAGTATCTACAAGGACAGCTAGTCACACAGATTCTCCCCTGTTATGATGGCAGAAAAATGAAAGTATAAAACCCTGAAACAGAATTACTTTCTAGCTTGTACTTTCAACTTCCAACATTAGACCTTGGATTATCACTACTAGGAAATTTTCCTTTTCTAAAAAGCTCTCTACACCCACGGGTCACCCATGACTCTGTCCCTCTGAACACCAGACTATATGACTATGTCAAATATCATGACCCCTGAGCATGGTTTGAACTTCAATTTCTCCAGTTCAGCACTTTCATTTCCAAAGGGGAAGGAAAAGACCATTTTTAATAAATAGAAAAGAAACCAGTTTTCCTATCCCCGAGTCACTGACCAACTCAGGAAACAAAGGATTCTCGGAATTTTGAGACCTGGAGTAGAAGAACACCACAGGGCATTAGATATGAAGTGGGCTCAGAGAGCAAGAAGCATATAACCAATGAAAACTTTGACAGTCTTAATATATTAAACTGCATCATTATGATTTCAGGTAGCCAGTTCAGTTAAATACAGTTAAGTGCTTAAGTGACAAAAACCCAGAAAAGTTAGTCAAAATTGTCATTGACTTTGATGTCTATTTTTAACACACTCAGTCCCCTGGTGCCTCTAAGTTGTTGCAGGTTAATTAATGACTGCATAAATGTAAAGAGCTTTTCATTTCTTTTCATTTAGGGAACACAGACTATGTTTCAGGGAAAACAGAAACCTCACCAACCTCAGTTATCCAAAATGATTCAAGGCAAAATATAGACACAAAGCTCATCAGTAATACAGTAGGGCAAGGACATTGAGTGTGACTTTGTTCAGAAAAAGAGGCATACCATTCCCAGTGAATAAAGTTAATCAATTCTCTAGGCCTCTTTATTTTTTTCTCCATGAGTTACCTGTTAAGTCCCAGTTACTTCAAGTTTGCTTAATGTAGCCCTTGGATTCTTCATAAACATATGGCACAAATATTAATGAGTCACTGTTGCCCCAGTGTAATTGGTCATCTAACCAAATGGCTCTGTTTGCATTCCTTGATTGGATTACCTCATTTTCTTTACAGAAGTGTCTAAAAATTGATTGTAGCTTGGTTTTTTCAGGAGGTTTTTCATTACCAACCCCATCTTCACCCAAACTACCTATCCTAACTTGCCATCTTTAAAATTATTTCTTAACCCTTATGTTCCTATGCAACAAGATCATTCTTTTTCTCCAGTTTTAATTATCTACCTATGATAATGAGCATCACTGTGGTAGCTTTAGCTAAAATTACTCCCATGGATGCTATTTGCACACTTGTGATTAACACTTTTTCACTTTTTCCTTCCTTGACTTCAGTTGCTCAGCTAAACATTCACAAATAAGAGCCTACAAGAGGGTGTGTATTCCAGGAAAACAACTATATGTATTTTAAATTTTTTTTTTTTGTATATTCATCTTGCTGGAGGCAAAAGAAACCTCTAACATCTATAAAGATCTGAACCACACATGACAACAAGCATTCCTCCTAGAGTTAAATGCTAATACTTTTAGATAAACAGAACTTATTTATAATAACACCATCTGCAGGACTCTGATAATGTTGGGGGAGGAGATTAATTTATCTTGCATTTTAAATAGAGATGGCCCCTGGCATAAAAATCCAGATCTATCTTTTAGCCACCCAGTTATCAGCGAATTTCACATTCAGGGTACTGCATCCCTCACCAGGATGTCCCCACAGTACCACTGGACAAGTGCTAGGAGGTGACATAATTGTAGCCCAGATCAGTTCATCCTTCTCCCCAAAGCATGCAGCATGTCCAGATGGAGCACAATGCAGAACTCCCCCAGCAGTGAAAAGATTAAGAGTTAGGGCTGGATCTTATTTCTAGGTTTTTAATTAGCATATTATATGACATAGGGGTCCCATAATTTTTTTGTAATCTTTTGAGATTATTATTGTACTTAATTGTCTCTGGAAAACAGTATGGAGCTTCACTTCTGGACAGAGGTTTTCAGACCCAGCAAATCTTGACTAAAAGACTTCATGATAATATTCTTCTCCAAACCTGCTGACATGCCTTTGATTACTCATTTCATTCAGGGTCACTTGTGCAGCACCAGTGAAGGAAGTGCACCTAGGACAGGAGACCACATCAGCCACTGTACTGTGTTAACCCTCGCTCAGTATTTCACTTGGTAAGTTGCTAACATTTATTATCCAATGTACTGGCTCTTATAAACCCAATAGCTACCACTGGCACAGCCACTGAAACAGAAGTGAATGGTATGGGTGACTAGTAAAGGAAGTCCTCTCTCTTCCAACAAGGCAGGGTGACCTGGGAATCAAGTGTCCCCTAAACACTGTGGAGACACTGGCTCTGTGACACCCCACAGTCTTCACAGCCACAGCCTATGGGGAAAGGAAAAAATGCTGTGACTTCAGATCCTACATCCTGCTTTCTTTGGAGTACATACTCCTTTACCCACCTGAACAGTGACAGTAGATGGTGTATTTAATTAAAAAAATCTGAAATTCCACAAAAAAATACACAAAGCAGATAAAATCAACATTAAATTCCATTTACAGCAATTTTTAACTCAGAATCACAAAATATTCTGAATTGGAAGGGACCCACAAGGATCATCAAGTCTCTTCAAACTCTTATTTCTGCTCAGGACCATCCCAAGAATCATACCATGTTCCTGAGAGGATTGTCCAAGTCCTTCTTGAACTCTGTCAGGCTTGGTGCTGTTACCAGTTGCCTGGGGAGCCTGTTCCAGTGCCCAACCACCTTCTGGGGGAAGAATCTTTTTCTACTATCCAGCCTAACCCTCCTCTGACACAGCTTCAGGGCATTCCCTTGGCTCCTGTTATGGTCACAAGAGAGAAGAGATCAGTACTGGCCCTTCCACTTCCCCTAATGAGGACGTTTTTCAATATCTGCCAGAATACTCTTCCCCATAAACTTTACCAGGAGGAGAGGAGAGGAGAGGAGAGGAGAGGAGAGGAGAGGAGAGGAGAGGAGAGGAGAGGAGAGGAGAGGAGAGGAGAGGAGAGGAGAGGAGAGGAGAGGAGAGGAGAGGAGAGGAGAGGAGAGGAGAGGAGAGGAGAGGAGAGGAGAGGAGAGGAGAGGAGAGGAGGGAGAGGAGAGGAGAGGAGAGGAGAGGAGAGGAGAGGAGAGGAGAGGAGAGGACCAAATGATTCTCAAAAATCAAAATTAGTCTCATTAAAAAAAGTCAAAACAAAAGTCAGTTACCATATACCAACATTTCCTTCCTGTGACCTTTTAACTTATTGACTGCATCCCACCCACATCCCTTTTGATTAGAAAACTTGGATTCAGTCTGTAAGGGCAGCGAAAAAAAGGCACATTTCAGTAATGAGTGGCTGTATATGCACAAAGGCATCGTATGAACAAAGAGGTATCGACAACCAAGATCCCTGAATTTTGCTAACATTTGAGTATTTAAGTAAAGTTGAAAACGTATATTCTTTTTATGTTTTTTTACTTAGTGCCTAGGGTTTGCAAGTGTGGGAAAAAAAAATGGATCTATATATAAATGGCATAAGATTCTTTACATTCATCTCTGAGCTGGACAAGAGGGTTGCAGAGGAAAAATGGCTGCTGTTTGTGCCAGACAGGATGCTGTACACTTGTATACACAATGCATGCCTTGGAAACATAGCCAAGCTAATTTATGTACTGGGAGCAGCATAAGAGCGTGAGTGCCACCAGCACCATCAAGGTGAATTTTCTCTCAGGTGTCTGCACCTTGCTCAGGTACCTCCCCACAGCCCTCCAGAGGGATGCACTGCAGACACACACACACCTTCTGTGACACGCTGCAAGGTGTCTGAGAAGCAGAGCTGGTAAGTAGATGCAATGCTGCAAGAGGAGAGATTGAAAGGCAGTCGAGAAAGACTGATATTTTGAGGCAAGATCGCATACGTGTGAGCACTATGTGTGAACCTGATACATGCCAGGCAGTATCATGTAAGTAGCAGTGGGTAAGTGTGCCTAAGGATTTTTCAATAAATAGCCAAATATATCCACATCTCCTGGTCACCCCATGCCAAGCTCCCACTCCAGGTCTTGGGAACAACAGCAGTTCAGGAGGGCAGGACCTCCAATGCTGCTGCACAGCATAAAGGAATGGATCTGAGAAAGCAGCAACAACCATGAGGGAAACATGGATCGAGAGCGAGGGAAGGCACTCGTGTTTGTGCCTGGTTTCCTAAGAGCCGTGTGTGTTTGTGGCTTTATGTGCCTTGAAAGCGTGCAGTGGGAAGGAGTGGCAGCAGTTGGCTGATCCCCACAGGGGAGGGGGTGCTGCTCACTGGGGCTCTGCACTCCCTTAGCCCAGGCAGAAATCCATGGGAGGCTACAGGAAAGTGAGAAATCACTCTGACAACAGATTTCACCTGGCAGTCCGACATTGTTTATCAGCATAATAAAAAGTGCCAATACTTACCACCTGTCTAAAATACGCAGTAATAATAAACAGAGTTACAGGGCATATTATGGTCAATGATGAGATATTAATTTATAGCCCTGGAAGGAGAGAAGGAAGGCAGAGGCTACGGTGCCTTATGGGGGCAAAGCTTCCTGGGGATGAGGCCAAGGCCTTTTCTTCTCTGATGAAAATGAATGGAAGATTGCATTAAGATTTTTTTTTTTCTTTTTTGGTGAGACCTTTTTTCTAGTCTTAAAATAATATCCCTGCCAATATGATCAAGTTACAGAAACAAACAGCCAGGATATTACCTTTCCATTCCTATGTCAGCTGGTAATATCTGCACTAGAGCATGTGTTGATGTGTACAGAATTAAAGACAAATTAATCCTGGTGTGTGTATAGGGGGAGGTCAGGGCTCCCTGTGGCCAGGACGGTGGGGGATCCTCATGCAGGTCTTTGAGGGTGGGTCCTGGGAGCCAGGACCCATCCTACCCCCCCATATAGGAAGTGGGAAGTCAGGGTCAGGCTGTGGGGGCCTGAAGACTGGCCCTGGTGCAGCACCGCTGGGACAGGGGATGACAGCTGTGAGGGTTGGGATGGGGTCCTGGGAAATGTGTTGGTGAGGGACTGTGGATGCTCTTGGGATGCTGCCAACCAAAATATGCAGTGGTCTCTCACCAGTCTCTGCCCCACTGACTTAGTTTTTTCTGCTACTTGCTATTCCAGCTCTGAACAAGAGCTTTTCTGGGGTGTTTTTTCTTCTTACTTTGGGCTCTTTGCCCCATGGAAAGCGAGAAGCCATCCATGTGCTGCCATTGCCACCAGCACTACACCCCCAGCAAAGGAAGGAAAGTCTCAGGATGCACAGGGCTCTCCCAGTGCTGCCTAAAAACTGAGAAAAACCTCATTATTTCTGGTGCAAATTTGGATGTGTGGACTCTCTGCCAAGCAAAAATACATAAATTCTCTGTGCAAGGAAGCATTTTTACCAAAAAGTCGAGAGTCACCTTCTACCCATGAATAAGAGCTTTGTGAATATCCCAGCATGACAGAAATTGCAGGTGGCTGTTATAAGTGATGTATTTAAAGAGATTTATTCTATTTCTTAATTTGGAAAAGCAACCACTATCTTCCAGGGCAGGGTTTCACTTTTATATCCCTGGAGTTTATACAGAAGGTTGCTGTGGTCAATCAGGCCACCCATGTAGGACATAACCTCACAAACATCGCTGATTATCTGTGTAATACAAAGAACTTACATTCTGTTTTGCCTTTAGTTTAACATCACCTGTAAAAACACTACCATTTGAAAAGACCAGACTATGTATAGAATGGTAAGAGCTGACACTGGCTCAGTCAACAGCTGCATGTTTTTCTATGTTATGGTAGTGGTTAAGAGCATAGATAGCTGGGAAGTTTTGGGGAAAAAAAGACTATTTTTGCCATGAAATTTCAATTAGCTGAAGTTTAATTTAAGGTCATGGCTATCAAAGGGTTTCACTATTTTCCAGAAAATTTCATGACTCAAGCTCATCATAGGAAATAACTGTAAGTTTAAATCAAAAGAGGTCAGTGTCTTACTACCATATCAGCAGCTTCCTACAGGTAGCTCTCAACACATAACTTCAGACCTGCAGTGAAATGGGGAAGCAGCCTGATACGTAAAAACGTGGTTACATACAGCAGCAACTGAGTGCACCCTCGTTTATGTGTGGGGCCATCTAGGATCAGACCTGGGTTTCATTTCACTGGGGTTTCCCTTGGCTGTCTTGCAGCACAGCTGGAAGAGGAAGGCAGATGGAGGAACACACTTTCCTCTGGCTTGTGCCCTCCTGTTGGAAGGTGGACTCCAAGTGCTCCTGTACAGGAAGGAAAAAGAAAAAGGGCCAAGTGAAAAGCAGACCTCCTTAGGCCATGTGCAGGGTGAGCAGAGAGGACAGTAATAGCATTTAAAGTGTGGGCAGCCTTAAAGCCTGGTTCAAGCTCTTTGCCACATGTTCCCAGGGTTAAGCAGATTAATGATCAGGTTTCTAGCCATGTTTTGCCTAAGTTCACCTCATTCATGCTTAGATTTTAGTAGAAAAAACAACTCCTAGCAGTCATGTTAGGTACAACTTATATTCAAATACCTGTGGCCTGATAAAAATCCTCCTGCAGTGAACAATAATTAGGACATTATAATACAATTGCAAGTCCCAGAAGAGAGAAACACTGGGATGGTGCTATTTAAATGTAAATACAAATTTTGCTAATGGTCTTGCAGAAAGATGGGGAGCTTCATTCAGTTTTTGGGTCAGAAGTGTTTTACTACAAAGAACACTAGAGAGCAAAGATGCATGAAAACAATTTTCCTGTCTGATTATTTGGGGCAGGGATTAGACCCATTCATTGTTTCCCCGTACATTTGTTCCATCTTTCTGTAGCATAATACGTGGTGTCAGTCTTGGAAATGAAATGAAATCTCACATATTGGTGAATTTGAGAGCAAACGAGTTCTAGAAATCCCGCTTGGAAATTTTTTTGGCATGCCATGTGAAGTCAAATGCAAGATTTCCACATCACTCCCCCCTGCCCTTCAGTTCTCTCAAAATTATTCAGAACCAGCCTCACAGCCTAGCAAACGTCTTTGCTCTCTCTCTCTCACACACACATACCCCCCACACTGCCACACTGGTGTGTGCATACATCTCTCCAGCTGTGTCCTGGAGGTTCCTGGGAGCCTGAAGGGAATGCTCATGAAACATGACTTTCACAGATTCTCCGTCCATCTGGAACACTGGGGCAGCATATGGCAGGCAGCACAGTAACTGTTTGTGGACATGTCAGACGTTTTTGCCTTGTGTATTACCTGATTAAGGTAAGACAAGACGTGCTGATATAAACCTCTTTCTCCCACATTAACCCTCTCCAGTTTTATTTTTCAATTTAAAAAGGAAGTATTTTTTTGGCTAGGTCTGCAGGGGTAGTATCCCCTGAAAGCTACAAGAATGTTCACATAAACACATTGCTGATACAATTATACCAGCTTTGCATAGACAGAGATAAAAAAAGAAAGGTGTGCAAGGGAAGAATGTTTTTTAATATAAATTGTAGGGTTATCCCTGGGGCTGGAGAAAAAAGTACAGTTAAAAAAAAAGATTAGGAAATAATAACTAAAGCTGCATGCTTTATTACTTCAGGTAAAAATATCTTATGAATAATATAATCATTGTCTCTGGTTATTGGGTATGAAAAAGATAAGTGTAATCAGTGTACTGTGATACAGGAACATTAACACTTTCACATTGACTGGATACAGACTTAGAAATGAGTTAAGAATCACTGGGTCATCTAAGTGGAGGATTATTCTACACACAGGCCCCTAGGTCAATTTAAATTATTTAATTCATCTTGGTGACTGCAGGGGCCTAACCATCCCTGTGCCTGCATTTTTATCTTGCAGTCCTCTTAACATAAGTTTAATTCTGGGGGACCAGAAAGCCTAGACTAACAAGACAGTGCACCAATATGCACACATTGGCTCTTGTAGGGTTAATGATAGAACCACAAAGAGAAATGACTCAAATTATACCAAGGACATTTTATTACCCAGCAGCCTTAATCAGTACATATATTTTTTTACACATTATTATACCAAGGGTCCTTTCAGTGCTCATTGGCTTGTTACAAGCATTAAAAGAGGGGACGATGCTTTGCAATTAAATCCATATCTTACTCTGAGCCTCGCTATTTTCTTTGAGAAGAGCTGGGAGGAAGCAGACAGATGCAGCTAAAAGCTGTCCAAATAATACTGGAAAAGAGGGTGAATAAGTCCACTGGCATGCCACACTTTCACTCATTTCTTTCACAGAGAATTAAGATCAGTAGTCATTCACCCTCAGACCATATTTAGTGCCAGGGCAGGCAGCGTTTTTGTAACCCAGCCCAGCCCCACCACTTGTGAGCACCAGGCTGCTTTCTCCAGGCTGGGTCAGTATGTGTAATACTCACACTGGTGTGTTTTGGAGATGTCAAAATTTAGCACTTTGGCTCTTATTCATTGGGTGAGGGATATTTTTAGATAACTAGTAGTTAGTGGAATTTCTCTAGAAGTTTCAGCTCTGGTGGCTTTGTAGTAAAGAGAAAGAAAGAGTATAGTAGGGCCACAAGAAAGACACCAAAGCACTGGTGAAACAAATTGGGGGAGAGTTAGTGGCTACAGTCTGTATTGAATTATTGACAAATATAGTCATGCTTCAATTTGAATTCGAATTGTCTGCTACACAATCAACTGTAAGATCATCTTGATCCTAGAGAAAAAAAGATGAAAAGCCTGCTCTCAAGTAAGATGCAACTCTGTTGGAGAAAGCAAATCAATGAACCTATGGGCTGATACAATACGCATCCAGGCTGTGAAATTTCCAAAGGCCTTGTGTTTATTTTCTGGGAAGCTAGGAAATTCTTGTTATCCATTTAGTTATACTTTACAATGGATCAATAAGTTTAAGGTTTAAATTGGTTTCAGTTGTGATGTGAAAGTTGATCTTTTCATGGATATTAAGGTATTTACTTTGGTCTGGTGCTCTTTGAGCAAGCAGATGGTAGAAGCTGCCAGGTCTCTGCTTTGAAAAGTAGACTTGGCTGAAGAAATCAGTTTAGTGACCAAAACACAACTTTCAAAAAAGGAGAAATTACCTGGGCTGAATATCTTCCCAGTATGCTATTTAAGGATGAAACAAGTAATGGAGAATTGACAGCTATCTGACCTCCTTATGTGAAGTGTTATACTCCGAGTTTGCAGCTAAGCAAGCACCATCCAGGGCAGGGTTACACATGCTTTGAATGCTGCCTATCAGGTAGGATTCAAACCTTGATACACATTACTTTGTAGCTCCAAAAAGGAAGCTACGTCCAGAAAAAAGAAACTATGTGAAGAAACTTGGCTCTCTTAATATTGCACTTTTCCTTTATCCAACTCATGTTATTCAGTTCACTTTAAATTCTAAGCATAATAACATCCCAAACCTGATGGATAATTTACCAGAAAGAATCAACTTTTTTCTTTTTGTTGCCTGCAGATCTGTACTAGCTCAAGATTGTGTATTGAGTGACTCAGACTTTGCTGGAAGCAAATTCACAGAAGGTTTCCTCTCGGGAACTTTGATTTCACTTAATGCCAAAACCTGATTCATATAAAGAGTTAAATATGGTAGTTTGTTTGGTTTGGGGATTTTTCCCCAAAAGTAGAACAGAAGTCTTAGGCACTTCTGCAGTGTCAAAGAAATTCAGATGTGAATAAAGCTTCTGCAATTCTAAATCGCAGTAATGTTTCAGAATTGGTTAGAAATATCTGACTAAAAAAAGAAGCAACAAAACCATTTAGTTTTGGAGTAAGAAAATAAAGGGTTGTTTTGTTTTGCTGGGGCTTTGGGTTTTTTTCAAATAATTAACTGCTGAGAAATCAGCCCTGACATTTCCCAGAGCTAGCGTTCCTCCCTCTCGCAGATTAGCCTGGGTTAGTCTTGGTCGTTTCACACAGCTTGTTCTTTTTAGCAAGCCAACATTTTCCACCAATGTCAGAAAAAGGACCATTCTAGTCTCCCTGTAAAAACCTGTTCATATGCAGATTTATGCAGTCTACAGGTAATGTTTCAGGGGAAACTCAAGGTGGAAATTGTTGACTCTATAAATGCACTGTTCAATGCACACCTGAAATGATGGTTGATCAGTGTTATTCAACGCAACTTGATAAGAGCTATTTTTTTAGTACTTATTCTTTCTTTTTAGTTGGAGATTCACAACAGTAATGATATTTTAAAGCAAAACCAGTTTCATTTCAAAAGATTACTTTTCCAGAATTTATTCAAATTTACATGCCATAAAAGGGTCCTACAAGATACTATGCTTTAGTCAATCTGCTAGAAGAAAACAAACATTTCCTGAAATTAAATCAGAGCTCCTAGACACCATGAAAAACACAGAAACAAACAAAGAACCCAGAGGAATCTGGACATGACAGTAGTTTAAGTAGAAAATTGTGGAAATCCTGAACAAAATGCTATAGGCCAGCTGAAGAGCAAATTAGCTGGAAAACTGTAGAGCACCTATTGGAAAGTATTTAAAGCATCTGTGGGTCAAATATTCATCTACTGCCTATCCAAGATGCCCAAGAGAATCAATTTTTTTATTTGCTATCTTCTTTGAATTGGCCTAGATGCTCACAAGTGTAAAACTGCCTCTTCCAAAACATTATAGAGGAAGAGGTTGTTATTACCCAAGTGCAGCAAAGCTCCTTGTGCAACCGGTATTTTCCTCTTATTGCAAAAATTCCTTGTTTTCCATTGCTGAATAAGTTACTTCTCCAACTTTAGTCCTCTTATCCCTCAAATTAATGGAGGAAAGTGAAGTTTATTAATACTCTGGAGCTTGTAACATTAGAGACACTTGCCCGTGTTTGCAGCTCCCCAAATGCACAGCCTCATTTGCTGCCCAATCAAACTCAGTAGTTGTAACAGTTACCTATGCAGGTCTTACTCTAGAGTTTAAAATTCCCCAACTACAATATATATAGTTAGTCTTAATAAATAAATGACTTGGAGTATGCATTATATATCATTCAAATCCATGAGGACACAAATTATGTATAATACATTGGCTGTGTAATTTATTTATTAAGCAAAACGTGAATTTTCCATGGCTGTGTTTTGAGGCACAGTTTGTCACATACAGCTAAATGATGTATTCTTATTAGTCCCACTCAATTACCAAGTCATCCCTCTGTGCACTGCATATTTGTTAATGATAGTGCCACAACGCTGCATCTACAATACCTGTGATTTTAGTGATTCATAACCACTCACTAAAACCGTGAAAATGATAAATTGACTGCTGTTGATTAAATGCCGCCAACAGTGTGTTTCGTATGTGTTTGTTGCAGTTAGGAGTTAAAGAAACAGCATTGCTCCAATCATTTAAATATCTAATTAAGCAGAACCCTGTCTAGATAGAAAGAGCTTGTTGGAATGAAATATCATTAAAAGAAAAAAGAAAAAATAGTATAGCACTGATTTTTTTCATGTATGTACATAAAGACTTTTCATCTCAATCCCACTGGTCATAAATATGCCATGAACAAAACAAGACCAAAAGATAAAAATTAAAAAGGCTGAAGAACTTGGAGTCCTCTAGACTCACTGCACAGCTGCAGATGGTTGATTTGATGGCTTTAGCTGATCCCTCAGATTAGCTTGAAACAACAGTGGACTCCAGTAACATTAAGGCAGCCCTTAATGACAGCCCTTAAGACTTAAGGGGCAAACAGAGAGTGGAGAGGAGAGGATGGGGAGAAGCTATATTCCAGTAAAGCAAATAGCACCTCTCAGCCTCCCACTGTAGGGAAAAATGTTTGCACATTTGTAGCAAAGGAATGGCAGAAGGAGGGGAAAATATCTCTATCAAAGTTAGATTAATTATTTTTATTGCTTTGCCTAATAATTTTTTTCTGCCTTTAGATTAATCCTATAGAGTCCTCAAGTTGGAAGAAGAGTGGAACAAGACCAAGAAGAGAAAATGTTTCTGTGCCAACAATTTGACTTCTAGCTGAGGATGCTGGTGTAGACAGGGTAATAAAAGTAATAGGATGACATAAGTTGGCAAGTCTTTAAGATAAATTGGAAGGGGCTTTTCTCCCCTCCCTCATTTTGAATTTGGAGGTAACTAGATAGAGACCATAGTAGGTCAGAAATTTCTCTTTTTTCCTAACCACTCTCCACACAAGCAATGCTTCCATATTTCTGTACCTAAATAGTGACTTTCAGTTCAAATCACTTTGCACACTCTGTGGTCAGAAAACTGCCTGGTTAAAAGGAAAAGCAGGGGTGGGGAGAATATCTGGTGCAAAGCCTTTATCTTCTATGGTCCATTGTACATTTTCTCTTAAACAGAAGAACCATGCCATGGCCAAAAATGCTTCACATTTGAAATCTGCAAAGAACACATCTGCGCATTTTATTATGACTCAGGAGTGAAGGTCTAAGATGATTCTGCCTAAACTTTAATTTGTGTCCTCAAGGATAGCAAATATTTTAGACATGATACTTATGCCACAAAATCATGTCCTGCAGCAGTGTCTTACTGTTATGGCAAGTTGTCGTTTTTTTTCTTTTTTCATTTTTTGTTCATTAGGTATTCTCTTTCTACAGAAAATTTTTCCATCCACATGATTTCATGCTCCTATACCACTGGACTCCCAGTCAGAGTTGTGCAGAAGTCAGTACATTAGGAGCAAAGCGAAGATATTTGTCTTTCCTATCAAATGCTTGTCACAAGGTGAACAAATATCGTGATAAAGAAAGCAGCTCCAGGCAATGCAGCCCTGACAAGGGAGAAAATAGTTATTGAGGTGGTTAACACTATGGTTAAAGTGACATGCCTAAATTAACTAAGAAAATAGGAGTAAAAATTGTAATGTGCATTGAGTACCTCTGAAATTCAGACTAACACCCTATATTCAGAGCAACAAACCATCCAATCTTCTTGTTAGTCAAAGGGACTGTTAAAAACACTTTGCCCTTAAAACATTTTTTTAATCTGTAGATTTGAAAGTGTATATTCCTCTTTACCCTGTACACTTATATGCCACAAAGACTAGAATATTAAATATTGTTCTCTTACAGAAATCTCAAGCTTTTCCCTCCAGTCCACTAAACAGTGATATTGGATAAATCACTTACCTGAACCGTAGAAGTCAGAAATGAGACTTATCTATGCAGGCTTCACTCTTACACCTCCATGGGTAGCAGTGGTTTTATCCCAACATAGCAGAGTAGAATTTGTTGTTCCATGCTAAGCTTCACATAGCAGCAAAGCAGTTAAACAGTATAAACTAGATGCAAAATGCAGCAAAGCAGCAAGGCCCTCATTCCTTAGGATCCATGAAACTCACCTTCCTAAACAAGTAGTCCTATAGCTGACTGTAGTTTAGAAGGACCAAAGGACCAATCTGATTTTTAAGTTTATTGTTTGGCTACATGCAGCAATGCAGGCAGAGAAGCACTGACCTTAGCACAGATTAATTCTCTCTCTCAAGGAAAAAGAAGCCTCTGACAGAAGCCCTTGGGTTTTTTAAGAGGCTCTGTTTGTGAGTAAACATAAAAAAAACCAAACCAAACCAAAACAAAAAAACTAGAATAAAAAAAAAAGGCTAAAAGACTTGAATATTGTTGAGGGAAATAGGGAAAACCCATTTTAGTCCATGCTAAGTGTGGTCAGAGGTTTTTCTCAGTGCAACATTTCCACTACAACTTGCACCTGAAGCTCTGATCAGTTTGCAAAATCTTTATGAATAATTTCTTGGGCAGCACTGAATTCCTCCAATACTCCAGAGGATAAGCCATCCCCGAGGACAGGATGCAAAGCACCAATGAGGAGCTGGCTACTCGCTACTCCAAGGCTTTCAGAAGCCCTTGGAAAAGGCCAAATCATATCAAAAAACAACTAACAAAACCAAGAACTTGAGGACATAACTCACAACTGCCAAAAAACACCACTGCTGACTTATTCAGTAACCTGCCACAAGCAGAAAGGAGGTTGATAGAAAGCACAGAAGTAGAGAGAAAAAAAAAAAAAAGAGGCAAATAAGCATCCAACAAAACCTCAGATATTTCTGGGATCGGACAAGCTAGGGAGAATGTGCATGTGGGGATGGGTGGGTGGCAGCTCATGGGAACTGCCATGTACATGCACGGCAGCCAATTGCCCATGGAGGGGGCAGGGAGAAGAGAAAGCTCCAGGGTGCTGGAAAACCTCCTGCTAGGATTAATTTGTTCTTCCAAGTGAGTTTTTCACAAGGAAGTATCCAAAGCACATCCCCTAGCTTTACAGCCAGCAGATACAGGAAGAAATGGCAAAATTTTTGCCCAGGCCAGAGACTGGAGGGACTGGGAATTAATGTCTTTTCACTGGGTTTGTTTTTTTTTCCCCCATTTTTACCCTAACCAGACCCTAAATGCAAACCCCGAGTCTTGCCACAATAAAAATAATAAATCTATTATGCACCAATGGAAAGGAGAGCTGGAAGTATTGTTGTATGTCTAAACTGGCAAGAAAGCAGTGCATAATATAAGTCTCCTGATTTTTCATGACAGATTCACCATCCCAGCAATTAAATACTTTAAAAAGGCCAAATCTCATGTTATTTTGCATCTGAAAGCCTGTAGGAAAAGAATAAATAAAAAGCATTGCATAGAAGTGCCACACATTAATACTTCAAACACCAAATTCTACACTATAACAGGATCCTATTGAAACTTACCTTTCAGACAAAGTGCCTAAACAGATCTTAACTATAAATAATTGGGGGAGAAGGGAGTAAAACAACAATTTTGACAAAATAAAACCCCAAAGTATTAGGTGTCATAGAAAATGCACATGTCATTCTTCCATAAATAAAGTTGCTAAGCAGATTTACTGTGAAACAATTTACGCTGTGTTATGTAAATGGCAAAATTCTTAAGCCCGTTTGGTTGTAAAGAACAAACCTGTGAAAAGAACCCATTTTTACCATCAGTCACACCATACATTTAGCAGGTGTCTATTTTACCCACAAGCCTTGCAAATATGCAAATAAATACATAAATTGCCAAATGTTTCAGTTATTGTAATATAGTTTTTCTGCTCATTATTTTCTAAAAGAAATGAACAATTGCTGTATTAGACCTGGATGGATGTCCCTTTCCAATTTCTTTGTAATCAAACAGAAAGTTGGCAGTGATCCAAAGCATTTACTCTTTAGAGAGCACAATGTTTTAGCTACTACTTAGCTACTCCTTCTGTAAAACACTCTTGTCAAGGACTCTATCATATCATGAAGTGTACTCATTATACAGAATAAACTTCTCAGCTGGCCTTTTGCTTACCCACTGCACAAGCAACACTGAAAGGCAGGTCAGAGAAGAACAGATATTAATGGTTAAAACCCTGCTTTTGTTTGTGGGTATGAAAGCAGATAAGAAGTGTTAAATGAGCAGAGTACTGCAAGTTACTCCTTGCATGGCATGTCTGTGAGTCACATTATAGCTTTCAATATCTATGATTAGCCATTACTGCTGAATATGTGCTTCCTTACATTTTCCAATATTAGCTCTTCTTCCTTCATCAAAAGGAAAAATCTGAAAGTTTTCCATCCCCCCAAGTTTCAAATGGTTATAGCAGGAAGATCAATCCACCTTTCAGTTCATTTCTGCTTCGGGCCCTGTATTTATTTTCTGTGCACATCCACAGAACAGAAACATCAAATGTTCAAATGCCTCTAAAAAGGGTGACTGCAGTCATAACTCGACTGGTTTGAAGCCAAGGCAAGCATAAGAAATTATTCTTGCATACTTGCTTGGTCTATATGGTGGTGCCAAAAAAAAAAGATGGATTGGAGGTAGGCAGAAGACGTGCTACTGACATAATGAGAAATAAAATGCCAACAGTTAAATTGGTCATGCTGTCATCACACATCTTTGATATCAACATTTGAATTCAAACCGGGCACACATTCTTCTACCAACCCAGACCATGCCAGTGAAGAAACCAGGCAGCACAGAGGCATATGGTGATTCCCCATCAGCCTCTGACTGGGACACACCCACAGAGGCACTGGGTTTGCGCCTGCTAAGCACAGACAAATAGCATCCAAATAGTAAGAGAAATCTACTCTGGATTTGCTTTGAAGTTTTAAGACCAAAAAAGCCAGAGAAGATTTCTTTCCACTGGGTGTGTTTTTCTTCCATTCTCACGGCTGTCCTCTATCATTCTCTATTGTTGCTCAGCCTCTGTGATCGACCTTTGAATGAAGTTTCCCCTTGCAAAACTGCAGTAAATGATTATGCAAGGTACTGCTATAAATTCAGTCTTTCAATCAAGAAAGCTGCTAATGCTAGATCATTTATTTGAGTGTTAGTTTTTTAAGTTAAGCAGTTCTGAAAACTTTTATAGATGTTACTTTTCTAATATTTTTTCATTCTTTTTCACTGATCACTAAGGATGATTGGCTGGCAGACTGTCTCAATCAGCCTGAGCAAGGATTTGCACAGTTCTGTAATTCCAAAAGAAGTGCAGTGAATATTCAGGCTCTATCCTCACTGGATATCCTAATTAGTCTGTCTGATTGGATCTTGTCTTCCATTTTTAAGCTGTTCAATAGCAGCAAAGGTGTCATTCAGTTCTAGACTGGTGTCAAGTAAAACTTCAACATGCATGAAAAAGAACCATACCAACAGAAACTGGGACATACAAATTTATAAAGATGTCAATTCTTAATAAATAAATTAATTATTCCTGTTTTATTTCTGACTTATGTTTGCTCCCATTTACTGTTTACATGGAAGTAAAGTTACTGTCTCAGTTTTTCCAACAATAATTCATTTGTGGTTTTGTAGGTGTTGTGGCAACTCAGCCCCGCTCAGCTGAACACTCACTTCACCCTGGTAGGATGGGAGAGAAAATTGAAAGCATAAAAATGAGAAAACTTGGTAAAGCAAATGCCTTGCATGCAAGCAAAATAACTCAAGAAATTCATTCCCCCACTTCCCATGGGCAGGCAGGTGTCTAGCCATGCCCAGGAAAGCAGGACTCCATCACCCATAATGGTGACCTGGGAAGACAAACACGAGCACTCTCAACATCAACATCGTTCCCTTCCTCCTTCTTGCCCCAGATCTATGTGCTGAGCACCAGCTCGTTGGTATAGGATGTCCCTTGTGTCAGCTGGGGTCAGCTGTCCCAGCTGTGTCCCCTCCCAACTCCTTGTGCACTCTCAGTCTCCTCTCTGGTGGGGTGGGGTGAAGAGCAGAAAAGGCTGTGACTCTTTGTAAGTTCTGCTCAATAATAATGAAAACATCCTTGGTCATCAACATCATTGTCAGAGCTACTGTGACAAAAATTTACTCTACCCCATCCCAAAGCAGCACAGGATCCCAAAGGCTCCATTATCAAATTCTAAACCACAACACAAACGAAAACTTACTGTGATTATTGCAGAAGAGGCATGCACAAATGTTGTAAAGGAAGAGATCTGTGAAGCAGAAACTATTTCAGAAGAATCAATACAGATTAGAAACTGATTTACCCTCAAAATTTTGTCAAGCTGCTTGGGGTGCTGAATGGGTGGTATTACATCTTTACGCTTAAAATTTATCTAAGGGTATTTTCAGTTAACATGGCATGCCTACTTAAACAGCGTGTTCACTTACTGTATTGCAAAGCATTGGTTGTAATTTCTCTGTATTTAAATAAAATGCTGTTTTCATTCAGTGCTTGAGCCTACATAAATTTATAATGGAAACAAAGAAGAACTTTTTATTGATGTTAATACCTTTAAGTAATTCCTTATAACAGAGACACTGACTTTCCTGTCTACTGATACCTTCAGGTTTCATCAGAATTTTCTTTCAGAAAAAAAGGTTGAAATCATGACATAGGTATTTAGCCTTCCAATTTTCTCAGTCTTAAGTACAGGTAATACCTCATCAAAAACAAAACCATAAAACTAAACAAACAAAATCACATACATTTCTAGTGTGACTGCTTCCAATACATGCAAAGTTATAAAAGGAGTCTGTCATTTATAAAAGGGAGTAGGCTTCACTTCTAATGCAAGAAGTAAACTTCGATTTCAGGGGAAATTTACCCTGAGACAACTGTATTAGTCAATACATAAAATAATGACAGTTCCTAGGGAGTAAGGGAATTAGAGATTAGTGATGTATCACAGGCTGCCAGAATTAGAAACACAGGGGCTAGGAGAAATTTTATTCTAAGCAATAAGTTCAACTAACCTGGAAATTCTCTTTCTCTCCCTCAAAAAAAAATGTTGACTGCAGCCATATGGAGCAGGCTTAGCCAAATAAGGACACAAAAGAACTAGAGAAACCTCAGGACTATTCACTATTCATTGCAGGTCTCCATTAAAAAAAAACCAAAAAAACAAAGCAAAACAAAAAAAAAAAAAAAAAAACTAATACTTTGATACTTTGTTTTCTTTTCACAGTAGTTTTAGAGATATTATGATTTTTTTCCTGGTTTCCAAGCCATTGGAATTCACTTTTTTGATCATTCCTTTTCACTGCCAGAGCTGAAATCCTTTTCTTCAACATCTGAAATCTGAAAGGGTCACCCATAATCTGATTCCAGAAGCTGTAGATTTAAGGGTCACAGAAAGGGTGCTACCTTTCCCCTCAGAAGACTATGAAACCCCAAATATTGAGGGCTCCATAAGTCCCATGACAGGGTCGTTCCAAACCCAAAGAGATGCAGGTGTCAAACAGTACAGCAGCTGTTATACATTCAAATAACTTTCTGGTATCCCAAGTGAATAAAAGGCACTGGGACACAAAAACTCCAACTATCAACCTCCAATATATGCTGAACCTGAGTAATAAGAGGGCTCTCTGAGAATCTCAAATCACAGGTACATTTCAGTGCTTTTGTTCTTATTTTTCCACAGTTCTAAATACGTAAGCTCTTACCATGATGCCAGAATAGACCTATGACTTGACGTACTGTAAAGTTATGCTTTGAATATATTTTTGGCACTCTTCCATGCACTTCTTGCTCTGTTTCTTTAAATAAGAAGCGCATTAATTACCAGGATGCATTTCAAGTAAACACACTATTTTGAGTACTGCTGCCTTCTTGATAGAAGGTTTCAGTCCACATTTCAGTTGCAATCTACAGAAATCCACCATAAATCTGAAATTTCAAAAAATCCAAAGTACACCAAATCCAATTTCAAGTACATGGGATATGAAAACAAAGTATTTCCACTGTGAAAGCTATTATAAATTTCTGTCCTTTGTAGGTGAAATCAGGATCTGGACCACTGAATTTATTTTCCCCATTTATCTCTTGTGAAAACCAGTTCTGTGTAGGTGTCCATAGCAGAGACTAATCTGTTCAGATTCAGTTGTTTGAGCTACTTTGCATCAGTTTAGGTAAATAGCAGTGTGCCTTCCATTTTTATTTTCTCAGACATTTTCTTTCTTCTTAGAGAAAGCTTTAAGAAAAAAAAAAAAGTGCTTTCTTCGTGAATCTTCGGCCTTACGTAGTGGCCTGTCCTCCCAGTGTCCTTCCCCAGGCCCCAAGTCATGCATCACTCATCTTGTCACATTGAACTCCAGATGCTCCTACCCTAGAGAATGCTCTGACTCTGGCAATTTTTCTTCATTCTCACTAACAATTTGGTAATGAAATATTGATTTTTAGTTAGATTCATATTGATGCTATTAGGTTTGCATTGATAAATCATGCTGGCCTCCTGTCTGAGAGGCTAGAAAGTGCTACACTGAACCCTGGAGATTACAATCAACTCATTGATGTGTTAATTTGATGGATTTTTTCGTTCTCTTAGAAGAAGTAGGAGGGGTAGAGGAAGATTTTTCAGTACTGCTGTTGTAAAGTTTTCACAGCGAAATCAGGGACAGTAATTGTGGGTTTTTCTATGTGCATTTGCTTTAAAAGTATCTTTCTCCCTGTTTGTCCAGAACATAAAAAGAAAGGAGGGGGAGAAGGACTCTGGGGTCGAGAGGATATGACACACCTTGTAAACAGAGCTCCAGACTCCCACATGGAGTGAAAAAATAGGAACAGTTAAATCCCAATTAAACCCTTCAGAGGTCGTCGTCAAAAAACATTTCCTTCTGCTAAACAGGTCTTCATGTAGAGCTAAATCCCAGGTGAAGTGAAAATATTGTGGACATGGGAAGCCCCTCTGCTGGCCCTGTTCTACGATGGGCGGCAGCAGTGGGATGGTTCCCCCTCCCCTCTCCAGCGAAGTGCCACTTAGCAAACGTCCACATGCATCTGCAGCCTATTTAAAACAGCCCCTAGCTTTGATTTACGGTACTGTGCAAATGTAATGCCTGTCATTAAGGGACAATACGTGCCAAACCAAAGGATTACACTGTGATTTCCTTCAAAGGCGCAGGGTTTCAAGGGGGTGCAGCAGCCACTACAGCACAGGAGGAAAGGCTTTTAGAGAACACTTAAGTCAAATTTAGCTATATCATTATTTTGTAAAACAAAACCATTTCACATTTAGTGATTCTTTACTTATTTTCCCCAAAACGTTAGTGTCTCCCACCATGACCCACAGTACCAAGGGACAGCAGAAAAGCCTGTTCAACAAGGGACCAATCCTGTAAGCTTCTTTAATGAAACCATCTCCCACAAAGAAATAACTTCTTAAGTCCTTAAGCAAGATGCACTTTATTTTATTTTGGTTTTTAGCAGTTCTGCCCTGTCTTTTCCTAAGACCAGTGGTCAGCATACCAGGTCAATGACATCTTAACCAAGTTTGAACCTTGTACAACCTATGGTTGACCAAGAGAGTTACCAAAAGAGCCTCAGTGAGAGACACTGCAGCTATCTTTGATTAATAATTATTGTATGGGGCTGGAGGGAGCAGAGGGTGTGTGAAAGAAACTCCATTATCAACTCTTCCTGCCCTTCCAAGAGGCTTCTCTCCTCCATTCAAGATTGAACTACTAAAAATAATAATGCCACTTCACATAGGACAGTTTATTATTACCTTAGCAGCTCTGTTTTGGTGCCAGTTGAAAGAAAGAAGGGGAATTTGAGCTAAAAGAAAAAATAAAGCTTTTTATGCCATATGGAAATGGGAACCTTTTTGCTGTAACTTGCTTAAATAAACCACTTACGTACTAAGATATTTTCTAATTAGCTTCATTTCAAGGCTCTCTCCCCACCTCCCTCTCCTTCTTTGCCCTCCCAGATGAAAGCATATAAAGAGTCCTGTCCTAAAGAAATATGTCCTAGTACATAAGGAGGCAATCATCTGTACCTTCAAAAGATGATGTCAATGATGAAACTGTTCGTTAAATTCTGTTGTACTATTGACATCTTAATGCCACAAACCCAGCTGGTACGAGATCAGTAACGTAAACAGTCGAGTTCAAATTAATCTCTTTGAACCTCATTGCTGAGCTGAAGCCTCTGTTTGACAGTCTAAACTGCCAACTTCATCTTCTTCTCCCAGTTATACAGTAGGCTAAACATGAAAAAAAAGAGCTTTCTTAATGGGAAAAGGTTTTGCATGTAGCAAGGAATTTTAAGCTCTGGCAACCATTTCGAGCACAGCTCTTACTCTTTGCACACATGTAGTATTTTGCATTGCCACATATGCTGTTAAACAATTTACTCATTTATTTAGATTTTTACAGCACTTATCCCATGCTCCAAGTGCTTTTAGAATTATTTAAACATTCAGTGCAACACTTAACATTTAAATTTACAATTCAGTTAAGAATACTTAGGTTATGGTGGAACAACCAAATTTAAAACAAATTTACTCTACCAAAGAACCCTCACAGAAAACCCACAGGGAGTTAAAGCTATCATCCCAGCTCCATCCCACATGTTTGCCTGAAAAAAAACTGAGGAAGAAAGGCAAGGCTCTGTGCTGCTGTAGCTCAAACCTATACAGACTCTGAAAAGGGAAAGGAACTATATTCAGAATCAGAAACCCATTAAGAAAGCGCCCTGCCAGCTACTCTATTCCTTTTGAAGTCAATTCCAGCCATTCTGTCAATGGCTTGCCACATCCCAAACTACTTCATCGTCAGTCATAAATCTGTGTCTGCTGAAGTTCACGTCAGCTCTCTCCTACAAGCACAAGGCCGTTTAGGGTTTATACCCACAGTCCAGCTACCATGGCTAAGCAAGTTACCAGAGATCAGTTGAACCCAGATAACTCTCTCTTAGTGCCCTTATAGCCCATCATAAATATGAGGTAATTCAATTTAGCCTGCAATGAAAATAGATTAAGCTAAGTCAAATCACCTTACATTTGTCGGGGGCGAGGAGGACACACGCGAGTGTTTCTGCAGCTCAGCTGATGCATGGTAACCCGTTAAACTGCAGTAACTCAATTGCAGGCCTGAGTCCTCACCTGCAGTCATTCAGAGGGGCTGAGCCACTTGATGTCACTTTCCAGCAGGTTTTTTTCCACCAACCTTAACAATTTCAAGCACCCGTAGCATGAGCACAAGTCTTGCCCCATGGTTTCAGTGAAGTCTGACTGAACTTCCAGGTGTGGAAATACCTGCAGCAGATTGCACATTCCAATTAAACTTGAAGTTTCTATGTCTTGTCCCCTTATGATTGAAATGCTCCCACTGCCAATTTAAGAAACTTTCATACTCTACAGGACTCCAATAAATAAATGCAAAGTTTTTGAGACAGCGCAGAATGTATTTAAAGTTGAACTGCAGTTGCACTATTACAAGAACAAGAATTACAGGAATGGTGGGAAGAAAAGAGGAAATAAGATTAGGGCTAAGATCTAGAAATTGAATCTTTTCTCACTGATTATGTAGTATTTGTTGATATTTTCATGAACTGGATGACTAGGAAGAGCATAGGTGTCTTGAGATTTGTATGCTCTACGTGATAAAAAGCACCATGTATATACATATATGTACCTACATCCTTATAAGCATTAAATTATTTTCCAATTATTATTTCTTTTCCTAATTGCTTCTATATCAGGTTTCCTCAAAAATTCTTAAATACTCTTGATTGAGTTTACAGAGTTTTTTATGTCAGCCCTAATGCTCTCATATGGGATTTCTTCAACCCAGTTTGGAGATAAGATCCATCATAAAAAAGCCCCTAGATATCTTGGGACTCATCATACTTGATCTTCACAATTTCCACACTTTGGACCTTCTGCACATCTCTTTTTCTTTGATCATCTGCTATTTTCACCTTGCAAACCTTGCTTTCCATTTTGCTTTTAGCTTAAGCCATTACATCCCATGCACAAGACCTTGGCCACCAGAAGAGATCCAGACTTGCACAGACGTCAGCCATGTCCGTGGTGGCTTTCCAGTGCATGCAGAAGTTCACTTTGCTCAGAAATCTCACAAACTCTGTCAAATCTCAGCAGTACTGTAGGGCATAAAGATAGGACAAGCAGGAAGGGATTTAAACTGAAAAAAGCTTAGATTTAGATTTAGATTAGGTACTTTACTGTGAGGGTGGTGAGGCACTGGAACTGGTTGCCCAGAGAAGTTCTGGATGCCCCATCCCTTCCAGTGTTCAAGGCTAAGTTGGATGGGGCTCTGACGAACCTAGTCCAGTGGCAAGAATCCCTGCCTATGGCAGGGGTGTTGGAACCATCTTTAAAGGATGGTCTTTAAGGTTCTTGCAGCCCAAACCACTCTATTCTTCTGTGTATGTTTAGTTAACAAACCTGAGGGACCCTTTGGGGAGACAAAGGAAATGAAACCATCTGTACCAGTAAGCTTTTAGGGAGTTCAGCCTGAACAGAGGACAAGATCCAAGGCCCCTCTCCAGAGACTGAAGCAGGGAGCAGCGTTTTTCCACCAGCTCAGCTCCCACCTCCTTCCACAAGGTCACCCTGTCTCTGGAGGGGAGAGCAGGGACCAAGGGTGCCCAATGGAGCCACTAGGATCAGCTCTTTCCAGGAGATGTCTTGTTGCAGAGGATCATGTGGCTGGCCTTCCCCTGACCCTTCCCCTCCCCGACCATGCTCCACAATTAGATTTCATTAAAAGACAAAACCTCTCTTCCTCCTTCTCGCCATGGGGGTCCTGAGGGGGGGAAAGGGATAGAAACATCATCTACATGGAAAATAATTTCCTCCTTGCCAGCATATCTGAAATTGATGCAGCCAACAGCATTCCTTGTGAATGTTAAATTAATTTGGAAAGTCTTCATGTATTGTTCCTTACCATGAAAAGCACTCATCACTTCTTGCTGGCTCTCTGCCCTGCCTAGGAACAGGGAGGGAAGTTTAACAGGCTGCAGCAAAAAATGTTCATGAAGCTGCAGCATGTGGCTTAGCATGAGAGCTGGGAAATTCCTATTGCCCAAAATACAGGGCAGCAATGACGACTTGACTCAAATGCAGAGAATTCAGAATTTATTAATGCTGCTTCACCAACTGTGAAAGGGAGATTGAATTGTCCTTAAAGGAAAATAAAGGTAAATAATTATGTTCTTTTGGTTTCACACTTACTTAAAGCCTGCTTAGAGGTTTTGTACCTAAAAGCTCTCTGGACTAAAAACTGTATGGGTATGGAAAACAATATTATCAGAATGTCGAAAGAATCTAGAAATATTTTAAATACCTAATAAAACTTCTTCTGATGAGTTTGAACTGTGCATGGGAAATTGTACTGGGTTTGCTTAAATGCTATAAGGAAGCAAGAAAGATTCAAATTAAATTCTGGAGAGCAGGTTTGTTTCTTTGTTCCTTTAAAAACCACTATATTGTCAAAATTTGATTCTATATTATATTTAATTTTCCATTGCTGTTTTACCTCACTCTAGATGCCTCCAAGTGTAGCCAGTTTCTCTTCCAGTGCCTCTCAACTATTAGGTCTATTTATATTTTTTGTTATTGAACTTGCTCACGCTTTCCACCTGCCTTATATTTCAGAGGATGAGGTTACATATTAAACCATTCTGTCTTTTACCTGTCTAGTAATTTTGACTTTTTTTCTTTCCTTCTCAGAATGGATTTTCTTGTTATTAAATCCACGTTCCGCATCAGCCTGCTAAGTTGAAGATTGACCTTTAATTTCATTTTGCTTTTAGGCTTTCATTTCCTTCCCTAAAAACTATTTATGGTATTTCATTTCTAATTAGAAGTAAGCCTGAGTAGCAAAAAATCTCTAACCTTTCTAACCTCCTGAGCATTTGGATCCAGAGGTTTGGGCAGCCACAGCCACAGACCAGCTGTGGAAGCTGGATCTGGACATTTCGGTTGCCTGAAGGTCACAATTTTAGGAACCAACATTTCCATGAAATTCATTATTTAGAGAGGGTTCAACTATTTTATTTTAAAGAGTTTCTAGTACACTAACAAGAGGAGCACAAGTCTGGTTTTCCCAGCAATTACTCAATTCCCATGCAAGAGAGAAAGGTCTCCTAGTTCACCCACTTAGGAACTAGGGTATTGCCTCATAAAACAGACCAGAACTCCCCTGTTATTGCTCAACTCATTTGCTGAAGTTTAATTATGAGATATATGAAAAGAAGCATTTTAAAAGCCCATTTTTTAAAAACTGCCCTCAATAGCACTCAGACCAGATTAGAGACAAAACAAAATGGCTGAAACAGCATTATCTCCTTTATTCCACAGAATGTGGAAGCACAGAATGTGGAAGTCTCCTTGTAGGTGAGGGACTGTGTTAGAAAGCCAAAGGATTGGCTGAGCTGCGCTATCCTTCACCTTATCCCTCCAGACAATGTGTGCTGCCTAATCAATTCTAAAACACTAGTTAGAGCAGGAGGTGGCTTTTCCTTCCTGACTTCAACATTTTCTCCACATCTGTTGAAATGCTACAGCACATATTCAAAGGTACATGTTTAATATGCTCAACATCCTAAATAATGTTTCTCACTCTTCCCTCCCCCACTTTGTGCCCCTATATGCATCTGCCTGCTCCAGAGGTACTAGTGGACTTGATGACTTTTCCAACCTGTGTTTCAGATCATAACGTGGGTAGCTGTTTTTCCAAACAGAGGGGTTTCAATTCCTGCTTTGCAAACAGAGCTTGTGCCATCACAGACCGAGGAGCAAAGCTGGAATGATTGCTTTTCATTCTTTCCATTTAAGACTTTTTAAGACTAATTTTCCCTCACAGCTCTGCCTTCTTTTGCCAGAGACAAGGAAAAGCAAGTCATACTCCAAATGGCTCCCTGGCAGGCAGGTAGACTAAAGCCAGGAGTAAAGTAGTATCTCCATTTGATTGTGAGAAGAAAAAGACACAGAACAATTAAATGGCTTGCCTAGGGAACGACCAAGAAATAAACCACTTCCTCAAAGGTCCAGCTTTTAAGGTGAAGCTTTATAATCCATATTTGCCAACAAAAGCACAATAGAACTGGCATTTAGGTGGAGAGGTAGGAGTAGGGGAAGGCCTAAGCTGAATAATCCAGTCCTAAAGACAAATTAGTAATGGTAGATAAAAAGGAAGCATACTCCCCTGCTTTTGTTTTCCAGCTCCAGTAAGGATTTCTAAATTGGCTTTACTCATTCCAGGTGACCAGGAAAGCTGGAAAACATGGATTTTAATAGCACACACTACCAGAATTATAGATCAATCACAGGGACGTAGAAAGACATATTGATGGCTCTGTAGATTAATAAACTGAAGGTTACTTGCCATTAGAGATGAGGGAAAGACTACTTAGGCAGCCTTCCTAAGCAAAGGCACTTTAGCAGCCATATTGATTTCCTGCAAACACCTCAGCAGCAGCAACAATTTTGCTTCACCAGGGAGGGCCTGACCTTCAGCCCGAGGTTTGCCTTCCCAGAGCATCCTGCATAACCCCAAATGATGATACATGAGAATAGAGAGAAACAAGAAAGATCTTAACAGGCCCCAAGTGCCCAGAGGGTTTCAGAAAAGGGCTTCTCACACATACATTGCCAGCCTCTCTTGAAACTAAAAATTCAATATACTGCATTGGCCTCAGCATGCAAACACCCAGGTAAATCTCAGAGAAGCTAACCATTCTCCGGGCTCTGGAATGTCACTCAAATCTCTGGAAAAATAAGTACAGGAAGCAATAAATATCTCTTTCCTTCCTTTCATAGTTAAATTGCAAGAAAAATATGGAAAGGATTTCTACAAAATCATTAGTTAAAGGGGAAGACATATTCCATTTTCTGTATCAATAGAGAACTAATCCTGGTGGTGGTGGTGGTGGTTGCTGTTGCTATTAATGCACCATATTCTTTCAGTTTGCCCTTTGTAGCTTGGCTATCCCAGAAACTTTATTCCTTCCCAACTTCTGGAATAAACTTTAGCTAATGAGTTTTTTTGGGTGTATCATATGTCAGATGAAAGACTAGAGAGATGAATGTATCACGTATGTCTGAGCAAGTTAAAGAGTACAGCAAGGGGGAATGGAAAAGACATATACCTGTGACTATCACATGCAAAATCCACACCCAATCACTCCTTCCCATTGGTCATTGAGAAAACCATGCTCACAGATAAACAGAGAGGATATTTGACATCATGGCTAACAGCTGAATGAAAATAAATGCAAACTAACCAGAAATCCTGGTAATTCTTTCTAGTGGGTCTGTTTCATAAAGATGAGGTGGATATTTTTTAAGGATTGTATTTTAAGCATTTTCAAAGGGGAAAAATTGACCACTGCCATGTATATTTTCCATCCATATTGGCCTTGTATTGGATCATCTGTCCTAGGTAGATTTTTAAGCAGTTTGATGAAGAGGTAAGGTAGAGATTAAGGGATTTCTTTGTACCCAAGTCACAGCACTTTAAACAAGATTTCAGCATGGCCCCCTGGACATGTAATGCCTGTGTGATTCCTTTGTATGTGAATCAGGTAGTAGCCCATAAGCCATATCAATTGGATTGCAATTTTCTAGTAATTACCAATAGGCAGCCCATCCCTTTGTGCATACCTGCTGGGAAAAATGGTATTTATCTGTATAACCCCTATCCCACATTTTAAAATCTTGCTACTTATTCAGATTAAATCTTACTGTCATTGTTTCTAGAAGATATCCGGCTTTGTTGGGGAAGTAGTTATCTTGCCTTTCCAGTCTATTCTCTGTGAGAGCTAGGATTTTTTGGAGCTGCAAATGAGAATTAAAAAAAAAAAAAAATTAATCAGTTCATCAGGATATTGCGACACCAGCTAACAGGTGACACAAATAAGATGTATTGCTTTAGCAAATGAATAGAAAACAAACAAAGGAAATGCTTATCTTCCTGTTTTAATATGTTAGTTCACTTTTTTCTAATATCTAAAATCTGACCACCTGCAAAAGATTATGAAGAGCCTCTGTGGATTTGCAGGAATGCTTGCAGTACTTGGAACAAATGAGATACTCTCGCTAGCACACACTACTCCTTGTCATTCAGCATGCTAACAGTGAGAGACAGGGCCATCAGCAAGGCAATTGTTATTATTTGGTAAAGGCTCGTGGTGACTTATGAGTTTCAGAATGCAGCTTCTCATTTGTTTAATGTCGGGAGATTACAGTCTCCATTTAGTATGGTTTTATAACATGCAGGTGGGAAAAATCTCTTTTCTGAAAGCCTACCCAGAACTGGTGCCAATGCTGAAATATTCCTGCTTGATTCTTGCGAATGAATGTGTGCCGTGTTTGGGTAGAGCGCAAGCTCCAGATCCCGTAACCAATGGCTGCTGCCAGCTGCTGCCATGGGCTCAGATGCAGTGGCCATGGACAGGGAGCACTGGGACACAGAGTGGGACAGGAGCCAGGCTGAGGTCAACCTCTGGGAGCTGCTGGGATGCAGCCAGAGCTGGGTGGAGGTGGCTGGGTGAGCAGGAGGACTGCTGCTCCCTCACAGCCCTCCAGCATGACTCCTGGCCCTGGTGTCTTCCTGTCTTGGCTTCCCCATCACTGAGAGGGATAAATAGAGTATTTCCTGATATTAGAGGAGTCTTGCACTGAGGAACTCCCATGCCCTGGAGAAGAGATCCATCTGAACGCTTTTAAAAGGCTGGGGAGGATTTTATGGACATCAAAACAGTGGGTCTGAATTGCAAGCTGTTTGAGGCATGGGCCCTTACTGCACCTTTCCCCTGGGTAATCCCAGCCTGATGACAGCATGCATGGCTTCACATGAGTGCCTCTGTTGCACTCATTCATGTGGTGCCAGCCTCATCCTCCAGACTGACAAAACCAAGGCTTTGTTCTGGGAGTTCAGGCTGGGCTGTGTCTTCATGCTTCAGCTCAAACCCAGTCTGTTGAGCAGGTTGGCAATGCCCAATCAGTTTGTCAGAGGGCAAGGGTGGGCAGGCAGAGCTCTGCCATGGAGAATGTCATCTCATGCTCCTTGCCTACCTCCACTCCATTTGCTGTCTCAAGTAGAGTTGGCAGCACAGTAGTGTCTGCGCTGCAGCATGGAAGTGGGAAACAGGATGGGGTCCTAACAGGATTCTATTAATGGACCTTAAACATGGAAAATTAGTAAGGCAGGACAAATTTCAGGCACAAAAAAGCCTACAGTTCTTCACTAAGTGTCTTCTTCCTGAGAAGAGAGAAATAGAACACTCCCACCAGCAGTAAAAGCTCAGCATGAGCATGGTTCATTCCCATGTTGAATGGGTCCCCACAAACATTTGTTGACGGTGGGTAAACACAGGTAAAAATACTTAACAGAGGTGCTGGGAAGTTGTGTGACAAGGATGATTAGAGGACTTGCAGTCTAAACCTGCCCTGCAGACTGTTGTGTGAAAATGGACTTTGTGCTGAACAGGCCCCACCCAAGGGATCACTGGTTGCATCTGAATCGTTACCATGAACCAACAATAGGATATAGAAAGGGTGAGTTTGGGGTTAAATTCAAAAGTTTGCGAAATAATGTTTCTATTTGCATTCAGGCTCACTAACTTTCCTAAGTGAGTTGATAGAAGGAATGTTTTTTAGTGCCCCTATCTTTTTCCTCATTCGTATTTGCTGTTAATAATAATGGTATAAATGTAGAATATATGGTCTTAGCTCTGCTTTGAGACAGCGACTGCTGTGAGTTCCCAATTTACCATGAATGTAAGTATGTAGGCATAAGCACATCTTGTTTAGGGAACTTTCTTCTTTTGAGGTGTGCTTGTGTTGTCCAGCTTTGCATCACCACAACATCTGCCACAGCATGAATTCAGAGTGACAGAGGGTCCAGCCTGAAAGACCCTGGGTCAGCTTAGTGAAAAACCCTCCATGCTAGAGTAGGGGGCCCAAGCCAAAGCAGTCTGATTCCCCTAAGCCCTGAACTCCAGTGAAACTGTGATCCAGGTGTTGCAGCTGTAGCTGATCCCAATTTAAAACCTCAGTCGAGGTTAATCTTAGTCACATTAGCATTAGGATTCTAAATATAGGCTTTCATTTGTCCCTCCTCATCAGAGTCTAAAGGTGCAGTGTATTTAGTGTAGTTTTCCTCAGCTCTCTAGAAAAGGGAAATGCTTTTTCATTCCTTTTTTCCAAGCAGGGAGTTGGTGCATGCTTCCATAGAGAATTTATCCAGTGTAACACAGGTAGTTTGTAATAGGAAAAGGAGCTCTCCTGGGTTTTATGTTTATTTACTAGACCATTTCTCCCCTACAGTTATGAGAAGGGTCAAAACCAGATTCAGATTTCACACCCTTGGTTCAGTCACAAACAAGCCTGCAGAACACAGTAGTTTCACCCAATGGTAACTTTCATTTTTGCTTTTACTTTTAACACTGAATCTTCTTTCCCGCTGCTGTTTGTAGAGGCTGCAGTGCTGATCTAACTGCCTGGTAGAAGATGAAAACAAACTTAAGTGGTTGGTGAGGGATTTAGTGCTCTACCTCTCTGACCTTGTTAGAAGATGTCAGCCCGGACTTTTGAACACAGGTGATGACCTTCATTTAGCCATGAATTACATGTTTGGGCAAACTGGAGTGTATCATAGTTGGCCCTGAAATAGGAAGGATAACAAAAAAGTTTTATTTGCATGCCAGGTCAGGAGATCTCCCTACTAATTTTAAGATCTGCTAAGGCAGATCAGTTTACTTGTCCCTTAGAAAAGTGGGGTTTGTTTGAAAAAAACAGAAAGGAAGAAAGAAAGCATGGCTTAACATACTTCCTTTATAAGTTAGATTGATACGGACAGGTTATCTATCCCTTCCCCCACATACAGAATTCTGCAGTGTGTGTTTAATTATATCTTACATTTATTTTAGACTTTGTATCCAAAGATATCCTAAGTTAAAGCAGAAAAATTACTTCACCCATCACTGAAATTCAGTCACCTCTGGGATGAAGAATGGCAGTCAAGGGGACAGCTAGTACACAGCGACCTTGGCCAAAAACTCTCGTGCAGAAATCTGCTACCACCGAAAGTGCCATGGGACCTAGCTTTGAAAGATTTTCCCATAGTAAATTTAATGAAAGTGTATTTATCTGCTTCAGCAAAATGAAATGTTGAGTTGACTCAGCCAAGCCTCAATCTCTCATTTTAGAGGCTCTGGGCATTTAAAGCATAATGCAGAAAAGACCATGCTCTTGCACTTCCAGCTTATAGCAATAATATTAAAAATTTGTAACAATACAGTGATCAAGCAGGACTTTGAATTTCTCAAGAACTTGAACTCTCCAAAACCACAAGGTGATGGCAATTTCAGAGCTTAGAGTGTCCCTATTGCTTTTGCTCATCCACACCCTATCAACAGTTTAAAAAAACAAAATGATCACTTTCATCAACACTGGGACAGAGACTCACATTTATCTGGGATGAGATATCCATACACATAGAAAACATGCAAATTCAATGCTATTCCAATGCAGTGTTATTCTCCACACCAAATGATCCATTTGTGAAGTTACTTCAGCATTTATATGCATATAAGATTCTTCTCAACTAAAGGTTCTCTTGTTTCAATAAGTTTGTGATGAAGAAAAAAGAGTACACTGTTCTTTTGAACATATTTAGCAGAAGTACAGATAATGGGCACTGTGACATTACTGGGTTTTGTTACAAACACCAGATTTTTTTCCCTTTCCATCTTTTAGGCCGTGGAAAGACAAAGTTTCATTGGAAAAGCAGATTTAATAAGTGATTAGAGGGTAATTACTATTCTCTCATAATATGCAAAGGGCAATTTTGGGTTGTGAGGTAGTCTGTGGGTCATGTGAATTTAATTGTCATATCCAGAGACTTATGTCACATTAAGTGTATCCCTAGTGAAACAGCAGAGTTGTAAATCTGCAAGATATATATACACAGATATATATATTTATATACACATATATATACACACACTATTTTTTAACAGAGCTATGGGAATAGTCCATTACCTATAAAATAAAGAAACAACGTTAAATATGCCAAATCAATTTCCTCATGAAAACAGAAACAAATACTGAGCTAGTTACTACTAGCTAAGAGACTCCAATGTTGATGTCAGGTTTCACACACTGTCCCCCTCTACACCATTTTAGCTTGTGCTTGCAATGCCTATATAGAAAGTGTCAGGTTAAACAAACCATCTTGGAAGATCTGAGAATAAAATCATCTGTTAAGTATTTTCCCCCATATTTCTTTGGATAAAAATCTTTTCAGCAAGAGAAGCTGAAACAAGCTGAGAGGGACTGCAAGACTGCCTGCACATAAAATCCACATTGACCATCTTGTTTGGGAACTTCTCAATCTAAAGCTGAAATTTTCACCTACACAAAGTCAATAGGGATTCTGCCCCAGCTGTAAACAGGACCCAAGGTTATTCTGAATCCTTCACAGCCTACATCTTGCCACTTCTGCTCTTCACCCAGTGCTGACTTTCCTCTCCCACTACTGAAATCAAAAAAGCCTCCTATTTACCAGCAACCCACAACTCAGCTATCTCCCTGAAAACTGCTTTTTTTTTTCTCTGCTTCTTTCTGAAACTTCTAAATGATCTCTTTCCTCTCTGAATTATGGTATAAGTAGAAGGAGCAAAACTAGATAACACGAAAAAAGCATTTTACAGATACAACAGCACACCAGTTTGTCACTTCAGATACCATGGTACACCAGTTTGTCAACACACATCCCAAAATAGGAATCTTAAAGGTCTTTAAGTGGGCATTGCTGAAAAGATATTTGCCATTTCACAGTGATTACTCTGATATCACCACTTCCACCTACCTAGAAAGGTATTGGTTGCCGCAGGTATTTGGAGCAGTGTTTGAGAAAAGTTTGCTGTAGCAAAAAAGAGTTTAAAAAGTGACTGAAGAGAAGGGTGCAGTAAAGAAAAAAGGCCATATTGGAATCTGAAATCTAGTGTGCCACTGCAGCCTTAGTACAAATTTTTTTGCATTATTGTTATTCTTTTGGTGTAAGACTTTGGGCCAAAAGCAGAGCTACAGCCAGGATTTTCATCCTTAACACTGAGTTTCCTGGCTTTTATGGGTCTAAAGTCAACTTTTAATGTTACTTAAATAGAGCCCTAATGTAGCTGAATAGACTTAAAATTGTGCTAAACTGAAATGGAGAATCTCCACAGCAGTTACTTCAAGAGGCTCAGAAGCTCACCTCCCCTTACCGAACTCCAAGGCACCCCTTCAAATGTGCCTCCTAATAATGTGCTTATTCCTGGAGTTCATAGAAGCCCTATGCTAAGTATTATTCTTAAAATAGCAAAATAACTGCCCTGGTTGCTGTTTTACACAAACTGAGTTGTTTGGGAGCCACTGTTTTGCACAAGAGGACAGCAAAGCCTGTCTCAAATTTTGCATCCATTTAGTTTTTAATGAGCAGATCAAATGTTTCCAAGTTGAAGCTACTTCAAAAGTAATGTCAGATTACCAAAACTGCATGTCAGACATGGGGTGGTCTCAAAGCACTGAATGAAGAACCAGGTTGTATACATTGCACAGGATGTGGTGAATACTTTACACACATGCAGCTTTAGGTAAAGGGGAAATGATTTAGTATTTCTATCTGGAATCTTCTATGCTCAAAACCCCTTAATTTTTGTAGAGGTATGATCTACATTAAGGTTTTCCTTCTTGTTTTAAGGAACATTCTGCAGGCAGAGATAACTGTTCAAAAATGGCTCCACAGTACAGAAGTGGCTTGAATTATGGTGCTACATACCTTAAGTACTAAAAATGAACAGCTGGGTGCATTTTGTTTTTGACAAACCTCTTGTTTCTTTTTCTTCTGGGTTTTGTTTTGTTCTAGCTTCTAGTTTTGTATTTTGGGAGCATAAAGCAATCTTGCATGCTGTAAGGCCAAATGTGTTTCAAACACAAATCATGATTCCGTGTGGAGATTTGAAGTTGTTTTTGAAGCTGATAATTATTGGTTTTGGCTCCTCACCCACTTATACCTGAAAACATAAGCCTCACTTAAAAAGGGAAGGTTGTCCTCTGTAGAAACAAAACAAAAACTAATTCAGAAGTGGCCTAATGGTTTAACTGAGCTGAAGGTGCTCTACATGGCATGTGCAAATGAGCAGAGCACAAATGATCAAATGGGAGCGCTTCTAGGTCTCTTCACCTGGTCAGCTACATTCCATAGGAGCCTTCTGCTCTGCTGTGGAGTCCCAGGATAGAAAGGCTTGGTTGCTTTTGTAAGTAATGAGAAAGGACGAGGGAGGGGACTCTTCAGGAAGAATGGGAAGAATAGCAGGTATTCTGAAAAATGTTACAAATGTTGCATTTAAATAGAAAAGTCTCAAATTGCGGAGCTGGTCCATGTAATAGAAGGGTTGGTAATTTTAAAAGAGTGCCAGAAATGAGCCAATTTCACAAGCTATTTGAAGGATATTTTCATGTAACTTTTAGCCAAAGCAATGTTCCAAAAAGTCTGAAAATTGAATCCTAATTAGTTGCAAGTATCCCTCTGGCTCAAGTTGACTATTATATTGCGCTCCATGCTCCCGAAGCAGATGAGAGCCATCACACCTTGCCAACATATGACAAGGAGAAAGGTAAACTCGCCATGCCATTGCTTTCACAAGAGTTTAAATCAAGAAAAGAGAGAAAATTACACAAATCTTGAAGGAGAATTGCCATTCTTTCCGCATAATAACAGTCATCTGGGATAATATGCCTGTATTTCACTTGTCAAAGCATGCTGTTTACTATTTGGTCTTTTAATAGCGAATTTAGGGAGTATTAAGAGACATTAAGGCAAAGCAGGAATTTTGATGTTATATCAGCTCACTCCCTTGCCCCTCAGTACACAGGTCTTTACATTTTTTTGCATGTTCTGAAGAGACCTTATACATCTTTTCATTTAGGTTTAGCTGACACTGCAGAAAAGAACCTGGCTAATTTAAATCTTTATTAAAAATATAAATGTATCAAATACTAAAACTGCCTATTCATAAATGATGAATAAGTTTGAGGGTTGCTCTGGGGATAAGAACATTCTTAGAGTTTTTTGGTTAGTGCTCCCCCTGCACCCACCACTTCCTTGTGAATTTTTTCTTGTTGTTCTACAAGAAATGTAATGCTAATCTCAGCTCCACCTCTATTGGGTCACCTCCAGGTCAGCATATTAGAGAAATCAGCAAAAGAATGAAGACACTCTACTCCAACTGCAGGGCAGGATGACCCAGTTATTAATCAATCTGATGGCAGCATTTGAACAATGACAGTCATCTGTCAGAAAGCAGGAGGTGGCTCCTCATTAACACACTGCTCACCTGCCCTGAGCTACGACTCTTTTATAATAATATCTATCATTCACCTCCAAGGTGTTGCTTCTTTCTCTGGCTACATGAAATAACAGGCACGATTTTCTGCCCCCTTGCCGGTACTTCATTTTCTTGGAGATATTCAACCAACACTGCCTTTCAGAAAAGGAAAAAAAAAAAGACAAAAAAAAAGTAAAGGAACAAAAACATCCTAAACTAGCACAAACCAGAGAGACCAGATGACTTCTAATTTTCTAAGACCTTCAAGTGTTCAGATTAAAATAAAAGTAAATTGAGTTATTTAACACAGTAACATACCACAGTTATAAATTGGCCTCTTTCTTCCAAGTAACAGGTCAACCCTTATTTTTGCCAATCTGATTTCACCACGACTGTCCCAGCAGGTTACCTCACACCATCTTTATATTGTCACATACCTTTTAAAATTACTCTAGCTCGCTCTGACAGTTTCCAATCCACATGCAGATGTTAAGCCAGAATAATATATTAAGCAAATAACTCTTTCATAAAATGCTGCTTATCAACACACATTTTTGTCATTAGACGCACACATGCACAGAGGTCAAATACAGGGCTGATGACTTAAAACAAGCAGACCTGGTTATGCCATTATCTATGCCTAGGAAGGGGCTCACCACAATTGCCATCATTCTCCCCAAAAATCTGAGCACAAGATATATCATTAAAGGGAAAGTAATATACAGTTGCACAGTTGCAACAGTGTGTTCAGTATAATACACTGGACCAAAAAGCTGCAAGGCATCTACAGATGTATTTCTTGCTCCCCTGCCTTTGATTCCAGTGTGGGGGGAAAAAAACGGGGACCTTATGTGGCCTTTCATTAAAGAAAATCCCCATGGCATTTGATACAAACACAGTGGGTGCTATTATTTTACCCAAAGGTCCTGCCCAGCTTTCAGCTCCACAAAATCTGCTGCTGCAGATTTTCCAGCAGCTCCCCCTGGCCCCTCAGCCCACGATCTTCTCCCCTTCTTTGCCATACCCACCCTGCTGTTGATTTTGTGCAATTTGTATGAGGAGAAGTTTACACAGGGCAGGAGTCCTAAGAGGCATAGATATTATCTGTGGTGGATGCTGCAGCACCTCTTTCAAACCTAAAAGTGTGTGATGCAGCTCCTGAAATGACACTAAACACCACAGTGGTCAAGGGGAGGTTCAAATTTCTCAAGCTTATTAAGCTATTACTAATCACATAAAATACAGCAGTGCCTTAGCTCCAGCCAAAATCGGTGTTGAGAACAAGCTAGCTGGGGTTGACTCTGTATCCTGAAAATCTTGCAATGAAAATGGACATGAGAAACAAAATGATGGAGGGAACTTCCAAGCACAACAAGCAATGCATTTGCTGCCAGCATTACATGAGAGCCACAATGTCCCTTTGCAGGATGTGCTCATAAAAAGGGGATCGATCTCCAGCTTTGTGGGGTCTCCTGTACCAAAACCAGGTGTGGACAAGCCACCTTCCTCACATAAGCCAGCCAGTGGTGAACAGACCAAGAAGTAAAAGGCAGCAGCTGCTCAGCAGTCATTAGTAACAGGTAGAGCCTCCTCCAAGTGTTTCTGGAGGAGCACTGCAATAGGGCAGCTGGAGAGGAGGGGGTAATCACTGACTTTGAGTGCCCCAAAAACACTGAGCCAAACCCCATCACAACTATGTCTGTCTGCTCAAATGGACTGGAAATTTAGAAGAGATACAGAAGTGCTGGTCTTTCAGGTCCCATTTCTACTCCTGCAGGAAGGACAATATCTTGCAGGCTGTCTAAGCCACTTCCATTTCAAGCTGGGCATTACAAGCACATAATAAAATGGAGGAAAAGATAGCACCATCAATGCTTTCAATATTCAAAATAAGAAATTAATTTCAAAACTGGGAAATCAGATCATTCTTATTTCTCACCTTCTTATTTCTCACCTTCTTGTTAGCAACCATGAACTGTAATTTTAGTAAAAGGTGAAGTTTCATGTTTTAATTTTGTCAATAAATCAAGGCAGCATTTTCTGCATTATGCTATTTATTAGCATTAGATACAGAAAAAGAAACAACACAAAAACCCAACCCAAAACTTACAAAAAAACATGCAACAAAACAGACAAAAAAACCACATAACCAGCAAACCAACCAAAAAAACCCCCAAACACAAGCACAGGCTAGAAACACTAGAATTACAGTTTTTCTGCCTAAACTCTGTTTGTTTAGGCAATTACAGTGCCTGCTACTTACCCATAATGTTCTCCTTTTAGTTAGAGTGCTCTGTGGATGATTTGATGCTGGTAATATCTAGTTTTCTGGGGGGAGAGATGAGAAAGGAAATGTTACTCCCGAACTCTGACCTCCACGGATGGCTTTCTGGGGAATGCACTCCGCTAATTGTCTTCTTTTTGAGCTACAGTGGATGTAATTGCATATATAAGGCCTGTGTTTTGCTTGCGTTACTCTTTTATGGTACAGGACCATGTCCACAATGGTGCATTAAAGTAATAATAATGAAAATAGTGTCCATCAAGTAATTTCAATGCTGTTACCACCCTGGGATGGAGCTATCCTGCAAATTCTGTGCGGTTACACCCGGGCTCCATCCGCCCCCACGCCATTAGCCCTCTGTTCTGGATGGCAGGGCAAGCAGCACCCACCTTACAATTCCCAGGCTTGCAGATTTGTCTCCATCTAAAAGAGTATTTGGTGGTGTAGTTAGTCCTCCCTCCTCGGCTACAGGCACACGTGCGTTTTGGTGTGTGCACATCTTCAGCGCAGCTGGAGCAGGAGCTGTCAGGGAGAAGCTCATGAGCCCTCAGCTTCACCCTCCTATGAGGGAGAAAATATTATCATGTTACAGGTGAACAATCAGACACATTTAAGCAATACACCAAGCACTAGCATGTGAATTAGTTTAAAACTAATGAAGGTAGCCACGCTGTTATTGAATCTTCCTCTCACTCTGCAGATGTGCCTGCAAACCCTCCGTGGCTGGCTGTTTGTGCAGAAGGGCCCCGAGGCACATACTGGGGCTCACTTCTCCCCTCGGAGCTTTTTCCTCCAAATAACACCTTTTCTCCAGGGAAAAAAAGCAAAACCAAAAATAAAGAAGCAAAAATAAAAATCCACCCAATATACCATCAACAACAACAAAAAAAGCCAGCTTCATTTTATTCTTCCTTTTAGTCTCATTTCCTGCTTCTCTTGAGCAGAGCCACTGTTAACTCTAGTTCCAAGCTAAAGTGACGTGTCTCATATTTCGTTGGGCTTTTTTTCCCTCAGTGGAAAACCTTAGAAATAAAATATTCATAAGAGACCATCCACCTATTTTTCCAATATTGTATTCTTCACTAAAGTTCTGTCTGCATTTGAACAGGAAATTTGTATTAAAGCTCCTGTTTTCTCTTATTAATTTTGTCCAGGTGTATGTGTTAATTTCAGTACGAGCATGCACATATTTGTGCTGAGCTCGTACTGAAATTATATCCCTTTTATATATCCCTTTTATATATATATCCCTTTTATATCGCATATATAGATGTCTAATCTCCCTCCATATACAAATAATACAGCAGTACATCACCCTCTCATGTTTTTGTGTTTATAGACATACATATACATATGTATGCGTGTTTATATACATATCTTTATGTGTGTGTGTGTTCCCCCACGTGTATATATGTGTGTATATATATATATATGGATAATACATACATAATTGCCCAGGCTTTACAAACGGATGCCAGCAAGCGAATACCTGTCTATTGCTCTGTCAAATGTGACTCGCTGGGAAAGCTATTGGGTTTATAGAAGAGACAAACATTTCAGGCACGCCATTCTGGGGTAATGAAGCATGGCAACAAAATATACCTGTGCAACATTTGATAAAGATGAGCTGACACACCAGTCCAAATAGGTTCTTTTGTGTGTCTGCACGTGTCTACCATCATTGCTTTCATCTTAAAACAGGAAGGTAGCAATAGCAGCAGCAGCTGGCAGGAACCACAAGAGGAAGAGCAGCTCACACAATTAAACGTCATTTACCTCTGGCCTTTATTTCACTCCTCTCTCCCCCTAATTTATTATGTGTTTTCTCCATCTCTATGCAAAAAAACACGGGCTCAATTTTTCTTTCTTTCTGCTGCTATCTAGCTCTTTTTACAGAGGGACTAAACAAGACAATAGGCAAAATCCCATGGCATTTAGCTTTGGATCTTAACTTGAAATGCTTCTTAGTGGGGTTTTTATGGCCTTTATTGTTCTTTGATTAATGTAAAGTAAAATTAAACCCTACAGTTACACATTAGAACATCAACTAGAGAGAAGGCAAAACTGCACTGTGTACCTCGCTTTACAGAAAACATCCTTTGTTGTGCTTAATCTTCAGAGCAAAGGAAGGGAAAAGCCTCCTCACCTGCTGTGGGGACTCTTGAGGGGTAGGGAAAGGAAACGAGGCACAGACTTCAGCTGTGCTGCCAAGCACTGCAAGTGACCCAAGTTACAGCAGTCTCCTCATTAGGGGCTGGACAATAGCCCTGATTTAGGCACAGCTTCCATTAAAGTCAACATGAATTGTCCTGGTATATGGAGCCAGAGAGGTGTCTCACACTCTGCCTAACTGCCAAGGATCTTGCTTTCAAGAGGGGTGGTATCTAGACATAACCAAACTTCATGGTGGTTTTTACATGGTTCTGCACCAGTTTTACCTATAAGAAATGGCTGCATAAATCTTTCTTCCAGAGTAAATGTGAAACTAGGTTTTCATTGTCTAGAGATGTTATACATATGTGTATTCTTGCAAATATTTGTATTAAACTCAAATAAAAACTTAATTACTTCTAGTATTCTGGTTAACATCTTCTACTGAATAGGCTGAGGGCTTTCTTCTATATATTGTATATGGCAGATCCATGGTTTCATTTTTTTCTTTCCTTTTTGTTTTAATAAATATGCCCTGCTCTCCTCTCTTCTCCTTACACAAAATATCCTTGGTATGTGTGATTTTTCACTTTGCCAGCTGCTAAATTCATTTCTGCTCCATGTTTCCAGTGGTTCTTTTCTTCTTCTTTTTCCACAGATGTTTCTAGGCAGAATGCATAACAGTCCAGCTGAAGTAAAACATTCAGCATTATGGTTTTTGAATGGGGTTGGAATAGGGGAGTGAGACAGAATGAGTTCGGCCCCTCGTAATATCTATGCTGAAGCAACAAAGAACTGAAATGGATCTTTTTATCCCCCCCATCCAGTAAAACTCCTGCTAAATCTTAAAGAGGGTTCACAGGTTTGGCATTGCATATTCCTCAGAGCAGCAGTATCTTCATTATTTACTACTAGTCACTGTGGCTGATTATAAATGCCTCTTAACATGCTTATTCTTTTCAATTTTCATCGGTAGTCAGAGCATGGGAACTTCAATTTCAACCTCTGGTTGTCCCCCACCTTGCACCCATTTCATGAAATCTATTGTATCCGTAGCCAAGTTCACAAGTTAAATGACACATATGTGGCCTTTCTGCTCATTTTATCTGACACTAAGACAATTCAATTGATGCTCAGCATAAAAAAAAGAATCCCTAAAATTACAGAGTGTCTCTGCCAAGGGTAAGAAGAGGTCAAGAGCCAAAGGAATTTAAGCAAACTGTCTTTTATACACAGGAAGCAGTTAACATATGGAATAAAAGAACAGGGATAGCAATTGATGAAACATTTGGCAGAAACTTAGATAAACAATCATAAAAAAGATTTAAACAAGTGCTTGGAGTAGCCAAAAAAATAAATAAGACTGGTATAGAGTGTGCAAGTAACTTCATCGTCCTTTCATTCTGAAATAGCTGAAATAAAATAGCAATGAGCAGATAAACTGCAAAATATCATTATGATTTAGTAGCCATTTCTTTCCATCAGAGCTACTGTTTTAATTTTCATTCTTCCAAATTACAAAGTAACAATAAAATATCATTTTCGATTTATGGCAATGAGACCCTTTTAATTGAATTTCAGAAATGAGCTGATTTGACTGATGGGTAGGTAATGGGAATATACTATTTACAGTTGGAAATGCATTTCCAGTGGAAGGATGTGAAAAAGCACAACAAAATAGATATTTATAAGCAGAATTTTGGATGGCTTACATACACACACACAAAAATATATATGTTGACCTTGAGGCACAACAAGCAATATTTCTGTTTCATCCTAAAAGTCTCTACCTATGAAAAAAGTTCATGAACACTTAGACTATTTATTTTGGTTACAGTCAAATGTACAGGCACTATGACCTCATTATAACTCTTATTTTTCACTCTGTACAGAGACATGGAATTGACAGTGTTTTTTTCTTGAATGTTATGCCAAATCTGGAAATACTGGCAACTTATAAGCCATCTCACCCTGCCGGAGAGTTTATGTGGAGTAGCCTATATCAGCCATCACTTTTTGCATTGCAATGGCAAAGTTCCAGCTGACTTTAATGGAGCCAGAATTTCACCCCAGGTGCATGATTACAATTGACTAGGGTCTGATAGATTGATTCCTGAGATGCTCTGGATTCCAGATGTGGATCTCATAAAATTGTAGAGTGTGGTGTGTGTGCACAGCTTTTTTTTTTTCCTTTTTTTTCCCCATTAATAAATAATAATAAAACACAGTCCTTGTAAGCAGTGCAATTGAGAGTATATGCTTTTTTCTCCTCTGTCTTCCAAGAAATACCTCTATCTTCTTTCTCTACTACTTATGATCTCACATTTGTATAGCAAGGATTAAAAACAAAACAACAACCATGAAACCCAGCCATTGAGATGCATCTGGTTTAATGCATACGTAGAGCTGAGTCTGTGTGCCTGCTGAAATTTTATCAGCAGCACCTACAATAGAAAGTCTAATCAGAAGCCAGCTGTGTTAACAGAGACTGAAAATAACCTAAAAAGCCAGGCATTGTAAGAGGAATACAGCAAAAGAAGCCTTCCTTCGCAGGAGGACTTGGTGAGATAAATAAAGGGAGAAAAGAGGAAAAGAGGAGAGTTCTCCCACTCTAAAACAAAACCCTCAGGGACCTGGAAGCCACATGATGCCATCGTCGGGGTGGGTGTTTCCTGTTCTTGCTGGGCCTGTCTTAGCTTGGGGAAGGGAGGATGGCTGCCCTTGTGTAACTAGGTATTTGTGCTGGATCTTCCAATTCTCCTCTCTGTTCTCTTTTGCCCTTATAAATATTTGAGGTAAGTCCTAAATCCTACAAATCCACCTACATCCTGCATTTCTACCAGGAATCTAGGGATTTCCAGGAAGAGGAAAAAAATACCTCTATTCACAAGACCCAAGTAACAGTGGGGCAGTTTCCACCCAGTAAAGTCATAATAACAATATCTGAGCCTTTTTTCCCCACTTCACTCAGTAGAAGCAGAGAGAAATAGTCCTCATGCCTCATAAGACAGAGATGAGGAGACAGGGACTACAGAAATGCATGGAAGAGGAAGATATGCAGCCAATAGGGTTATCCTTCTGCTGCTTTCAGCTTCCCATCCCCTGGGAAGAACACAAGCGACAGAGGCCAGGTAAGAAAATCATATTCAATGCTGCAGTAGGGGCTTGTTTTGCTTTTTCTCACAACTTGGTGGAGCACCTATGTGCTTCACGTAAGTTAAAAAAAGAAGAGATGGGAGGAACATTGTCCATGTGGGAGAGAAGTGGGAAACATGCTATGTAGAACAACTTTGAAATAATTACTAGCAAGGATATGTTGCCAGAATTAGAGGACTGTTAAGAAAAACAAGCAAGGCCACCAAAAAGAAGAAGCATAGAAAAGGGAGTGTCTGATCTTGGGGCAGTGCTACTCAGAGCTGTAGAGTCTGCCCCCAATCAAGTCACTGAGTGCAAAGCAGCAAAAGCAGACTGCACAACACCACGGTGAAATCCCAGAAATTGTTAGATTGTGTGTTAGATGTGACTGAAAGACAGAATGACAAAGAAGGAAGAGTTTTCCTGAGGTTACATGGAGCAGAGATTAAAATCACTGTACTATATAAAACAACCCCAACATACCCAGTATATATGCTACCAAGGAATACCAACAAAAACTATCCCTGTTTATGAGCAATACAGTGGTGTTTTAAAACCCCCTGTAGCCTCTGTATTAAAAGACATGTCTGGTCTTGTATTTCTCAACAAATATCCTTGTTTACAATTCCTACTGTGGACACAAAAAATTTTTGTGTGAATCTGTGTTTGTGTGGAATTATCAGATGCACCAGCCCATGGAAGGACAAACATGGACAAGGTCAAAGGAAAATATTCTTTAGAATAGCCTTTAAGCAGGCAGAGGGATTAGGCCTGATTTATGAATGTATTTCCACAATTCACTTGAAAATTTGTAATGTCTGTGCAGCCTGGCAAGAAAAAAAGGTGAGGGTAATGTGAAGGAATGCTTCTATTCCACTTTATTGTAAAATTATCCCATGTTACCTGCTCTAATCCCCTGAAAACAAATTAAATCCTCACTAAGCTGACTTTAAATCAATAGTTTCATTTAAGAATAGTGTGACTTAATAAAAATAAAAAACTAACTGGTCCAGCCAATTTAAGAGGGAAATAAATCATTGCCCAAAGAAAAAAGCAGATTTGACTTGTATATGGGCCACAGTTTTGTTGAGGGGCTAACCTGCTGTCTAAATTAACTTGGGGTATATTACAAATTTCATCAGCCTCATTCAGAAATCTGCTCCACTGTACTAGGGAAGAAGATTGCCAAAAAACCAAACCAAAACAAAAAACCAACCCCCCTAAAAAACCCTAACTGGAAATGTTATGAAATGAAACAATATTTCTGAGAACACTTAGTAAATCATATAAGAAAACATGCCTTTGAATTGCCCTGAAACATCACCTCACACTCCAGCATCTCCCTTGTCTAACTTGTTTGGAGAGGATGTTTGTGAAGTAAAAAGGATGCTGTATTTGCAGCTAGGGCAAGAACAAAACATTAGAAATAGGAGAGAAAGGAACAGACAGGCAAGCTGCCAGCTGTTTAATTCATTCTTACAGCAAAACTGGTTAAAATAAAAATGGAATAAATTATTTGTAAATCTATAGAATTGAATTATCCCTGCAATCTTTGCAGCTTGGTGAAGATATTACTTCAACGTTATTAAGTGTGGACATATTTATCACTAATTTACCTTTTAAATGTTATGAAACTTGCATAATAAAAGTCTTAAAGTTTCAGAAGACCAGAATATAAACAGAGGCCACAACAGAGCGGCTTACTCAAGTAAGTGCAAGTTATGCATTGCAAGCCACTGACAGCAGGAGAATTTAATAATCCTGATTCCAGTTGAGTTATTCTAAGCATTCCCGGATGAATACCTTTCTCTGTCACCAGGTTTCCAGGCAAGCCTTTGAAAAGTATCTTTTAAATAACCTGTGTAAGGGCGCCCCACAAGTTGGCAACAAAGGACAGGAGTGGCTTGTCCAGAAGCTCGGGAAATGCTTTAACTATGCACCTGTCTTGTAGCCCACTGTGATAATCTGTAGGAGCTGACAAGGTTTCTGGATTTGCCTTAAATACTTTGATAGCTGAGGGAGGGATTGTGGTGAATCTGTGAGCTTACAGACCTGGCTTAGAATACAGGACTTCTCATGCAGCATTCCTTTACATTTATCTGATTCACCCAACACAATCCAAAAAGATGTTAATATCTCCATCTCATTTTTTCTTACAACATTCGTGGACCAGTAGGAATAAACACTAATGGTGCTGGTGATGAGAGCAGTAAGAAGTCATGGGAAGAATGGGGAAGAAGAAGAGGAAGAGTTACAAGCATGTGAAGGAACAGTGGCAGGATATAGACTTTAACCTCTGTATTCTCCATGCTGTACCAACAGCACAGGCTTGCCAGCATTGGCAGGTCCAACATAAAACTACCTCACAGAAATGTTTCAGTGCAGAAGGAAAACAAATAGTAAGATGTCCAAGTTTATAAAAGTGGGGAAGCTGTTCTCCTTTACTTAATTTTATTCCTAATGCAAACATTACCATAAAGAGCCATTATATTTATTAAAAAAAAAAAAAAAGATGCTCAAGAGTGCCTAGGTTTTCAAGGAACTGGAAGAGATGGAGTTTGAGGGCTCCAGAGGAAATAGGAGTATATATTGTAGAGCAAAATACTCAAAACTGCCCAGAACCTGCCTGACAGAATACTATATGACCATGTTTAACAGGTAGTTTGGAGTTGCAGTTATCCATATTTGTATTCCCCAGTAAGTGCTCCTAGGCTCTGCCTTCCCACTGTGATTTTGAGATATGAGATCTTAAGGGGAGTTGGATCAAGTGGTGTCTCACAAGATCATCTGCACTGGGCCTTTTTTTCTCTTGGTTATAATTTTTCTTATCCTTTCTTGACTCTGAGCCTTCCTATTTATTTGTTATAGGGATAACCATCTGTGTTAGAGCTAGAATGAAGGATCATTGTACATGTTACATTTGTATTTGATGGACTCGTTCTTGCTAGATAAAAATACAGTATGCAGTTGTACACAGTGTCAGACTGAAAATACAGAAGTTAGTTTTCTTTCTGGCTTGGAATTATGTAAGGAGCTTTAAGATGAGCTTCATATTCCTGAATATTTATGGCTGCACTCTCCTGAGTGGGAAGGCTTTCACTATCCTCTAAACTTCTAATTTCTTTTATTTCCAAATTCCTTAGAAATGAATGGTTTCCTTCATGCTGGCCAGAATTCTCCAGGAATCTGTAAAGAGAGCAACCAAAGCTGCCCAACTCATTGGATCATTCAGTTCCCACAAATTAGTATTTTCAAAGCACACTCTCCTTTTGGACTTCTCAACATTTTATTTTTTTTTAATTCAGCATCTCCCAACCACAATTAGCTCTCTCAGAAACTGACAATATCAGAAATTAGTGGTATCTTTTTGAAAACTTTTCCCCAAGCCATAGGTCATGACATTTCTGTTTGCAAAGCCTTTCTGTCTTATTGGTCCTCCTCTGGTTTCAAAGCTGAACATTCAGCAAAAGGTGTCTATTTTGCATTTGCAAGGTATCTTCAAATCAACTGCTGCCTGTAGCAACTTGCAACTTAAATGTGCAAATTCCAGCCTGTTAAAGGAAGAAATGTGAAGAATGCAAATCAGGTCAGAATTGTACTGACAAAATGATAACACTGAGAAAGCACTTGTAAGGTTGTGCAAAAGGTCCACACCTTGAAGCTGAATTTTGAATATTTAACCTTTAAATTCTATTATAAGTTTAAGGCAAACCTCCAGGTTTCTTAACATTCAGTTTTGACAAGTGAATAAATTACTAAGAGAATATAATTCATTGGTTTAACAGAAAGGGAGAATAAGTTACATGTAAAGGCACTAGTAAATGATACATTACAGACACCATAATTGTGATGCTCACATGATATTGTTCTGAGGCAGAAGAATATTTATACTTTTTTCCTAGAAAACAGACAAGGACACAACTTCATTGGCCAAAAAGAAATAAATAAGTAATAATAATGAACTAATGTAGTGAACATACCACATGCACATATGGCATATACACTGCATAGGGAAAAGAAGGAAATAATTATATTTTAAAACCAAAGTGGTGCTAGAATCTTTACTTTGTTACTTGCTTAAAGGTTTTTTTGTTTCAAAATTCTGGGGTCCTATTATTAGCAAAAAAGGATTTGCAACCCAAAATAAAATTGTGGTTTTAACAATAAATATGTTTTAATAAAACAAGGTTTACATATCTGGGGTCACTCCATCTTCCTGGATTCAATCTACTGGTCAGACTTTCAGATTACACTTGGCTGTAACAGCCAGTACACAACAACCAATTGATAGCACTGCTATTAATTTCAGAGTGCTTCATAAATTAGATTTTGTAATCTGTTTGCTTTTACATTTTAATGTCCTTGGCACCTAATGCACCATCACATTAGTTTTTAATCTGGATAACATAAACTACAAATGCTCAGACGTTCCAGATCACCTGGATGATGAGAAAATAGAAATACTCATTCAAACTTCTGGAGATGAAATTGCAAGAGTTGCAAATTTCTGAGAAGCTCTGGCACAATCTGAGGATGTGTTTAGCTAGTGCAGGCCACCGTGCATCCCCACAGAGGGATGGTCCACCTGCAGGTGCTCAGCTCAGGAAGGGCTGCAGAAACCCAGATGCCCATTCCCACAACAGAGTTCCTTGTGTTACTTGTACATGCCTAATGCATATGAGCTAAATTTACAGCCTGCAAGTAGCTTCTCCTGAGAGAGCCACATTTGGGGAGCTATGCAAGTTTTTCTTTTATAAGGGTGTTTGTTGTTATCTGAGATGAATAAATGATCTAAATCTTCAATTAGTTCCTTCCTTTCATTTTTGTTTCTGGAATCACAAAAATATTTGGGGCTCCAGATTGTTTTTGTCCACCATTCTCCCCTATCATTGCTCATCATATAGCTTACTATACATGAAAACTTACCAAGAGACCAAACAAAGAACTATAAATCTTTCTAGCTCATGGTAATCTCATGCATTCCTGGCTCTCAGCTGATCTATCAAGAGGTCATTTGGTTGAAAGCCAACTTGCCAGACCTCCTTCTCTTGTCACTGTTTTAATTTCCTCTTTTACTTGCTTTATTCTCAGTACTGGTACATTTTAAAAGAAATAGCATTTGCATCTTTACAAGGAATGCCGTTTTAAATAAGACATTCTTGGGCAACAACAAAAAAGATCCTCTGTCTCTGAGGATGTGTCTTGACAACTTGGTTTTAGTGTTTGGGAACACATACCACTTTGTTCAGCTCTGTACAAGGAGATAGTTTCAGACTACTATTTAATACTACCCCAAGGAAAAGGAAAAAAAAAAAAAAAAAAAAAAAAAAAGCAAAGGGAACACAAATCATTGGCTACTTATCCCAAGCCTGGATACTTACTGTAGACAGCAGTCTTCTCCCTGTCTGATGGCAGAAGTATTTTAAACACACAAGCAATATCTTCTCTTGCAGATTTGTGTATAGTCTGACACACAGACACAGGATGGGGGGCAGCAGTCTTCCAACATTGCAAAGGACAAACTTCTTGCCTGGCTGGTTTTCTTTTAGCCTTTATAAGTGAGAAGCACATCTTGGCCATGATTGATCTAACAGTCTGGTTTTGGCTTTCTAGTCCTTGGTCTCCTTCCCAGGCTGGCTGTTGACAGACTATGGAGTATTACACATGGGTTTTAATCTTCAGGAAACATAAAGCATATGTAGCTGGCTCCAAACCACCAGCTCTCCCATACCACAGAAAAGGAAAGATGGGGTTTTGGGGAAGGGCTAGAGTACAGAGGGGTGGGAGTAGTGGAAGCTTAAGTGGAATACAGAGTATTCCATTTAACCCCAGCCACTGCTATGATCCAAGTGAGACTGAGACAATTAAAATTATTTGACCAATGTTTCAGCTATTTGAAGCTAGACCAGGAGCTCCTTGGCCTCTACAAATATCAGAAAGATTTAAAAAATGTAGCATAGTGTCATCTCTCCCTCTCTTCAACTGCAGGTATTTCCATTTACACTCAGCTGGTGCGTTCAATCTAATATCATGTTTCATTCTTACCTGAGATGCAGTTGGAAATCAAAACAGTCCTTCAGGCAGAAAAAAAGGGAAAACTTTTCCACAGATGATGTCACTCCTTTCTCTCATCTCCCAGCATTTGTTCCTGTTGTTGTTCTTTGTGGTGAAGGAAAAAAGCCCAAGGAACTCATTTGATTTGCTGCCAGTCAGAGGATGGCAATGCTCTAATTTGATCACAATCAACCCCGAATTCGGGTGATGTGAGTTGAATCCTGTCCCAGATTCTGCAGCTCAGGCCTTTTCTAGACTACAACTCTCTCCAGCCAACAGTGCCACAGCCCAGGGTCAGTAGCACCACCAGCCCAGCAAAGACCACTGTCGCCTCCTTTGACAGGCTCACAAAACAGGGACTCTTTAGCAAATTACTTAGGAATTTCCCTGTATCTAGGCCAGCCTTTGACAGAAGAATTGCCTGTGGATATTTGTAACGGTCACAACACATTCCACAATATAATCCAGCAACTGGCCCAGACTTTCTGTAATTAGACCAGAGTTATCCTGGCTCCTGCAAAATCCATGTCCTTTCTCTGTCAGCAGCTCAACAGGTGAGGAACAACCTCACTGATCAAGTTATGACTCTGTCCTACTGTTATTTGATAGTTTTGGGGGGTGGGAGGGAGAGGGGGAATGCCAATAGTTTATAAGAGCATTCCTGGAAGAAGAAGCCAGGAAAGAAGAGATTGGTGGGAGTGTCAGAGCATTGTCAGATCAACTACATGAAGGATAGGATTTCATACCTCCAGCCAGCAAACACATCCTTTTCCACCCTCATATCTTTATATTATAGTATTATTGCTCTTTATAGCTTAATAAGTTTCCCAATTGTTGTGACATGTGACAGCAGCATCTGTGTTGGTGGATGAAGCAAAGTGGGAACAATGCCTTGTTTTCTGTAACAAATAGCTGTCAATCCCAGACTGACAATTTCTACTTAAGATAATTTACAAAAGGAAAGGTAAAACACCCTCTCCGGGGGTATTATGAAAAGAAATAACAAAACATTTGATATATGCTTTTACAAATGGAACAAAACCTAAAGTTTTATATTAACAGCATAAAAGAAAATAATAGAATGAAAAAAAATTTACATATGACCTGATTGACAGTTGCTACAAAAAAAAAAATATCTATGCATATATTCTTACCTGCCACCCTGTTCTTTTAAGTTCTTCTAAGCCTTCTGATGTTTACATTCTTGTAATGAACTTTCTCACATACTTTTCTGTAAATACTTATTGTTTTGTATTCTTTTCTGGAGGAGGAGAAATTTGATGGACTGTTAGTTTGTCCAGTGTCATTGGAGAGGTGGCACTGTCATCCTCCAATCCACTGTCACTTTTGGAAATCTATAAATGTTGGAGTCAGAAATTAAACTGCCCTTCTTTTTACCTAGGAGATTCCAGTGTCCGCATAGTTTTATTTCGTGTCCTATAGCAACACTTACCTATGAAATAAATGTATTCATTTGGAATCTGGACTGACCTAAAGGAGCCACAAACCACTCCAAAAGCCATGATCTGTAGGTGATGAAAGTGGCTTTGGCCTCCAGGACCAAGATTCACTCACTCCTTGAATGCAAAGCCATACCTGTGGTTTCTATCAGCGCAGCCAGTATGTTTCTAGCATTTGCCAGAGCAGAGCAAAAGGTCTCATAGAAAGGGCTCGATACTCTTTGGCAAGGGACTGACTTAGCAGTGCCCTCCTTCTTTTTGCTGCTTTTGGGGAGTTGGTGATGGAGTTTGGCTTTCTCAGGGTGCTGACCACCCTCGACTGGACCCAAACAAGGAAAAAACGTTGCGTGTCTTCCTCCAAGCGCCCTGACTTGGGCAGCAGCATGCAGAGGGTGCTGTGAGAGAGGGAATGAGCCCCCTTTCCTTGCTGCCATCTGTGCCCAGTGCCGCGTGGAGCGCAGCAGCCCCGGAGCCCACAGGAACGCGCCGTGGCTAATGGACACATTAACGGGAGGCCGTGCCTGCTGGAATATGGGCAGACAGACGGCGTGCTCCGGGAACGTGTTCCCTTAAACACATCGCTTCCCTATTCCCTACCTTCGGCAACTCAGAAAATGGGACTTCATTAATGTTATTCTAGACAAAGAGCGGCAGAGAAATGTAACGTTAAAAAAAAGCCTATATTTTTAAATTGAGAGAGACCAATTACAAAAGCTATAAACACTTTAATCATTTCTCTGAACATGTGGAAATACATACATTGGGAACCTTTTTCATAGGAAATGCTGAAATCCTTTTCTTAATGGCACATTTTCTTAATGGCTTTACAGTTTCTCAGTTCATTTCAAAGGGCTGTTCTTTGTTATGTGGACATAAGTTTAGATTATGGTTTAGAATGCTGAGAGATGTTTGAAAGAATTATCTTGTGGATGGTGGCAGCTACTTTTGCGTTGCCTTCTGTTCTTGCTTTGAAATATATGGGGGTGGAGATACAAGGAGGTGGAATGTCTGTGTGCTAAATATTCCTCATAAAAATGTGGGGTGAAATCCTGTCCCAAGTCAAATCAAGAACATATCTGGTATTTCTTCATCTTCCAGATTTTTTCCAGGTATTTTACTTTATTAAGTACTAAAAGTTTATTAAAAAGCATGTATCTATTATTTGCAAGTAGTTATTTTTACCTTATGCTATGAATCTTTGATCTTTGGGGGCATAACAATGATTGCAAGATTGAAAGAAAAAATAAAGAACAAAAATGTGTTGTACAAAAAGAAGTCATGACAGGGGCTTTGCAGATTATGAAGTCAGAAAATTAGAAAACGTTGATAATTTCTGGAGACAGAATACTCTTTCTAAAAGATTAAATGTGGGCTACATGAGTGTCTTAGAATAATGCGGAGGTCTTGGATGAAATCCCAGCCTTGTTGAACACAATGGGAATTTTTCTTTTCGCTGTATCAAAATCAAGTTTTCATTTGCCCCTCGCTTTAAAAGCACGTGGACGCACACCGGAATTTCTCCTTTGGACACAAATCTTGTCTGATTTAGACATTCTCACTCCTTTCCTGTCCTGCACTCTGCTCCATGTCTTCCAGAGCTCAAAGCCTGAGTTCCTTCACTACTCAAGTATCTCACAGAAGGGAATTCTTGCCCTAAGTCAGAGACTGTACTGATTCCCCAAACACCTAATTTATACCAATTGCATTGAATAACTATCAACACCCTTCTACCTTTGGTAACAAGCCCATTCCAGTGACTCTGAGCACTTATACAGATTTGGGAAATTCTGAATGAAATTTTTGGGAGGTCCAGAAATAAACCTATGTTAAAATCTTCTTGTTCATATTTAAGTCTTGCTGGAAACACTAGAGTATTCAGGGGTCTCTGGGAAAGAAAAAATTAAAAAATGAAATAAAAATGGCACATATGATGGTTAAATCAGCCTCAATGTCTGGATTTGCCCTTACCTCAAAGGAAGTAGGGATTGCTAACACAATGCCATGCCATGCTTATGTGAAGTGAGAAATGCAGCTCCCTTGGAAGCCTTTGAGCTCAAGTGGGTGCCAGCCTTCACCATCCTCTGTTCTGATTTCCATCTCACTGAAAGGACAAGGGATGTGATTGCCTACAAATCCCAAATGTTTGTAGTTCTCAGCACTATAAACATAACCTCTAAGGCATTATTGCACTGTTACAGATATTTTGCTTCTGTTCATTGATGTAAAGGAATAGTCTGGGCTGTTGATCTGATGCCTTCCACCACAAATCCAGATATTGCACTAACACCTCTTCAAAATGACAAGGCAGGTTTGATGTGATCAGTGGGATAAGCCTTGTGAGGCATCACCACTTGGTCCAAACTACAGACAGTAGAGTTCAACTGATATGGGCACAAATCCATTAAAAGTTTGGTGGTTTTTTCCCCTTACTATTGTGTCTGATTTCACAAGCAATGAAGAGTTTTAGTTGATGGAACACTAAAATCTGGAACTTAAATATTTTCCCCCACCACCACACACACACACTGGAAGTCCACCTGGCATTTGGAAGACAGCTACACCCCTCCATACTACAGAGTATTATGGAAGACTATATCCCATTGCTTTTTTTGTTTTGATCAAGTCTCACATTACCTATTCTACTTGCAGACTACAGTCCTTGCAGGATGTTTTCTAAGCAGAGGTAGATGCAAATTGCCTCCCCATCTGCATCATGGATTGCTGCTCGCCACATGCAGGCTTTCTACATGCCCAGTCATCTCAATTACAGTGTTGACAGGGCAAACATTACCCAAAAATTTTAGGATAATTCATGTAATTTGTGCAATTAATCTGCGGTTTACACAGTGCACAAAAGTGTTGGAATGGTCTCACTTGTTGGAGGATAGCAGATAAATTCCCCAAATGTCAACCTCTAAAGAACATATTCAAACAATGACATTGTTCTTTGTCTCTAGGGGTGAAGACTGAGCCTGGAAACCAGATGTCCACCATGCTTTACACCCAGAGAAAGAGAAGGCATGTGCTTGTGTGCATGCTTGCCCAAGCATGTATGTGTGGTGGGGAAGAGAAAGAGGGGGAGAGAAAGCCTTGGAAAGGAAGAAATCTTCCTGTCTTTAAACAAAAACAAAAAACAAAAACAAAAACAAAAACAAAAACAAAAAAAAATTTGAGGATGTGTCTCACAGTGAATAAAGCACACTTAGAATATGGTGAATTTGCCCTCCTCATTTAGCGCAAATGATTCCTGTATTTTAATACCAGCCTGTATAGCAGGATGTTTCAATGAGTTTTCTTAGCTGCTGGGAGGTCTGCAATATTTCATGTTGTAGTTCTTCCCAATAAATTTGAAGTTGGATTGTACATTGCAGCTGTGTGATGCACATCTTAACAATTATAACTAGTGCAATGTGAACTACTTCAAAACAATGCGTAAATGGTGCCTGAAGAGCCAAAAGCTTCCTCTTAGGCATTCAGATAGCCAGGGAATCTCTGTGGAAAATAGTGACTGAAGCAGCATCTGACTCATGGAGAAGTTACAGGGAGTTCTCAACAGTGGATATTTGATGGATACCACTTGGAGAGAGAAGGGGGTCCAATGGATGTGGGATAGGGGAAGATTCTCATGACATCCTGCCCTGGGGTAGCAATACCAGTCATAGTTTGGTGCATGAAAGCCTGTGCAAGACAATTGAACATTAAATATTAGTATGAACACTAATACCCATTCTCAGTCTTCCTCTCAAAGTTGAGGAGAGGACCTGGCATCTTCCAGGAAATGACTGGCATGACCACATGCACCAGATTCAACAAATTCATGCCTCCTACCTTTGGAATGATGAAAGGCAGAAGGACCTTTCTGCAAAAAAAGGAATGTGCATCACTCACACAGTAAGACTGAAGCAGCAATTGGGCTCTCAGGAGGGCCTGTAGCTCTGGGACTTCAGTGAACATCTAGAAATGCTGTGCACAGCCCCAAGACAACTTTATCAATATACAAGAGTAGAACACAGAGCTCCTCATGTCCAAGAAATCTCCATAGCCATCAATAAGATTAGATAGCTTTATTGCTTTCATTAGCTAGTGTCAGATTTTTATGCCAGCTGAGGCACAGGTAAAGAAAGGATTGGCTCCCTTAAGATATAGTGCTCATGTGATTAGCCTTTTCACCCAGCCCAGCACATGATGCCTTATCTATTTACATGACTGCCTTATAGTACTGCTCAGACACCACAAAACCTGTAATTTATTTCTTCCCTGTAATGTCTCTAAAAGGCAGGGAAGTGCCATTACACCCATCTCTCAAACAAGGAAAAAAAATCACTGAGAAGCTCAGCAGACAGAATCATCCCAGAAATTCACCCAGTATGAAAGAGGGTGCTAGAGTCCCTCCTAACAGACTGGCCAAGCCTATTTCTTCTTGACATCTGTGTGTGATTTGCTAATATTCTCAGAAGAGCAGATGTTACAACAGCCTTCCCTCCCACCAGTTCGCAAGCACGCTGGGAGGCCCTTCCACTTTGAAGGTTTCAGGTCACATTTAGCCTAAATCCATCTTTTTGCAATCAAACAGAGAAACACCTGTCAGTTTTGGGGAGCACACTTCAGCTTTAGGAGGTGAGGGACACTGAGTATAGAGAGAAGAACAAAAGAACATCTGCTGGTGCTCACCCTAGGGCAGGAGATCAAAGATCACCCTTTTTCAAAGGTGGTCATACTGTCCAGGAACATAAAACAAAAGACAAACTGTGATTGATAAGTAGATGCTATCACTCCATAGACCCCTAACAACAGAGAAAATATTTATTTATATTTTCTATATCTCTTTACATATTGCTTCTTCCCTCTCTCAGCCCTTGTCTTTTGATTTCAACTTGCTTATTATTCTTTTCCACTATTTTATTCCTTACACTTTGGATTCTGGTTTATGTTCAAGTTTTTGTTTTACTAGAAATGCAACATCCTGGTGGAGTTAAAACCCAAATTGGATTTAGAGTACTGCTTAATTTGAGCTCTGGTGTCCCAGATGTTGGTTAGGTGCTCTGAACACTGCAGAATCTAATAATATTTTTCACCTAAAAAAGATCCATTAACATAACGCTAGGAATGAGATGTGCTGAGAGCCAATGGAAGCCAAAAGAAATCTGAGTAAATGTTGAAAAAGTACTTTTTCTCCCCTCAATTCTCATCTTCTCCCCCGGCTTTAGGTACTGCAGCACATGTGGAGGGCCCTTGTAACACTAGGAAATGCTATACAGTTGTGGTTTCACAGAACAAAACAAATTGTCTCACCTCCTCTAATATTTAATCCAGATTTGTAGCTTCCCAGTGCGCCACTGTAAAATCACCCAGTGCGGCGGGGTCCTTCGATAGCGCGGGAGTGCCAAGTCTCAAGGTGGCTGAGCTGAGGGTTATGTTTCAATTTGGCAGTGGAACACTGTTTCCATAGACAAATTAACATTGTTTCATTTCATTTTGACACCATAATGTCTTTTCCATAGACCTGCACTGACATTGTCGTGGAATCATTGCATCCCAATCAAGTGAATGGGAAATTAGCACCATGACACAAAACATACTGAGAAAGTAACCACAGCTTAGTTTATTTGTCAAACTGAAATACCTCAGCCACCTTCAAATGCATTTTCTGAAGCAGCAGAAGACTCAAGTGCAGGATTCAACACAAATAAAACATAGCCTGCTAAGTATGTTCCTTTCATTCAAAATTTAGGAAAGCTGCTACAAACTGTTGGTCCTTACTGCTGGCTCTGCACATTAGGGTTCATGCCCTTCCTTCCCTCCCTCTCTTCCTCCCTCTCTCAGCAATTCTCCTTGGTGCTTGCTTGAGGGTTTGCAGTTCCAATGAATCAGTGCAATCCCTGTGTCCCTCAGCTGCCCAGTGTGCTCAGTTGCAGCAGGTGCTGGGAAAATTTGCTGTTAGCATTTTGATGGGACTTCAAATGGAAATAATCTTGGGATTTCCACAGTTTGAGCTTGAGGACTTTGGTAATAATGCTACTATTGAGAGCTAAATTTAGAACCACAAAAATCTCAGTTTACATGGGAAACATCCTGTTTACTTTAACATAGAGAATAAGCAGGAAAGGAAAAGAAACCCCAGTAGCCCAAATCACAGATTTCTTAAACTTTTTGTTCTCAGACACATCCTAACAATAGAAATCACGTTCATCTTCCGGTCTTAGCATATTAAAGGGGTCACATATCCAATATTCCTCTATGCCAATAATAGTGCTAGAATATCAACCTACATATAACAATTTTACTTTCTTTTAATTCCATTCATACATATACACTAATATTAAAATAAGCCAAAGTCACACAGCAAGCACTCAAAAATGTCCAAATTTGCCTCTCATGCATACCATACACTATAACTCCACTATTGATATCTGTCACCTTTTTCTTTTGCGCCAGTCCACAGCAGACCTTTCTCAACTCACAGAATCTGCTCTCTCCTTATTTCCCCTCCCAAGCCCTTCCCAGTGCGCCACTGCTCCCCCCAGCTCTGTCTTGCACAACCCATCCATCCCATCTGATGGAGGAAGCATCTCTACTGCCATGGGCTCTGCTTCTGTAACATTACCAGGTGAGAGCACTGGGTGATAAAGAATTGGTTTTATTTTGTCACAATCATATATTTTGGGCTTTTGGAACCAAAAATGTCTGCACCACTTCCAAAACTCTGAGATTACAATCCTGCCAGCAGGACTTTGGTTCAGTGAGGAGAAGCTTTCAGATAAAGGGAAGGCATGACTTTTAAAAGTGGTGGTAATCTACATCTTGTGTATCAGCTCACACCTTGCACTCTCTTTTGAGCTGATGGGACTATAAACATCAGCATTTAACACTCATTCACCCCATCCATGGACCCCTGCCAACAAGGTACCCCTGAGCAGAGTTCAGCCAAGCTGATTCCTAAATGGGACTGTACCATAATCCTCTCCCTGCAGCCTGGCCCCAGGCACTTTTGCTTGCTTGTACTTGTGGAAAGGGAAGGAAGAAGCAAAAAATGCAGGCAAAAGGTTAAAAAAAATTAATTTCCACATTCAACAACATAGCAATTTTCTTTCACTCCTACCATCTCAATCTAGCCCATTTCGTATACGGAGGAAGTGAATTAGATTGAGCCAAATTCACTCTTTTAAAAATCATCTAGGCACTGCCTTTCAATTTTCAGTGTCTTTTCATCTTTGATGTGTTCATATAGTTTCCACTTACACTAGGCAAGAATCTCAGATATTCATGAAGAAGCAGCTGGGCCAACTCGCCTGTCACTTCACTCTCTTTCACGCTGCCCTGACAGCATGAAGCAGATGAACTCTAGTGGGTATCACCCTCTGGAATATTTCTCTTGCCTGATGAGAACCCTCTGTTGTCATCAGGCTGTTGGCCAAAGCAGTGACTTGGGAGGTGTTTGCCTCTTCCCAGCTGGCATCAAATTACTGTAACAGCCTCTTGGATCTTCTAGAATAAGAAAGAGTTCAGGATTAAATTCCTGACCTGTTTTTAAAGACTGTATCCAGAACTGCATTTCTCACATTCATCCCACCCTGAGGGTGAGTGCTCAAGCACAGCCAGCCTGTGTCACGCTGTGGAGATTTGTCCATCCCAAATGCCAACTCCTAGGGAGCACCTAGCTGAGCAGCCCCATACCAAAAAATGTGAACGTGTTCCTCTGACTCCAAGCAGAAAGTCCTTGAAACGCAACTTCTCACCTTCTGGAACTACATTTGCACTCTCAATTGCTTTTGCAGATAGAAACATGGTCTATATTGGTCTGTGGACCATTTTGCCCCTCTAAGGTTTTTTCATGCTGTTCTAAGTGGCCAGAATAAGTGAACAGATCTTACTCCTAGACCTTGCCCTGACTGCTGTATGCCAGTTTTTTCAAAGTATTAGGTGGTGAGAGACCAGTTAAGGCTCTAACTATAATTTCCAATTCTTCATTCCTTCACCTTAGCAGAATCACTCTTAGTTATACTATATTCTAGCTCCATTGCATGGAGAATAAACCACAAAAATCCAGTCTGGCATTTGTGATTGTTTTGAATTGCCTTTCCAGCATTTTTTAATCTCAAGTTTATGCTTATTCAAATTCTAGTTAGTCTGTTTATCAAAATCCTATGCAGAAAATATGCTAATTGGCAGAGAAGCCCTTTTTTCAGTGTCAGCTTGCTCTTACTGGATTCCTTACAAATGGAGCTGTAGTTTATTTTACAGGATACCTCCCAACCCACAACTTCCTCAGGTATCTGATGCAAACCAAGATGAGCACCCAACTGACATCCTCCTGGGCTTGAGCAGTTTCGTGGGGTGAAACCACACTGTGATAAGTGCACTGAGGAGATTACGAAGGAAGAAACTTCTCAGAACAAGGCTGTAAGGCACCACGTTGCTTTTGTTTTAAAAAAATCTAACAGAAAGTTCCCACATTGATATAACTCTTCCAAAAATTGGCACGTATCTGTTCTTTAGGACCTGTGCTGCTATTGTGTTGTTTGGCTGGTAGCCTGCCTGTGGAGGGACAGAGAAAGGGAAACAGAGAAAAGCAAAAAAAAAAACCCCGCTAACTTAGGAATCATTTCAAGGTCTGAGATGTGGACAGGTTTGCCGAAAGATATCTTGGCACTGTACAAGGTAAACATGGTCTAAATCACCTGCTTTGGGAAGATAAGTACCACGAGTTCTCTAAGCTAAATGTACACCGCTGAAATTTGATTGAAAACTTTGCGATGTGAAGACTGAAAATCACAAGAAGGAGGCAGGCAGCGTTTAATCTCCTGTTGGATGACAATTCAAGATAGACTGATAGAGATACCTGCTGCCTGATAAACCAGTCAATATTGTAGACGGTAGATACTTGCAGGAAACAGACACTGCAAAGGGGGAAAATTTCTCAGTATTTTTACATTTTCATCCTGTTCTCAGCTCTCTGCTAAGCAGGATGAGACTTGTATTTCCCTCTGTTAAGTTATTGCACTTCAAATGCTGTGAGCACCCCAATTTCTTTTCAAGGGCATGTTGTTTAAGGTAATGTGTACAAAATGTATGCATGAAATCCAAGGAATTCTTAATGCCTGGAAAGTACAGGATGATAGAAACCAAAGGTGACAGATCCAGCCACTATTCTGTACTAATTTTTTATCTTGTCTGTAACAGAAGACTTATTTGCCCACTAAGTTACTACAAACTCAGTGGTGGTGTTTAGGATAAGCTGTGGGTCTTTCAAACAAGTTTACCTGGGTGTGAGACCAGGAAGGAAAGCATATGAAGTTTTAAAAAGCATGGGAAAATCACAGACAAGCAGAAAACACTATTTACACTTCTCTTTGAAAGGACTCGGACAAGTCACCGTACAGATATTCTCACTACAACACTTCAGACTGTGTGTGCACCAATCCTTCGCGTTATGTTTATTACGAGAGCTAAGACAGCAGGCTTTCTAGCAGCTCTCTGCTGCTGCTGTCTTCCTATGATTTTCCTATCTTTTAATTAAAAGTATATTTCACAGCCAAGCCAAATGCTTCATAATAACAAGAAAGAAATGCAGAGAAACAGCAAGGAAAACTTTTGACCTGCTGCGGACTGAACATACTTCTTCTTGCCATGCAATGAGACTAAATCATCACATGCATTGCTGATGGACATTCATCATTATTTCTTCCCAAACTGAAGGCATATTTCATATTCCTGAAGCCTGGATTTTCTCCAAGTTTTGCAGAGAAATGTTGTTGCCATTGGAGCTTGTTGCTGTGTGTCACCACCTGCTGGCAAACATCAGTTGAGGGTTTCTGTCTTGATTGTGCAGCTAAAACAGTGCAGACAAGGACTTTTATCTTCCTTGATAGAAACAGATAGGTGGCCACAAACAGAACATATGTTATTTAAACAGATTTTTGGTCTTGAATGCATATATTCAGACCAAGCCTGTTTGTATAACATGCAGTCTGCATCCTGCAAACCATTACTCAGGTAACTAGCTCTTAATACAGGAGAAAAGATGCAATTGCATAGAAAAGTTTATCAGTATGGGAAAATGTTCACAGACAAACCTGAACAGAAAAATTAACAACTGAAAAATTAAATATACATGGCAAATGCCGCTGCAATATTTAATTAAAAATAACATAGAGTGGAAACTTACAGTAACCTTCTAGAGACAGTCTCAGGTTCAAATTTCCTGATCTATGTTATTTATGTTAAGGGTTTAATGATTTGAGTTTTGGATTTTCTCTTTTTCTTTCCCCACAGATGTTTTTAAGAAATCAGATCTTTGAATATGAAAGTATATTTTGAAGCACATAACATTTATTCTATCCACCCTAACAGATAAACATGCGTTGCACTGTGGGCTCTAATGCTGATAATTCATATCATTTATCTGATAGATCAGGAGCCATTACGGCTTGTTGTGTAAATTCATATTTTGGCACTCTTTAAAAAGTGGATTATTATTGACCCAATAGACCGTAACAGCTCCAAAGAAGCCATTACTGTCTATTGTGTAAGTCCTTCATGGCGCGTGTTTTATTGACCCTTTGGAGCCATCGTGGTCTGTCTTGTCAATCCGGATGCCACACAAGCGTATTAAGGCTGCCTGCGCAATATCCGTGCAGCGCCGCAGTCCCGTTATTGATGCGCGCCCCTGCAAAATCACATTTTGAGCCACGTCATCTGGCTGGTTTTCTGCTCAGGTTCCAAAACACCTATTGTTCTGGTTCACATCCTGAGCTAGAGACAAGGACTACAAAAATCGCCTGGACGTAATGAAGCCATCCCTCTTTTTCCCTTAAAAAAAAAAAAACAAAAAACAAAAAAAAAAGAGTGAACATCAGGCTCTCGCTGACCAGGAAGGAAAGAGAAATGGCTGTGGGTGGTCAGATCACCCCAGTTCTTCTTCATGACCCCTTCTCCTCTCCCAGCTACACACGTTTAGAACAGCACTGTATAAATAATCCTTCCTTAATAGTCCACAAAAGCCAACTTGCTGGACAGCCGAGCGTCCAGCTTACCTGTGCAGGGGGAAGACAAGCAGGGTTCACCCTCTGCTTTGTGTTCCCCCTGATGACCATCCTGCACGAGGAGCAAGCAGGCTTGCACACAGCCCTGGGCAAAAGGGTTCATGCGCACCATGTGCACTGAGGGGCCTGGACTGGGGGCTTTAATGAGAAACAGAAGAGACAAAAACGAGACCCCCGTAGAAAACCTGTCCTAAGGGAGCGCCTACCGCTGCTTCCAGGCTGGCCAATCCAGTAAACAAAACTCCTGCAAATCCTTCCTATCTGGCTGACCTGTCCATTTGGCAGCAGACAACTCCACCCTGAGCATCACTCTGCTTAGCACACATCTGTCAAGGCAAACACAGCTCACTGTCAGGAGCCTGTTACCTGCAGACAATCTCAGTCCCTTTCTTCCAAACAAAAACTGCACAGAAACCATGCAACCTAAGCCATCTCCAAAGCAATGTCTTCCTGGGGCCAAATCAAATTCAGCTGAACAGCCAGTGGGGCTAGGTTCAACCTGCAGCTGCCTAAATGCTTGAATTATTCCCATGCCCGGCATAATAAAGATCTAGTGTTGGCAGTGCTTGCTTGTCTTATACATTCATAAATATTTATCCAAATATTAATGAGCAGAAAAACAATTTATTTCTTTTTTTTTCCTAATTGTAACATCAATTCTAATATATTTTGTTACTTAGTCACCTCACAAGTATATTGATTTTCTTATCCACCAATAGGTATTTAAATGTTTTACAAGTGCATGCCAGGATCCTGAAATGAGAACTGTGTTTGGAACTCATAGCAGGGCTAGTACTTTTAGATTTATTTGGGTTTTTTTCCTAGCACAGTGTAAGCTACGCAATAAAAATTCATCATAGAGGATGGGTAGTGGTTTCATGCAATGGATGTCTCTGAAGGCTTCTTTGGGCAGTATGCAAATGCAACGTACACGGAGGGTTGCAGAAGAGTGCACGGAGGGTTGCGAAATGCACGGAGGGTTGCAGAAGAGTGTTTGCTCCTACCACTCTTCTACACACACTGTTTTTCTCCTTTCACACCAACACACATGTACCCCGCTCTTGTGGATAATATTGACGTAATTTACAATTTCTGGTTACAAGTAAGTTCAAGTTACAAGTAAGTCTGGTTACTTGGAGTAAGTTCCAAGACTGCATTCAAGAACTTTACTTGTAATTTAATTTCAAATTCAGCAGCCTGCTAAAGCACATGGCTGGCTGAGTGCAGGCGGAGAGTCCCAGCAAAGCCAGCTACCTGCTTAGCCACCTTGCTGAATTGAGGCCACACTTTTGATAGATCTCAATGACTTTTCATCACCCACCTAGATAACAAAAGATGCAGGTAATCTGACCTTGCATAGTAACTGAAAACTTTTTCAGTAATATTACTTGTGACAGCTGTATATTTCCTCAGAAAGGAAGATAAATCCTTTGGTCTCTGCAATTCACTAAAAGAACAGTTTATTAGTTCAGCATTTCCTTGTGTGTGCCTGGAAATTTTATTGGGTGCTCACCAACACCCTACTGTGCAGTGATGCAGAGGACCACAGAAAATAACCTCTGGTGCTGATAAGAAATAGTCATGAAACCCTCTTCTTTCTGCATAGATACCCATAAATTCTCTAGGTGGCATGTACAAAAGATGGAGATTGTCTCACATTAATGGAGTTGCATTTCTGATCCAGGAGGTCCATCTATTTCAGGCAGTTCAGAAATGACTCTCAGTGCTCTTCCACACAATAAAAAAAAAAGGGAAAAGTGGAAAGTTTTGTGTGTCTTTTGTATGGACATTTTGTCAATGCCTTTTATCCTGATTGTGGTTTATTTGTTATTTTTGTGGCAAAGAGAATAAAAAGGTCTCCTGATCTATCCAAACTATGCAAAATCTTTTTGCCTTTTCCCTAAGAAGCTCAAAAACAATTTAGATACAGCTGGTATCAATAAAGTCCACACGCAGATTACAATGTTTACTAAATAAACATATTTATTTTATAAATGGTAGCTTTACTTCTTTTCTAATTCACTTAGTTTTAGGGATAGGAATTGATTTGTTCAGAGGGAAGAATAGCAGCTTCACCACCAGCTTCAGGGGAGTTATATTCGATACACACTGTTGTAAGCACAGGTAAAATTTCAACCCAGTATCCTGGTTTAAGGGCTCCTTTCCTTCTCACAGGTTACTGAGACAAGGAACAATTTGTAATGCTGCCACTTGAAAACCCTACAAAAAGGGAGCATGGAGATTCAGCTGAGCTAAAAGTCCATGAGAGAGCCAGGTCTTAGTTTAACTCAGGAATAAGGACTGCATCCTCTGGGCATATTATGTACATCTCTCTCATCCCCATGATAGCAACAGGTAAGGAAAATCAGACCAGGCATCTTCATCTTAACACTGCAAAAAAAAAAAAAAAAAGGCACTCATATAATGTCCGTACGGTTCAGATCAGAAAAATGCACAAACACCTCTGGCAACCATTGTCATGGGTTACAGTAGGAACTTCCAGGATCTGATTCAGTGCATAGCCTTATATTTGAAAAAAAAATGGTCAGATGTTTTGTATTTCATATTTCTGTAGTAGTGTTCCAATTCTGCTCACAAAACCATGGACATGCAAGCTTTTGCCTGGCTTTCTCGGGGCAGGCAGCTGATGAGCTGCCTAAAACAGCAGGGCCACTGAGAAAAAATACAACTAGAATGTGCAACATCAGGATCACCTCACTCATAAACTCCTGACAGGCTGAATACACCAGGGCTGGAATTACTGGAAAGATGATGATTTACCTTTTTCCGAACTGCAGACAACTCTGAATCCTGCCACAAAAGGCAAACAAAAAACCAAGAAAATATTTGATGACTTTGTGTTTTTCTATGACAACCAACATCATTTATGACCCATTATGTAATGACATGAGCATTACACATTGAAAAGATGTCTAAAAAGACATTGTAAATAAACACTTCTGGTTTGCAAACAGGAAGCCAGAGATATTACTGTGGAAGCTGAGAGGATGGGGTTTGATTCTTGAAACATGAGTGATTTGTTTTTTTCTTCCATCTCTCCCAAACTCATGGTGCAGTCATATTGTTATTAGCTAATGCATGTCATTTTCTCTCCACTGTTACAGCTAAAATATAACTTGGGAAAAAAAATGAACAGCAATAGAAAGACAGACTAGAGAGACACAAGATGAGAAGAAAAAGTGGCAAAAAGATAAAATAGGAGATATAAAGTATCTGAGGCTCCAGGGATTCAAACCAAGTGCTGGAAGAGTCTAATCTCCAACAGGGGCCCATTGCAGGGGCTTAGGCCAAGGCACAAAGTCACCAAGAATTAATATTCAGATGAGGGAAGAATCTTCAAATCACACATATTGCATATGTAGGTATGTTCTGTCTTATGGGAGGTGTTTTTCAGATGTGAGTAGTCATCATGGCAGTTAGAAGGGTACAAAGAGAGGTAACTTTTTATGCTAGCCTAAGTATTTCTGGGAAAGAAAACAGAGTTTGGGTCTCAAAAATCTTCTTTGAGGCTAAGTCAAGCAGCAGACTTCAAGCTAGGCTTTGCTGATTCCTTTTCAGACCTTGAGAAGGGTCTATACATTCAAAATCCTGTCTGGTTTTTGAGCTATGTTTCTCAGTCCAATAACAACCTCTCCACAAACCCTGCTCAGCTCCTATCCTTAACTACTACAGCACTTCACCTGGCCCTGGCTTGAGTGACTGAGCAAACTCCTGACAGCAGGAGGTTTTAGCTGGCCAAACCACACACTTTTCCCACTGCACAGGGGGTCACTGCCACCTCCTGCCCAGCCCTCCGTGTCCCATGCAGCGTGGCCTGCCAGTCAGCACGGGAGGTGGTGGAGGGCTCACCACCAGCTTCCACCAAAGCAGAATTAGGCCCTTTCTCCTTCTGACACATTTCAAAACATCCATTTTTTTCTAGCTGCTCATAACAGTTGCCCCATCCAGGCATCAAATAAACACTGTTTCTTTTTATCCTGGCATTGGTGTTATTGTGAAGGAAGTTTTCAGTCAAACAATACCACTGAATAAAATCTTTTTTCCTGATGATGTCATGTGACAATTATTTTTTGCTTTAACCTGAATTTCTAACCCATTTTAAACCTGCCATTTTTTTCTCACACTAATGGGAAGAAATTTTTTTTCTTCTTTTTCTTATTTCTCTGTCTTTTTCCCCCCTTCAGTAGATGAACTTTAAATGCAATAGTGCTCATCCTAAGTGACCCTGCCTGCTGGGAGTAATTGTCTAGAGGAGAATAGAAGAATATAAGAGCTTTTGTGCAAGGGAATAGAGAAGACAGACTTTATTATGATTCTGAATCGTAAGCCTGATCTCTTTTTTTTTTCCTTTCTCTCCCTTTCTTTTTTTTTTTTTTTGGGGGCTGGTTTCTAACAGCTGTTTCCCATCACAATCGGTGTTTGAAAGACACAGCAAAATTGAGTGTATCAGTATCACAATTAGTTTCACAGGCGGTTAATAACTTACTTGCCAGCCATGCCTGATTTAATCAGGACAGTCCTGATTTATGGTTGTTTGTCCCAGTGTCCGATTTTCTCTGCCAGTTGCAACACAAGGAGATGCATGCAGCCTGCTTCTGCACTCCGTCAGGGCCACCAGTTCACTTCAGTGGGCTCGCTGCACTGGAGGGGAAAAAGGAGGAGGCAGCCGAAATGAGAAGTCTGGAGTCCTCTAACACAACCCAGGAAACAAATTCTTCTTCCTGTGATAAACAGAGCAGCTCACACTGGTGCAGGCGTGCCAGGCTGACGTGCAGGGGCTTGTACATTTATCAAGGTATCTCACAGTGGCCTGCTACCCCCCTCTTCCCTTGTGACCTGGAGGAACCTCCTGGGTTGGGGTCAAGAGGTGATTTTAGCAGCACATTATCTCAAGCCTGCAAGGCCCTGAGCTGCTGCGAGTGAGTCTTCTGTCAATGGTGCCAAATTACGCGTGGCTCATTTTTGTGAAGTGATCTACTGCTGCTGCTCATTGGGGACAGAGCTAAGACCATCCAACTCATTTTTCTTAAGACTGCAAGCTGGTCTGGAGGAAGTCCCAGCAGCAAGAGCCCGGCTCATGCCTTTCTCACTCAGCAACTCTACTCCTCTGAGCTGAAAAAAATGTCCATGAGAAGACATTTAATAGATCGGTTGTAGCACTTAAAAGATGAGATCTGAGGCAGTCTTGCCTGTGGCTACAAAAGGGTAGGAAAAAGAAAATAAGAAAACAGGTTTGTAGGAGCTTTTGGCTGGGTTGGCTATACCACTGTTCGTCCTGTTTAAAGGAAATAGGCAAATCTTTTCCGTAAAGAATACAGAAAAGTAAGAAATGTTGTGTTATCAACAAGCATCTGAAATAATAACCACAGGGCTCCTCAGGGTAGATTTCCCTACAATCACTTGCATATTGCTCCAGTGCTCTCCTTCACATCTCTCAGCAACACTCTCTGCACTGGAATTGCTACAAGATCAGAGCAATGACTAAGCCTCCACTGAGCCAAATCCCCTGCCCACAACTGGCTCACTTTTACCTTGGGCTCCCCAAAGTACGGCAAGGTAAAAGGTCTGCTTATATTCACTGTTTCTTTCTCATATTTTGGTTTGCTTTGGTTTGGTTTTGCCTATGTTTCTGAAATGGAGAGAAGGCTGATGCCCAGACCCATAGCTGCAGTTTCTAGATGCCACTACTGTACCAGTAACCCTCAGGGATGTCTAATCAGGAGAGCTGGAGCAGGTTCATGTCAGAGGGAGTCTGTGCACCGTGATTAAGAGTGTTTTCAACCCGTGAACAGAGGGTTTTCGCTTTAGTTTGAAAGATTGTCATGGAAAATCCCTTGTGTCACCTGTTTTAAAAGGCATGCGTTACACTCCTATAGTTAGCTCTGAAACGTGAAAGACAAGATGGGCCTTGTCATCTCCTTCTTAAGTCAGGGATCCAGAAATCTCTGTTCCCTGGTTTGAAAGGGGAGGTGCAAGCAGATGCTTTGCACCTTCCATCTATGTGCTGGGGGATCACACTGCAGTGGCACTGCTTATGGCTGCCACAAAACCCTGGTCCTTGCCCTAAGGAGCTTGCAGTTTGGGTAGAATGGCAGCAATCTCACTGGGAGGCTTCAAAGAAGCCTGCCAGTTGTGGGGTTTTTTTGGTTGTTTTGTTTTGTTTTGTTTTGTTTTGTTTTTAATTTTCCTCTTTTAAAACCTTCTATATGGCATTTGGCAATGCATGACATGGAACATACATCTTGGTTAGCTCTTATCTGAAGCATAGAAGCTAACCAAGCTACAAGAGAGGGTACTTATTAGTTTCCTAGAAGACAAGACATGAGCAGAGGCCACAGTACCTGATTTTCTCCAACTCAAAGAGCTGAATCTACATTTGGAAGCTCCTATTGTCCCTAGGGAGCAAAAATGGGGACATGTCATACGCAGATTTCACTTAATTTTAAGTAGAGTCAAAATGCAAATTTGTATTCAGGTTTTGTCCCTGAATAAAAGGTGACTTGCACAATGCCTTTTACAGGAGGTATTCATGCTGCTTTACCTGGGACTTTCCCATTCACCTCCTGGTTTCCTATCAGATGTTTCTAACTGGCCCTCCCTTGAGTATGCAGACATGCTGACTTCCCCTGCAGCAGGGACTATTCTCTCTATAACGTCCATTGCGGGAAATTTAAGCTTTTCTCAAAGGCCTTTAGAGGGGACTCATGCTCTTCTTTGTTTCAAGCTAAAGGGGATTTGAGGCAGTCTGGACACCTTAACTGAGGCAGAAACTTCATTTTTAGGTTTTGCACTGCTCATCCGAGGTCCCAAAGCAGAGCCTGGGCTTAACATGTCCATATAAACAGGTACATAAGCACATGGATTTGAGTGCTAATGTCCCTGTCATCTTTCAGAAGGACACATGACTGTTTTCTCATCAATGGTGGCAGAAAGTAGGACTGGTGTTGCAGCGACTCCAGTAAGAAATCTAAACTTGGGATTCCTTCCTACAGTTCTCTTTTCTCTCTCTGTTTACACAAAAGACAGACCACATTCAACGGTATCAGTGCAACCCAACCATGATACTCATTGAGCAGTTAACACACACACAAATACAAAGAGAAAAAGAAAAAGAAAAAGTGGCAGTCTATCCATCTCACTTGGCATGTTTATATGTCCTTCTTAACCATAAAAAAGAAGCCTGTTTACAAAGTGGAGTGTCAGTAACATTGTGTAAAGGAACACTTATCTGAGAAACTTTGATCTCCTCCTGAAGCACCATTACTCTGAGACTGAAGGGCTAATGGCTCTTTGGGTGGGAGAGAAAGTTTTTCAACAGCAAAAGAAGGAAGTTTATTGTGCTATCTAGTGGACACATTTAGAAAATCCTGTTCCTTGGAAATAAGTCGTGGCTGTATCACCAGCAGCATTATCACACATTGCACAGGCTGCTGAATGGGGGAAAAAACAAGACATGGAGGCCTCCTGTAATGGGATAGTGGAGTTGTTGTTACTCTAGGGCAGGCCTGCTATCTCACTAATTTAAGTAATGGACATATTAATGGAGCTGAGAGCTAAACCAGACACAGAGCCCTGCCTATTGGAGCAAACGTTTTCCATTTACAGACTTCGGGACACATTTTACCGTGCTGATTCACATATTTAGGTCCTACTTGGGTGAGTAATCATATTGGCTTTGAGAGCACAAGCAGAACATTGGCCTCAGCAAAAGGAGTGAAAACCACTGCCAGGAGAGTGATGGAGTTGGATCCTAAAACATCTAGCTAGATATCACTACATATAAATATATATATGTTTTTTTTTTTTAAAGGATTGAGAATCCCTGGGATGCAAAAAGCAGGTTGAAAAACATACATGAGACTCAGGTAGATTCAGTTTCAGACAGGTCTGAAATACCACAGGAACAACATCATTCACCCTACTGCCTTTGCGAAAACAGCATAAAATCTTTCCCAATCCTTTTTTTCTTCCTAATTTCAAGTTTTTCAGGTCTCCCTTAAGACGCTGAGCTTCACTTGATGCTTCACTGCAGTCAGAGATCTAGGTATCTCTAATCTTTCCTGCAAACACATTTCTCTAAAATGTTTGTTAGAACGTTACTGTCAAATTGAAACTTAATAGCACAGACCTTCCTCGCAAACATAAATAGCACCTCCGGAGGCTCACACATCACTGCTCTTCGCTTGCATCTGTCCTGCTGCTCTCCATTTTATTTCTCCGCGCTGCCGCTTGCACTTTTCAACTTCTATCTGTCGCTGAGTCCTTCATTCAGAGACCACTGAAATCCTTGGGAGCCCATCCAATACCTGCCTCTGGCTTAGGGCCCCACCACAGAAATCCTGCCCTGCCAGCACTGAACACTTCCTTCGAGGCACTGAACAAACCCATTAACTAATCTCGTTAAAAATACTCCTTCACTAGCCGGCCTTTAAACAGTGGCATCTATTGTATAAACGTGTATTTCTCCTATAAACAGTCCTGGGGAGACAATATAGGGATAGGCTGGAGCTGCCTTTTGCCAGTTGCTTGGCCTGTGGAAACAATTAGCTTGAAAGACAGACTTTAAAAGATGAGGGGTTTGTGCCCGCAAAAGAAAAGCAGCAGCTTCAAAAGAGTGTGATTTATTCGAAATGGAGAAAAAAAATAAAAGGAAGCAGAATAGTTAGGCTCATTGAGTTTCCATCCTGTAGTTTCCTTATTTTGCTGGGCTGTGAAAGACCGTGGCCAGGCTCTATAGAGAGTGCCCATTTGAACCCAGATTCACTAATGACTGATACGGCAGTCACGGAAGTTCAATTTATGTCTTTCTTTTCCCCAAAAAACAAGGCATTCAGAAACCACCGCATTTTTTTTGATGGGAGACCAATAAGGTAACTGTTATTGCAAGGTTTTTAAAATAGATAATACCCCGTTTGGAAACCAAGATGAAGTACCCTTCTATCTGGCATAGCCTTGAAACATTTACAGAAAGCCTTTTAATGGAGATTTAATGCATCTATAATAATAACACAGAATTTGATACCCTCTAGGAAAAACTGCCTGGTGCTCCCTTAACAACCACAATTACTGCACAACTTGTTATACCTAAAGTTAATAAACCAGAATTAAGGTTGTGAATAAACTTTATTAACCAGCAGGAACCTGTGTCTTCTCCCCCTTGTGACTGTCCCAAAGACCCTGTGTTTGTCCTCTGGTTTACCTTTTCTGGGGCGGGTTTACCTTTCTAGCCCTGGAAGCTCTGGCCGTGACTGAGGCATACTGGGGCCGAGGGAAAAAAAAACATAATAAACAAAATAAAACAAAGCAAAAAACAACATCAACAACAAGAAAAAAACAAAACCAAACAAAACACAGGAAAAATCAACTAAAAATATTACAAAAGGAAAATATAAAGAGAAAAGGAAAGGAAAGGAAAGGAAAGGAAAGGAAAGGAAAGGAAAGGAAAGGAAAGGAAAGGAAAGGAAAGGAAAGGAAAGGAAAGGAAAGGAAAGGAAAGGAAAGGAAAGGAAAGGAAAGGAAAGGAAAGGAAAGGAAAGGAAAGGAAAGGAAAGGAAAGGAAAGGAAAGGAAAGGAAAGGAAAGGAAAGGAAAGGAAAGGAAAGGAAAGGAAAGGAAAGGAAAGGAAAGGAAAGGAACAAAAAAGTAGAAATGGAATGGAATGGAATGGAATGGAATGGAAAAATAAAATAAAATAAAATAAAATAAAATAAAATAAAATAAAATAAAATAAAATAAAATAAAATAAAATAAAATAAAATAAAATAAAATAAAATAAAATAAAATAAAATAAAATAAATAAAGCAAAGCCGAGCCGAACCGAGCCGAGCCGTTCCTGCCGTGCCGCTGCGCAGCCCAGGGCCGGCGGCGCGGGCGCGGCGGGTGCACCGAGCGGCGCGGGTGACACCGTGTGGCCGCCGCCGGGACTGTCCCCGCCGCTCCCGGCCCTGCCCGCGCCCGCGGGGTCGTGAGGCGGCGGCCGGGGGACACGGCCTGTGCCGCCCCTCGGCCGCCCCTCTCGGCACAGCCACAGCCGAGCCCTCCCCGGCAGAGGAGCCCGCTCCTTCCTCTCGGGAGCTGAATGGGTGTGAACACAGAACTTGCCTTGAACTAACTCTGGTGCCGCCGGGGAAGACATCTGCCTTTGCGCTCCATTTTGGGCGGCTGCGGGCAGGGGAGCCCGGGTGGAGATTTGCAGGAGTGCTGCTCTTCCCGGTGTCCGCAGGCCGGGGAGAGGGAGGGGTTCTCCTTCCTCAGGCCTGGCTCCTCACAGCAGCCTCTCTTGGACCCCCAGTGCCAGAGGAAGGAGGCGAGCGCATCACGCCCCAGCCCGTGCCCGCGCATTTCTGGGCCAGACATCCTCGCCGGGAAATGGCTTCATTTAGACGGAGTAGGTGGTGATGAGATATCGTGTGCTGGGCCAGCAGAATTACAATGCATGCGGTTTGGGCCTTTGTGCGTCTGTCCTCAATTATTTGTGTTTGTTTTGGTGCTTCCCCAAGTCTTTCAGATAGAGTGTCTTCACTCATGTTTTTGTTCTTCCAGGAACAGGCAGGAGAATCCAAACTCCAGGCCTCGTCTGACAGCACATCCCTGTGCCAAAAAGGCCAAAGGAGTTGTAATTGCTGTCAGAATTGAGCTTTCAGCAGGCCCCTGAGAGGAGAGACAGTGAAGAGAAAAAACAATCCTTCTTTTCCCTGGCCCCCAAAATGCCTGTAAACTTTGACCTGCTGACAGAGAAAGGCCAGTGGTGGAAAGGGCATGCTGTGGAGTCATGACCTCTGCTAATGGACCTCCTGCTTGTGAAGCTGTTCAGTACTGCCACCTGCTCTCCCCAGAGGCGTTAAATAAAGTATTAAAAAAGTTTTGTACCAGTTCTCACAGGTAGGAAGAGGGAGCTGAATGCCTCATGCTCCTCAGGATGCTGAGGATATGAAATGTAAGGTATATAAATGTTTCATGCATAATGGCAAATCTCCCATTAGCCTTTCCCCCTATTAAACACCATAAGACAGTCTGAGGTTACTGAACATAAATTTCTATCACTATTTTACATGCTGTGGGATTTCCAAAACATCTTCATGATCTGAAAGAGATTACATATGAATTGCAGAAAATCCATATCTTTCCAGAGAAGTGGCTGATTGCCAGGTAGGTGGTCAAGAGCACAGGATCACAGGATACTTTAGGAGGTATCTTACAGATCATCTGGTTCCACCCCCAGTGCCATGGGCAGGGACACCTTCCATTAGGCCAGGTTCCTCAGAGCCCCATCCAACCTGGCCTTGAACACTTCCAGGGATGGAGCATTCACAGCTTCCCTGGGCAACCTGTTCCAGTGCCTCATCACACTCAAAGTAAAGAATTTCCTCCTAATATCTAATCTAAACATCCCCTCTTTCAGTTTAAAGCCATTCTTGCTTGTCCTGTCACTACATGCCCTTGTAAAAAATCCATCTCCAGCTGTCTTGTAGGCCCTCCTTAGGTACTGGAAGGCTGCTGTAGTGTGTCCCCAGAGCCTAACATGACACTAAAAATGGATGTTTAGGCAACTTTGTTACACCCACATATCCAACATTTTTCTCTTAGATATAGACACTCAAGAAATCTGGGGTCTTCCGAACATCTCCAGCACACAACAAAAAAGAACACATGCAGAAGACCACCAAGAATCAGGTAGTATTTGAATTAGGACAAGTGAGGCCTCTTTGCTCATGCTCCAAGGGTACAGCATAGATTTTTGCCTACAATGGACAGGTCTTCTCCACAGGTTTATGTACTTTTGCCATAATCCTTAAACTGACTGGTTTGGTGGAAGGAGCATACACATTTCCTGGCTATCAAAACCCCATCTCAAGCTTTGGACACCAGAAGACTGTCCACCTCTAGCTGTAACCAGGTCAAACAAAGCACCCACTGTCCACTCAAATCCTCTCTGTTGCCAGACTTTAAAGAGAGAACTTTCTTTAAAGAGAGAAAGGAAATTACTTGCACTCCGACAAAATGTATTTTCTCTCCATCAAAATGTATGTTGAGATGATCACAAAATTGGAAACAAGGTCGCAAAATAGAAAAATAATGAAGAGTATTTATAGGTAGGGCTTTTCAGAGCAGAGCTCTTCTCTTAGCATCCTGTGTCTAGGTGTGTAATGGAAAAGCCATGTCATCTTGGGATCAGTGTAGAGAAACTATCAAAGTATCTTCTTAAGAAACACAATAGGATGTTATATAATACAATATTATAATAAAAGAAGACTAATATTGATGCCTACATTATTATAGTTTAGTTTAAACTGTCTTCCCTGACTGGTGATTGCTCTACTGACTGGCACAACAGCAAATTCCTTCAGTTTATGCCATGATATGAGAGAAGCAAGTGTCAGCACCTCAAAGTACCACTGAGCCATTGATTTTTGCTTTGGTTCATGTGGATCCATCAGGAACACATCTGCCTGTTCTGTGTGGTGTTTGGCAGCACTGTGGTAACTCAGGTGTTAGAATTCTTGCAAGAGGACTCCAGTTCTGCTGTACGAACACCAGGAGCTTGTCCTGGTGGCCTGGGAAACTGGTGATGCCCCTGCCATGGGACTTCTTCACCCCCTTTCTTGACCCCACTGACACTGACTCCATGCCAGACTGGTCTACTTTGATGAGCTCCTGGGTAGAGGACCAAGTGTGGCCAGTTGGAGGAAGACAGCACTACTGTATCATTTTTATCCTCTCTGTCAAAGCAGAAATGTCACAAAGATATGATTGCCCGAGCTCTTTGGAGAGAGACTGATGAAGGCCAGGACAAAAAAAAAAAAAAACAACCCAGAACTGCAAAAACTGATATATCAGCACGACAGCCTTTGATACTGCAGACAGAATCATGATATCATGATGAATCCTGATATCAGTACCTCACCTCCTCCATGTTACTCTCCATTCCAATGGCTAATGTGGGGCAAAAGGCCACTGAATGCAGGGTTCACTTGATGCCTCAAGAGGCTACCTGGAACAGAGGCTAGATAGAGTTAAAGGAATAAAGTAGGTATTTATTAAAAGGCCTTCAAAGGATACACCTTGGGCAGTACAAGAGCTTGGCCGTGGCTGCACCCAAGATGGACAATGGATCACACATTTTCACACTTATATATGTTTTGGTCCATTTACATATTGGGGTTAATTGTCCAATTACACCTTCAGGTTATGAAGTCCCATCCTCCCAGATTGCTCTCATCAGTTTGCTGTTATTTATACCTTTTGGGCCTGAAGCTGCAACAGTGTCCTCGGTTGTCAGGCTGGAAAAGGATTGTTTTGTCTAACTATCCTGTGAAGAGAACTTGCTAACACTTTATATGAAGTTCAGAGTTATATGCTAATGCAGTACAGAATGTGGATAACATGAAAGCTAAAACTTAAGGCATCACACTCAAGTGGATTTTTTGGCTCACCCACAAGGTCTGAGAGGAATCAGTTGAGGGCCTAGAGGTCAGTGCCTTCAGAGGGCTGGAGCAACCCTTTCATCTCAGTAAATTGTCTTCTCCTAACTCTTATCCTGCCTTTATTTATGTTCTGGGCTTGAAATAATGTCATTGTTCATGAGATCTTTCAGGCAGTCTGAATGATGAAATCAGCCCCCTGTTGATAGATGTGTGGTGAAGGAACTCCTCGATATTTGCTCTTTCTTTCTGTGTCTCAAAGCAGACAGTTCATAATGTCCAGAGTTAAATGTAACTAAACTAAAGGGCTTACACTGCTCTTCCAATCCCATTGCTAAGAAACATCTAGAAACCCATCAAAGGAGGTGGCTGCCTATCTGAGCATGGGAAGGGAGTTTCAGAGTAGTAAAATCAGAACCTAGAAAGCCAAAGTGGAAAAACTGTTACAGAAGGAGGACCCTTCCAGAAACCTTCCAAGTCTGGACTTGTGTCCCCTTCCTAAAGAGCTGTGGCACCTCCACTGCTAATCCCAAATGTACAACATGGCTGTTTTCACATAAGGAAGATGTTACTCCTTATTAAGGAGCTTACTTAGCTGAGTAAGCCCCTCAGGTGCTGAGATCTGCATCAGTAAAAACCAGAGTAGTGACCCTAGCTGAAGACTGACTGGATCCCAGGCTCAGACAACAGGACTATGAGCACATGGTTTAAGACCCCTAGTACTCTGTACTGATTTGAACTTTCTTTGCAAATTCAAATACCATGTATTCCAAAGTGTCAAAAATGTGAACAATTGTGCCATGTCAGGAAGGAAAAGTTATGTGCACTGTATTTGCCAGATACAAATGAAACCATTATTCTTGATCACAGCCACTACCTTGTGAGCTAGGTCCAGCCTGGAGTTTAGCAGGGTGTTAAGGCAGCCCTAGATCTGCAGCTGAAAAAAGTTCTACCTGTTCTTCTCCCTCATCTGAGCATTTGGTTTTATGTAATTAAATATGCCAACAGAAAAAAATAGTCCTTTTTCAGATTGACAGCTAAGCAATGACTTAAAACCATAACCTCAAGTGTGTTCAAAGCTGAAAATCCAATCTGGCTGACATTTTGTCCTTTAACACATGTTGTCGTAATCCCAAATTAAAGGCTGCCCTTATATTGTACCAAACTAAATCACACACAATTCGGAAACTTTGGCATGTAAAGGAAGCACAGTGTTACATAAAGATGGTGTCAGACAAAATTTTCAGCCTTCTTTGTTGGTGTTTTGGATTTTTCTCAGACCTTCAAGGTTATATACATTTCATGGTTTAATTTCTGTTATTCCCTAAGGCACTGGTGCATATTTACCCACTAACAAAAATAATTCCTTTGAAACATAATAATTTATAATAGGCATATTATGATCCTTTCAGCTTTATTGTGATCTAATCACTAGGCACGTATTTAGGAAATATAAAATCCTTTCAAGACTTTTACCTTGAGACAGGCTAAGAATGCACAATGCACAAACACACATTCATAACAGTTCCCAGTTCGGTAAGATGATCCGTTCTCCAAAGTCATATATATAAGAAAAAAAGTTAACTGAACATTAGCCACCTTTCAAACCTAAATTGCACAACTTGCTTAAAATAGAAGATTTTGCAGAAGTGTTTTTGTAAAGTAAAGGCATGTTCAAGCTGCAGACAGAGAGAGAAATGGGAAAAGTCAATTTTGGCCAGATTGTCACTTTGGTATGATTTTATCTTTACGGATTAATGTCAGAATCTAAATACAACTCAAATAATGGTATTTTCTATCCACTGATGGCCAAGCTTCAAGAGTTTTACCTTGAATTAAGAAGAATGCCCTATTATCATATCCTGTATTGAAACCCCTTTTTAGTGGTTTGTTTGTTTTTCCTGCGAGCACAGTGAACTCTCAAGCAGCTCCCAACCCCTGTGCAGTGGAGCTGTATCAGCAGAACAAAGTCCTGGCACACCACACCATTTTTGCTGGCAGGAGACTTTCTGTAGTAGTGCTACACCAGCCTGAATGTTCCCTGTTCCTGCTAAGGGATTAATGATGATAAATAAGTAACTACAGTAGGGCAAGTAGGTGACGAGAGTTGGAAAATTTGGCAAAATGATGATATGCAGTTTGATATGATGGATGGCTTTATTCAGTCATTTCACATCATGGGATACAAACTTGATTCTTCAGTGGATGAACTTGAGCTGCGACTCATGTGAGCAGAGAAACTTTGTGACTTCAATGAGTATGCTTATTACTGCTAATAAAATATGTGTTCCCAACATTTCCTTAGTGAAAGAACCTCTTTCACCAGCGTCTCATAATTAAGCAATACTCATATTGTGTCACTACCTTTTTTTAAACTTCCAATTGCAAATATCTACCAGGATGTCTGGCAGACGTTACTTTTTGAACGTAAATTTCTAGTTGTAATGTCTACAAGTGAAAGCTTGAAAGCATGAACACTTAAGATTATGATACCTGCAGATAAGTAAAATAAATCCAAATCTTTACAATTTAAAAACCAGTTCTGTAATCTCTTCCTTATCATCTTAATTCAAATCCTTCTTTTAAAACTATTCATCTCTGTAAACACACTTACACAGTCCATTATTTTTGGTTGATACTCACGAGAGAAAAAAACCCTAACCTGACAGGCTACAAAGTAGGTATTTCTTATGAAACCAGACAATTCTTTTGCCCTTATGTAGTGAAGGTTAAACAAGAGGGATGGATAAAGGTGATTATTTCACCAAAAAATATATCCTATGCCATGGTTTGATTTTCCAGGTATTTATACTTTTTTCCTATTTAATCCATTTAGAATAAAAAACCTGAAGCAAAATTCCATTCCTGAAATATCCCATCAATCTCACCATCCCATACTTCCTTATGGTTTGAGCTGCCCTTGATGGGTTCATGCCATGCTCAGCAAGGAGAATAAAGCAGCTTAGGGAGGGACTTGATAAGTTTTGGTGCAACCCAAAAGTTTCAGATTTCTCCAGTGCTCTTTAGGGCTGTACTGAGTGTTGGGGGTGGGAGGGCTGTGAGCAAAACAGGGGAAGAAGAAAAGGCAGAGAACAACAAGCCACTGGATTAGGTGGGACGAAAATTGGAGAAAGAAGGACTGCTCTACAACCCATAGCCATGGCTCCAGCTCAGGTTACCTAGATATCCGATGCAGATATGGTTATGGGTACCTCAGCTGTGTGCCTCCATTTTGAGTGACTTCTTATTGTCCTTATAAATAAACTGTGGGTAAAAGCTCTTTCCGCAGTGGTATCAGATTGTCAGCTTAAAGAAAAGAACATTACTCCTCGTGGTACCAGTGAGAGTTTTTCCTATTGTTTTGTTTGTTTGTTTGTTTGTTTCTGTGGGCAGTAATAGGAACCTCATTAAACTTTAATCAAAATTCATAGAAACTTAGATGAACTTCAGGTAAAATCTTCAGTGACAAAAATAAAGATAGATAGATGATAGATAGATAGATAGATAGATAGATAGATAGATAGATAGATAGATAGATAATTGATAGATAGATAGACAGACTGCCAGACAGTTATAGACAAAACAGCGTTTTTATCTGTGTTTTGAACTTCCATTGTAGATGGGTACTTCCAGGTGAAACACATACACAAATGTCCTCCCCTCCTCCTTCCTCCGTGCAGCCCTGCGGGATAGGGCATAGCCTAACCTTACTCCAGTTTCTCTGTTTTCATCTGCTGAGGGACAGTGAACAGATCAGGAAGCCTGTTGTTCCAAATCTGAAATTCCAAGAGCATTACTTGTTCAAATTAAGCCATGTGATACTGTTTTAGTTCATTGATTTGACAACTGTGACATTTAAAACAATGTTTCTGATACAGAAACTGCTTAAAAAGCAAATGAAAAATGTCCCAGAAGCAAACTGTTGTGGAAAGTAAGCACAGCTGGACCCCAATTCTTTAATAAATTGGAATGAATATTCCCAGAACAAATTTTCAGTATTTTGCTGTGTTTTTAAATTGGAAGACTTCTGAACTTGCATGAAGCCTGGAGAACATACCATCCTCCCTCTCTCAACCAACTGAGTATTTCAGGAAATTTTCTTGTCTGTACAAGGAAAAGCCTCTCAGTTCAAGCATGATAATTTTTAGGCATAAAGTTTAAAGCTACAATATACTGAACTTTGAAATAATTTAAGCATCTAATGATACAAATACTTGTTTACTGAGATGTTCAAAACTACCAAAGCTGCTTAAAACACCCCAAAAGTATATGGATGTGTCAGCTGGGGACATGTTTAGCAGTGAACATGGTGATGCTGGGTTAGAGATTTATCACACTGATTTTAGAGGTCTTTTCCAACCTTAGCAATTCCACTATTGTATAAAAGTGACTTTAAAAACTTGTTATCTGTTTGTACCCCTGCTTTCTGCCTTTCCATCTCCTGTCTTCTCTTGTCTCATTGTCTCCATTGCCAGCCTTTTTTCCCTTACTTTCCTCCAAATGCCAGACTAAAAATACTTCCCTTCTGCTTCCTCCATCTAGGTCTCAGCATGCTGACCATACCTTTGCCTTGATTCCCAAGACCATTAAAAACAGTCTGTGAGGGATATTGCTGCACAGCTTGATCATGTAAGCAACAATGCTCTAGTTTACCTGTAAGATGCAAAGGCACTGCAAAAATAGAGAGGGGAGGGAAAAAAAAGTGCTGTTCTCATTCTTCCCAAATGAAGTAAGAGGTTGTCATGGAAGCTGTTTCCACACTCTATCCATACCCAATTTTTTGGCCAGTCTGCTCTTCCTTCCCCACTCATCCATGAGGAGTTGAAAAGGGCAGAACCAAAAGCAGCATGAAATGGGAGTGAGACTTGTAAAGACAATGAAACAAAATGAATAGACATAAGTAAAATAATCCTAAAACAATGGCAGCTCTCTTTATTGTAAAAACCAAGATGATAAAATGGATAGTAAAACTTTTAATCGCCTCTTTACTGCAGTGCAAGACTGCTGCTGTCAGAGTCCTGCAGTCAAGCCGTGGTGAGACTGAGCAGGTTTTTTAGAGTTTCATTCTTCATCTGCAGATTTTAGGAATGAAAGGATTGTTCCTAAGAGAGGAAGTTAAAATTTAAATTGCCCAATTTCTTCCTTAGGCTGGCATATATCAAAGGTATCAATTGAGTTACGCTGGTTGGGGAGAGATGAAAATCTGGTCTGCAATCTTTAAAAGAAAATGCATTTCTATTGCACATTATTAGAAAATTAATTTTTGTTGCCTCTATAAGACAGCAGTAAGAAAGGAAGGGAAAATAAAATGTTTTAAGTACTGTACTATGTCCCATGGACTCTTTTTGGAGCACCAGTCAGTCATCAGTCCCAAAATAAGGTTCTCCAAGGCTGCAAGGGATTCCAGGTATGCAGGAATCCAAAACTTGTGGCTAGAAGCCCAGGGTCCTGACAACTGACCAGGAAAAAAAGGCAGACTTCCACCACAAATCTGTCAAACTTGAAACATTTCCATGAAGCATTTCAAGTTAAACTAATCACACCTTTTTGAGTTTTGTCCTGTCTCTCCTCAGGGGGCCTATAGTTGTGCCAGGTTTCTGTTAGAGAAGAACAGGAAAGCCTGAATCAAACCCATTCAATTTTAGATAACGGTGATCTGCAAAGCCCTGTTCTGAGTCTGGCCTGAGGGGTGTCCCAGCTCTTCCTTTACAGTTTATAATTTTCCCCCTACATTTATTTCAAAACCACGATCTTCTCTTTTAGTCTTGGACTCATTTAATGAACTGAAGGCCATCTGCCACTCCTGATGACTGACTGATGAAGTCTGCTTCTATTTCTAAAACAAAGCCAGGAGCAGACTAAAGCATGCCTGAGCCAGGCTAGGATGAGAGGGATGCTTGAATAAGTGGGGTGGTTGCAGTAGAGAAGGGACAAGTCAGACATTTAGGCTCTTTGTGTCTTCTTGGGCTGGAGATTTAGGACAGACAACTTTGCTCTTCAGCAATAAAATAGGAACACAACTAGCGCCTTCCCTGCTGTTCTGCTGCTTTTTGTCACAGGAAGGGAGGAAAGAGAAGAATGTATTTGTTTGGAGCATCCATCCACCTTCAGATCCTGGAACCCACACCCCAGTGTTATGGCCTGGCCACACTGCTACATCCCAGGAACAGCCATCCTGGGAGAACAGGGAGCTCTTGGCTGCTGCTGTATGTCTGACGGAGTTGGTAGGCAAACTAAGATGGATTTGAAGCTTCTCCTCCTAGCACAGGAGGGAAAAAATGTAAACAAATGGGCAACAGGATGTCTAATGGTGCTAGTACAATCAATGGCAATAGCAGCTGTAATAGAGTCAGCCTTGAAGCGAGCTGCAGAGTGGTGATGTACTTTATTCTTTGTAATGATCATTGTTAACTAATATTTGTCTGCTGAACGCCCGCAGGTCCTTGTCAAGGATCAGGCCCCCACTATGGCTGGCCCTGAATACAACCTAATAAAAATCTGCTGTCCTCCAGAGCTTGAAATTGAAGCACAAGTCAAAAGACAATAAGTGAATTCTGCAAAGAAACAGGTGGACCCCAGGGTAACAATGAGACAAATGTGTCGTGACATGGCCTGAAAGTGGCCAAACAGTTACATGCAAGAGAATGAGAAATGCTGCTATTTCTATTAATTTGAAGAGTCTCTCGGACAGTCTATCTAAGTTAAAGTTGCCAGGTCTTTTGATGCCTTTTCAGAGTTGAAGTCCGCCTCCTGGTAAGCAGCTGTCAGCAAGGCAGGGAAGAGGAAGCCTCTCTCTCAAGGTGACATGAAGTGAACGTGGGAGCAGCAATGTTGATACCTAAGGCTAATTCTCTGCACACAGTCCATTTGAACTGCATCTTCCAGAAGCCAAACTGGACTTCCCAGGCAGCTAATAAAAGGGATTTGTCTTCTGTACAAACTGGCTGCTTCCAAACGGCCACTGTAGAGTGAGCAGCCAGTCCTTCCCCAGGCTTGCACTCTTCAGAAAATAATGATGGCTTTGCTGTCTCTGCTGACCAGCTCTGCACTGAAATGGGAAAGGTTCCATACATGTAATAGGAGCTCAGAGACCATGGTAATGAGTATGGTGTAAAAAATGATAGATAGGTGGATGGACAGATACCTCTTTATCATTTTTCTGAGCCATCCAATTTCCCCAGGCACAGAGTACACCCCGGAGATTTGGGTTTAAGGCAGAGAAAGCTTTACACGATGGATTGAGTGTTGTGTAAATATGTAAATAAAGAATAGCTCTTTAATTTTTTATGAGGAGTGCATTTTAAAGCCCTGCTTTGGTCTTCTTACTCGGGAAAAATTGCCACCTAACAAAATGGCAGTCATACCTGAACAAACATAACTATGTTCTGCACATAAAACACCTGTATTAAAAATTAACTAATGAAAAAATATTTGGATAATATTAAGAAAAGCAAAAAGCTTGTGCATCAGACAAAATCTTCCTGGGGTATGAAGTGCATTTGGCTATCAAGATGCTCTTTGCAGGCCACATGCTGCTTGCTGACATGCTTGAATCCTAAATAAACAGACTTTATACAGAGAAGCTAACAGGGTTCAGGGGCAAGTGGAATGTCACAGCCACCCTACTGCCATGTATGATGTGTCTGGAGGCAGTGTGTGCACAGCAGCGTGTAGTGGTGGCACTGTACAGGACTGAGCTGTTCAGCAGCAAGACTGGCACCTGAGCACCCGGAAGATGCCAGCCCCTCAATATGACTCCTACAGGACTGTCAGGAAAGACTGCAATGGGATTTAAGCTCACCAGCTCCCAGCCTGGAAGCTGGCAGAGGGAAGTGGAGGGCGAATCAGTGCCCTCTGCACCGTCTGAGCTGGCTGTAGGGTGCTGGGTCCCCGGCAGGCACATCTGCACTCTGTGTCTCAAACACACAGCCTGTGCCTCAGCACATCAGCTCAGGGGCCCCTGATGTGAGCCCAGTTTTGGGGTTTTTGTGGTTTCCTTTATCCTCACACAATCCCTCTGTCGGTGCTGCAGTAAGGAGACCTGCATGGCTCAGTTTCCAGCTGCTCAGAGGAGCTGGCCTGCTCCTGCCTGCCTGCCTTACCCTGTCCTGTCTGCCCTTACACACTGAAACTGGGAAGGGAGAGGAAGCAAGCCCCCAAAGCAATGCATGGAGAATGGCTAAGGCAAAGCAATGTGTGCATCTGGGAACAATCCTGAGCTGGTAGGAGCACAGACAGCACAGTCCAGTCATAATTGCTCTATTCCCCCTCCAGGATCTCCATCAAGAATGGTTTCAGCAATTGATCACCATCATTCAAAGGGAAAAAATAATTTTCTGGTTCTGCTTGCACGTAAGAAAAAAAATCTTAGAACTGTTTCACTGCTAGAAGTCCAAGTGTAAATATCATCCATGAGAACAGACTCTGCCATTAAAACCATCCTTGCTTTGTTCATACCCCCAAAGACACAGTGTTCTGCCTAACTAAAGGTCACAAAACAGCAGAAATTTGAATGCTTCTATCAATGCTTCTATCAACCCAGGAGATTTCACATAAAGCCTGTAATCCATCCAGTAAACATATCTACATACATGCATACATACAGATTTTTATATACACACACATACACACAATGAAGGAGGAAATACTCCCTTTAATAGTATGACCTTGTTGTTTTGTATCACTGTTTAAGAAAGGGATTATTAATGAAGCCAGCAGAAGAGCAGCAGTGTTTGTTGAGGCATCAAAAACACCCATTCCTCCTTTTTTTAGCAGAACTGAAACCCTCACATACATCCAGGCTCTTGCAGTGTTTAGGTGTAAATAACACCCGGTGTGTACAAAGCTCCCCCTTTCATATTCATTACTGTCATAGCTTTGAAAGGAAAAAAGCAGAGGTCATTTATTAGAGGTTACTTTTCATGCAAAACACCCTGTGGTTGCTGTCATTCAGAAGTACTTAGTCTACGCCCTCAGTCATCTATTAGCAGGGCTTCAGGTCATAACCTTTAGTGGCATTTGGAATCCCAGAACCTCTGATTAGTGCAGGATTTACATATCCTTCAGTAAAAAATGCTCAGCTATAGAAATGCATGAAGTGTTGTAAATTTGTTTGGCCTTTTGTCTGGAATACATATGAACTCTGCATTCAAAGTAGGGTGCATTAAACTATATTTGTTTATCGTGTTGTAGCTCCTCTGTAAATGTGGCGTCCATTAACCCATTAAAGACAAACTGTCCTTTCAAAATGTGCTCATAATTGAGCACAAAGAGGAGGTAGACGCCAGTGCAATTAATAGGTTCAGATCCCACAAGCCAAATGTTGGTGCTTCTTTAGGCCTGTTCTGTTTTTCTCAGAGAAGTAGCCATGCCTATAAAAAGTTTGATTTAATGGTCTCTGCTGGGATCCATATCATGAAATTTTACTGGAAGGTGTAGTACTGAAAATACTACTGAAAGTACTACTGAGTTGCTGCCTTGGCAGATGGTAGCAAGGTGTAACCAATCACACATTTTTGAGTTTCAGTAGCATAGAAACATCATTCATTTGCAATAAAGGATCAATACATGTTGGGGCTTCTTGTTGCTAGAATTTAGAAATAGAGCCAAATTACACTGTTCTTCTAACAGAAATACCATTAACAAGCATTAGCATGACTAATTGGCTGATTTAGCTCAGCAGAGAGGATTTGTCAAACAATACTAAAGCCAGTTTCCCAGATGCTTGAGTACTTGGGGTGCTCTTCAACATTCTGATGTATTTCAAAGAAGACCTTTTTAAAGGGTATAACATTCACTACGCACTGTTGGAATCAGTCATCTGTGCATTTGAGAGGACCTCACCTGAACTGAAGTTCTCTATGTTATACACAGTGAGAGACCATCTATGTTTTATTTAGGTTGGCTATGACTCTCTTTGCCTGGATGTGAATCCTAATAGCGATAACAAAAGTGGTACCCTGTGCAGCAGGGGCTTCTCTGTATCACCACAGAGCTTCACCTGGACATTCCAGCCTTTGAGTCAAATGAAATTCCTGCCAGAAGTTCATTTAGCCTGTGGTCTTCCTCCTTGGAAAGTTAATTCAGATGTCAGTGAGCTCCAATGAGAGCTCAGCAAACAGAATACTTGCCAGGAGTATTTTTAATATATGCATTATGACTTTGTGTGGTTATATGTCTCCTCTAGGTAAACCTGGAGATATTTAACAAAATAAATATTATTTATAAGTATTATTAATACCTCCTCACACCAAATGAATATGTGACCTTGCATACAGGCTGATGGACATCTCTGGCTCCCAGTTTCTTTCCATTTACAATCCAACTGAGATGTGACACATATAGTCTCAAAATTCTTTGTTGAAAGAGCAACGTCAGCTGCCTCTGCCAGATCCATCCTTATTTCCGCATGTCTTGGTGTTTCATACCAAGAAACAGATAGAAAAAGTAACTCAGATGTGAGAGGAACTGCTTCATGCCCTGCAACCAATATCAATGGGAGGTACAGTCTGAAGGGATGCCCCCTGCATGGATGGAGTTTTGGCAGATGGAACATTGGTCAGCAAAGAGAATATCGCCTTTGCCTATCTATCACATGTCAACATCCAAATGACTGCCCAGTTCTGTAGCTACTCTTTGGTTTGCCTGCAAGTTGAGAATGTCAGAATGGCCTGGCCTCTGAGTATGAAACTTGACTTTTGAAGTTACATCAGTGCATTTTTTCATTTAAAGGCTGTATCTCTGCAGGAGTGAGGTCAGGTATTTAAATGTATCTCCTGGTTTAGTTTAAACTCAGTGATAAGAGGCAGAGGGACCCCACATTTGGGTGATTTGCTGCGCTGGCTTGGAGACTGAACCGTGTGAGCTGTATCTCAGGTGATTATAGTAAACTTGACTTTTTCCGTTCAGGAAAGTATTTCAAGGCATACAGGCTGAAACTGAGAACACAGATCTAGACACAGCCCAAGAAGAAAACTTGCCCTTTGTCTCTTTCTTACCACAGAGAAGCAATACCTTTTCAATTATAAGAGACATCAAAAGGTCTATCTGTGACAGACAGAAGGCTAAAATACTTACCTAGAAAATGTCATTTTCCTGCAACATCAGGTTCTGGCATGGGTATCTTCACTGATCAGGCTTTCTAACTCCTCAAGGTTACCAAACCCTTCAGGGTGGAATCATGTGTGCCCATTGTACTTTACCTTTCATATTTCCAGGCAGAACCAGATAAAAGGCAGAGTGCCATTTTCCATTCTGCAGGATGAGAAAAGAGAATGACACAGACCCTACAATTACGTGAGCTTATGAGCAAAGCTAAGGACATTTCCTGTGGGAATGTGTAGTGGAGAATGATCAACCCCAAGACACACTGAAAATAATATTAAGGGTCCAGCCATGTCTTCCATTCATTTTTTGAAAGCCTGAAATGATTCTCCAACAGTCAGAAGCTGTAAGAGGCAGGATACTGCCAGGTGAATATGCCATCTGATACACCTGATCCGCACAGAGGGAGCCTGAAACACACAGGAAAAGCTCTCCAAAAGCTCTCTGCCTCTCTTACCTAGATGTGTTACTGCCCCAGTGCACATTAATACCTAGAGTAAACAACACATTTAAAAAGTTCATTGGTAGGTGTCAAGCTTGTTCTACAGGGACACACGTGAGGGATAGTCTTCTGAGCTTTCATGGGATTTCAGAAAAAAACTCATCAGTCAGCCCCTGATGACAGAAGGAGCTTCATGCATGGGACAGTGCTCACCACCCACAGAATAAGAGCCCTGGGGGACATATCAAGAGTAAGGAAGGATTAATAATGGGAAACAATGAAAAGTAATAGAGAATGGAAAGTAAGAAGCAGTAAAAGAGGTGGAGGAATGGGATCAAAGCAGTAAAATCACTTTGAAAGCAAACTTTCTCACATGGTCAGTTGAAAAGAACAGATGGCACATGGACTTATTACAGCTGCTTGTCAGCACAAGTAAGAAGGCAAGTCTACAGATATCTCTGAGCCCAATGACTTCAGCCTGCCTGTGGCATGCACATTTATTCAAAGTTAAAATGGTTACAGTAGCACTCTAAACCAGAGATTGTTCTGTTAATATGAAGAAAGAAAACTGGAAACCCGTGTTCCACAGTGATAAAAAAAGTGACCAGCTCCAGCAATTTGTAAGAGAATTTGCTTTCTTCTACTATTTAAGCAATTAATTTTCATTCATCAAAGCTTTTACACCAACTTTTAGGCTGTTGAACAACAGGACTCTAGCACACCTTTAGTTAAGATGGAACACAAATATTTTGCTAAAATGACATCCAGGGAAACCATTGTTTACATAGAAGTCAGGGAATGCTTTGTGGCTACCTTTAGTGAAAGACGACTGAATTCCATGTTGCATGGCTACAAATCGTGTTTTAAAAAATGAGCTTAATTTAGAAATCATTTCACTAAGATAAATACCATTTTTCCTCAAATAAATCCTCTATCCTTTGTTTTCCTCAAAACCTGGTTATATGAAAGTACAGTATTCAGGAAAATGTTTGAAATACTGCTATTGTTTAAACTGAAGATGATAAATTCAAGCATTGATCTATCCGTGCTACTGAATGGGGGGAGCTGCTCTTGAGGTCAGCACTGAGAAGAATTGTCAGTAGATCCCTGCCATGTCCCATCAGTTACTCATGCACTTTTGATGTGAGAGACACCCACTGTGGTTTAGTTAAATTAGATGGGTTTAGCTTCTGTTGGACCTTGAATGTGAATCATGTTCTCAACTAAATAAGGAAATAAAATTAAATACAATTTTGGTCAACCGTCTACCACAAGTGAAAGTTTTGTGTTTGTATATACAAATGCTTAAATCTCCATACATGCAGATAATTTTTAGTGGATTATTCCAATTGTCTGTCTTACAGATGCATCACATTTGCTGTGTTTAAGAGCACTGTGACCTTCCCCTGCATGGGAGACTGTGACTGCAAGAGAAGACACATCCATATGTTCTCCCCTCTGCTTCTCCCTCCTCTGCTTCCGTACTCCCCCACATCCTGACACTTGCTCAGACAAGAAGGTCTGGTAATTTCCCCACTTCACAGGTTAACTCATTTCATTACTCCAACATTCTTCAAAATTCTCCACCGTTGCCCATGTTCACAGTGCCTGTGCACTGCAGCACCCTAAATAGAACTCTCCTCTGTCTTAGGAGCTTGTGCACTGACCTTATCAACTTCTCTTGGAACAATAGCCATAACCAGCACTTTAAACACCAGATTTATTTAAAAGGAAAGTGATCACGAAGGTGTTTTTTCCCTCTGGCTCTCCCACTGACTGACTGTTAAGACTTCAGGCAAGTTACTGAGTTCCTCTGTGCTTAAGTTCAGTGCTCAGACATGTTTCTCTCTAAACTTCATGGTCTCAGAGACAAGGCCTGTCTTTTGCTTCAGATTTGTAAAATGGCTGGCACAGTAAGGCCTTGTTAGTAGCTGAGGTCTGTGGCTATCATGGCAATACCACAGATGCTGTTAACATTTCATAATCAAGTACTGCACTGCGAGTGCATTTAGCACCCAACAGTCAAATAATGTAATAGGTCCCAGCCAAAATCAAGGTTATGTTTCACTTAAAACAATAACACTAAAGAAGTCATCTGAGTGTGGAAACTGCAGCAGACTTGAGATACAGCCTCTGTGACATTTCCCTGGCTTACACAAGCATTTTCTGCCTTCCGTCTGAGCTGCCAAGGCCTGACTTGTTTGCTCTTAAGAAAGAAGGGGTGGTGGGCTTAGAGTCACAGTGGCCACAGGGCTTTTTCTCAGCCAAGCATGTGGGCAGCGTTGGTGCTTCTGCCTGAAAAAAGGTGTTGTGTAGAAATATCCTTACTCCGCAGATGGCTGAGAGTGAAGCTGCTCAGCAGAACACAAGGTGATCAAATGGAAATGGAGGGGGCAGGAAATCACCATCTCCTAAACGACCCTGCAACACCCTGAGCCCAGCCAGGACTCTGCTGTCCCCTCCTGCAAAGAGGAGGTTGCAGTAGCTATGCAAACATCTACTGACCTCACTGAAACACGTGGCAGAGATGAAATAGGTGACAAGCAGCAAAGGCATGATTTCCTAGACAGCCATATTTATAATTTGTAGGCATACACACACACACTGTAGAGCAAAACTGGGACTTAAACAATTTGTGTGCATTGATTTTTTTGCTAGACTCAAGCTGTTCAGTTCACCTCTGACATCTCTTAGTGGATTTTTTTTTAAACTAGCATGTGACACAAAGTGAAAAATCCCTGTTGAGCTGTCTCCATCACAAGTGTCTTCACCTCACTGAACTTTGCCAGTAAAGCATCCAGGAAACACAATGATGCCACTTTTAGTCATTGTCTCATTTTCCAGCTGTTGGTAGTGGACACACTGTGCCTTAGCCTGTAATGATAAAACTGAAACCACACTCTGTGTTTTATAGGCCTCTGCTCTTCTGAATCTGTGACATCTATGCTAAAATAGGTCTTTTTTGACTACAACTGGAAAAAGGCACCAATAAGCTGAAACACATTTTATTGCAAAGAGGTGAGGATTATTTTAAACAAATTTCATAAACAGAGTGGTGTATTTTTTTATTTTAAAATACTAAAGATTTATAAAGAAAAACAAAATAACAGTTTCCTGTGGGTTTTGTCTTTCTGCACCATAGGGAAAAATCCTTTGAAATGTTTTAGAGGTAGGTGCTGCTCAATGAAATGTCTCCTAAAGTGGTCAGGTTGAGGATTTTTTTGGAGAGGAGAGGTGCAAAGCCAGCAAATCCAGCCAGAACAATGTATTTATGTTCTGTGTGTGAGCAAACCACAGTGAGCTGGGACTGAGACTACCTGGTGAAAACTAAGGAAAAAGCTGTAGCCTGGAATAGGGAGGTTCCCTCTCTCTTTTCTTGGGAGTCTTGTGCATTGCCATAAATGACCATCTGAAGGCTTTTCCAGAAAGACAAACAGACAGCCAGGGTAGCAGGTGGCATTTTAAAATCAGGCTGTGGCACAGTCCCAGCTTGAGGGACTCCAGCAACACTGGGCTGATGAGAGAACCCCTGGGTGAGTGGGTCACAATTGTGACTACATTAAATTACAGCAGTAATGAACCCTCAAAATGGGCTAAGATTTGGGGGACCTCGAAAATACAATGAAGCCCCCTGCCCCAGGCTGCCAAATGGCCCTTGGGATGGAATTCCCCAGCAAGCCAGAATAATTTTCAAGGTGTGCTGTGCACCAGAATTAACCCCCGTAAACACTGTCCTACATTTATCTCTCCTTCTTCCACTACCCACAAGAGCCAGTGCAATGCATGCAAAGGAAAACTTCCAGCTTCTATTCAACCAGTGATAATATCTAGGAATTACTAGATATTGTAATCCTCTTGTTTTCCCATTATTATATGCATCACAGGGAATAACCAGGAGGTGGGGATGGGAGAAAAGAGTCCACTAGCTGTTTCCAAAACTCCCAGCTGATCTATCTGGAAAATGTTTCACACCTGGGAGGGAAATTGCTGGTGTGTGAATGGTGGTGGTTACTTAATCCCTACACTCACAGAGAACTGGAGGAGGGCACAAAGGCTGAGGCAGTTCTGCTTGTTCCTATTGCCAGCCCCTGTTTTAGCAGCCCGGCACCATTTCCTCCTGACCTTGCCCCTCTCTCCACTCTCTCACCCCCAGTTTAAACTGGAAATGAGTCAAATGTTTTCTTTAGGCCTGCAAGTCTAGTTCTTCGTAGGTTTGAGTTGTTGGTTTGTGTTGGAGTTTTTTTTAAATGAAAATGCCTTTTTATATGTAACATATGGATTTTATAAAGGTGGCTATGTATTAAAGGTAAAACAGAAAAAGAAAGAACAAAGTTTATTATTTTACACAGTGGAGTAGACACCTCGTATGGCTAATTCTTGATTTAAATGAGTTTTCCAAGAAAGTGTTTAGTCTTTCATTGAACAATTATTTTAAATACTCTGCCACCAAGAAGTAAAGCAGTGTAAATTTTATGAACATATATTTTTTTTTCCTTTCACGGAAACATTTGCTTGACTGATCCCTTATAGTTCCAGAAACAAATACGAGTGCATTTGCTTAAAATAACAAAACCACACACAATACTTAACTCATTAGGATGATTTAGCAGCGGTTCAGTATTTCTTTTGGCTGAGTGCTCTGGATGAAATCCCATGTACACAGCCTTGTATTTTACGCTAATACTTTTACTTCAGGTTATACAGTAATCTCTGTCAGGCGCTGTGCCCCAAGTGCAGTATCAAAAGTTATCTGCTGGTGGAATGTCTCTGTCAAAAGGGCATGTGCAAAATAGATTCTAAAAATTAAACTTGTTTAATACATTACACTTCATGGGTGTTAGAGCGGAGAATTAACTGAGATAGTAAACCCATACTCCCCACCACTTAAAAGATAAACACAGTCACTGAGCAAGGGATATATTTGTAACTATGAGAAAAAAAATTGCCTCAGTTCTAGAAAAACTGTCTCAAACTGTCCTCTTTCCTTTCCATGCCTGACACATGTAGAAATTAAACCTGTTAAGTTCTAAATTTAATTAAAAGAAACCTCATAAAATATATTAATACAATCTCTAGGAGCACTTCTCTGTACAAAACTTTTATTGGCTTCTTTTTTTATATGCCAGAATAATCCTTTGTGAAATTTCTCCTTAAATATATTTAATTTATATCTCTCTGACTGGTGACACTCACATTTAACATCCCTGCAGTATGGAGGCAGCTGGCTGTACCCTACACACTGTGTTTCGAGTGTGTGGCTCAAGCTTTTCCAGCTGAAACTTGCCAAATGCTGTCCTGTGATCCCACAATCCTCTGATTGAGCACAAGTGGTTGAGCACAATGGTTATGAGCACAAGTCTGCTGCTCATAACCATTTTGGTACCAAAAAGTTACTTTGAGGAAGGGTGACAGAATCTTGACCTAAAGAAAACCTAAAGAAAAACATAGGCACCATTCCGCCATCCTTCCACAGGTTTTTAATGTTTCTAGTTTCCTACTGGCTTAATTAGAGCTGCAGGGGAGCTTCTAATTTTTCTGGTCACACTTTATTATTTTCTGATTACTAATCATTAGTCTTCAACTTTCTCTAGGGCTTGGGTTTTTTGGATTTTTTTTTGGGGGGGGGAGGTGGTGGTGGCGGTGCTTTAGGGTTTCTTTGCTTTTTAATTTTTTTTTTTTTTTAACGGCCAGGAATAAGATATATATTGAAAATCAATTTCCTCTTGTCAAAGTAATTGCAAGCTGGGCATGATAATTTCTTTGTTCAGAGTAGATACAGAACTATTGTCTTGGCCTCCTAAATTGGTACGCCGTACCCCATGCTGTCTGCAAGCATGAGTGTGGAGCCATGCACAGGAGATGCTGAATATCCAATATAACAGTGGTGTCCCTGTCTAACAAAAACTAACTCCTTCTCCTTTTTTTCCCTTTTTTTTTTTTTTAATGGAAGAGAAATAATGAGACAACCGCACAGCATTTTAGTCCACATTTCTCTATTTCCTTCTCATAAAAGGTCTCAAAGAAATGCAAAGCACCATTGAAGAGTTCAAAGACATACCTCAGAATGTGACTGCACATTCAAGGCACACTGACATATTCAAGACTGGATAGCTCTATTGGAGGGGAAAAAAAAAAGGAAAGAAAGAGAGAGAGAGAAAGGAAAGAAAAAGGCTCAGCATACAAAACACAATACACAATATCTACTTCTACTGTGTGAAACTCACTGCATTCATTTTGCTCACTGAGCAAACTAGGTCCCAGAGTATAACACGCACAATAAATCGAGCCCTTTTTTTTTCCATAGGACCTGATTTCAAGAGAAGCTAAAAATTACCCAGTGTAAATGATGCAGAGGCTGATGCAGCTGAATTTATAAATTGGGTTGAAAAGTTTGACATGCTGAATTAGATTAAACTATATAATGCATCACTAAGTAATTGATATGTACATTACGTGCAAAGAAAGCCCCGCTAACTCATGTGTAACTTTCTTTTTTTTTTCCACATTATTGTGTAACTTGGCCGTTGGCTCATTGTCAGTTGAACAAATTTTTAAAAGGTGATTTAGTCCCTTATGGGCTGAATAAAAATTTTGTTACATTCTGGTATTCGAAATGTAGAATATGGGACAAATACACACTTTTTAAAAAGTAGAAAATATATATGAATGCATCAGAGCATTTAAAGCCTCTTTTTTGGCCTTTTTTCCATTTTTAGGGAAGTTTTCCTTACATTTGCTCAAGAAATGGAAAAGTCCAGACGAAAGATGTGCTGTACTGGCACCAACTGGAGAGGTCATCAGAAATTTAAGGGAATGGGGAATATGTCATTTCCTCAGCTAAAACCAAACAATGTAACACAGATTTCTGTCTTCTGGGAGTACACCAGAAATCTTTTTTCAAATCATACCAGAAAGGAATTTCAGTTTGATACTGGCTGTTCAGTATATTTACAGTCTCCCACTGATGATCTGCATTTATTTCAAGAAGATGAGAGCATTTCCCTCTGCAATTACTAGCATATCTGCTCTGATCCAATGCTGATTGCAGCACAGGGCCTTAAATCTCTGTAATCTGTCTGAAATGTTATTAAATATTAGATTTCACTGTGATTTGTTTTCTTATCATTTTACTTGTAACTTTACTGCCATTCACCGCCAAGAGACCTTGAACTGGAGGCTATGGCTTTAATCTCAATTTGTTACACTAAAATGCAAAATTAAAGAAGAATGAAAAAAGTTGAATATTACCAAGGAATGTAATTGATAACACTGTGTCAGTTTTGAGTTTTAATATTATAAACTGAATTTTATGATACTCTACCCTAATAGTGACATATTTAACATTTTAAGACTGGATATAATAATTTTATGGGACAAAATGGATATTGTTAGAAGGTTATACAGTAGCACTTTATCAAGTCCTTGTATATTAAATACCAAAACACTATGATAAAATAATAGTAAGTCTCACTTCTCCTTGGAGAAGAAAATCTGTTTTTAATGCCTCATCACTGGTTCAAGACCTCCTGGAGGTCTCTGGTCAGGAAGCAGTGTGGTGCAGTACGTGCCTCTAAAGCTCTGTGCACAGGGGCATGGACAGACAGCATTTACAGAGTGCTGGCACATTTCTTTTGCAAATACAAAGCAGGGACATTTTTATATCCTGACAAATCCTGCTTTGCTTCCAGGAACTCCTAGTTTGGTAGGTGCCCAAAGGACATATACTGCCCAAAGGAACAGGCACGAACATGCTTTCAAACAGTACAGGAGCAGCCAGAAATGGATGATTTTGTTTTTCCTCCCCTGTTTGACCACTTCCTGGAACAGAAGTTCTCTCTTCCATATCACCAGCCAGACTCAAACTTCCTTACATCCAAGTCCTTCTAATGCACCTCTGGCATGCTGCTGATTATGATGCTTGTTGATTTGCATCACATTTTCCTTCTAAACTTCTCTTCCCCTGACCTCCATCTACCTCCTTCTCAGCCCATCCCTAAATTGTGGAAAACTTGGGATATATTAAAAGTAAAGAACCATGTAGAAATCAAAATCCATGTTTCAAGTGAACTACCTTGCCAGAATGTGGCAGGATGTCATCATTTGTAACACTGGTACACATCTGTCATGGTAAAGAAAGGCAATTTTCTGGACTGGGAGAAGGGAATAATTCCCTCTTGCTAGGAGTCTGAAATTCAGACAACAACCAAATGCAAAATAAAACAAAAAAAAAATATTGGTAGAAATATTAGGTGTTAAGGCTGCAGTATGGCAGCAGCTCTAGAGATGAGGTATAATATGTGAGAGTACAGATGTACAAAGAGGGAGGATAGCACAGGACTTTAAACCATGGAAATATCCAGATCAGGATACTAACCCTGCAGTTCCATTCTGCTTTGTCTGTCTGAATCACCCAAGCAATGTTCCTCCTTAACAGTCTATCCTTAAAGTGCATATAATAAAATGAGGCCACTGAGACTCGTACAGGGCTGGCTCTCTCCACTGATTTTAATTCACTAACTAGAAATGCTGCACAAGGTCAGTTTATGTGGAAAAATTTGTATCAGCAGAGGCTGACATTGACCCCTCTTTCAGAGGAAAAGGATAGGATTTGAAATTGGGGTTTTGTATAGATTGGGAGAAGTGTCCACTGAAAAGAATGGCAAGTGCAATTTTATGAGGGAGGGAGGGAGGAGAGGGAGGGAGGGGGAAGGAAGGAAGGAAGGAAGGAAGGAAGGAAGGAAGGAAGGAAGGAAGGAAGGAAGGAAGGAAGGAAGGAAGGAAGGAAGGAAGGAAGGAAGGAAGGAAGGAAGGAAGGAAGGAAGGAAGGAAGGAAGGAAGGAAGGAAGGAAGGAAGGAAGGAAGGAAGGAAGGAAGGAAGGAAGGAAGGAAGGAAGGAAGGAAAAAAAAAAAAAAAAAAAAAAAAAAAAAAAAAAAAAAAAAAAAAAAAAAAAAAAAAAAAAAGAAAAAAGGCTTATACTTTGGATATCACAAATTATGAAAAGACAATCTAGCCACATTTGATGTTCATGAATGGGTTAATACTGGGCTGCTCTAGAAAGTTCTGTCCAACCAGCTCAGGTGTCCCTGATGCAGAGTGCCAAGCAGAACACTTTATTGCTTATATTTGTCTTCTCTTACTGTGACTGTGATTTAGGGACAGATTTAGGGTGAGATTTAGGGTCAGAGTTCTTTTCCCAATTCATCTCCACAAAATACAGGCCACCAAAGGTCTTGTTAACTGCTGTATTTTCATGGTTTGCTTTCAAATTCACATCACAGATGAATACCCTAACACTTGCACTGTCTTTGTCTCTCTCCTTCTTTGTGTGCATTTACACATGACATGAAACATCCTTCATTTTAGTCCATCAGAGATATATATTATTTTCAATTTTATTTTTTACTTCTAGCATATCACATGATTGGAAAAATGTTAAGAGTAAAATAGGGATGGCTATCTATAGCAAGAGAAAGCCTACTAAAACTTTCAAAAACACAAAGGACAACATTCACCCAAAACAGGATCCAACTAGGTTCTGTCTCCATCCATGGACAGTCCTGGAAAGAAAGGTCATGATCATCTTCCTCTTGGAAGAGGATCACAAAATAATTTCTGAGATGTTAGTTTCAAACAGACACCAATCACTCTGCCTGCAACATTATCCCAGGGCTCAGTACAGAAGAGAAACATTTATTTTAACATGCCAGCTGTGTTCAAAGTGAAAGAAAATACCCCTAAAATACTTTCAAAACAGAAACTAACATCAATGAAAAAAAAATTAAAATCAGCCCATATTTGTAAAACAAGAAGTGCACAAGAAAAGAAATAAAACCTTGTCTGATCGCACTGCAGAAGTATGTGCACATTTTGTGGTACAAAGAAAGGAAGTGAAGCTATAGCTGATTTTCTCTGAGTTTTGTTTCTTTTTTTTTCTCAGAAAAGAAAGACACAAAAAAAGTAAATAAAAAGTGAGTTCAAAAATGCACAGGGAAAAGGAAACCCTCGTTCTTTTTAATTCCACCTTTGGAGATGTCAGCAAACATAAAAAGCTGTGCCGGCAGTGGGACAGGTCATTAAAAATATGAGGAGCCGCATTTTGCACCAGACTGAAGTCCCAGGGGAACTCTGGCACCCAAGCAGGAGCAGCTGGCAACTCCCCCAAGGCTTTTGTGCCCGGAGCCAGGAGGGCAGAGCTGGCACTGGAAGGGGCTGGGCTGGATTGACTGCCCCAGCATCAGGGCACTGCAGCAAAAGGAAGGGCACTCTGTGTGCTTGCACACTGTGGGGTGCTGTTCTAAAAATGACTCTTCCTGACACATGATTGCTGTGATTTGGCTTACTGCTATATCAGAGTAAAAAAACAAAATAACCCCCCAAAACCCAATAAACAAACAAACAAAGCAAAATTAAAAAAAACCCCAAACTTTTATATCAATCTTCTAGAAATATTCTGTTAATGTTCAACCTGGAGACAAAGGCTGAAACACCCAAGAGGCCGATCCCAGAGCTGCAGCCCCCCAGCAATAATTAAAGGGAACATTTTTGTTTTATGGCACAATATAGTCATGGTGTTTGGACTTGTCAAAACAAACAAACCATATTCAGGGAAATCTGTGGTACAAAAGAGCTAAACAAATTATGGGGTAGAGGCAAACATGGCCACACCATCAGCATTCAAGACCTGAAGAAAAGAGTGGAAACTTTCAGGGTCTGAAAGCGGGAGTGGAAAAGCTAATTGAGCACAAATGAAAGGATCTATTACGGCTGAAAGAATAAGTGAGAGTACAGGCAGGACAATACTCTCATTTATGATTCAAATATCCATGGATAGTGCAGTACAGCTTTAAATACAATTTACAGCCTTGATTACAAATGACTATGTGCATCAACTTGGAAGCAATGCAAAGACTGTGAGCGGGAGAAAGAGCCTGCCTTGTCAGAAAGGAGGGAGAAGGGGATAAGTGACGGCAGAGCTGGGCTGGACACTCAGAAGAAATTGGTATGTGCAGAATTATGAAATAGGGCTTTTAAAAACCTGAAGATGAACTGATTAGTGGGCAAGAAGGCTCACATTTAGAATAACCGAATTGCCCAGTGATAAGATTATAAAAGGAGATTTATGTCAGATAATCAGAGTGAGATCAGGGGCAAAGGAGTATCATTCTGTCCCTGTGTCTTCCAAAAGCAAAATATAAATATATGAATGTGGTAAAAATAATAAGTACTGGAAATGAAGAGCAAGGACAGGCTCTTATTTTTATGGAAAGCAGCAGCAGCTTTTTTTCTAAGCCTGTGTGAGACCCAAAACTGACCTGAAACCACCCAAGTTGTGAATTACTTTCTACCCAGAAACTGTCTGTATCCTCATTGCCTTTTTTTTTTAAGCTATGTTATGTTTTATGAATCAAACATTACTTCTGTTAAATTTCCAAGAGTTGGAAAATTCTAAAAATCTTACAAAAAGCATAAAATTATTTGGGCTGTGTAGCAACAAAATTAGCACTGGATGGACATTGGCACCAAAGACAGTGCACCCTGAGGTTGCACGGGCTGTTGTTTTCTGTATATTTCTTCAATTCCACATCCATTCTGAGCTCCAGCCATTGAGTACCACAGCAGCTAACAAAAGTAATGAGAATCCCATCAACCCTCCACAGGCGTCACTTTCCCAATTCTCCCAGAGCCTGTCTGAAACCAGAAACTAACCACAAAGCCAGTGGTGGGAGTAGACCTCAGTGACAAGGAGACAAGCACAAGCAAACAGCTGGATGAAGGTGTGGCCCTCATACTTGCAGGAGGACATCAGTACCTGAGAACTTAGCCCTGCCACACTTTTCACTAGGATTGGCTAAACAACACAGATAATTACTTTGCATTTACCTCTTCCCAGAGACCTTGTTTTCTTCCAAGTGGAAATCACTCACTCAAAGTGATCTGTGCATCCAGGAGTGTCAGTCTTTATCATAGGCAGTGCATCATGTTCTCAGGAGTGAAACCCAAATTTAAAAAGCCTCCATGCCTCATGCAATATGTAGCAAATACATGACTGAAGCAAATTAAGGGGTGGCTAAATTAAATTAAGGAGAGTTGTACATATATCCCTGCAACATCCAAGCCCATTCCCACTGAATGCTTATCAGAATCAGTTTTCAAAATTTACAAGTAGTGAGAACAGCCAAACATCAGGAATTACCCCTCCACTCATAACCAAAAGCCACAAACTCTGTAATTATGTGCACGGGAGACTGGAACTGTGTAATGAGGAGGAAGAAAATGAGAGGCTTCTCGTGGTTGATTCAAGACAATGGAGCCCTCATCTCTGAGCCCAAAGAGTAACTACACAAAGGACAAACCCCAAGTCTCTTCTGTTTCCCTTGTCACAACCATTCACTGCAGAGCACAAAAATGCTGGGGCAACTGTGTGTTATTTTACTTCTTTTGTAAGGGGGTGGGTGGCACCTTCCTTAAGCAAGGCAGTTCGCAGGAGTAGCCCAACACAGCACCCTTTCTCCACAGTTATTCATTTTTTAAGGACACTGTTTTTGAAACGAAAAGAGAATGAAACTACGTGGCAAGCAGTCCCAGCCTCAGATCAGGAGTGGAAGAAAATAATGGCCACACACTGCTATACAATTAGGTCTGTCTTGGAAAGAAATTATTCTGATGTTTTTCTAAGCAATGCCAGGTGGTTTATTCACCAAATAATGAGATCCACTAAATGGATCTAAAGATTCTTGGTGACTGGTAAATGCTTACCTCGGACTCCCTATTCCTCTCTTCAATAAATGGTTTGCTTTTCCCAAGAGTTTTCTTAAGTAGCTCCTCAGCTGTGATTAAAAGTAAGTAACAGTGGTCTGAAGGTTGGTTAACTTACACTTGTTTAATGATACAGCTCAGGGAACTGCAAGTACACCTCAAATGCCTCACTGATTTAGTAAACAGCTTCAGCCATCAGAAGACCTTGTTTTTAAAGTCCATAATTCGCTTCCAAAAACAAAAAAATATCCCGAACTGTTGTAGTTTATTTTTCTCTACTTGATCACTGCTCAAAATCCTACTAGAAAAAAAAAAATTAAATCTTCTAAGCTTCATTATTTGTAAGAGCAACAAAAACATAGAATCTTTTCCCTGACATGGCAGAAGGAGGGAACACAAGCTCTGGGAGCAGGAGTTGGCCACGTGTGGGCAGCAGCACAGCAAGGACTGGTGGTGCCCACAGCCCAGCACAGAGGACCAAAGGAGCCAGGCTGTCTCCAGAGCCGAGCAAAAAAGGGGGAGTCCATATGTCAGCAGGCTTCTGCAGCCTCTGGGCTCCACATCCACTGTGGAGCAAATCTGCGGACAAAGAAGGACCTGAGTGGACCTGACTCCAACACTTGCCCAAGTAAAAGCTGGTGGGACAGCCAAGAGCCTCAGAGCCAACATGGGCCAACATGGCAGTAACTCCCAGGGTCATCCCGCACCCCTGGGACCAGGGAAAGACCAGCTGAATGATCCCACTGATCACTGGGAAACTCGATGTTCCAACAAGAGCTCTGCCCTGTGATACAATCGCTGCCCTGTGCTGCTCCATCTTTGAGAACTAGAGAGGGCTCCAGCTCCAAACAAAACTGACCTGGGGACAGAAGCCCTCCTGTACAGGTACAAAGCAATTTAAATGAAACTGGGACTGCTAAGGGCAGGCTTAGGTGTGGGCTGCTCACTTTTCCCCCTACTGCACTGGCAGGGGTGGACACAGCCTGGTAGGCTGGGGTGGACACCAAGGTGGGCAGAAGCACCAGCACCCAGCAGGTGCCAGCCCTGGAATGTCACTCAGGAAAAGGGCTTTAAGGGAACAAATAATTTCAGAATTATCAGCAGACAGCAAACAGAGCAGCTGATGGATTTTGCTTCCCTTTCTTTTTGTCAATTTAGGGAGAGAAGCACATTATAAAAATATTAATAATGAAAAAAAATGCTGTGAATAACTCTTCGCTTATGGTTTCTCCTCCAAATATTCAGAATTAGTATTGCTTTGACCATCTTTGTCCGAAGATCACTCCCATTTCAAAAGATGACTGTTCACAGCCAGAGATTCAGAATTTCGTTTATGTGAATACAAATTGATATTTATGAAAAATCCTACATCTAAAGTACATCTGCTAGAGTAATTTTCTGGAATATTCCACAAAACTCTAAACATACTGAACATTGCAAGGCTTCCCAAGAAGAACTAATTACAATGCCCAAATTAATATTTGAAGAAAATCTTGAAGCAATAGCTCTGTTCTCATTTAAATATGTGACTACTCTCTTTATAATGTGCAAAGCATTATAATCATTTATATATGTTCCAAGTGATATATTACTGAGTTGAACCTAGATTCCCCTTCTTTTGTTCTGGGTTCATAACCTTGCTGTATTATCTTCCATAACTCTATAGCTTGCTAATGCATAATTCAAGCCTCTCTTATTGACAAAAGGCGGCAGAAAGAAAGAATATTTCAATGCCACTTTCCCACGTAGATAGTATTGCTTTCACTTCAGCTGGTATCATTTCCATACTAAAGCCAAATCTTTTAAAGTACATTAAGTATCATTTTCATAGTTTATTCATAATTGATTCACTGGGACAACTACATCTGTTTACCTCCATCTTCTGAGACTACTTTATTGCAAGTTTTTTGTTGGGTTTTGTTGGGTTTTTTTGGTTTTTTTTTTTAAGTGGGTTTCTTGCCAAAAGAAGAAACTTCAGTTAAAATATTATGCACTAATGCATGACATCAGCTTCACACTAATCTCTTCATTTAACTAGAGCTTTGCTTTAGGACTAGTGTCACAGTTTCCCCAAATACAAGTGTGGAGCAGAACCATTTTGCCATCATCCTGAAAACCCTGTTCTAATCCCTTCCCTGTGTAAAGTAACTATAATCAGGCAAGTATCACGTTCCCATGCATCTCTGAGTGGAGATCAAATTTGCCCTTACAGTCAGTCAGGCATCTATGCAAAAATCCCACTGATGTTAGTGCAGTTCCTTCAAATACACACAGGTGGGAAGGAGAAGATAGTCCCTTTTTTTTTTTATTGCTTTTGCCCATTTTCCATGTGGGTGATGGATACAAAGAACTCCAGTGGTTTTCAGTCTTCTCTGAGAAACAGATTGCCTTCCAATGGTACAAAAGTGATAGAGGCCCACAGATAGAGACAGAATAATTAAAAACACTTAAAGGCTCCAAGAAACAGCCAAGTTTCAACCTTTCCTCATCACTACCTGGGTGGGTTAAGACTGCCAAGTTCTTGTGTCTCCACAGACACTCAGTTCAATGTCCTCTCATCAGAGCATTCTTTAGAACCCTAAAAAAGGACACATCTTCCTTTACAGTAGGGCAGCGAGCAACTCCTGTCCCAGCAAGGGAGAGGAGTTCCCACAGTCCCTGCTGTGTGTGGCTCAGCACACTGTGCTGTGCAGGGAGCTGTGCGAGGTGAGGCTCCTCTGCAGCCTTCCTCCTTACCTGGGCATTTATCTGAGCAGTGAAATCCTGTCCCACCTCATCTAACCTGCCCTGGGCTCAGTCTGCAGCTACACTGCAGCTACACATGCAGCATCCACCACGATTTGTGGCATCTCTTGGCTGCAGTAAGAGCAGAGTTTCAGGCAGGTTGGTGAATCCAGGAGTGCCAGGGCCCATCCCCACAGCAGACAGCACTGTGCACTGCACCTCGCTTCTCCAAGCTGCAACTGGTTTGCCTCACAGGCAGCTTAAAGGCATTCAAGCAGGTAAGTGCCGTGGTCAGAGGGGGAATTTGCCCCCGAGGCTGGTGCAGCATCACTTCTGCATGGCTGCCCATGGCAGCTTTAGCATCAGGAAATGTCTCTTACCATGCAGCGCCCAGCAGAGAGGGACACCTAGCTAACGGGCCCTTTATATAATGAAGGAAACTGCAATCTTACAAATTATTCTGCCAAAAGTGGTGTGAAAAATTATCAGAGGAGACCCTACAAGGCACCTAGACTCCCTGGAATCATATTTACCAAACCAGCCTCAGGAATAACACCATCTAGCTAGGTTTACAGCTCTGGTGCTTCTCTCTGTGCCACCTCAGCCTGTTTCTTGCAAGTTCAGCTTCCTGAAGCATTCTGGCTACAGTCAAGACGATTTCTCTAAATTTAGGAGCTTGTTTATTTTTTTCTAAAAACTCTCAAAGACTCATTTTCTGCAGAATACTCAGAAAACACAGCTTGAGAAGCAAAATTCAGGTGGGTTTAATGGTGCCTCCAGCTGTGCCTCATTTTAAAGTCACTGTTTATTCAACAGAATCAATGCAAAGCAGAATTAACTCAAGTTACCAAATACTCTAAATGTCATGGTCTGAAAAAGTAGCAGTTTAGGAGAGTAACACTGCTGCCACTTGGACTATTCCCCTTCTACTTGCCTCACCTTAAAAACCATGGGATCTCTCATATCATATGCTGTCAGAGGAGACAAAATGAAAATAACTTATGTAACTTGGTAGGGAATTCCATATGTTTCTAACCCTGAAAGCACTTTAGGGGTAGTGTAGGAAATGCTGCTGTGACATAAATCAGCAGCCTCGCCAGCAGCAAGAAAAAGGCCCATGTCATTTTTGACACTTGCTGACTGCCTGTCCTTCCCCCTGGAATTTCGCTTGGGTCTGCCTGGATTTAACTCTAGCACTTGCACTCAGCCTAGCTCAGGAAGTTCCTGCAGTTCTCACTGAGATGTGAGAGCAGAGCCCCCTTTCATGGCTGTGAGCTGGGAAGCAGGCAGGTCAGGGGAGGGAGCCCAGGAAGAGCCAAGCAAGTGTGTCGCTGCTGGCAGCAAGTGACAGTGAGCACAGGTCCCCTTCAGCACCCCAGGGCCAGCCCAGGGCCAGTGGCTCCAGGCAACCTTGCCCTCTCAAGGCACAGGGATGGCAGGCAACCAGAGACTGAGGACCTGAGCAAATGTCCACATAATTCTGTAATTCTTGTTAGCAAATTTCCAAATATCTGTCTTTGTAAAGAGCCCCTAGAAACTACCACTAGACCTACAGTTTCTACAGATAAAAAATGTGCTTCATGTCACACTTGCACTAAGCTTCCTCCTGTCCCTCTTAACAATGCAGTCCAACACTCCCTAACAAGGACACTCTCTACTCTTGCCAATATTTAAAGAAAATAAAATCATCTTGGGAAAAACCAATCGTTCCCATATCCACAGCAGGCTTTTGCACACTATCAGGAGCATGGACACACAACTGATTTGCCATTTGTCAGGACAAGCAGGTAGGAAACCCCAGCAGAGGGGACAGAACTAGGCACGCTCCTGATGTGGACTTCTTGTAAACAGAAAACTCTTCCCAGCTGCCTGTCTCCACCACTGCTTTGGAGATGTCACCTCCTGTGTGGTGCAAGCAACCACCCACATCTATGTATGTTCTCTGAAGCAGGAGAGAAACACAAGGAAGAAAAGTCTGGGAAAGCAGTAGCCAGTAAACTGGTTACCATTTTGCATCCATGGTCTTCTGTGGGTGAGGTGACTGCAGTGACCTCCCACTGCTGGTTCCCATGGGGAAGAACAGACCCAGTGTCCCTGCAGCAGCAGCACGACTCTTGTGAAAACTCATGGCAAAAGCAAGAAATGGTTTGGTTTGTGACCTACCTTCTATGAGGGAAGTCCCTTATAGAAAAGCCATGTTTATTGGAGCACTGCTCCAGCACTCTGTAACAACCTGCAGACCTCAGAAACCACCAATGGCTCGTGAATTGTCCCAGGCAAAGTGCAACACTGCCCTGTCCCAGAAAAATAAGCTGAATTCTGGGAGTAAGATGAACGGGAGGGTCAGTGTCCCTTTTACTTCATGTCATATCATAACAATGAATATTTAGAAGATAAATAAATCATTTTTCTCTGCTTAGAAAAGCCTTCTGATGTTCCTGTGGTATTTTGAGTTGATGCTGATGAGAGATGACATGCCCAGCTTTTCACTTACAGAAAGGGAACATGGGCAACTCACATTTTCTAAATTCCTCACAAGTAACTCACCTGATGACACAGGAACAAACAAATCAAGCCATCTGTACCAATCTCACCTGGACAACTTGAATTTGAGATACAAAGGATTTCACAAAGGAAAGAGCCAAGTGTCTGAAGCCATTTTAGTGTTGGACATCTTTTCCTAACAGCTTTAAGCATCTCCAGCTCTTTTATCCAACATACTACAAGGCATCTTAAAACATTCTGTATTAAAGAATGCTATCTGAATGTACCCTCTAGCATCCTCTAAGGATTGCTCCAGTTCAGCATCTGTTTAAAACACTGAGCCTTCTTGCCTGCCATTTTTTCCACCCCCTTCCTGCTTGGGGCTAATCAGTCTACTTGTTTCTCTAGAAGAGCAAAATGCTTCTCAGAATGCCTTAGGTACTGGAGAGACCCTTCAGTCCACCCTCAACTACTCATAATTATACTTCTACCTCTGATTCACTCATCAGTCAAGAAAGCAGAGATCAAAAAAGGCATTCCCTTATTTTCTGTCAGAACATCATTCAGCCTAAGAACATTTTTGCAGAATAAGATGATTCACTGAGATTAAATTATGTGCTTATTTTCAGAAGTTTCCAATCCATCTTTCCAGAAGCTGTCTGCACATTCCTCCTTTCATTTCAACAGAAGCCCTCTGCAATAGGCACACAACTATTCTGGTTAGGTTTCAGTTTCTGCTCCATCTCCAAATTCTTTTCATCTCTCAAATTGTTGATTTTGCCCTTTTTGGCAATATTTTCACTCAATGGTGATTCCCCTCTGAACTCCTCACTCCACTTCTGGCCTCTCCTTGGTCCAGCTTCAGCCTTCCTCTGAGACTGCTTTCCACCTACTTCAATTTCAGATGGTCAAAACTTAGCCCCTTACTGATCTTTCATGGGCTTTCTTCCTCTTTCTTATGGCCCTGTGAGCAACATCCACTGCATTATTCCAACCCACAGAGCTGGGAACCAAACAAATCTCTGGTCTGTGCCTGCTTCCCACTCACAACATACCCCTTCCTCTCTCACTAGCAAAAGCATCCCTTACTTTGACCAGTAGCTGGTGGTCACTTTGGAAATACCTGCTTACACCCAACATACGTGGATTTATTTTTTCCATGTACTATTTACTCTGTGACTAGCAGCCTCAAACAAAAGGGCATTTTTTCTAGTGTTTTGGGGTGGTTATGGTTTTCTTCCTCCCAAATGCAGTATTAATAAACCTATGGGGAAAAAAAAAAAACAAACAAAAAACCAAGCAACAACTACTCTATACCTGGAGATAGCTAATGATGTCATCACATGGGTACAGTCCCTCTTGAAAATGCCAGCATTCCCAGAGTCCCATAGAAAACAGTTAATAGGGGACCATGTCTATGCTTTCAATTATCTTCAACTGCTTTGCACCGCTTGCTGCTATCCAGAAACAATTATTTCATAATTTGTAATAAAAAACTAAATTAGAAGTTTTTTCATGTATCAACACACTCCATTTAATTTGTGTTACCCTCTAAGCAGTGGGAGGGGCTGGTGTTCCTTACCTGTGAGCTCTCAGCGAATCCATTTGTGCTCTGTCTCTGAAGACTGGACTGCCCTGAAGTGTGGGGTCCTCAACCACAGCAGCAGAGAAAGGAGAGAGCACAGGTGGAGAAGACTCTGCAATTTGGTGCTTTGCACAGAACTGTTGGCTTAAAAACAGTGGCTTGCAGGGAGGCTGTGAAATTTGACTTGTCATAAAATGCAACCTTTCCCCCAGTAATCCAACATATTTTAAGTATTAAGAATCTAACGAAGAAGTTAACTCTTGCTTTGTTCCAGGCCTTGTGACAGATCGGCTTTTCAAGCACAAATCCCCACCTATGTCAATGAATTCCAGCAGTGCTGGTGGAGCTGCTGAGATACACTTGAGGTAGCCCAGCATGGGAATATGGCAAGGAAGAACAAAACCAAGCACAGGCCTGGTCAGAAACTCCTTAGGCATGAGAAGGAGTGAACAGGAGGGATGCACTCCCACTAGAAATAACAGGACTTTTTTATTTTGCTGGCTCCAAACATCACACATGCTCTGATGCCTCCAATAGGGTAAACAACACCATAAAGTTCCCAAAGCAACACATTTACAGGGATTACCATGAAACCTGCAGGGTATCAGTGCCTGGAAATCCCCTTAGTGAGAAATTTGTATCCTACAGTCAATAACAAACCACTTTTTGCACCTACCAGTATATGCTGTTTTCTAAGGGATAACATTTAGTTGTTTTCATTAAAGCTCAGCCTTTGATAGGACAGAGACAGTAACTTATGCTAAGGTTTATCACTAAGGACTTTTAAGAGGTTTTAAAAAACAAACCTAAAAACTCTCTTGGTTTTCCAACTGGCTTAACTTTTTGTAGAATGCATCCATTTATACACAGCATTTCTGACAGAAGGAATTTCAAGAATGCAGCGTGGTGGCAATGTAGCTGATTAGCCCTGCGGAGAAAGTTTCTCCAGGCTGGACTTCAGGTCAGTGTACAACATTCAGGATACAAAAATAGTCTGGTGGTCTTTCACTTCAGCCATAATAAAAGAGATCTCCTACACTTTAGCTAAAATAAACCACACACAAACCAGAGAGAGAGGGAGAGGGGGAGAGAGAGAGAGAGAGAGAGAGAGATGGCAGATACACTGAGAATCTGCAGTGTAGATAATCAAACCCTTTATTGTCTAAGTTACATTAGACTTGCAACACCATAAAAACCTGTTAACAAGAAGAAACAGTAGATTGGTAGAGGTAGTAGAAAGTCCCTGTAACAGTCATAAAAGGGCTTTACAGGAGTGTGTCATGCCAAAAAAACTTATCACGTTGCTTAAAAGAGCTGATCAAAGCCCATTTGACTAAATAAATAAGAACACAACTCATTTTAAATACTATGGTCTAACTAAAATAACAAATCAATACAATACAATGATAAAGAAAACAGAAATTGTGGGATTCACTTTCAAAAACAGATGGTCCTTAAGGTTGGTTTTCCCCCACCCACTCTTATTTCTTGTTTAATTAAGTGAAAATCTCACTTCTGTGCCATACACAGCATATAATTATTTAAACTGATTTCCCCTACTGTTGTTCTTCATGAAGCTAAATTATGATTGTAAACTTTGCTGATTAGTACCCTGGCAATGGCAGTGACAGCACTAGTGTCTCTGGCAAGAATTCGGGAAGAAAATTCCAGAAAGAAGATTTTGGCTGTAAATATTAACTCAGATTTTCTAGTTCAGCTTGCCAAAAAAAAAAAACATTTAAAAAAAGAGAGAATTTACAAATGTACACTACACTTTTGTGCCATTTTGGGTATAGAAGAGTTTTTAATAACTAAACCACAAACAAACAGGTTAAGCAACTAGCTTTTTTGCATTCCTGTACTGTCACCATTACTTTCTCTCATGGAAAATATGACTCACAAAAGCAACAAAACAAAAGAAAAAAAAGAAAAAAAAACAAAACAAAAAAAAAAAAACCAAAACAAAAACAAAAACAAAGAGAAAGCTAGTGCAAACCCAAAATGATAATCATTAAGCAACACAGCAAAATATTTAACTTTTTCTTTTTTTCTTTTTTTTTTTTTTGGTGTACAATGGAATGTGTCTATGCAACCTCCCTCAAAATAACTTCACGGAACAGTTAATTACAATCACTTTTAAGTACTTGCACAGACATTCCTAACTACACCAAGACTTACAGAGAACTCTGGTTTACATCTTGTGTAATAGCGTAAGGAAAATCTAGTTTAAAAAAAGTAAGAAAGTTAATTTGCATTGTTGCAAGTGTTGCAAAGTAACAAAACCTGTCAAGTAATTCAAAACAAGTAACAAGTAGTATCCAGCCCAAATTGCTGACTAGATTTTTCTTAAAAAGCAACCCCCACCCACCTGTTAGAACTGAACTGTTAGAACTGAAAGATCACGTTTTAAGGTTTTTTCTGCCTTTTTTTTTTTTTAACAAATCTTTTGTCAGAAGCCCATTTCTACAAAAACAGCACTATCCCATTATGGTATTAAGTAAACTGTGGTCTCACCTGTATTAAAGGTTAGCATCATTTCTGTACATGTAAAATTATTGCTTTTTGGAAAAATATATTTAGCATGCTAGTTGTTTTTTTAACTCCATTTCCTGCCTTTACAAAATGTTACAATTTAAAAAAAAAACAAACAAACTAGTAAAGCTTTTGCAAAAATTTTCACAGAACATTTTCTTTCAAGGCAGCAGTAACTTTTGATAATGCATAAAATTATATGTGCAAAATCTGAAACTTTCAGAAATATTACCATCACACATAGTGTCACAGCAATAAGAAAAGAAAATATTTATATCTGTGGAATACATTTTTAATTGCTTACACTGCATGGTTTAACAACCTGTTATGTGCCACAACCCCACCTTGAAAACTTGCAGTTAAAGAGTTACTGTAGAAGAGGTATATAAAGCTTTTTTTTTCTTTTTTTTTTCCTAACACCACCAGTGATCACCAAGTACAAGACATGACACATTTATATGAACATTAACCTGCCACCACAAAAGAAGTTCCTCCTCTTTCCAGAACATCAGTGGGCCCAAGGAGGAGCAGCAGCTGGTCTGCTGAACCAAAGGCAGGAACAGAGAGCACCTTATGGCCCCAGGGCTGCCTGAATCTATTCAGTGACACCTTTTCTCTTCCAAACAGACAGATCAGCGGTGTTAGACAGCTGAATGTTTTATTTTCTCGTTTTTATTAAGTGAAGACTTCCTTTGTGACCAGGTTGAAGAAAGTAGCCCTGTTACAAAAAAAAAAGGTCCTGAGAGTAAAACACAGAAGCCTGTTTTTTTTCTTAGTGTTCAACTAGCTTTTCTTTTCCAAAGCAGAATAGAAGCTTTTCTCGGGAAGTGTTTCAATTTCCATATTCACATACTATTAATGGTGCGCAGTCAAGAGCAAGAGCACTAGAAATGCAAGTGGTCCCCAAACTGTAATGAAACACACCATTGCAGAATGACGGTCTTTCTCTTTAGTCCCTTTAATCCTTCATCAAGCATTGCTTTCTCAGCACCGAATGCCACCTTTTCCCTGCACCCCCCATTCTTCAGCTCACTGTTGTTGTTTTGTTTTTTGTAATTTGCTTTTCAGCATGACAGGCAGTGGCAGTTTCATTAATTAATACTTCTCCAGTCCTCGAATCCACTGCTGTTTTTCAAATGTATCAAATAGTCATTGTGAGCATCAGGGAGGTTTTTGTTACAGTGCTTAACTTCTTCATGCTGTCCAAATCACATAAAGTTTAATTTTTCCAGTGTCTCAAACTTCTCTTGATTAATATAGATGCCTTGTGCCTCCACAGTGCTTGCCAACTCCACTGTTTATTATAAAGGAAATAAGGAACCGTGGGACTGATTAGTACGTCAATTTATATATATCTTGTGTAGCATCTTCATTTGTTTTAGGATGATTAACAGCACGGAGGCACCCCCCTCCTGGCAGAGCCTGCTCCCAGCCCGGCGCAGCTGCTCCCGGTGCGGCTCTGGCTGGCAGGGGATGCTCTGGAGGAGCGCGGGGGCTGCCGGGGCTCCTCCGCCCGGGATCTAGGTTCCCTTCCGGAGATGCAGCATGTGGGTGAGCTCTGCGCTGCTGTGGTCTCTGCCCTGCAAGAAGGACAACACGGGGAAAAGCTCATTCTCAGCCCTGCTTCCAGGCACGACCCTCCAGCAAGTTCTGCCGGCATTCGTTACCCTTCATTAGCATCATGTACATTCATCTTGACCCACCACGTGAGAACACTTCAGGGTTTGTTTTTTTAACGCATCTCCACCAAGAGCAAAGTGTGTTCAGGCCCATATAAAGTCCCATATAAAGATGGACTAGAACAAGAAGTAACAGGACCTGGCAGAGCAGGTCAGAGAAGGCTGAGAACAAGAAGGGAAAAAAGTGGCCTCCAAAAAGTGGAAATTACATGCTAGCCAAAAGGGATTCACAACTAGATCCGTGTCTTAAAAAGGCTGAAGTTTGAGGTCACAGAGGCAGCTCAATGAAGAAAAACTGAATTCTTGTGCAGGTCTGTCAAATGCTAAGGCGGCTTTTTTCCCCCTTTGTCATCTTCCTTTTATTTTCTTTGATAATTTTCATGAATAATTACCACTTTGAAAAAAAAATAGCAGGGATATTCTAAAATCAAGTGAAATTAAAGATAACATCATGAGTAAGTGGGAGCCTGCAGCTCCCAAGGAAAGCTTTAAAATGACATTTAGAACATCACTGTCGGAACAATGCAGTTTACAATCCTGATCCTAAAACAACATGGCAAGATTAATCTTACATAAATGCATTATCCTTAAGCTAAAGTCTTGATGAAGTGAAACAGACCATTTTAAATTAATGCAACATAAAATACAGCACCCATGTAAAATCCAAGCAAGTTTCAAGCTGTGCCTATGGCAGCCCTCGAAATAGCTGAAGAAAGCCCAGCTCTGGTTGACATAATGTATTAAGTGCATCTCTTTTGTTAATAGATTTAGAAAATTCCTAATTAAACCTGGCTCGAGATTCATGACATTTACCAGTCAAAGTTTGGTTTTAAGTCGGAAAGATTTGCAACAAAATTAAAGAAAAAAAAAGCTGCTGTACAGACTGCAGTATATTTGAAATGTAGGAAACAGTAACTGAATGAGAGATGTGATAAAACTTCCTTAGTTGGATGCTGAATTTCCCGCAGTAAACTAAGAAAGATGCTTTACATTTTTGCGCAGCTGCATCATGCCTGAGAGACACAGCCACAATTCCAGGAGGAGGCATTCATCACTGGAATGCCTTGCATCGAACCGGCTCCACATACACGGGGGAGCACAGAGCAGAGCTTCACAGGGCTGGGGAGCAGGGAGGGAAGGGGAAGGGAGGGATGACAGGCCCCTTGCCCCACTCTCCCTGGGCAGAAGCTGGAAAAGGGGTGTAATTAGGGGCCCTCTTCTGGGATGGATGGCCTGTGAGGTGGTGAAGGCATGCCCTGCATATGTCATGGACCACAAAGCACAAGGGATCCAGGAGAAGGACAATCCATCCTCCCCACACCTGCAAGGACAGCGCAGAAGGGCTGGAGGTGCTGTGTGGCTGGGCTCCTCTCAGGTACAGCTGTGCTCCCAGTTTCACTGGCGAACAGAACCTTCAGGTGTGCCAAAACCCACCCAGGGGCTCACCCACCTGTACTCACACCATCCCAAGGTATGGTCACATTTTGAACCAGCTGATACAGAGTTGGATTGAGCTCTTCCTGAAATAATTTTTTTCCCTTTTAAAAACTAGGCTTTCTTCACTTTCAGTGAAAAGCAGCAGATCTTTACATGAAACCTACAGCTTCCATGCCAAAAGCTGCTCTCATAGCAACTTCCAGGGCTTTTCTCCAGTTAACAGGAAAAACCCAGTTTATGTGCATGTTAATATGCTGGAGACAGATCACTGCATGACATTGAAGTAAACTGCAAGGAGCACAGATACCACTGCAGTTTGCTAGCAGGGGACAAGCGTTGGGACAAGAACTAGAGCTCCAAATCCTGTCTGTAATGCTCACAAAGTAACAGATGTACAGCACATGCATATTACTCAGATGCCAGTACAGCAGCCTCCATGGTTCCTTGATTGTTTGCATTATAATCTCCATATGTATGAATGAGACAAATTAGGTTGCCATTTATTTGTTCATTATCTATTATTTTGATTAATGGAATTCTTGTTCTCAGAATAACTATTTAAAAATAACATTTGCAATAATGAGGACTGAACTATTAATCATGATCTTTGGAAGAAACTCTGCAAGGAACTGGGGCAAGACATTTCATATGAACAAATGTCATAAACAGGACTTCTAACAGACAGTACTAGAATTTTGAGTGCAAGAAAACCCAAACCAGCCAAACTAAGAAACCAATAGTTTAAATAACTTTTTAATCTGGGTTATTTTTTTTTCCTCCTCCCTTTCTCTGCAAAGTTGCTTTAGGACAAGCAGAGCCATAGTGTTGCTGGACTATAAAAACAATACAGGTAACAGATGTCCCCAGCTTTTCCCCCAAGCTCCTTTACAACACACATACAGACATGTATATAGTGTTTTCTTGATGGCTCTTTCCAATCTTTCTATCCCCCAAGCTTGGGCTATTCATATTTACGTGATTTCAAGTATTGAATGCTGCAAGAAATAATTTTAAATACTTATAGTGGAGAAAATAAAGGTTTACGGACCCCTTAATGAAGGGTCACACAGTAGGTACAGGACCTACTGCACACCTGTCTTTCCAGTGAATGAGACCCAAAAACTGGGGTGTCCACAGCTGTTTCACAAAAAAGGCTGATCACAGTCTTCTGGCATGGGGAAAGCTTCACCCAGAGAATTCAGGATACCCAAAACCAGTTTGGGTTTTTTCCCTGGGCTGCAGCTTCTAATTGATTTTCTGTAATAAAAGACTGATGTTCTGGAGAGGACAAAGGTTGGAGTTTTGGGGATTTTCCTTGTTTCACTCACACAGAAGATGGAAAACATGGTGTCTCTGCCTCCAGTGCTGCAAATATGGTTCACATACATATACACTCAATTAGAGAGAGCTCTCCCTCATTGCTAACCAGGAAATCAGGCCTTTTGAAAACCTGATTTCTTGTCCCTTAAAATTTTTAGAGAGTATTGATTTGACACTGACAGAGCATACACTACATTCCTAAAGCAGGCCAGGTTTTTATACGGCTTTAAAAACGCAGAAGGAGTCAAAACGCACGGCGTACGCGTTAGAAACTGCCACCACTGCTGTCACCACAGTGAAAAAGCAGGCTCCAGACTGACTCCTGTACCTCTGGGAATTGGGCTTCTGGCTGCAGCATCAGGCAGTGCCTCTGAAATGACCCCATGCTTTAGGAGAGCCTTGCTTTGAGACACACACACGTGGTTGCAGGGCCCCTTCTGAAGGGGAGCCAGCTTTTGTCTTGTCATGTACGTGCAATTGGAGTGTACTCCCCGAATCCATGCCTGCTAAATCGTGTCTCTGGATGTTGCTTAAGAGTATTCCAAATTAAGATACATATTCATTGTGGATAAGCAAGTTTAATTATGTATATACTGGGATATTTAGCATTTATAAAAATATTCAGAATATTCAATATGTTTAATATGGCAGCTTTTCAAGAGAATCTATGTGACTTAGCACAGATTGTACTGACTTGGGGTATGTAATGAGCATTTTTTGTCCTTTAGAAAAAGAAGAGTAGGAAATATTCCAAAGTTCATGGGAAATTAATTTTATGTAAAAATGTCATTTGGTTGGGTTTTTTTTTTAAAGCATTCAGGTAGAAATAAGAAACCACAATAAATAATGTTATGAATGAACATCTTATTTCCTACATTTCATTTATATTTCATTGGTGCTGATAACAAAGCATGAAATACAGCCCAGTGCTAATAGCAGCAAAACTGTGTGTTTGATCTTTTTTACACACTCCTATAGGTAACCTCCTTTTCACAGATGCTGAACACCTGCACCTCCTGTTGGTGGTTCACTACCCTAAAACAGGGTTCTTATTTAGACACCTAAATATAGATTTAGCTGGTTCATTTTTGTAAAAGCCTAGCTGTAAAACCTATTTTTAACATACTGGATTAGAATTATTCTGTGATAAAACTGCTATTCAACGTAGCACTGCTGTAAGCTACCATGCTGGGGGATTTTAAAAGCCCTGCTACCTAACATTGTTTCCTGAAGGAAACCTTTAGAGATGATCTGGCTGACTAGAGAAAGGAATGGCGGAACCGTGAAATACTAATGTTAATATTTTTACTCTTTAGCAGACTACTCAGGGGAAGCTATTTTACCTGTGAGGTGGAAACATTATGTAAAGTGAATCACTTCCACTTGACATCAAAAAAACCTCTACTCCCTTCTCAAACTATCATAGAGGTAACTATTGTTTCTTGCTCGGAGCATGTGCATGGCACTTCTGTAACTTGAACTGACTTTACACCCTAAACTCTCATGAACAGATCTGTCCCCAATTAAGAAATGAAATGAAGACATGGAGTGACAACGTCTAAAGTGGGAAATGGTAATGTTAACGGAATGCTGCAGGCACCGTTCTCACTGCGAGCTCATTTCTGTGCTTCTAAAGGCCCCCACAGCTGCCTGTGGAAATGAGAGCATTCCCTGTGTAACGCCCAGGGACTGTGCAGGTGGAGTCTGCTGGGGCAGCACAATGCCTGCCTGCCACGAGAGCCAGCGAAACAGCAGACAACTGAGTAACTTCCCCGACACAGACAAATTGAGACAAAGGTTGGTACCGAGGAGTAAGCAAGACAAAAGAAAGGGAACAATCTCCTGCAGGAGTGATCACACTGCATCTTCTGGGGAAGAAATACTGACTGGCACGAGATGAAGCCATTGGAGAAGCTAACCCCTACTCAGTGCTCTGCTGTACTGAGAGACACTGTACTTTCATCAAATGCTTTGAAGGCAGACTGGCAGATAGAGAGAGCGAGCTACCTTTGCCATGGAAGAAGTTAGTCAATAAATTCTGGCATGACAATAGTTTACAAAGACAAGATTACGAGTCAATTAATTGTGTGGCAATATAACCCAAATTACAAAGAGAACCCAGATGTGGTCTGAGATGCCACATTTCTTTTTGGATATATATATGGCCATTCCAGAGTTTTCTGGAAATGTATTTCCAAATGTGACCTTATATTGTCTTCTAAAAGAAAGCCCATATTCCTTCAGAATGTGATCTCAACTACACATGAGGAGAGAAAACCATGAGCATGAAAAGATGAAAGAGTACCACACTGAGGAGAACCAAAGACTAGCTGAGCGAGTTGGCAGAGCTGCAGTGTTTCACTCTGTTACACTGACTGTGTCTGTGGCCCTGTTATTCAGAGATGTGTCCCTGCACAGTTTTATCAGATAAGCATCGTAAGACGGACACTGCAACGTAACTTTGCAATTACTGTCCCACAAAAGCATAGCAAACACTGCCCACAACAACTGAAGTGCTATGCCATCTTGGAAACTTCATGAGAATTGCTGGCCACTCCTATGGCTTGGTATCAATTCATACACTCCTGTGACAGAGGTTGGGTTCTCCATGCAGCCTTTGGGCCAGAAAGATGCAAGGGCAAAGAGAAGGTGCCAAGAGTCTTCATGAAGGGTGCAGCACATGAACTAGGCAGTGCAGTGGTACCCAGTGAGAATGTATACTGAGCAAGTAGAAACCAATTCCTAAACTTCATCGTGTTGGAGATGCATTCTCTAAGCATGGCTAAAAGCACCTGCAACAGTTTAGTAAGAGACGGGAGGACAGGGGCTACTATAGTGAAAATTAAACTAAGAACGAGGATGAAAGGAAAAGTGAGTGATGCTGGAAGCAGTTTCACAATGGAACGGAAGTGCCCATGAGAAGGTGTGCTCTGAAACAAACCTGCCAAGCTGGAAATAGAATGGGAAGGTCCAGGCTATGACACTATTCTCCAACGACGTAAGATACACAAAACAAGTTGTGTTTCAGTTTAATGATTTTCTATATAACAGCTTTGTCAGGTATAATTCAGAGCTCTGAGAAGTGTTGGTTAAGACAGGAAACTGTATACTAGAAACAGGAAAGCACACTAACAGAGTCCATGGAAACTGGTGGGTGAGAGCTTTTCAAAGTCAGATACTGGGTATCAGGGTGCAAATACTCTTCAGAAAAATATAGACTAAACGTTAGTTGTCTTGTTGAAGCAGAAAACGTGTTAATTGTAAAAGCAAATTTCCAGGAATTCTTTATGTACTATCTCACCATTACACATCAGTGCGCATTACAGAATTACTCATCTCACTCAGTCCCCAAGTAAGCCAGTAACATGTTTATTTAAACACTAACTACCTGCTTTAAAATTAACTGACTCTCTATATATCAGATTCTGATAAAATGCTTTAAAAATTTAAGAGCTAAAAATTAAGCAATACCATTATTATTTATACACGTTATAAAACAGTCAGTGCTTTAGTGATGAGTATCACTGTGCAATTTTTTCCCAGCTACCACATTAAAAACCAAACACCCAATTAATTGTAAAACATACTTGTTTTGGGGCATCTGCGGAGGTGGTGTGAACTTCAGTACCTCGGAGTCCATTAGACTCAAAAACCACTGTGGGAACAAGGGGGCTTGTTAACAGATGAACATCCAAGCTTCGTTAGCGTGTGTACATTATTTGAGACCATTACAGATTATCCACGTTCAAAAAAAGACACCAGCTCCTAGCCTGTGGCCGGAAAATACCAATTTACCGTAACACTTACTGTAAGAGAGTGTGCTAATGGCAGCCTAGGGCCACTGCCCTTTTTAATTCAGACTTCAGCGCTGAAGAAAGCAATCACTGACAACATTAATTATCAGTGTATGTGTAAAGGGACCCTCTTCTTGCATTACTTACCATTTGGCTTCTGTCATTTTGCATCAGACTGGCTTATGTATGCATCATTCACACTTTTGAGGAGAAACCTGCTACTCTCACTGTCTCATGCAATGCTCAGGAGGGCTCACCACACTGGTGGCTTCAGCGTCCGCCAGCCTCAACCACAGACCGTGGCAGGTTAAAAAAGGCTGGCAGGAATTTCCCATTTTAGGGCTGACCAGTGTCAGGGAAAATCTCGTTTCCCACAAAAACGTTCCTGTCAACAGCAACGATGAGGCAAAACAAAGCCTTATGTTGTGCTGAAAGGGGTACTTTGATTTCAATTTGTGCTGGTGGCAACAGAATTCATTAGCATATTCATTTCTGAGTACCCTACTCTCTAATTAAAATAAAACATTTGCAAACAGACTTATCTTAAATGCATTGCAATTTTATGGAGTTCGGGCAGGGATCAGGTAAGCAATATTTGGAGAACAAGAGCAGTAGTCATAAAAATAAAAAACATGTCTATTAGATTTAGGTACTGGAATTACTTAGGCTAACATGGTACGTGAAATGTAATTCTTAGCATTTTGTTAGCTGAATCTGAAAGCAGGCAAGTGAGAAATGGAGAAAGCAATAGCGAGTGTGAAAAGATACCTGTGTGGGACCTCTGATGAGTCCTGAGGAGGCTGGGTTGGGTAAAGCATTTTCCACATTCTCTGCAGACACAGTCTCCTTGGCGTGTTTGTGTCCTGAGCATCCCTGTAGTCAGGAGAGAGGGAGGGAATGGGGGGGGGGGGGGGAAGTGGGGAGGGGAGAGGAGAGAGGAAAGTTGAGAAGAAAACATTATGCCAGAAGAAAACATCATTAGTATGTCTAATGTGTCATTATGTGAGGCTACCTTCAGGCCCTGGATGACAACTGTCAGCCTTCATCTAGGCACTGGCTGACAGGCCAGGCACACACAGGACTGCAAGAATGCATAAATTACATTGAATTAAAAAATGCTCCCCATGATGTGCCCGCACCAGGACTGGCATGTCAGGTGTGCGCTTTTCAGAGCAGCTGGATCCACTTCTCAGCCATCACCCAGCTTTGTCAAGCAGTACATCAGGCAAATCAAAGTGACTCCAGCGTGGCGGAGACAAGTCACATGGATAATAGGAATTGAGTAGGACCAGAGCCCGACTGTCCCCCCCAGGCGGCAATACCTCAGAGACAAATGCAGAGCGAGCACAGCCATCGCAGACTGATCAAACCTTTCGCCCCTGCCTACCTGCCTGCCGGTGCTGCTCTGACCCCAGACCTCTGAGGCACAGACGAAAGACATCTGTGAATGAAAGTGTCATTCCGGACATTTTGAGCTGGTAGCAGCACAGCAGCCTTCTCCCAGCCCTGGGTAAACATGTTTTCTAGGCCATTAGCATTTGTGGAAAACCGCTCAAACCTCTCCTTTTTCTCCAAAGGTCAGTTTACAGCATCTGACTTAAAGGGCTGGTCTTTGTCTTTTTGCTGCTGATCAAAAAAGACACATTTGACTTTTATTGGGCTTTTTTATTATTTAAAAAAATGTTTGAACATCATCTTTTCTATTTTGGTAAAACACCCTCTTTGGAAGAAAAGAGTTGATGTTTCCATTTGTCACTGGAATACTTTGGCTTTTAAAGAAATTCGAGAGGGATGTGAACAGAAGTGAAGTTTCAGGTTTTCTTTCATATTCCTCCCTTCCCCCCAGTTACAACATTTAAAAAGAATAAAATTGTGACCAAAAAAGTGGCAACAGAAAACTGAAAAAGCAACTGAAGGATGCCACAAGATTAATCCAAAATATGGATGCTGCATCTGAAAATGAATGGAGAAGAAGACAGCTGCCATTTACTCTGCTAGTATGACACCAAGAAACCTGGGATGATTCACCAGACCATATACTGCAAAGAAATGTCCTGCTGCAAAAAAAACCCTCCAAACAAACACCCCACTCACAGATTGTTTTCTTCTTTTATAATAGCACCTCCTGCAGATGGCAGCACAGTCTGCATAATGCACCTGAATACTCACAAAATTAAGTTTCTGACCGTCAAATACAAGATCATGATTTGGGGAAAAATCCAGATCAGGTACACACACACAAAAAAAAACCCCAAACAAACAAACAAACAAACTCTAGGAAAAAAAATCCCTACCAAAAAAATTTTTAAAAAATCATGTAAGTGTTCTAAACATCAAGGAGAACTTTACTGAACTGTAACAGGATGGGTTTGCCTTGTGAGGAAGGCAGGATTAAAGGTGGATTTCTGAGCTGTTAGGAGCATTTCTCCCCTCACTGCCCAGAACTGTAGCTGCAAGCTGGAAAGCAAAGCTGAGGGAAGTGTGTGGAGGAACCAGCTGTGGCCTTTGCAGCAGTGCCAGGCTGACTGTGGACAGGCAGAGACTGGCAGAGCAGCTTTGTGAGGCCAGGAGAGCTGGGTTCCTCAGGTCATCGTTCTGACACCTCTGGAAAGACAATTAATCCCTCTGTAACTCACATTTCCTTCTGTTGAAGGGGAATACACTTAGCAGCCATCACCCATCTGATCCACCAGCCTTCATAGAAGCACCTCTCCCACCCATGAGGGAAGGTTGAGCATGCTGTCTATAAACCAATGTACAAACACCAAGGATGAGTGGGTTAAGACTTCCACCGAGCCCCTCCCTAGCACTCATTTCATGGGAGTTATTCAATAAGCAGGTGGAAAAAAATGGATTGCTTCCAGGTTGATTTGCCATTGTTGCATTTCCCAGGTAGCACCAGAAGGCTTTTGATAGTTCAGAGGCTTGAGCCATGGGTGTGAGTCATCACTCAGGTTATCCTCTAGGTGAACAAAAGGGGGTGGATGACTACAGGTGTTAGACAATTCAGGTAAAGGAACACCGCTGTGTGAATGGCGGCTCCTGTGAAATCCATCCTCAAAGCTGGTCTCAAAGGAGCCCCGAAGAAAGAGTGCATCTGCTGCCATAACCAACCCTTTCCTAATATATAAATGGCATGAATAAAATAAATAACCTCTATTAAATGTAACAGTAAGATTCTCTCCACAGGCATTTCAGAAGACTGGGAAGTGCGAAACAAACCTAGCCTAGCACAGCAAGCTTCATGTTTGCAGCTGTATCACAGCAGTACACACAACAACTCTCTTCCAAGGACACACTGGAACAAACACAAACATCAAAGAAAGGATCCCAAAAACAAATGCAGCCACTCAAAAGGAAGTTGAACACTGTACTACCACACACTAAAACAATCTAGTGTGATCTAAGATGACATCATATACCAAAAACCCCAAGGAAAGTCTATTGGGAATATTCAACTGAGGGGAAAAAACATGACAAATAGTATACATAATCCAGATTTTTGGATGTCCTTTATGTCATAATTGCCATATTCACATTACAGTATTAAAGCTAAATGGGATGATAAATACTGACTCAGAGAACTCAGCCTATCTAGAGCCATATGTTATTTCAGATGAAGTTCAATTACCCTCCTCTGTTTGCAGTTGGTAGGATCTCGTTCCTTTTGCCTGAAGCAGCTTTTTATTTGAGTGCTATGAAAAACAGCCGTCATGCCAATTGGTTTGGAGAAACATCAGCAACCTGGAAGTTGTATATAAAACCAAGACAAGCTACATTAAAAAAAAAGAGGTTTCAAATTCTGAAAACTTGACTGCTATAAAACACTTGGAATGAAAGAAGAGGTTTCAAAGCAGAGATGGGCACTAAATAACTTCCAGTTACAGTGTCTCTAGAAATCACTGCCCAGCAAAAACATTTTGGCAATAAAATCCCTCTTTTAAAAGGCAGGTAAACAGAGACCTCTTTAAAAACCCTGCCCCTATTTTACTTTGTTCTGAAAGTCATCATGAATTTTCTGGTCATCGCTTTCACTTAGTCATCTTCTATTTCCTAGCTTTTACTGTTTTTCTCTTATCCCTCCTAACGTGGCTGGGAGCTCACTGGATCAGTAAGATTTCTCTGAGCAGGCTGACACAATGTACTATTAAATAACATCATGGAGGGCATCCACGCGAAGGTACCCCAAGTTGGGGGTGGTACAATTAACTGGTACTTAGAGCAGGAAGTGGGCAGGGAGAAACTTTGGACAACAATCCACTGGGATGGCGAAAGCAAAGCCAACTGGACAAAAAACCCCCTAAGGAACACTGAAACTGTAGTTTCAGACACTGAGCATGTCTTCCTGTGCTTCCTTAACAAAACCCTAATGTTGGTTGCAATGATCATGCAGGCCCTAAGCTCCTGCAAAATGATCTGCTCAATAAATAACAGGCCCCTATGCAGCACCACCTTTGGAGTGACTGAGCAGAACTGACAATGGAGGCGGCTGAGAGGTGCAACTCACTCATGGACTATGTCAGGCAGATTCTGCCCTCCTGTCTCCTCCAAAAGGCCTTCCACCAAGACCTGACATAACACTCTGGGCTCCTTCCTTGCCTCAACTTGCACACACCTTCTGGGCCCCAGACCACAGCTGTCCTTAAGAACAGCAGCTTCCAAGGGTCCTGGATTTTGTACCACTTGCAAAAGAACCATTTCACACATGCTTTTGACAAAACAGAGTGTATTATGTCAAGGGAGGACACCAGAAAACCAGCCCAGAATATGTGCTCTTTTCATGAGAGTTGACTGGCACGACTTCTACAAAAAGAAGAAAGGTATAAAAAGTAGCACAGTTTACAAGTGGTAAAAGGTGAGACTACGGCTCCAATTCTCCTCCCCTACAGACATGCACACATCTCATGTGTAAAACAATCAGTGTGATTTTCAGTTTCCTCTGAGACAAACTAATTCTGGCAGATCATCAGAAGAGCATGGTTTCAAATGCAAATACGTAGGTGTATTTTTACTTACATGGCTGTTGAACATTTTAGTCCCCAAACTTTGAAACTGGTTATTTGCACAACTGATTTTTCTGCTTATGTGAATTAACAGGCACACATTCAGCTCTACCTCTTTTTAATCATAAGCATAAAAAAAGATCAAAAGACTAATTTGAAAAATACTTGGTAGCCTTTGATATGGACAAGGAAGATCTTAAGACTTTTGTCAAGAAAGACAAAGGATACTGACAAGCGATTATCATCACTCTGTGTTGTTGGAAGACTTGTTTGCAGACAAAATTGAACAAAACCTCCAAAATAACATCACAGATAAGCCCCAGAGGATGTTTATTTTGCCTGAAGCAAAAAGATGATGATGTGTGCCAGCACCAGCATATCAGGGGGATCTTCCTGTGACAGCACATCTGTGTAACTCTAGCCTGCTTGAAGCAAGAGGACAAAGGAACAGCAGTACTCCAGGTGGAACCAGATACATTTAACCTGCGACAGAAATGTCACACAGTGCACGAGGGGGGATGCTGCAATGTTAAGAGAGCAGTAAACAAACCTATTCAAGCCTATCCAGCAATGATAAAAACAGTGAACTTGTAATCCTAGCTGTTAAGGCAGAGAAGGAAAAAACTGGGAAACAGCATGTCATGGTTCTGAACAAAGAAGGAACAAACAAACTACATCCTCAGCAATGGAAGAGCTTGTTAAAATCTTACCTGTGTGATCTAGGACAGGGCTGTTGGCACCACAGGTTTGGTACAGTGAAGCAAGGTCCTTTGGAATGTATGTTTTAAAGATATTTAAAATGTCCAAATGTTTCTCATGCCCATCTGATGCCAGATCCTGTTTGCTGGAGTGTAAAGCCGGAGGAACTCCCACGGCACCAGGCTGAGGCTGCAGCACTGGACTGGCTCGTGCTACTGCTGTGCAGTTTGCCAATGTCCTCATCTCATTTCCAGCCTTCACATGAGGCTCCCTCTGAGGCACGGACGGCTCTTCGTGTTTAGGGTACTGCTCACTCTTACACAGGGGGTGGTACTGCAGCGGGGGGGTGAATTTGGCCTTCATGGAGTCGGATGCACAGTGCTTACCTGGAGAGGCAAAACCAGTACTTCCTCGGGGAACCACGTACTTTTCCACTTGCTTACTGTTGGTGGGCTGCGTGCTAGGCCGGGATATCACTGTTTGAGTAGGTGTTACGCTTCTGCCGTAGGTTCCCATTTGTGGGAGTTTGGAATTTGCTTCGTATTTGCTTTTTTGTTGCGCTGCTATGCTGTACTGCTCCTGGGAATGGTTTAACTTGGGCTGTCTGTACCCATCCATGCCTGACACACGTGAAGCACAATGGCTGAGTGTGTGACTGTCCTTTGACGGATGCGTACTCCCGGGCTTTGCAGCCATCCCGACAGAAAGGGAGCTGGGCTTGGAACCTGGCAACGCACTTGGCACTTGAGTACGTGTAAATCTGGCAATGGGCAAAGGCTGGCATTCCTTCCCACCAAGAACAGGAGGGGGGCCAGTGCGCCCACTCCTCGCCAGAAAGACCAGGTTGGTTTTAATACTCTTGAATCCGTTTTGTTGAACCCATGGGGGTACCAGCGAGTTACAGCTGATTTTGTGCAAAATTCTTTTGTGCATCCACAGGACTTCAGGGTAGTAGGTCTTGTGACTGCAGAAAGGACATGGGTAGACAATTAAAGCAGCCTGCAAGGATGTATTGAGATATTTATTGCATGAATTATCCCTTGTTGATTTTTCACTCAAATCCAGTGGAGCTACCTCTAGAGCTTCAGCACCTTTTTCTATCAGAGGATGCTCCCTGTGCAAGTCTAGCAAATTTTCTCTAGCACGACTAGCCTGCACTTCAAGTGATGTTTTCAAGTCCATGACCATGTCTAAAGATGCCTGGCCCATCCCAGAAGCAAAGCTAGCAACGTGACTGGAGCAAGAAAGCCCTTGGCTGTGATGAAATACTGGCATCTTTATGTCTGCAGAACCTTGATGTTTTGAAAAGGGTTCCTTGATGACACTCTCCAGTGCTGAGACCAGAGCAGGAATCTCTGGTTTAGATTCCCTGGCCTCATTATCTCTGGCATTGAGGCCTCCCAGCTTTGGGAGTTCATCCAACTGAGATGTTATCATTGGAGTTTCCTCTTCAGGGAAGTTGCAGTGGTATGGCTTTCCATCTGAATGGGAGAAACAAAAAAACATCATTGTCATTTTACATAGAAAGGAGCCCAAAAGACAAAGAAGAATTCAAGATTAGAAGAGGACAAACTTTGGTATTACTATGTTAATGATGTGCTACAGACCAAATGTACTGTATGAGCAAGAAAATCTTGAAATAAGACACAACAGTTCAATTCACTTTTAAAGATGACTGCATAGTCTGGATAAACTCTCTAGTACTGCATGTTCATGACATTTTGAAGAAAAAACAATAACATACCCATGTTAAAATTCTGGGACTGTGAGAAAAATAAACAAATCTGCAACCATTTAATGCTTTAACAAAAGCAAAGATAATGGAGCCAGATAAAGCTGACCTAGTTAAAGGTCTGTCAGTGCTTCCATTACAAGCCCCTATTTTCAAAGGGTTTATAACTCAGCAATAAAAACTGGCTCCACACGGAAACCAACCATATAAGCAGGTGTAGCATACAGAATAAATTGCCCGCTTAAGGGAGACTTTTGCAGTGGCCAAGTATAAAAGATGAGTTATAGAGAATGTAAATTTTGAATTTTCTGTCCTTTAGTTTAAAGCAGGTATTTTTCTTCTGGTTTCTTTAATTTTTTTTTCTTTATAATATACGTTTATGTTTGAGTCAAACTTCAGGAAAACTTTGTGACTGCTCAATCCATAGGAAGATAAGAACCCAACATTTCAGCCATTCAGATTACAGAATTCAAAACACACTTTTAATTTTCCTCCTTTTCTTTTTCACTTCTCAGCTCTCCAGAGTAAATTTATCCACCTAACATATGTCCTGGAAAGGGAGCATACTGGCCAGTAATTAAAACTGTTTAGGGTGAAAGAGAAGAGTAGGAATTGTTTTGCTGGGAGTGTGGCTACATCTGCCTGCTCTCCCAGTGCTGACCTCTGAGAGCCACTGATGAAGCCAATGAATCCCTTTAAATCAGTTCACAGATCAATTCCACAGAGATTTTCACCACAGCAGTAATGCTTACTGCACTGAATCCATTTAGCATGTAACTGAATTGAATCATCTGACAAACTTTCAGTTTCAATTAACACGCAGTTAATGAGCCACTGCCAGGCAAGTATAAGGAGACCGTGCTCCATCTAAAACGTCACCAGTCCGAAGTGATCACACACCCATAGGAGGGGTGAGAAGAGGAAAGGAGTAAACTGCTCTAGAGCTGCATATCCTCTCACATCAGCTCAGAAAAGCCAGCCCTTCAGAGAAGCGAGCGCCGTTCGCTCATTAGCGCAGGGCACTGCCACAGGCATTATTCTGCAATGGAAGAGCCACGCTGTTGGCTGGAGCTGCTCTGCACATAAAGTCTACTTATCCTCACCTTCAATTCAAGCAAAAACACTCTTAAACGTTTTGTTTAATTCAAGGTAATTAGGTTAAAAATAACCTATAGGTTTGCAGCCTTGCAGGGCTGAATGCTCACTCTGCTAAGATCATTTTCCTTTCAAACTCTGCAAGGGGGTATATTCAGGGGGAAAAAATCCCGGCAACCCAGAAACTTGTTTTTCCTGTGTTGCAGGTGACAAGGTTTTGGGAAAGCACGTGCCCAGCACCACTAGCCAAATTTACAGTTTGAAACAAAGACACTGCATGCAGCAGTGAAATCTGACACTGCACATCTGTGTTGTTTTCAAAGTATATCTGTCAAAGCTCAAAAATACTTGTGCTCTTAAATAAGATTTTAAGGCTTCTCTTTATGAGCACAAGGAGTGGCTGCTTTGATCATTGTAGTAAATAACAAAGCACAGCAAAAACAAATCCTTTGGTTGCAGCAGCTCAGTGGAGAGAGAACCGGCCGGCTGGCTGTACTGGGCAGAGGAGGGAGGTGGGAGACCACTGCCAGCCCCATTTCAGGAGCTACACAGCTGGGAGGCTCTTGGTCCACCTCTGCAGCTGTGATGAAGTGGGGCATCAGCAGCATGGTATTGGCAACTCCCAGGGTGCTATGAGTACCCACAGACATTCCTGCATACTTTCCTGTTTGGTCAAAATCTATGTACCAAGCTCTTTCAGCAAGGTGGACAAGTCAGACTGTGGGAGGTGGCACATCTCAGATCTGAGCTTGGTCTTTAGGTCTGGACTGTTCAGTTTAGGTCTGTACCTGGGGAGGGAGGAGGAGCAGAAAGCAGACAGCCAGCCCACAGTCCCCTGTGCTCCCCATAAAGCCTGGGACTGCAAATTTTGAGGTGGATGCAGGCCTTTTTTCCCTATTTCCTAGTGTATCCATCTATGAAAAAGAGATTTTTTTCAGGTGGAAAACATAACAGAGCAGGAAAATGATGAAGACATTTCTGAGGTGTATAGGCCTGCAGTTGCCCCAATGCTGTCAGTGCATTAGATGAAAATTTGTAAGGCTATTACAAAACACAACCAAAAGCTTCTAACACCTCTTCATAGCATCTCGCTAGACTCAAGTCCTCTGATGTCTCACAAGAACAGTAATGAACATACTAGGAACAATTTTACAGCTTAGATCAGGAGGCTCAATAGCAGTATTTGTGTTAACTGCTTTTTTTTCAAGCTGTACGTAAAAAAAAAGAAAAAAAGACAAAACAACAACAACAAATGAATGAACAAACAAAACCCCAAACAAACAAAAACCCCACGTCCATACCCTACTTCCCAAGATTTGGACAGAAAAATTTTCACGTGCAGGCCAACTCAGACTTATCATTACAAAGCACAGCCTATGCTTTTCCCTAGTCCCATCCTGCCCTCCACCAGGGATCCAACACTACAGATCTCAACACCCAGACTGCCTCGTGCCATCCTTCCCATCATGGCAGCTGGTCCAGGCCAGGCAGTAAGCAGGTAACAAAAGCCAGGTGGAAGAGGGGATGCAGGCAAGAGCGTGAGAAGATGGTAAGCATACTCAAAAATATAGGTAAAGTCTTTTTAGAAAAATATATTAAATTTATTTCTGCCTGCTCCCAGCTACTTGCCCCAGATGAAAAGGGGTACTAATAATCCTTTTAAATCACTGGTATAAAATATTGTTCGAATCAGCCCAGTGCAGGCATTACTGTCATCAGAAACTTTTGAAATTTTATTATGGCCAGGTCAAAGCAAAAAGCCATGAATGAGATGCCTTCTGCTTGATCTCCAGGGACTGTTAACTCATACTACTCCCCATTGAAAGGGTTCTTGGCTAAGCTTGCTCTCGCTTTTATCCCACAGTCTGCATCATCTCCTTATATTTTGTCTCAATTCCTTTGTTTCTTACCCCAAAGAGCTGTTTTTATCTTGTACTTTAGAGTGAGAAAGGTCCTCTTACTACAGGAGAAGTGTTACAGTTCTTCTGTATGACAGATAACTGGGCAACAGCTAAAGAACAGGAATTTTTCAAGGTGCCTTGCTAGGAGGTGGCTGCTGATGCCAGCACCAGTTTCAGCGCAGCTTCGAGTACCAACAGCGTCAGAGGCCACAGGGAAAGCAGAGCAGAAGAGTGCAAAACACTTAACTATATGAAAACCATGGCCTAGAAACATAAGAATATTCAGGGATTTGAGCAGTTCCTCAGAAATACACCTAATGCCCTCACCCAGTTATTCACACACAGAGAGATAAAAGCAACTCCCCTTCTCCCCACACATATATATCCCCTCTTCTCTCTTCTTCCCCTCACATGCATAAACTCCACTTGTTTTCTTCCCAGCACTGTTTCTCCACAAAACAGAACTTCAGAATGGGCTGCACAGCTGTTTTAATTCATGAGGCTTCCTATAAAGTAAACCAGGCTACAAGGCTGAGGACAATGAAATCGTGATTTCTATTCAGAAGCGCAGAACTGGCTAGAAATTGGCCCCTTTTCTGGCTAGTGTTACAGCACTAGGAGTCTGAGGAAAAGGAGCAGATGTGATGTGTTTGATTTTCAGTAAACATTTGATAGTGATTTGCACTTTGAAATGAATACTGCGGCTTGATTTGAAAATCGACTGCAAATAAATCATGATAAAAGCAAAGGATAACATGGGAAGAAGGTGCAATATTGCAAAGACCTGTATTAGGTCCTATTTCACTTGGTATTTTTTTTAATGCTCCAGAAGAGATTCTAGACAGCATGCTAACTTAAATCTCCAGGAAATATCACATTTGGAGGAGCTGCAAAAATAATGGGGACAAGGAAATAATGCACAGGGACTCAGAGAGAATAGAAATGCAGTCTGAAAATAATCAAATGAGATTCATTCTGGGGAAGAAAAGCAGGCTAAGACAAGTGAAGGGAAATGATCCAAAAAAATCCATGCAGTGGGAAGGCAAAATCTGGGAAGAAGCAATGTTGAAAATAACTGATGTTACAATAGACAACAAGTTAAATATGAGTGTACTAGTTCTTCAGCTTAGCTTTCAGAGATAAAAGCACACATTATAAAAACAAAAATAAAACTGTTCCTCTGAAGAAGACACAATGGCCATGCTGGTCACACTGGGTTTTGAATATAGAAAATATATGAAAAACATATATAAAGAATAAATCTATATAAATATATACACACCATAATAATGGGCACTACGCAAAAGCCCACAGTAAGCATGAGACAGTGGGACTCAGCAGGGGAAAAAAGGCAAAAAGCAGTTTTGCCACACAAAATTCAGGTGATTTTTGTTCTGTGAAAGGAATGTTCAACAAAAACAGTCCATGCCCCTAGAATATCTGTGCAGATCTGCAAATACAGGTAAGTTAGAAGGAGTTCAGAGAACTGCCACAGAAAAGTAAGCCCCCTCCCCCCAGAAAATAAAGACAAAGAATTTCCCCACATGGCTGAGGGAAGAGAGAGGGATGATAGAACAATGTCTGCAGCCTCCCCAGGAGTTCAAGCTCCAGAAGAATTATGTCATCCTGAGCACTGGAGTCTATCAACAACAATCAGATACACTTGCATGCAGAAAAACTCATGATTAACAGAAATACAGAAATAATAATAATAAAAAAAGATAATAGATATTTGCAGCTTGAGGAATAAATGTCAAGGGAAGAAGTGAAACACCAGTTGGACTGTAAACCCTGCATGGACAAAAACATGGACTATCAACACATAAAAATCCATCTTTTTCATAGAGAGGCAGAAAGTATGAGTTACTCCTCCCCTTCGCTCTCTCAGCACAGCAAAGCAAAACCCCTGTTTTCTGATCCAGTTTTGCCACTCAGAGGATCCCACGTGGTGACAACATGGGCATGAGGTGCGAGCCAACTCCTACAAACCCTCTTAGGTTTTCTGACAGCACAAGGCTACATGCTACAATGACATACTGGGAAAATAAAGTTATGCTGTTTTGATAGGAGATGCAGCTTCTCATCTGCAAAGCTCCTCTTGCTTTACACATTGTTAGATGTTTTGAGGGGCTCCTACATGAGCCCCCCAACAATTCACAGAAAGATCAAGGACTAGACTGGGGCACTCAGCACCACAATCAACTGATATCCCTGCTTTCTCTCCAATGAATTTTAGAATCGACAGTGAGTGGTTCTGGCTGAGGTTTGAGGTTTTTAACAGGGCAGAAGCCCAGCACAGCTCTTGATGCTGGCTGACACAGATGGTTTGTCAGTCAGACAGCACACCCTGTCCCACAGAGGTTTCCCTTCAGCTACACAGGGAGGGAAAGAGAGTAATGCTGTCCCACACCACAGCCCAGGAGCACATGGAAAGCAAGTCCCAGGTGCCCCAAGAAGTCCTGCCTTCATCTGGTCATGAGCAAGACGCTTCTGGTTTATATTATACTGCTTTTTTCTTACTACTTTTGAGTATTTTTTCTCTTATTTTTGTTGTGGCTAGTTGTTGGGGAGTTAGTTCTACAGTTCCACAAAAATAGCTATACATTTCTAGCAATGCTATACATCCTTAGCAAACAAACCCAGGCCAAGGGCTTGCCAATCAGAAGTAGCAGCCCTTTGGTACAAGTTTCACTGTCTCCCCATTCTCCCTTTCAATATCTAAATTTTAATGATTTCCCACTGACTTTTTAAACTCAAAGCCAGTAATTTTGAGCAAAGCAGCAAAGCATCCTGATGGGAACTCTTTATTTTCTATGAAGTATTTATTGGGGAAGGATGATGACTATGAAAACCCATGATGTCACAAGTGGAAAGATAAGAACTGCTGATTTGTTCTGGCTTTCTGGGAAGGGGGGGGGGAAGCAAGGAGGATAGGATGGGATTGGGCCCAGAGTGGAAAAACAATTATCTGATGGAAAAAAAAAATTAACTTTTTTTAGGCACTGTCCTGGTTTTGGCCGGGACAAGGTTAATTTTTTGTAAAAACTGGGAGGGGGCATGGCCAGGACATTAATGTTATTCGTTATTTGATACCACCCCAGGTCATTGCTGGGTGGAGGGGAAAGGGACACTCTCTCACTGCTTAGGAGAAGGGAGAAACCTGGAGACCAGACAAGTGCTGTATTTGTTTGTTGCTGGTTTCTTTTTTTTTTCAGTGTAAATAGTTTTTTTGTCTTATACCTCTTATTATTAATATTGTTTCTGTTTGGTTTTTTATCTCATTTCTGTTCCCAGTAAATTGCTCATCTCAATCTGTGATTTTGCTTTTGTGCTTCCAATACAAGGGTTCAGAGAAGGAAGTGACCAGCAGCAGCATGATGTTAGTGGGAGTTCCAAATTGAAAAATAATATTCCTAAAGCACAAAAGGCACCCTAGAGTAACAAAATTTAACATTTTTTATACTATTTACCTCCCAAACAGTACTACTGCTGTTGTCACAATGATTATATGACTAACGGCTGGTGTCTTTAATTCAATTTTTTTTATGGCCATGCTATTTTTCAGCTAATTTTTCTTTTTTTTTTTTAGGCTTCCCTTCATAGAACAACAATGTACTGATTTATTTCAAAATCCCTTTTCCTTCATTTCACTAACTTTACCCTCTGCAATTTCTCACTTTAGCTGCAAGTTACTTTTTATCCTCACTCTCAAATGCATCGTTCTTCCAAACCTGAGGAGCGCGAACAGCTGAAGGATCCCATTGCATTGTTCATCTCCTTTCCCCTGCAGAACTGGGGGACACTGCAGGGGACAAAAGCAGGACAGGCCAGCCAAGCCCACCACTTCCAATGCTTCCCAGTCTCCATTTGACTAAGCTCTCCAGCATTGTCCAGTAGGACACCTGCTGCTTATGAAAACAAAACCCACAGAGCTCTTACAATCCCAACAGCAAAAAACGTGAATAGGTGACCATCAGATAACAAAGTTTGTTCAGTTCTGGACTGCACATCTTGAGATTTCTGAATTATTTTAGATTATTAATGTTATTAACATCAGAGATAGTGCATTGGTTTTGCATTTCAGAAAGAATCTGAAATGTCACCAAAGTGAGTGGAAAAAAGCACAAAAATTTTAGGTGATTACATCTGAAATTTACTCTTTTAAGATGAGTGAAATCTGAGAACAGTAACAGTACAGCACACAAAAGACCCCCCTCTACAAGGTATTCCCTAGCTCAGTAAAATTACAAATTTCTCCACACAGCAGAAATGCTTCAGAGTTTTGTCACACTTCAAGATCACTTTTTTTTTTCTCAAAAGGGAGGTCTGAAAGCATCCGCACAGCTCCAGATGCAAATGCCAGCAAGGTTATTGGAATTTCAAGCATAATCAAGAGAACAGGCGCCAACAAAGTAACTAAGAAACTAGGCTGGAAATGGTATCAGGTCCAAAATCTCTCAGACTGAAGTACACATTGTTAGGTACTGGAAAAACAAGCCTGAAAGTTCACAGTGAACTTTTTCTCTCCAGCTACAATGTTTTCCTTAAGACTATTTGGCTTTGTTGTTATCTAGGGGACTGATGCTACAAGGCTCCCAAACATCAAGTGGCTGAACCAGCAGTTCTATGTGCAAATTATTCCAATATCCTCTTGCAAAGTATCTTTTCATCGCCCTCAGCTTTGCACCAGTGCACATCACGTGCAAAAAGCTTTGTAATGAATCCCAAACACAAACCCTCTTCTAGGGCAGATGCTTTGGGATCTGTCTGCCAGGTAGCAGCCCTTCCAGATGCAACACAGACATGGGGCTTATGGAAGGAAAGCATCCACAGCAGGGCACTCAATGAAGTGAAAGTGCAAATGTGGGCAAAATGGATGCTGCTGGCAGTGTGCCAAAGACACAACATTTTCAGTGTTCATATTTCTCTGTACCTCCATAGTGACAAATTTTTGGTAAGTCATTCATGGTACACAGGAATTCCATGCGCTGGCAGAGCTAGTCGTGACTTACCAGTCCTTTCACCCATGTATTTCTCACAAAGGTCTGTGAGCATATTCTCTGCCCAGCAGCAGGCAAAAAGCCCCACAAAACAACACGTACTGATCTGCAGATGAAGCTGTAGCTCCTGTTATCACAGCCTTTCTAAGTGCCTTTTTCACCCTCCATCCATATTGCATCGACCCAAGGGTAGTGAAGACTTCACTGGGACTTTCACTATTTGAGAATGAAGTTTGTCTTTTATCTACAGCTGAGGGCAGGGGACACTGGTCTGACCAGTTCTAAAAAGCAAGGCTGCAACTAATGCATCCTGATGCCACATCCTGCTCTCATCCCCAGCACAGCCCCCTCTGGGACTTGGGACTGGACTTTCCTGCTCATGGCCCACAGCCCCTCTTTGCCCTCTGAGCTTCAAGAGCATCCTGATGTCTTCCTATCTCACAGAGAGCTGTTTCAGCTACATTCTGGATCCTGGAAAAGGTGAAGGAATGGTAAGTACTTACCTAAAAGTTGGGGTAAAATAAAGGGCCAGAGGAATACGTACACAAAACCAATACAAACACATTTGAAGGCACTGCCTGCCAAAACGGAACGGTACAATTTAGCATTGCCTTAAACATTGCTGGCTATAATATACTGAAAGAAAATTATGGGATATAAAACCCCTGGAATGCTGTGCAAAATTAGGAAGCGATTAGGCCAGATGATACCAATTTAACTCCTAACACAGCTTTGTCGTAATTTCAGAGTTAACAGCAACACAGTAGAACTGCTCCAAAACCTAGGCAGAACACCTCCAGTATGCTCTGTAGCTGCTGCACATTTCTCTGTGTGTGGCCCTGCCTGTGAAGTTTGGTTCAGGTAGATGGGGGAAAAAGAAAGGGTCTAAGACCATTAACACAGCAGGATACATAATTAAATTTGAGAGCTGGGTTTGGGCAAGGGCTGTTGTGGGTTTTGTGGGTATTGGTTCTTTTCTTAATTTAAGGCATAGGAAGAGAAGCGCAATTGGCTTTGATGCATCAAAAATACTTACAGAGAGGATGGAAAATCATGACTCAGATTTTTTTAAGCAAGTGGCAGCTTGCCTGTACAATCCCTCCAAACATAGATCCAAACAGTTGTAAATTTACAACAATAGTTGTAAATCCTCCTGGAGATTTTTCCTTTCATTCCAACAGTCAGATCTGCCACAATGTCTGCTCCACAGCATCTTCTTGACCACCACCTGTTCATCTTCCTTCAAGTGCATTAAGGAGGAAAGCTTTCCAGGCCAGGATTGTGGACTGGCAGCCGTCCCATACAGCTTAACATTCCTCATCCAATATTTCATTTCTCCCATCATTTGTTAAGCATGGGTAGCGTACTGCCATACATCATAAAGCCCTTTACTACAGCTACTCAATCTAAAAACAGAGGGTACAGCTGTGCTGTCAGCCAGCATTCTGCAGAAATACCTCAGCCACAGCCGGCAAGCCCAGCGTGGTAACAGAGGCAGCAGTCACAGAAATCAGGAGCTCTGCATGACCTAATTTACCTTGTTTCTCCTGCTGAAGGCCACGCTACCATAGCTGGTGACTCTGCTAACAGACTTAAGGCAGTCGAGAATCTCTACTGTGCACAAAAAATACAGGAACACATAACAGAAAGGGGAACTTAGATTGCAAGCATTAGACAGATTTAAAGATTTGGTAGCTACACAGTGCTTGGACAGAAAATACGCTTTCTTGGGCTTTTTGTTTCTCTGGCTTTCAGAGGAAAGAAGACTTTAAAAAGATAATGGAATGAAATAGGGTTGGAATAGGGCAAGACCTACATAGTATCAAACCCAGGACATAGGCTGGATCATAGGCTATGATTCTTTGACCACCACTGGAAACTGGATGGAAACTGGATGCCCTTGGTGAGGTGTGACACTGCTGGTCATAATTAGCACCATTATGTGGTGCTGCAAGCACATGGCATGAGAGATGAGGGACGAAGCCCTGTGGAGTTTCCTCAGGGTAGAAGAAGGACCTATGCTACTGAAAGATCAAAAGTTGATTTGAAAAGCCCTGCTCTGGATGGACCAAAGGGAACTAAGGCTCCTGAGGAGGATGTGACTGTGGGCACAAGGGCAGCCTTTGGCTACTCAGCCAAGGGCACTGACTCAGTGCCCAGTGCAGCTGAATTGCAGCACAGACACTGTCCATGTGTGTCCACCAAAGGCACACAAGCTGCAGCCCAGAGCCAAAGGCCTCAAGAAAAGAGGCTGGAGGTGCCAGACCCAGCTTGCCTGTAGCTGCCTCTGGCTTGGCATTGGCAGTGTTTGCCCCTTTTGACTGCACAGGACAGGGGTATTTGCAGGTTGGTTAATTGCTACAAAAGCACCTTCCCTTTCCCCTTCCCTTTCCTTCCACTACCCTCCCTTGGGGTAGCAAGGACAATGGAAGGCGCTTCCGGAAAAGTAAATGGTCCTTGAGACCTGGCCTGAAACAACTCCCTGACAGCCTTATGCAGATCACTGAAGACATCAGCCATTTACTGGCAACTTCCATAATCCCCTTGAAGGGCTGACAAAGCAGGCTGGAACCTAGCACCACCCCACAGCAGCAGAAAGGGCAGCTGTCCGCAGGCAAAATGTGCTCTAAAAGGGATCTGGAGCTCTAGCATTTTTCCTGACTCCATTCCTTTTATACTGAGGGGTAAATTTGAGAGCTCACAAGAACACCAGCGCTCTGGGCTCACTTACATTCTTCCTTTTAAAGTCTTACAATTCTGAAAAAATGAGTAAAGGGAAAAAAATTACTTTCAGCATGTCATTTAAAAGACAAAACAAATAAATACCAACATCTATTAAACTCTGGTGGAAGAGACAGAGGAAGTCCTCTGTTTGGGAAAGAAGTCAGATGAGAATCATCCCAGGGTGCTTCATCTAACTCAAAAAGGTCAGGAGACAAGAATCTCAAAGATGTCTTGAAAAAAAGAAGAACCAGCTGTAAACTTGTTTTAATGAATCTTTGAAATAATAGAAACTTTGTTATGCTAAAGGATGGATGGGGAAGACAAAGCAAATCCATTTGAAAAGTGGCAATAGAAAAACATCACTTAAAATAAGCTTCAGAGACAATGAAACAGTAATTCTGCACCTGTGAGCCATGATTATTTATATCACCACCTCATTTTAATAACAGCTGTGTGAAAATGCTAAAACATTATTAAATCTGAAACTAACTACTGCATCTAGTACATAGGAAGCTTCTCCACTTTCCACTTAGCACCAAGGCTTAAGTGTTAAAAGCAGCAGAAGCAAAAGAAATGCTGAAAAACACTGCCACAGGCTGGCTTAAATTGGAATTTCTCCTTTTCAAAAGGCTTAAAAACAGAAAACCGAACAACCAAATACAGACATCCAGAAGGGCAGGAAAGTACTTCAGATTTATTTCCTTCCCCCAGCACTCATTTTATTGCATTCCTTACAAGTGAGCAGGTTACGTGTATTTAAGGGCAACTTAAAAACTTGGTTTGATAAAAAAGAATTTCTACACATGTACCTGCGGCATTCTGCAGCACCACTCTGGGTGAGAGGCTCCCTTAACCTCGCTGGCATCTCTCATCTCCATATTGAGAGCAAGCCCCAGGAAAGATCCCTGGGCCTGCCATGGGATTAACAGAGGAAGATTTTAAAATGTCAATGATCAGTTATTTATGAGGTGTCCTTGAACAGAAAGATGTCTGACGTTTCAGTGCAAAGCCTGTCTGCTCAGACACGCATACCTGGCAGGATGGAAGAGCATCTCACTGGGAACAAGGAATAAGCTGCACCAGCTCCTGGGCAAGGGCTGTGGCTTGGTGTATTTTTGTAGGAAGCAGTACTGACACCTCTCCTCTTGAGGAGTTCACGTGTTAATTATTCCCTGGTGTTAAGGACTTACAGGGACCTGATTTTTTGGAAGCTCAGGAAGGCCATCTGCTTTCCCAGCAGCACACGATAGCTGAGAACAACTCTGCTGGGGAGTGGATGCACTGGGGATGGATGAGGGGAACTAAGGTAACCAAACCACCCTCACCCCACTGCCCCAGACGTGTATCAATTGCAGGGTCTGTTTTTATGCACATAACACTCCACAGGAAAAAAAAAAAAAAAGAAAGATTAAGTTACTAATCAAGAAAGAGTCCTTCGGATCTCCAATATGACTCCCTTATCGTTTACCCACAGCCTTCTGTTACAAATGAATGGCAGGACACCACCCATTCCAACCACAGCTGGCCCCTTAAGACTGCTTCTAGACAGAAATAAAACTTGTCTACAGAAGAACAGGCTTAAGAAATTAACCTGGTTAATTCAGATTCTTAAATAGTAGAAAATCATAGCGAAACAGATGTTTGCCCAGATATTTACTAAGAGAGTGTGTGTGTGTGTGTGCATGTCTTCCCAGGACCATGACATAAAGAAGTGCTTAGTCCGACAAAATGCAGATTAAGCCAATGTCACAAAAATAAAAATGTTTTGAAAATCCTTATCAAAGTCAGAGTAATTTAAAATCTATTCACTAAGACACATTAAATCTGCAATTTAATCCACCCGCACAGCTGATTACACACGAGATCCAGGTGATAACCAGTCCTTATGTACAGACATCGATCACATCGAGCCAATTTCAGCTTCAGTTCCTTAATCAAAAGGAACACACAGCCTCTGGAGAGACTTCAGGCCGTTGTGAGGGAGGATCCATAGCAAACACAGCATCCATCCCTGGAGCTCAGCCACGCGGTCTCGGCGCTGCGGAGCTCACACTGGCACCTTCACCTGCACACAGGTAACGTGCTCGGCTGAAACCCCAACCCAGGGACCTACTGCCATATGCAGCACGTTCAGCCTTCTCCTGCCACCAACGCCCCCACCGCAGCTCCCCAAAGAGCCCAGGGACACCCATTTGTACAGGACAACGACCTCCAGACAGCTCTGGTATTCTCACTGTCACTGACGGCGCAGTCACTTTTCCTGCACGCCGAAGTCAGTCCCTGGCTCGGCAGCAAGCAGACACCGGGCAACTGCGGGATGCTGAGCAGGAGAGCAGGCCGGGCAAGAGAAAGAGGAAAAGGAGGAGGAGGAGGAAGCGAGGGGAGGTGCTAGTGCCGGCATTGGCCGCCAGGTGGCGCCGCCGCCCAGCGGATGCTGCCGGCGCCGCTTCCCAAAGGCAGGAGCGCCGCCGCCGCCTCCGGGGTCTCCAGCTGGGACCTGCTCCGGATGCTGCCCGAGCGTCCCGCTCCAAACCCCACCCACGGCCCAACAACACAAATAAAACAAACAAGAACAGGGGGAAAAAAAAATCCCGACCAAAAATTCCCTGCCGTTCATAACCAAATTCATACATGTCATCCCACCTTTGTGTATTGGGTACACAAGTCCTTTGGTGACCAAGTGCAGGGCTCCTGACAGAGATGTGGGGCAAAGTGATGCTCCATCAAGTGGCAAACGCTCCCTCCAGGACTGAGGTGTGCTAACATGGCTGATGATGACACTCAACTCAGCCTAAGTCAAAGTGTCTGCCACTATCACAAAAATATAGCTGTGGTGAGTCCAGTAACTTGGGGGGTAATTACAGACTGTATTTTAGAGATATATATATATATGTATGTGTATATACATATATGTGTGTGTGTGTGTGTGTGTGTATATATATAAAAACCAAAATTCTCTTAATTTAAATAGTTCCTAACAGGTTAATATAGATGACTTTACAGGGAAGCACCATGTTTGCAGATGGTGGAAAGGCATCCATTTTAAGGGAGACAAAACCTCCAGCAGAGCTGTTCTGACTTTTGTGCACTGCCCCTACTATGTAAAAAAAAATCCCTGTCAAAACAGGCCAAAGTTTGGGTGGTCAGCAGTAGGATGAGGTAATGCCAGCCTCTATCCTTCTTCCCATAGTGTCCTCCTTGATGCACGGTAATCAGCCCACATGTTCCTTTCCACAGGAAAGGATGGCTTGAACTTTCCTAGCAAAGCCACTGGGGAAAACAGAGAAACACGGGAGAAGAGAATACAAAGACCTCACAAATGCAAAAACCTCTGCCTGCCAAGTGCTAATTGAGAGAACATTCTTGCCAATTAAAAATGTGCTCTGCTAGTGGGAGAAGCTTCACTTAGAGCTAACAGGGAAGTAAACTAATAAGCAGTAACTTGCACAAGAAAACAGGTATCTGTGGAGACGGCAGATGACATCTGCAACCAGGTCAGTTCTAAACTACTCCAGACTGCTGGTTTGTGGTTGCAGAAGGGCAAATTAAGATGTTGCAACAACACATTATTAAATTCAAAATGCTTGGAGAGTGCACGTGAACGAAAACTTCAGATTTTGCCAAATGCAGCAAGGAAGAAGCTCAATATTGTGTTCTGAATTCAACTTAAGACAAAGACCAGGAGAACGATAAATGAAGCCAACTCTATTCTCAGGGGAAAAAATCAATTCTTTAGAGGAAGGAGTGCTGAAATAAAGGCCTAGATTTTTTGAGGCAATGCAAGATTTTGGGTACTCCTACTTTATAACATTAAAACATACTTCATATGCTTCCATTCACAAGGCATAGCTTCCAGAAGACAAGCACACTTCACCATGCTCTGCAGAACTGCACACTCTCTGCCACTGGGCACCCAAGTGCACTTGGCTTCTCTGGCATTTGTTTTCACTTCCAGCTTATGAAACAATTAGAGCAAACCACTGACTCTTCCCTGATGCCACACCTGATGCCTCACTTTTCTACTTCACTATCTGGGAATGAAAAACAACAGCAGCCAAGTCAGAACACGCAGTTTAAGGATATTTTGCAAAGTTTTATAAAAAGCAGTACTTCTGAAGTAAATTCTCAAAAAAGTTGACTTGATTTAAAGATTTAAGGTTAATTCACATAATTCCTTCATTATTTCAGAATGAAAGTTCCCTGAAAAATATAAGAGCATAAATGAGCACTGAGTTTACCAGGGACTTTCCAAGGTTCTGACATAATTTTGTGTATTTGTTGATGAAATACTGGCTTTCCCAAGTTCATTGCTGACAATTCCTCCTTCCCTTTGTCTTTTGTTTTTTCTTCTTGAAGAGCCTTTAAAGTTTTCTTTTGTCTATAATTAAGAAATTTTGCACTATGAGGTACCTCCTTTCATCTTCTTTGGGCTGTGCAAGAAGGCTTCCCATGAGAAGGTAATCCTTGGCACGGTTTCCAGATAAGCCAGGTCTGTATTTAGGGTCACAGGTGTGAAAGCCACCCTTCTCAGCAGCATACAGAGTTCAGAGTTCACTTTCTGCTAACTATGAAGCTGAGTCAACTTTTCAATCTCCTCCACTAAAGGGCTTTACCTTTACAGTCTTCACGGCTGTATTTCTGTATTTTTTAGCCTCTGAAAAAGCTCATTGGTTAGGTATAATGCCTTTTACCTTTATCACAACTATAAACATGTCTTCTGGACCTCTTTTCCCCACACCCTTCCAGTATATTCTGAACATATCCTTCTTGCTAGTCATTTATACTCTTTCTCTGTCCTTCTGTCTTGCTCCATTCTCTGCTTCACAAGAAAAAAAACTTAGAGGGTGGATGGTTTTGTAGTTAAAGACAACAAAAGACATTCCAACCCACAGTTTTTGGGTTTACTACATACTTTAGTCCCATAAACAACCATGAGAAAGTTGTTCAGTCCCTCTGAGATTAAAGTTCTCTATCCTCTGGAGGAGGAGCATTGCTGCTCAGAAGTGAGAGTGTCTCAGCTCCAACTAACTGAGAAGATTTGTCCTCTACTTGACTCAGCTCTGCACACAGAAGCCTCTGTGTTAATTTTAGTTGTGGCTCTTTCATCACCTACCCTGGCCAGGACAAAGAACTTAATAAGCTGGTACACTTCCAGTTTTGAAGATGTAATGCACTGAAAACCGCCTTGCTGATCCTAACTCCTCAGCAGATCTAGTCCTCATCATTTACTACAACTGAGCATTTACATCACAGTTTGTAAACTCCTATTCCTTCTTTTGGTTATTTCTTCTTTTGAATCTAGTTAACTAGCTGCAGTGAAGCTCAGAGTAACTATGTAAGGCAAGAAAAGTCATAGTCATTATGAAAAAAAAGTATATTTAAAATAAACAAACAGCCCTTTACATTGCCCTTGCCTTTTTCCTCGTCCCAACATCCCTGAACCCCATTCTTTAGTTCTTCTCAGTTTTCATTATGCTTTCAGTGCACTGTATTTGTACTCAGGCAAAGTTGGAAAACTTCCTTTAGGTGGAAACTCTTGCCTGAGAAATTCATGCTCCCTTAACCTAAACATAAAATTCAGACTTCAACTACTGTGAATTTCATACAGCTGAGTATTACTGGCACTTGCACTATGCTAAATGTTTTCTTGCTGCTTAGTAGCTGGACTTCAAAGTGACGTACAGTTTTACCCTGGAAATCCTCTCAACAGACAAAACATAAAACTTTTAAGACTGTGGAGTACTTTCAATATTGTGGTACAGTACAATCCTCATTTTCAAACAAATCAAAAATGTAAGTGCTACAGCAGCTCTTTAAAAAATCTCTTCATTTGGTTTACCTAAAAAATGTTATTGCAGTGTCATACTCCTGCATTTACAAAGAGAAGTGCCTTTAAAATTGAGCTGAATTTTTTATGCATATCCTATTTTGGTTAAAAATTGATCTACTGCTGCTGATAGTAAATTTAAGCTGTAATGTTAAGAACATAAACCTATATTTTTAATAGAGATTGTTTCTATGTAACCTAATTATCCAGGTTACTATCTGAGTCATCTTGTTACTAGGCTGAAAAAAACCCCAGAAAAACAAAGCAATACTTTGTCTAACATTACTGAATCACAAAAAATTAATTATTTTCTATGGAAAGCAGTAGTTTTAGTATTATAGTATCACACTGCTACAAACAATACTTTCAAAATAAACACATTTAGATCTCAGACTCATTTTAGATAGCTCTCATGAATTTTTTTCTATATTTTTAAAATAAAGTATGAGAAATTTAATGAATGAGCTCAGTTAAAGTTGCCTCTAAATTCTGGGCTGACGGGTTCTATAATCCAAGTTGAAAGGCACAAGGAGGGGTCGTGAGGGGTTTCTCTATCCCTCTGCCAGTCTTATTAAACTCAAATCCTTGCCAATTCAGTCTTCTCCATTCCACAGACTCTCTGTGCAAGAAATGGCTGCAGCCTCAAAATGGAGAGTCACCACTGAACAATTCTCACCTTTTCTTTGAAACTCCCTCTGAGGAGGTTTTCCATTCCCCCAAAGCTGGAAACAGACAAACAACAGCCCCTTTTTTACCATGGTTGTCTTGTTGCAGGTGGGTGTCATCCTACCTCTTCTAACCAAGCTCCTTCCTGCATCTAAGAGGATCTAAAAAATCCATCACTTGATGTGGCCTGTCCTCTAAGACATGAAGACTAGGGGTGATAATGGGTCAGTACAGTCTAAAGATAGATCAGCTTGCTCTAACAGCTTAATAGCTCGTTACAGGCAGCTGCAGCACTTAATGAGGCAAAGAACAACAAACTCTGCTCCTTCGAGGTTCTGCTCCCAACTGCTGGGATTGGCATTTGCCAACTTGGCCAAAAAAAAATTAAAACTAAAAAACAAAACCAAAACAAAAGAAACAAAACAAAAACAAAACAAAAAAAAACAGACAGAAAGCGAGAAAGAGAAGAATCATCATTTTACTAGTCATCACTAAGTTAATCTCAGAGCTGATGACAGTATCTGCATATCCCAGATGCAAAGCCTGTGTCTATGAGCGATACTGGCCAGAGATAGCATAAATCAAGTCTGCCTACTCACTCACTGAACTGGTACCAGGACAGGCTCTCCAGCAAACTTCTGGAAATGGATGCCACCTCCACTACATTTGATGATCAGTTTAAAGGGAAAACAGGAAAGCTGTTGGACTAGCAGCTCTTTTCCTTTTCCTTTGCTGAACTCCAACACCAGATCAGCAGCCTGGCAGACGGATACAGGTCTTCACCCATTCTCAACCTACGTGTTCTATCAAGCACTGCCAAGAAAGAGCCCTGACACTACACTGCAGCCTCGGGATACACGGTTTGGAAGAACGCAGAAGCTCGACCTTCTTAATTAGTTAATTCCCCAGAAGGAGTTCATTCCACGAACATCTGCTCTTCCAGGGAATGTCAAGCTTTGCTGGAAGAAGCAAAACCAGTAACAGATCCACAGTATTCATAGGGCTGACATTTTAAAATAAAATTTGCATGGCAGTTACTTTTAAGGGCCTTTTTCTTTAAGCAACCTTGTCACGACTCATCAGTTTGGGACTCCAGAGGAGAACCACCTACATTGCTGAGACATCATTACTCTTGATACACCCCATTTTCAGATTTGAAAAATCTGCAGGTTTGTATTTTGCAGGGAAGAAGTAGTAAAGGAGAGGCTACTGCAGGCATATCTAAGAAAAAAAAAAAAAGAAAAATGCTAATACTGTTGGATCATTGCAGTCACTGGGTTCAAACATCTTTCCATATTGAAAAGGATGATGATATTTTGGACCTGACAGGAAATCACCAAAATTTCTTCAGTGTTCCCCCTGTGAGCCAAACAAGTCAGGAATAGAAATGTATGAGCCAGTGCCCCAAGTGCTCCAACAGTACTCTGAGGCTCATCAGACTGTGCTGAGCAGTGAAGCATCCCTGAAGCGCTATAAAACTTCAGTTAGAACTTGCAATTCAGAAATCTCCCAGTGACCCCATTATCAGCGTAGCATAGAGAAAACAGGGCTGGTCTTGGTATATGAAGGCAATGACTATTCAGGGAGCTTTAATCAGAAGGAATTTAACTGAACAAACAGCCGTGGCTCCCAGAGAAAGGACGAGTACTTTTAAAAATTGAAAGTAGCTGAGCGTATGCTCTAGAACAATAAGATAGAATTATTATACTAAAACCCTTTAATTAATGCATGCGACAGAAGCTGTGATTTTTAAACCCTAATCTCCCTGTCATTTCAGTTTTTAAGAAATAGTAAGAAGCACCCATCTGCTCAAGCTGCCACACGAGGCCCAAAGTTCTGTTCTCACACCAGTTTCATGCCGGATGTCTCAATAAATTTACTGCTTATTTACATCAGCCAAAACGGAGAAGAAAGCTGCTAATCTCCCGAGTTTGGCCCTGTGCTGAAACAAAATATATTTTGCTGTTACACACAGCATTCTTCCCCCTAAAAGCAGGGGTTTGTCTCCCCCTCCCCCAAAAAAGAAAACCCATAGGGCATTTCTAAAAGCCTGACAGATGTTTAATTACAGAGGCACTAGCAGGCATTATTTTGAGAAGCTCAAGCACAGAATGACTGTATCTGACGAAAAAATGGCTAAAGTGTCTGCAGTACCAGTAGCAAAGCAAAAAACTCCACTAATCCACGTTTTGCTAATTCAAACACCTCATAATTCATATGCAAGCAAAAAGCTGCCGGTAGCACAACACATCTGAATAACCATTTAATAGGAGGAATCTATGGTGCAATCTCATGTTACCAGGGGTGTATTAGGAAATGCAGCAAACAGCAGTCAGAGCTCTGTTGTGAAATATCAAGCCCAACTCTTACTCTCAGCATCTAAGAACAAAGTACCTTTTGTAATGCAGGTTTCTCCCCCGTTCTGCATTTATTAATTCATTAACTTCATTCATTTAAATAGGTCCTTTAGTCACTGATGTAAATGAACAGGGAACTACAGTAGGCCTGTGGGCTGTGTGGCAGGAAGAGAATAGAGATGGCACTGCGTTCTCCACTGTTATTTCCAGCTGTTTCTTACAAATTTCTCACTGATTCCCTGGAAGTTCTCACACTAGGTTCCAATTAAAAAACTGTTTTATTCAGACAGAAAATCCTTGTTAGGACTATTAAAAAAATAAACAAAACCCAAAAATCCAGTCACACGCTAAAATTTCTTGGCTATGCCTCTGAATGGAGTGGAACCTGCACCTTCTTTGCTGAGTCAAATTCAGTAGTGAACAATCTTCATCCTTTATCCACCCTCGGAGCTGAGCGAGGCGTACGCGCCTCGCTGTGCTGTAGAATTGTGCACTGAGCACGCAGCAACATGAAATATTGTCCTAACAGATTTAAGCATGCCTCAAAGCACATTGTTCTGACAGCGCCTGGGTCTCCGTCATCACTCTCGTAACTATCAATGATTCTGGTTAATTTTACAATCACAAGAGGTACAAGCCTCCATCTGGTTAGTCTACATATTGCTGCAGAGTTGGAATCACACTGATCAACAAAATATGTTGGCTAGTAAAGCTCTGTTAAGGTGGACTGGTGAGTGGAGAACAGTCCTGCTTTCAGCTACACTGAAGACCCACAGGAAATTCAAGGGAGCAGAGTACGAGGATTGGTGCTCCCTGGGGAAAGCTGCCTGACACTCTAGGGCTGCTGGGGGAGGCCAGACACATGGATCATGATTCAGGTGTGCCAGCAGGTCTGCCTGGTAACCTAATACACCAGGTACAGTCTCCTGAGTGCCTGCAGTGCATAAAGCAACAGCCTGCCACAGCTCTTTCCCTGGAATGAAGCTGAAGGGAAGAGAATTTCTGGTTTAATGCCTGTGACTGAAGCAAACTTGTGAGCACAAGCAGCAGGGTGCCGCTTTTCCAAGCACTTCTTGTTCCCCTCTTGCTCAAACCCCGAGTACAAGAGCACCCTCACCTGCAAGGAAATTGTGGTGTAGCTGCCATTACAGAGCAAGTCACCACCACTCCTGTCATCCCTCACTAAGCCATGGCTCACAGATCTTAAGGGGTGTCAATGCATGGACCCTCACACCAAGCGTACCAAGGTTACATCCGTGCCAGCAGCCAAAACCAGACATCCACAGGACTGCCAGCATGGATGGAGACACCATGGCAAGACTGCTATTTGTGTGGTTATGGCCCCTCCTCTACACAAAAGACAGCTGGAGTGTCACTTGGCTGGCATTGCTGCATCTGCATCTGGGGTCCCCTTTCCCCAGACCCACAGGGCTCAGGGGGTAACGCTGTTCTAATCCTAACACATCTAACACAGACAACTCTGCTGGCAGAACCTGAAATGCAGAGTGCATCTAAGTCTCCTGGGAAACAGGTATTTCTTGCTTATCTTCCAGTTCTGGGTCACTTCTGGATGCTGTCACAAACTAGGAGTTCTCTCCATCACCTTCTGTCTTTCAGCACAGGAGCCAGTGTTGATTTCTCCCAAGTCTCACTCAACTGTATTCTTGCCTTCTAATCAGACCCTTTCTCTGAACTCCTGGTAAGCAGCATGTTTAAATGCAGAACTGATTTTGCAGATCTTTACCTACAGCTCTTCTCAAACAAATTTGCAAAAACACAAATTACTGTGCTTATATGCAATTTACTCCATAAGCAAAAGAAATTACAAATTCAGGAGCCTTTTTTCATTCTGGAGTTCAGAAAACACTTCTCCAGTAAGACCCTGAGTAAACCGATTTAAATGCTCCTAAAGCTTCAGCTTATTCTCAACTCCAAATTTACATCTGAGGCTCATCACAGCACAGTATGTGTAATGTAGGATTATACAATGGAACTCCCTTATGCAGCAGTTAAGAAGCAGAACACCTCAACCCTTATATTGTTCTGACCTTCTTTTCGTGTTAACCTACAAGGCAAACAGAAGCAGTCCACTAGCAAAGGGCAAGCAACACTTCTTTCTCTGCTTTTGCTGACAACTCCCCTTCCCGTAGCTCTACTCACTTCTACTCACCATCAGGCACAGCACAGAATCCTCCAACCATCTTATATTTCATTCATCTAATACTATTTTAAATATGTACAAGAAGCCTGCTGTGATCCCACTGAAATCCTCGATGCTACAACTAATAATCTCAAAAGAAAGAGAACTAGTCCGAAGAACATAAGTATAAAAACCAGCAAATTCAGAGCCTCTCCTAGCTCCGGACAGCTGGAGTTTTTAAAAACACAGTAGCTCCATAGCTTAAGCAATGAGAAACAGGTTACAGAACTGAGCAACAGGAATTAATAAAAATGACCAAGGGTCATCTGTAGTCTATCAATCACTGTATCGTTTACAGTTCATATTACAGTAGAAAGGTATGAATGTTGTCAGTGTTATACACTGGCTACTCAGATCTATCATGAATAATTGATAGAGGTCATCCATCTGAGTCCCAGCCTATTAGTCAAAACTCTAAACCTGCTGTTCACCAACAGTAGAGCACTGCAGATGAAGGATAGAGGGGCACTTACAGGGAACTATTTTCAATGATGCAAGCAGTTATAAGGGAATGCAAAAGCTGAATTTTTCTGAGACCTAAAACACTACTCTTTGTGAACCAGCAAAACAGCATTTCATATATACACCTAGATACCAATTTGTACAATTTATTGCCAAGAATAAAATCCATAAGGCAAATCTGAACTTGAGGTTTCAGTCTTAAATCTCTTAAAAAGTTGAGAAGCTTTAAGCGTGTTTGAGTTGAAGACTGGGAAGTGCACTTGCCTCACACTCCCTTAGATATTTTGCACTGAGCATCCACTATGTCTCATCCTGGCAAACTGACTTTGAACTAAAATCAAAGAGTAAAAAACCTTTGTATAATAGAACAAAGTTTTGATGTTACTTTTAAAATGAGTAAATAATAAACCAGGAATAGCTATATTTCGGAATACACTGGGTGTTTGAGGAACTAAGACTTGCAACATGACCTACACCCTGACACAGACATTACCCAAGTGACTTACTCCATGACCATATCAATTCTAATGGTAGTAAATGACAGCACACCTTGGAAATTTGGAGCAAGGTTAATAAACCAAATAAGCATCTACTCACTACAAATAGTCCTACTAACTAGTGCCTTGTTTGTTTACTTGCAATTCACGATGACTGAACTGAAGAATCACCGTCCTGACTCTCCCAGTCCATCCTGCAGGGTGAAGAACAGATCACCATTTCATTTTAGCTTTAAGGTCAAGCTCACTGAGCTGCCTTTGTATGGTTTTAAGGGCAGAATAATCCTTCACAACAATGACACCTGAGACATGGAATAGGATCGTCTACAAACAGCAGCCCCACTTTTTAATCTTTACAACAGCAGTTCAGCAGTGGCATTTGAAACAGCCATGATATAGTTATATTCTGACAAGCAACACCTGGAATGCCTTCCCTAGCTTTGCACATCCTAGGAATCAACAAAAAAAATTAACATTTTTTCCAATTAATTAAGAGGCAGGTAGCCAAAGTAGTTTTCTCTGCAAATTTACGGATATCAGAGCCTACTTTTAATTCCCTTTGCTGAAATACAAGGCTCTGTCTAGACACCAGCCTTAAGGCACTCTCTTTGCATATAAGGCAGGTCAGGGTATACTGGAAGCATAAGGATTGTCAAAAAACCTGTTTGGGCTTTGGCAAAGTAGTAGTACATATTCTGTAGACAGCACAGTTCTTAAGGTTCTGTCTGACAGAAGCAAAAAGATGCTACAGTATTTTTGACAAACTCAAGCTTTCCTTGCCAAAAGCCATCCTCTCCCCAATTCAGCCTGTTAGGAAACCAGCCTGAAGAATGCAAACCTCCATCTTTTCTTACCCAGAGATAAATTTTGTTTATTTTGACTGACTCTTGGAGGCTGCGTACTTCGGACTTGCAGACTCCGAGATCAGTAACACTGGTTTTATACTAGACTTTTCACAACCTGCCATTCATCCTTTCCACCAACTCAGTGGAGCCATATTTCAACCAGAAACTAATTAATATCCTTGCCTGAACACACCAGGAGAGCCTCTTCTCTCATGCTTCCTGTAAACAGCAAAACTCAATTCCACTCCCATCTTCACTTAAAAACATTTTTCTCACACCAAGCTCTTGTTCCACAGCTTGTGTGTAGTGGTCAGGCTATAGACACCTTTCACATATACAGCCAGTGGCTGCTTTTGATGGGTCAGACTCTCAGCTATTCCACTCCCAACGCTTATGAATACAGCAAGTCTGGAATTTGGTTTGAAACACTGGTTTGGACACAGGGCAGTTGAAGAGACTGCATAGTTTCCACTGAGAAATTTACAGCTGAATTGGCTGAGCGGTTGGTATGGAGGCAGGGTGAGGTGAAAACAAGACAGAGGGAAACAGATTTGATAGCAAACAAGTAATTCATCACTCACTTAACTCCGTTGCTACCACCTAATTTCTCAGATAGTTAAATGTCCATGCAATACTTAACATGGACAGGCAAATACAAACAGCAGCATTTAGCAAATCAGTTATTAAGATTAGTTTTGCCTTACAACAGCTGAGCAAACTACTAGATACTAAGCTCAAACAAACTTCATAATGTAGGAAAATAACTAACTGCACTTTAAAGAAAGTCTAGTAAAATTACTACACCATCAGAAGGGAGTAATTTATTAATTATGTGATGATCATGTATTTCTGTTCTTTTTAGCTAGGCCTGGAGACGAAATATGAGCCTCATATAGAAAAAGCTTTGATGACAGTAATTTATTTGGGAAAGCTTTTCCAGCCTTTTTGTTTCACACAAATTATTTGAATGTTTAAAGTATTGAAATAGTTTCATATCTAGGTATTAATAAAGAGATGCTGTCTTTTCCATCTTTCATATTTTATTAAGCTTTTAGTGAAAATGTGGCTGCTGGTTTATAAGCAATTCAAAAATAATATATATACAAGCAGGCAGCCATTTTCACAGTCTGGCAAGTAACAGATTTCCATAAATAACAAAGAATACAGGGTCATGATATCAGCTGTTCAGAAATTTTAAAAAGTCAGATTGCTTCTATTTTTGCAGTAACTATTTGCTGGATTATTTTTATTTATGGCTTGAAACAGAATCTAGAAATGTTTTCCCAGAACTTTAGATACTATGCTCCTGACTGACTGGCTTTCTCTCTGCTCTTTTTCACTTGACTTCCATGCATCTGTGTCCAGTCTGAAGGCAGGGAATGGCACTGGCTCAGAAGCTGGGCCTGCAAAGGTCTGTGAACATCTGAATATGCTCCTCGTGCTTTTACATGCCCAGATTGCACAGATATTGGGTTATTTGTTCCCATAGATGGTCAGCTGCCCTGTTACCTGGCTCTTCAGATGCAGCATTAATTGCACTGAGCATCAGTTTTAGGTAATTAGACACAGCTGTATGCTTGAAAATGCTAATACACAGTGGGAAATCCTTCTGGAAGATTTTGGTCATTAACACTTTCACAGTTCTCATATATACCATTATCTACTCCTTAATTCTCTGTTTTGATCCCTGTTTAAAGTTCTCTTTTACTTTTCCCTTGGGGACTTTGCCAAGCTTTCCACTTGAAAATGATTCTGCGACATTGTGACTCTGCCTCTTTCTAATAGAAAAAAACCCCCCATATTTATAATTCTGTGAAAATGGAAGCCATGTCCTAAAAAGATACAAGAAAAAATAAAATTTAAAACCACGTATTTTTGACCAGCAGAAGTTGATAAACAAGACGAGGTTGCTGTGTTTTTTTGGTTTAAATGACATATCAAATAATGCATTTCACATACTTCCTCCCAATAAAAGCTAACTATTTTTCTAGAAAGAGACAGGAAGCTCATCTTCTGGGAAAAAAAACCCTAAAAACAACAAACACCAAAATTGTTTCAGATCTGCTCAATTAATTTTCTTCCACAAACATAGGTCACAACCCATGTTAGTTTAGAACCGGATTTTGACGATCTCATTAGCTCGTGATTCAGGTAACTAAAAAAAAAAATTTTAAAAAAAATCTATTCTACAGTTATTAATCAAAATTATGAGACTGTTATTGCTTATCTGATAATATAAAGAAGCTGGGTTTCAGACATCTTGAAAAAATGGCTTGTTTCATTTTGCTGGATTGGGGGGGTGCAAACAAAGAGGGAAGAGATTACACTGGTGATTGTGAAAGCATGAAAACTCAACGGGCAAAAAGGCACTCACAGAAATAAATACAGAAGAATAAAATTAAACGGGTTCATCCAGTTTGACTGCATATCTGGCACCCCAGAACCAGAGTACAGTATTAGTTAAAGAAAATGATCAAGCAATTTCTTCTTTGTTTTCAGGAGTCCAGAGAGAAGAATAAGAAGAGCAGGGATAACGTGGTAACCCCAGAAATTAGAGAAGTGCATATTGCTTTAATTTTGATTCATGAGCAAGGATTTATTTTCTTCCTTTTTTTTCCCTAACTGCCACTAACTGTATTTCTGGTGTTCTGCTTCAAGAGAGCACCAAGCTACTAGGGGATTTCCTAAGCGGGATTACCCGTGCTTCTTCAGTTCCTGCTGGCTGCTTACAGTTGCACCTGTGACAACTTAACCAAGTTGGCTGTCAACAACCTGCAACCAAACGTGAAGATTTAAGCTCTCTCAGAAACAAAGCCCATGGATGAAACGTAACCTCAGGGTGGGATTTCCTCCTTTGGCTGAAATCAGTAAGGACTTCTAAGTCCTAAGGAAGAACAGAAAATCTAAGCTCGCCTAAAAACTTCTGCCTTTTTGTGAGGAGTCTTGTTTCTCCATTCAGCTTTTGCTGAGGTGTAGTCACAGTGCAGAATATAATTAACTCTTGAGTAAGAGAGGAATGGGAAAACAGTTTCCCTTCTCTTCTCAGGAAAAGCCTTTTGGGGTGGGAGGGTGGGTGTCAAAAGAGAAAAGCGCCAAAGCTTAAAGTAAAGAGAGGCACAATTAAGCTTTCATACAACATCTGTATCACATTTACACATGCACTCACTTCCAGGGAAGCGACAGATATCAAAACTAATGGAGAACATCCCGACTCTCCAAATGCAGGAAGAACACTGCAGCTTTCCCAGCTGTGCTCTTGGGACTGTAAAACAAGAGACTGGCAAAGGAGGCTGTTTTTTATTGCTTTGACTATTGGTTTTGGCCAGGTAGTGTAACAAAGTTCTTAAACAGAGTTATCCTACTGCACTACAAGAATTAGGTACACCAGGACTACTGGAAAACAATAGCTGCAGAATAAGCCTCATCATCCTCTGAATGTTATACACAGTAATTGGTTCCAGGGTCAACACTGAGATGCTACAACAAAGAGCTGTAGCTTAAGGGTAAAGAATAAACAGCAGGAGTTAATGGAAATTCTGTTAATATATAAATGCCCCCCAAAATAAAAGAAAGACAGAAAATAAAATATTCTGCATAAATTAAACTGATTATGAATACAACATGCAACCTTAGCTCTCAACAAGCTGTTAATTTCATTAAAGAAACAAAGCAAGTATTTCAAGTCACTGTAACAAGAAAGCAATACATTAAGGTTTTGAAGCTAGTTTGACAAACACTGCGCTTGCCATGGGTGCCAATTTATTAATGTAAAGAATACAGACCAAGAAAGGTGTCTGAAATTACAGTATTATTCACAAAATACCATTATTAGGGTATAGGCAACTTTGTTCAAAACACCATGTGTGATTGCTCCACTGAATCTAAACATCTGGGGCAAGTTATCCATCTGGCTTTAGTGCCTTTGAAATGACACGCTACATTTAAGCTAAGAGGTCCAGTCACACCAGTTTTAAGTAATCATGTTTTCATAGTCCAGCACTTCATCATTTTGAATCTTTCATTCAATAACATTTTTGATAAAAAACTTTTAATCCTTTTCCCCACACAGCAAGAAAGTAAAATAGATATAGAGGTACAAATGTTTTCTTTCTAAGTTTTTCTCCAAATATAACAATTATCTCCTGCCACTCAAGCACTCAGATGAGTAAGTGCAAGGGAACATCATTATTCTTATGATTTGCCAGGTGAAACACTAAGATGCAACATATCAAAATGGAATCCCTCATTAGTATGTTTCCCTATCACTTCTCCTTCCCTTTTCCATTTCCATTGTTCTCAGGACCTGAAAGAAACTTTTATCTGCTTTTCTTTCACCTGCTCTGCTGCTATGCACAGCTTCATACGCTGGGACTGATCATGCATGGTTGTAGCAGGGGCACTGTGTGTCCTCCTTCCCCAATTCATTCCTAACATGAGCAGGATGACACTGAGTTACAGCACCTCCTTCTTTGGTGCTCCACTCTTTCTCCATGGTCACTCATTTCCTTCCTTTAAACAATTCTCTGTTCCCAAATGCCAGCTGTGCCCACACAGGATGAGTTCCCACAGCGTGCCAACCTCCCTGGCACGTGCTGCTCCAGGCCTTGGCTATCCTTATGGACCTCCTCCCATTAGTAAGCCAACACTGTGACACCATGTATGCAAACACAGCATGCTTTTACCTCCAGCTTACTTCCTTGTGCCATTGATCCAGCTCTTTTCCAAGGCTGCTCCTAAGGCTCCCCACTCCTACATAAACCACCTGTGGTTTGCAGCTGACAAGAGCCTGAAATCCAGACCTTCAATACAAACTCCTCTATCACTTCCTTCAGGTCACAAACACATCAGAGGAAAATACAAGGGAAAATATCCCCAGCCAGGTCCCATCCATCACCCAGCTCTCGGCAGCACCAGCCTGAGTGCCTGGTTTGCCCACAGCAACACTGGGATACATCATAAAATGGCACTTGGGCTGACTCTCAGTTGGGACCCTAAACAGAAGAAATATGGATTGGTAATCCTACAGTGTATATGATGTGAGATAACCTGGATATCATGCATCAGATCAAACATGAGCATGTCAGAAAACAAATTCACAGACAGGGCAGTTACTGCAGAAAACCACATTTCTGGCTTGTGCTTTAGCACGGCTCTCACTCCCCCACGACAACAGGGATTTCTGGAGAGCTGTCAGCAATGGAGACCTGCTTGGAACTTTCAATGAGCTTCCAGAAGAAGCTGCTTACATCATCTGGATGCAGCTCTAATAGTAACACATCATCCCTTTACCATGTAGATCTATTTATCTATACTTGTTACATAGAAAAAAATTCAGAAAGTCTATGAGTTTTTCTCAAACCTTTTTCTGCTTGATGGACTTTTTAATTACATTATGATTTTGGCCCTTTCCAACCTTCCTTTCTTCCCTAGGTATCAGGTTTCTTTCCTTTTGGCTCCTATAGGCCTCAAAGAAAGTTGCAAAACTGGAATTTGAGTAAATACTTTATGAATAGAGTACTTTCCATGATGCCTTGGTTGAGTGAAGTCAGTATTTCAACTTACTGAATATATGCTAAGATACATTTTTTTTTTAAACACAATCTTGCTCTAATATAATTGACCAAGAAATGTCAGTATAGCAGAAAATTCTTCTTGGCACATAAAAACTTCATTATGAATTAATAGCATTTCATTTCCAATATGAGCCTTACTATTAGACATTTGCATATTGATAACACCTAAGATTAAAAAAAATCTTAATAACCTGCAAAATTATATTATGTTTGAATTGTAACTAATGTGTCATGTCTGTGTGCATTAAACTAAAAAAAGCACAACACTCCCTACTTCCACAGAAATAACGGCATTGAGGCTTCCTTGTCAAATACACTTAGCATTACAGTAGCAAGTAAGTGATCCTCACTAATGTGCACCCATTTTGTTGTCCCAGAACAATCCAAGGAAAGATTAATTTTTTCCTGTTACAACTTTACTTGTCATTCTGTGTTTGGGTATTTTTTAAGGATTCTCCAGGCTTCAACAGTACTTAAGGTTACGACATTTCTGGGAAATTGCTGTGCATGTGGATACAGATATGTGCAGGGACAAGAAACTTCTGCAAAGTATTAAAAGGGGTTTAGGATTAATATGTTCCATGTGCAGTGTAAGCTGTACTTCCGGAATTCTCTTTTAAGGGAAGAGACAGATCTGTTTGCTTCATTATCTAGCAAAAAAAAAAAAAAGGCTTTACTACCTACTGAATAAAGGCTAAATCACAGAAAACTGATCATAACCTTGATTCAGTAGTGCTACACAACTACCAAAACATGCAAAAGGCAGCAGGGAAACACAGCATCTGCTCCACTACCTTGGGGTATAGCAGGCACAGGAAGAGATGAAGTCTTTTATATCCCATTATCATCCTGAGTCACTGCATTCAGTCCTCCACCATCATGACACTGGTGAACGACCTCTACTGTCAAAACACCCAGAAAATGTTTCACAGGGGAGAGGTAAGAGAAGAGAAGGAAAAAAAAAAAGCCCTTTAGACCTGAGGTTCATATTTCCCAAAGAATCCATATATTTCCTTTGTGGTTATGCTTTTTTCTCCCCCCTCAAATATTTAGGTTTTGCTGACAACAGCTTGCCTCAAATGCTATTTAAGCAGTAAGATATCACAAGACATATGCTATCCTAAGATAACACACACCTCTGAAGTGCTGTTAGGTGTAGCTGATGCCTTCAACTGCCTGATGAATTTGTTATCTCAAAGAAACACAAGGTTTGGGAGTGCCTTATATTGCAAACTAACCCTAAATTTAGTCTTTAAATAAATAAATAAAATCTGTGATTTTGCATCCTGTAATTAAAAAAGAGAGAAGAGATCTGACTTGGAGTAAATCCTAACTTCTGCCTCCCAAGTAAAACTAAAATTTTAAGCTTTATACCTGTGATATGACAGAAACAATAATTTTAATGGCTATTTCATTTTCTGTTATTTGAAGTAACAGACATAATGAAGTAATAACTGAAGTTTGAGATTACCAACCTGGAAAACAAAGTTCTGAAAGCATGAGGGCAAATCTTTCCTCATGGGTCCTGTACAAGGATGAGTATCTCAGTGCTCTAAATCCATGTTAAGTAAGCACCCATATCAAAGTTACAATAATCATCAATTGAGCGAGTACTTTTGCCTTTCACATGGACACTTTCTCAATAGAGATTCTGCACTTTAAAAGGATGAAGGGTTGGATTTATGCCCGCAGCATTGCTAAAGCCAAACCAAACCATCAACAGAGAATCCACAAAAGACAATTCTGAGACTTGCTCCTCCCCTAGTCTTATCCCCTGTGAAGTTTGCATGCTACATTTCAGGATATGCAATTTACACTGGCATTGATTACAGAAAAGAAAGATTTCCCTATTCTTCTCTAATCTTGGGCCATTTGGTGCCAAGTGGTTCAACAAAGCAGCTTACAATGACTCCTACCTTACTACTCTATGCTTAAAATCAAGCCAGCAGTTATAACTATTGCTGCATCAGGGCCAAAGTATTCTGCAATTTTCCAGTCCAAACCCATGCTGTCTATAAACAAGAAAAACAAATTCACCATGAAAGTAAGTTCCCTACACATTTACAAATCCATTCATGGCACCAAAAATATTGTCTACCTGTCACTTACAAAATATGGGACAGTAGCAATCACACACCAAGTACAAGGATCCAAAAGTCTCTTTCAAGGCCTAAGGTACTGAAAATTATAACGCAAAACTCAATGTTTTCCTCCTCAGTTTCAATAAAATTCACTATACGCTTTTCATGTCCCTAAAAAATACAGGTTTGCTGATGATAAATCTTGAAGTCAATGAAAAGAAAACTGAGAATAAGAAAAGCTATCAGTGCTCCCATCACAAAGGGTTCACTTAACTGCAGCAAAGTTGCTCTTGACTTTTACTGGTACAACTGGTACCACAGTCAGCCCTTTCACAGTAAAGTAATGCAGTGCCTGAATGAGACTACTGGGTTAAAAAGTAATAAAGTGAAGTCAAGTGAGACCTAGTAAAACTTGTATTTGTAAAACACACCTGCAGAAAACAAATTATCTACCAAGGCTAGGCCCAACCACACATTACTTTTATATCCTGTGCAGCCCTGGGACTCCCCAACACTTCAGCTCCTGCAGAACTCAGTCCATCCCATCCACTGAGAGTACCTACGGCCGAACTTAATGCACTAAAAAAGAAAATCTGACTCCTGATCGAAGGCAAACTGTGAACCATAATGTGAAGAACCGCAAAAAGATTTAACATTAAAGACATTTATACAAGTCCCTCATTAGCAGTCACTTACACATCAGTAGTATCCCACTAAGCACAGTCATGGAGCTACCAAAGTATTTGGGAATCAGATTAAAACACTACCATCACAATTTTCATTGCCTGAATCTTGTTTTACTAGCTGGGGGGAGGCAGTCCTCACTCACTGATCAGAAACTACCTCTGCTTGAAAATAAAAGCACTACACAATGTGATCTTTTGACTATAAATGTCACAAAGCAGTATTTCACACACTACAGTTTGATGTAATAGAAACATCCAGTACAAAGAATTACCAGAGATGCTGAACTGACGTTTACAAGGCAGCAAGGTCAGAGCAGGTGTCAAGAAATGAGGGATTTGTTAAAACTGAGGTTCTATGCAGCAGGATTTCCAAGTGAACATCCCTATACACAGACATCTATAGTATTTACCGAGGAAGAGCTAAAAAGCCCAGTATCAACACTGGAATCCCTGTGCAACTGACTTAAACATAAAGGGATATTTTTGACTGCACAAACTGAAACCAAGATGGTCAGTACACCCATGGAAATTTTATTTTTTTTTTAAATGCTAGTGTATGGTAAGTGTGGAATGGTAACTGACAGCTCAGGAAGGAATAAACAAAGACATAAGCAATCCTTTGAAGCAGCTCTAGGGACAACATTTCCAAAAACTGTGAAAGTAGCAGCATGAAGAAATAATCTTGGGCATTTTCTATAGGCTTCAGGGCAAAGCTTATCCTACTATGACCTACCTTTAAGAAACCACATTTCCTTGCTTCCTAAGAGATAAAGAGATTGGGTAAACCTATCTCTCTCTTAACATCTTGTACAATTTTTCTTCCAAGCTGAGCTGTGTTCTTGCTTATATCACAGAAGCACAGCTACAATAAACTGCCTAAATAATACTTCTGTCTCACTGTGTCACTTGTAATTGCATATGGTAACCTGCAAAAAAGGAATACTAACAATTAAAGCTAAATACAGCAGAAGTATCTTTGACACGCACGAAATTCTTCAGCACTTAACACCCTCACAGAAATGTTTACAAGGAATAAAAGTAGTGCTACAGCTGGTCTAATAACTTCAAAATGCTGCATAAGAAATTGCCTCTGAGCAGCAATAAAGGCAATCTCTGTCACGACAAGCCATTAATCTACTGAAGTATCCCAAGCTCAGCCAACAATCCTTAGTTTTGACTTGAGCTGACTGTGTGTTATCTGTTCCTCATCACCATGCCCCATTTCAAGAGGAACTTGAATTGCTGCTTAACACTCTTGCTGGCCACCCACATCACATGGGACTGGGTAAAACAGGCCTCGGTAATGCAGAGCAAAGTGTGGTAACCAGGCACACAGTGGAATTTACCTAAGATTCTTACAGGGCAATCTTTGCATGTTCCTTAGTCAGTATGGTGTCAGGTTAATGGATAGCATTAAAGGGTACAGACTACTTTATACCAAGGCATGGCTGCCCTGATCCAATCAAACACTTCCTGCATGGATTTGTTGAAGCATAGCTCTCATCATCAGCCTAAAATACAGAAGGGGCAAGCAACTCCACGTGTGTGTGGTGCACCTGGCAAGGGAGGTTTTAACCACTTTTTAGATGTCCCATGGCTTTTCTCTCTTCCTTTTCTCTCAGTACACACTGCATTGATCCTGGCTGCCAGAATTTTTCTTGTTATCAATTTTCTTGGGACAATCAGCATAATTTCTATTTTGTTCTGTTTCCTCAGTAGGTATTCCCATTAAGATCAACCCACAGTTAAAGACAAATAGAATCAAAAAATACTGCTGAGGGCAACACCACAGGAACGTGTATGCTCACGCAGGAGATACCATCTGCAGCCCCGAGGAGAGTACAAGAGTCCAAAGGGGAGGAAAAAGTAACAAGTGCTGCTGTGGAGATATACACAGGAGATATGACTGTACTGGTCAAAAATGATGGTTCAACCTGCAGTGTTTTGCAGAGAAACCTGAGATCAGGAGAAAGTACCACACTGCACATGCCTTTGCTAACACGTATCACGACTGGACTATCATTACAGTCCATTACATTGGACTTGCATTACAGGAAGGCAGATAGGAAAGAGAAATTTCTAAATGGTATTATTAGATGTGTTCAAACTAGGTAACAAACCAGGTAACAGGTCTAGTCCAAATTTGCTTCAAGGAACAGCTGAACTCTGCTAAGCCCCAACCAACATCTAATGGATCTCTTACTGCTAGCACAGGTTCTTTGCCTCTGCCCAACTTCCCCTATGATTTGAAGCACCAATTTGCTTGTAATTCCAAGTCCCTGAGTTTCATTGATCTCACTGGAGTTAAGAATCCAAGTTTGAGTTGTAAAGCTGAAAGGGTTTTATATTTCAACAAGCACTCCTCAGCAATGCCCAAATTAACTGGTGGTGAATGTGTAATCACAGCATAACATTCTTATATTCACAGTTCTAAGACACTGTTCCTCCTTGAAACTGCCTTATTTCTTGGAAGCCTGGGGCAATAGTTACCAATTGTCCAGCACTGAAACATTCTCCAGTTTGTTATATGCTCCTTCAGCAAACTAAATATGTTAGATAACTTAAACATACTTCAGACTGTACATATAGAACAAGATCTCATTTGGCGTAAAATGCCCCAAGAGCACTGCCCTTAGCAGCACGATACTGTGGGATTTACACTGAGAGTCTGGCATGAGAAGCATCTGAAGTGTAATTAATCAAGATATGTAATAAAAATGTTTGGTTTTTACATAGTGGAGAGACCTTCCCTTGCACACAGAGAAACACTTTTTCATGTAAGAACAATGAAATCCTGGTACTGGATAGTGGCAGCTGTTCCATACACTCATGCTAGCAACAGAAAACATTTACTAGAACTAGCTCTGTTCTCTGGAATTACTATACATTTTTTATTTTTCTAATTTCATTTGCTTAGCTGTTTTATTCTTATTGTTGCTTTCCTCCCAAAAATTACAGCCTTGCTGCTTTACTAAAATATTAAAGCAACTCTAAACAACTTTTACCTTTGAATTATTTCACATCAAAAGATTTCTGAAAAGATGCATTTTTCAATAAAGTTCCAGCTCCTGGACTTGTTATAATTCATATCTGAGCAAAACAAAGTCCAAATTTGTTTCAAAAATCTCTCCTATACTTATTCCTCAGAACTTGCTAATGCTATGTTTCTATTCAAGCATTCCAGTTTATATACAGAATTTTCATGTAACAGGCCTGGGATAAATGGTATGTGTTACATCCCCAAGACTGTATAACCTGTAAGCAATTCATAGGCAGCTGTCTCTTCAGTTCACTAAAAAAAACGTACTAAATCAGTCTCTGGCCATGCTCTACTAAGAGTTTTTGAAATGTAACAAACACAAAGAGGTCCAGACCTGTTTTTCACATGGAAATCCTCTTGGAGTGACCCAGCTGAGCACAGCATATCGTGAGCCTTTACAGCTTCAGTGCAAGCCATCAATGCTGGCACTGCCTTGGAGGGTCTGTACTCCAATGCCACTGCACACCTCTCTTGAGCCCCCCAGCTGCCCTGAAACCTCATCACATGGCTCAGCTCCCTTCACCAAGGTCCTGCGTCTTTCCATTCTCCTTTCTCTCCACCCTGCACCTTACTCCCATCTCATCCCATTCCTTCACGGTGCTCATGTTCTAAGCAGGTCCCACCACGCCATCGTGATGCCTGAGGTAAACCAAGCACAGCCACATGCCACTGTTTTGTATTCACTGTTTGAGTTTTTTTACATTCTGCACAGTCTTGTGCCCACCTCAGTCAGGTCACGAGCTCCTCAGGCTGAAAGCAGTATTGGTACAGGGCCCAGCACAACAGCCCGCACTCGCAGTCGTGTGCGCAATACAGGTGAATCAGTCTCTCCCTAAAGCATTTCAAAAAATCAGAGGAGTCCAACAGAAGGGAAAAAAAGGCAAAGAGAAGGGAGAGCAGAGGCAGGAGATAAAGGAAATAGAATACACAAGACAGTTGTCACTGGAAGCAGCATTCCAAGGTGATACATCCTCTCCTTTCCCTGATGTCCTTCCTTGACATGGTCACGCTAGAAGCAGCATTCCTCTCCTTTATTCCTATATAACACTCCTTTTCTTTTATTTTCTTTTTTGTTTTCCCCTCCTAGATTAATTTTAACATTGACTTCCAGCGCAGACTGACACTTCCATGCAAGAAGTACCACCTCTATGCACTTCCTCACTGGCTGGGCTATCTCAGGTCTGTGCTTTTACTCCATGCTTGCCAAGAACCAAGAGGTATTTAAATTCTTTTCAGTTCTTTTCCTCATCTTTCCACCTGCCAACAGCAGTCACAGCCTCAAAAATTATTTTTCCTTCTTCATTTCAGGACTGACATATAGCCCAATGTAACAAACCCAAACACCTTCGCTGCTAAAACCACCATGGCAATGAAGGGGCTCATGCCTTAAAAATACTAACAACCAAATTACTTTCATATATCTAAAACTACATTTTAGGTGAAAAGATGAAGGATTATAAAAACAGTGTTTTCCTTTCACTTCTATCAACACATATATAATCCCTCACTACTCTTCAGTCATATCTCTGGGGTTCTTCTCAGGGAAAAATGAAAATCATTAAAAAAACCCAGCCAAAAATCTCAACTTGGGGAAGAGGTGAGCAACGTTCTACAGATGGTTCACACAGCTTTGGATGCTACTCAGTGAACATTCAGGTACAGTTTTGCAAGTGGCTTGAATGATAAATAAAAATGAAGAATCATCTGGGGCAGGAATACCTCAAAAACATCCAAAGTCTGGTCTCAAGGAAGCAAAAGCGGGCTGAGCCACCACTTCCCACATGGCTGTCACACAAAGCACAAAGACTTCATGCGTGATCTCTGCATGACAGGTATCACACAGTACACTATGTGTAGCTCTACAAAACTCATATTTATCCTCCCTCCAACCAGATGAAGCACACTTTGTAGTCAGCCCAGCAGCTGATAAACTGGGTTTGCAACACTACACCCCGGTGCCTGAGAAATCATGATGTTACTCAACAAAATCAGCACGGGCAAATTCCTGTTAAAAGGAGTGCCTGCCCTGGAGCCTCTCAACCCCAATTCTTGCTCTTCTCCCAGTGAGCCCTGTCAATAATCCCTGCTCCTGCCACCCTCAGCCCCTACACCTGCTGGCCCTAAGTGACCACAGAGGTGCCCTGCCAGCTTCCCTGCTGCAGGACCTCGTGCGTCAACAGCACTCCTCAGATTATTAAGAATTAAATGCACAAAGAAATACTTTCAGCTGAGTCAAGGCCACAGCATTCAATACTTGGCAGTTCCAAGGCCCTTTTCTGACACAGGATAACATAGTAATGCATGAAAGGGGGAAACAGAGAGTAAAGATAGGAAAGTAAAAAAAAAAAGCCAACAGATATTGTATAACCTTTTGAGTAGCACAAGATTTTCCTGATTACAGCCCGAGTAAAAATAATGCGGTAGAAATAATTTCAGGAACAGGAACTGAGAGCTCTGCTTGTCAGCCTCCACTGGGGAGGAAGCCTGTCCATAGGGCTGGAGTTCTATTCTTGATGGAAAATCTCCACCTGGAAGAGTAACTAAAAAAAGCTGCAGCAAAGGATAGCAAACTACAGCAGTTCTAGGACAAAACGTGCTTCACGGCCATACCAGAATGCCCCATTTTTGCAGGTACATACGTGAGGGCAAAACCTGGCCTATATTCCATACACCTTAAATTACTGTTCATAGGGGAGGGGAAAAAAACCATCTTGAGTTACAGCAGAATCTGCAAAGGAATAAAACTAATCTTACAGCTTGCTGGACAGAAGGACTCCAGTTCCTTTAGAACACAATACTAGGGCAGGGCTAATAAACTTCCATATAAAAAAGATACAATTGGGAAACCTTAGTCCTGAACATTTACCTATGAAAACTCCTTTTATACATAACAAAACAAATAAGCAAAAAACCCTTAAACTTTCTTTCAAATTAAAAAACCCCTATCATCTGTAAAAAATCTTCCCTTCACTGAGACAGTCATTTGAGTTAAATAACCTCTAGTAATAGGCAGCATTTCTCTTGCACTGAAACATTTCTCATTAGCCAATTAAATACTTGATTAGCTCTTCAGCTGTGATATTAGCAAATATAAAATGCAGCAGCCACCCTCCCAGCCCATCATTGCAAATATATCCCTTTTCCAAAATGTGCCTTTATTCAGGCCCATCAGTTTGCTGCTTCTTTACAGTTAAAACAAATGAGGATCAATTTGATACCCAAGGAAGCAAGTTTCCAGTTGCTGGCATCAGTTAAGCCAGTAACTTTAATTCCTATGAGAGCAAAGTGCTGTGTGACTAACTCTCCCCTTTCAGTCCTGCAGCAAGGGCTCAAAGCCTGAGTTGAGGCAAGAAGCAGAACAGGCAAAGATGAGACAACTCCTCTTGTTAGAAATAAAATATGGAGAGCATGTAAGAACAGTTTTCCTGTTTGAACATCATACAAAGAAGTGTTGCAGTGTCTTCAGCCCATGTCCAGAGAGATGGTTTTCCATCCCAGCAGCTCTGATTGCAGCACTGTACATTACACTGGTGCAACATGGCAGCCCCATTTAACTCTAGACAAAGCTGCAGTTTTATCACCACACCTTGTGTCAGCTGAACCAAAGTAACTCAGGTGGCAGCTGATGGACTTGCACACAAAGTAGGCACGTACCCAAAAAGAAATTTAAGTGTTCAAGAATCCAACAGCACATGGGAAAGCCAAATTCTGAATCTTTTAAACATGCACGTAATCCTACCACAAATATTTAAGAATCTGTAGGAATCTAGCTTGTCACTAGACTTTCTGGAGTTGTTTTTTTACAGAAAGGTAAAAAAGCAAAGAAAAAATTGGTGTTCTTGGATTAATTTGAATATATCCACCATTGCTTAAAAAAAATTATGAAAAACATGTAACAAAGTCACAATTCTGGTAAATGTTGCTTTGTTGCTGTGGGGTCTGAAGCCAGGAGAAAAGGCAACATTATATAATATCCTGAAAGAGCAAGGTAATTGAATAAACCCACTCTCTTCCACAATGGTGCAGATTACTTCATCCACGATGGTCTTGAAAGTGAGTTTAACTCTATAGATAACTATGTTCTTCACAACAAAAGGAATGAAAATGAGAGGAAACCGGTTTTGTTCACCAAACAGAAAACAAACAAAAACCAGCAGAAGGGCTAGTAAGGAAAGAATGGTTAATCTCACATTTCTAAAAGGGTATTATAAACAAAGCATGGCGAACAACAAAAATAAAGGATTAAAAAAAAGATACGAAAGTGCTTAATGGTGTTCTTTTAAATATTTACTTTGCTGCTATTTGGAGAATAATTTGTTCCATTTAGTAGCATTGGGCTCAAAGGACTGCTTTAATCCAGAGAGATTAATTATAGCCTTTGGAGTTATAAACACAATTTGGGAAGTGAAGCGAAGAGGAGAGAGACTCCTCTCACGCAGGCGTTTTAACAAGTTTATGTGCTTTGGGGCTACGCTACGCAGGCTACACCTGTACACTGCAGGCAGAACAGGACACCCATGCATTGTGGAAAAACAGCCCCCAAGACATGCAGGGGGGCTATCCTGAACATCCTACAGTGTTGCTATAGGCAACTAAAATACTTTTCAGGTGTCCTTCATCAAAATACAAGCTCACCAGCACATTACAAAAACATCATCTCTCTTTTATTACTTGCACCAGAAAGGAGCTGCCTCACTGAGACAAGCAGCGCACACGGGGTCTCTAGGACCTCTCATATGCTTTCACATATTTCTCCCTCTGGTCATCGCTGTGTCCCAGACCAGGAGACAAAGGGACCAGCAACAATTACTAGGGCAAAGCTGGGAGCGATCTTACCTAGCAAGGGATTGGCTGCTCCCTCCTGGGAGCTCTCCTCAGCCCCCTCCTCTCCCAAGCCAGAGGTGGCCGAGTCCTCCGGGGCAGATGCAGAGCCAGGGGTGCTGGGCCCGCTGACGGAGCCCGAGTCCCCTTCCTCACTGCTGGAGCCATAGCGGTCAGGCTGGGCAGCCGTCCCACCCTCGCTGCAGCTCCTGCGCTCCTTGCGGTGCACCCGCGAGTGCAGCACCATTTGGTGGTAGGTGCGGAAGATCTTCCCGCACTCGAAGCACTCCGTGGACTTGTTCTGGGCGGCCCGCCGGCTCTGCCGTGAGGCAGGGCGATAGTCCAGATCCCCCGGGGCAGGCGGGCAGCTCTCTCCTGCTGGGACACTGCCGGCTTTCTCCAGGCGCCCGCCGGTGCAGCTCTTCTTCTTGGGGTTGCTGGGTGAGTCCTGGTCTCGCTTGCGCTTCTCCTGGTTGACAAGGATATACTCCCTCTTATCCTTGTCATAAGTCACATCTGCATCTGCCAGGGTCTCATCCCATCCCACATACTTCACATACTCTGAGGGCTCTACTACTTTTCCTTTGGTGGCCAGCTGCCAAGCTTGGTAGCTACTGACCGGATCCAGCTCAGCTACTCTTTTCCCAGGCTGTTCTCTCATAACTCTGTCCAGCCCTACAGATGGCCGTAGATTGAGACACTGCAAGAAAAACTGCTTGGTTACCGAGGAGCTCAGGCTCCCATCAGTCAAGCCCGCAGCTTTATCCCCGGTGCTGCCCGGCTGCACACGGTAGTGAACAGCATTATGCACTTTCAGGCTTTCCATATTTGTAAACAGATTTCCACACTTGGTGCAAACTTCATACAGAGATAGGCCGGTCACAATTGTCTCCTCTTGTATCACATCATTGATAGTGGCAATCAGCTCCAAATCATTTTTTGGTTTGTTTTTGCTCCCAGACCTGGGGCCATGCGACTTCATGTGGTTTTTGAGAAACCAGGGCTCCTTGAATCTCCTGCCACAAATATGGCACCCGTGATCAAATGACCCCCTGTGCTTTTTCATGTGAGCTTTCAGGAACCAGGTTTGACTAAAGGTCTGACCACAGACTTCGCACGGGAACTCGCCCACATTCAGCTCGCTCTTGCAGTTCTCGGTGTAGGTCTCCCCATTGGGGACCTGAGCTGTTATATGGTCTTTCTCTATGTGGTTTAACAGCGTCTCCTCCCTCAGGGTCATATAGCTGCACAACCTGCACTTGAACGGTTTGTGGACCTGGTGCAGATGCTGCTCCAGGTCCTTCTTCCTTTCGAATTTGTTTTTGCAGAAAGTGCACTGGTAAGAGGTCAGCTTGTCATCCTCCTCAGCTGGTGCCATCTCTGTGACCTCCTTCTTGCTGCTTCTCAACAAGATCTTGCTGCTATCGACCTGAGCAGTACCGTTCAAGATCTTGTTGCAGGCAGACGTACTTTTAGTGGGGCTGGTGCACCCGCCAAGGCCCTCTGAAACGCCCATCTCCCCCAGCTGTGCCTCTCCCATCTCTGCCTCGTGCCCCTGACTTAAAGTGCCTGCCCTGTGACTGCGGATGTGAATCTTCAGGTTGCCCTTTTGGGAAGCTCTGTGATCACAGTAAGGGCATTTGTAGGGCTTCTCACCTGTGTGCTTCCTCATGTGCTGCGACAGGGAGCTCTGAAAAGGGAAACTTTTACCGCAGATGCAACAGCTGTGGCACATGGTCTTGTCAGCATCCACGTCGTTCTTGCTTAGCTTGCCAGGGCTGGAGGATCTCCGTAACTCCATTTCTGCCTCTCTGCTACGATCCATCTGTATTACTGCAGCAGGGGGTAAGCGGGGCAGGAGAACAAAAGCATGTTCGGCAGCAGAGGAGGGCTGGACCGCGTTCTCAATCATACGGTTCTGCAGAGAGGGGTTCTATTGCTTCATTCTCAGGGTGATGCTTCTTTCAGCCGCTCCACAGAGTCCACAGCACCAATTTATTTCTGTGTGCTTTGTAAGCAGAAGGCATAGATCACCTGAAACAAGAACAAAATCATACAAATGTACAGATTTTTAAATATATTCAAACCTGTTCATGTTTTGAATTCAACGGCTTCCATCACTTACTCGGCACTCAGAAGCACACCATATGACAATCTATTGCACCAAAAGGCACTAGTTTCTCTTTTTGCTGATATTCTAGACTTCAATGACAAGCATAATTACTAAATAAGTAAAATCCATAAAAGAGCAAATACTCATTTCCATACGCTGACATCAGTGTCTTGAACGAAGTGCAAACTTTAAAAATATTTTTTGTTTTAAAACCAGGCAGAAGTGGCTAAAAATACACCTTAAATGAGGAAAACATTTCTTGTGGGGGTTATTATACTTTAAATCTGTGGCTTTACCATCATGTGTAATTTCATGTAAAGTACTTACTTGCCAAAGATAAAAGGCTTTCCTAGAGACTTTAGTAAGTATCATATTCCTGCTGGCAACTGCATTACTTTGTGTCTCAGACAGCTCGGCTGTGCTTGAAGTGGCAGGCACAGAAAGGCGCAAAGGCTGAGGACGCTCTGTACTTTGATTACAGAGCAAACAAGAAAGCAGAGCCTGACAAAGCACTCATGAAAACTAAAAGTTATTTCCTGCCGGACAGTGAACTAAAAAGACCCTCCAAGTATAAATTTCAGTCTCAAACTAACAAAGCAAAGTGATAATGTAGCTATCAAATTACCTCAAATGTGAGTGATTTATGTCAACATGACACACAGGGAATGACACCACCACCCACCTCAATTAAAATGAGAATTTTAACTATAAACAAACAAAGAAAAAAGGAAAAAACTCTGCTTAACAGAGCAGATTAATAAAAGTTTAAATATTTTCATATCTCTTCATGAATAAATGCAAGGGTCAGTATCTTAGTGCAAGATGAAACACACCAGCATCTTGCATACAGCAAAAAACAATGATCAAAATCCACATAGGCTGTTTCTTTTCCAATTACTACACTGTAAAACAAAATCTTCCCCCTCTCCTACCCTCATTAAGGACTACAAACACCACATGACTAAGATCAAAGAACACAGCATTCTCTAATGAAGAGAACTGATCTATTGCCACATTAAGAAAACATCAGCTTCTTAAAATGTAGCTAAAAATATGCACAGCACTAATGAGACCATATATTCCCACATCCATCACTTGACATCTATGACTCAACAAAGAGCTACAGATCTAGAGCTGCAAATTTTAAGATTTCTCACTGTATTCACCTCTGAGTCTCTTCAATACGTAAATAAGCAGCCTAACCACATCACCAGCAAGAGCTAAACAAAAAGCAAGACTGTCGCAATGCTCATCTCAGTTACGGGCTACAGAAGAATTTCATTACATTTAATTTGATCTAGCCCTCTTATTTGCTACAAGACATTCATTTCTGGGCTGGATTTTCTGCATATCCAGTATCCATTTAGCATGTTAGGGAGTTCTCAAACAGCATCAAGCCCAAACTACCTTTTCCTCAGAAAGCTGACAATAAAATTTAAGGGATGAGTTACAAACGCAATTTCATTTCTTGAACGAAGCATTTTTTTATTATTCAAAAGAAAAACAGGTATCTCAAATTCAGAATTCAGAAGTCCATATGAGCAGGAAGTTTACAAATTACAGAATCTAAACTAATCTTTGAAATTAGTCATTTAAAATCAGAGACAGCCTCAGAAGAAACTTCCTGGGTGAATAAAGGATGTCAGACACTGAAATTGTGGCTGCACCAGAAGGTACAAACACACCACACAGAAAATGTAAGCTTATATTGCCCATCAGTGGAAGAAACAACTTAAGAGTAACATCTTATTTATCTGACCCACAATCTAAAATTGCCAAGTAACAACCCATATTGTCTTATAACCAAAGATTTAGCCTAAAAGTCATTAAATCATGAAAAAGAAACACCAAGTTCAAGTATACTATGCTAAATGCAAACAACAGCTTCTTCTGAAATGCTCCCCACCATTTCAGAAAAAAAAATATAAAGCTTTGGGAACAATTTTTTTCCATGTATTTTATACATTGTTTTCTACATTCTTAATCGTCTACAGCTTACACCAGTGAGGATATTGCTTCTATTGGCAGGCTGATTTTTAGACTAACAATTTTTTTTTATTTTAAAATGTAGGGCCCATTTTAACTCAACTTTCTGCAGTGTTTCCTGTCTGAAAGTTCAAAAGAGCTTTAAGAGCCAAGCTTAGACAAGAATGCTGTATGCAGCAGTCCAAGCACATGTAGATCCAAAGCTTCAGAGTCCCTTTGTTTACTTGGCCACAGATTCCCTGGGCTTAGTCTTGACATATTTCACTTTAATTATTTATAGCATTTTCATTAATGAAACTTAGTTATGAAAATGAGGCTATGAAGAAAGCATTACTTATAAGAAGGCTATTAGCCACTCACAGGAGATCCACCTAGTCCTGTATTAAATTAGGCCTGAGGGGGAAAAATGTCAGACTTAAAAACTACTGAATAATTTTATCAGTCTAAAATACTTAATGGAAGTGTTACTGTATTCACAAAAATACTCTAAGATTTTTTTTTTCTTTATTAGTTAATCTTGCTCAATGAACTGCAATCTGTGACTTAGAAGTTGAAATAAAGTATTCCTAGACTTGAATTATTCCAATTCATGCACACGTAAGACTCACAACATTTCAAGTCTGATATTCCACAGACAAAATTCTAGGGGGATGAAGGGTGTTCACCCAATCTGAGCTTGCTTTACACAGCACATGGAGATCAATCTTGGACTTTGGTAAAAGATATAAACAACTCATTTCTCCCTCCTCATACAATTTGAGTGGCTACTTAAAAGTAATTCTTCCAGAGGGGTCTCTGCAGAGCACCAAACCTGGTTCATTGGAAAGTAGTAAATAAAATTACAACTTTGGAAAAAAGCTTCAATTTAGAAAACTGAACTTTAAAAAAAAAAGGAAAAAAACACTGGTAAAGAATTCTAACAATAGAAATAACACTCTGTCTTAATAATTTCTACCTTAGGATTAAATACTAAACATCAAAAATAGCACAATGGATGGAAGACAACTGGTAAATCAAACAACACCAGTTACTCTTTCATTAGGAGTAAAATTTTGCCATAGTTATCTTTGTTTCTGGCTGACTGTGATGATTTAAAAAGTTGTGTTTTGAAATAATTTCAAAATTTTAAAGTGCTCTGAAATAATTCTCTATCAGCACACATGGAATGCGGCCACCTCCAGCTCAGGCTACTGAAAGTGTTTCAGGTGATAACCAGCAACCCTTCACTGCTTTGACCCAAGCTCACCCTGCAGTTCCATAGCACTGGCTCATCACACACAATCCACAGCAGAGTCACACCCAGCCTGCAGATTCCTCCCAGGCTGTCATAGCACAGAAACCCCCACCAGCAGAGAGGCAAGCCATAAGAAAACACAAGTGAATGTAAACCATAAATTAATATACTATCTTTAAAAATATTTTCTGTGTCTCAGTGGCACTGCAGTCAACGCCAAATGCCATCCAGCTACTTGGGGGAGCTGTGACACTCTAAGGGGCATAGGAACTAGATTTAGTTTATTTTGTTGAACTAGGAATCAGCAGTTCATGTAAGAAGCAGCTGGCCAGTATCCATGAGGCATTTTCAGCCTCTTTAAATACACTTATCATCACTGTTTACACATAAATTTGGTATATAAATCAAGATGAAAGACAAAAATGAACAAAGACTGAAAACCATGAGGGGTGGTGTGCTGAGAAATAAATGCCTTTGCACAGCCAAATATTTTAGTTATAAAGTTTCTTCCTGCACCATTGCCTCACTAGATTCTCTGCCTTGATTCACATGGGAACAAATAAAAACAAACTTCGTTTTATTCCCCTGGTGCCCCTGAAGGGAAAACAAGCTTTCCTACACACTTAGAGCAAGTACTTGTCAGAATCTACTCTATTTCAAACATTTAGGCATCAAAACTCCTTTGGTTTTTAAAACTAACTTGGACAGAGTTGTTTCCTTTCAGAGAAAGCACATTTGACCAGAGAGACTTGCTCTCACCACAGAGCCCCAGCATCTTTTCCATCACCATCCATGGCTTTCCCAGTGAGGCTGTGGTAGCCTGTCCCTGCTGGCAGCTCAGCAAGTACCCTGGTGCACAGCTGCATCATCCTCATAACTCCTGCAAGACCCTCATTTAGCCTTGCAATGAGCAGAAATACAGGGAAAGAGCACTTTGTATAACACAGGAATACTGTGACATACATATTACTCTTCTCTTCACCCCACCTCCATACTCTGGAAGAGGACCAGGTATTGAGGACTGCCCACAGGTCCTCAAAGGAAAGAAAGATAGCCTCCTAAGGACCTTTTGTGGCTCTTGGAAAACAATTCATAAAAAGAGAAATTGAAAATACACAACACAGGAAAACTGGGGGGAGGGGGAGAATAAATTAAGACAAAAATAATTTAAAAGATACCACACTGGAAAAGTAATTGCAAATTCATTTCTTACATACAAATATGCTGTGCAGTGCAAACAGAGGAAAAACATAGAAAATTATTCCTGTTCCAACACAGAACAAGCAAACTATGTATTTCTTTTAAATTTCTCCTCAATTAAACATGATTTTTAAAATTGTATTACATGATCTATAGTGGCAAGAAGGGAAAACTCTTCAGTAAGTAATAAAGAAGAAAATACAATTTGGGAAGCCACATAGACAGACCTACTGAAATAGCACAGTGTATCTTTTAAAACAAACTGCTTTCAGTCTGGGTGTATTTCAAGTCCCATCTGAAAGATAAATGCACCGGAGAAATAATCGCTCTTCTAATCTCCAAGAGGTTTGAACACACACTGCAATCATACCACCATGTTCCTCCACCAAGAGCAACAAGGACTTTAAACAAAAAAAAAAAAAAAAAAGAAAAGAAAAAAAAAAAAAACCTATGGGAGGCATGATCATGTTGAAAAATATCTTACTGAAATTCCTTCTAGATGATGAAATGATAGGATGCAGCATGTAAATATCGAAGTTAATTTGAGGAAGTTGTGTTTTTGAAGAACAGCAAGCTGGAGTGGAGAGAGGCTCTCTGCTGATTTGAGAAGGCTCAGGTCACCTCAGAGCCAAAGAGGCTCTGCCATTCAAGGCAAAGATGCCAGACGAGAGCGAAGTACAGGAAGAGAGGGGACAAAAGGCACAACATTGTACAGCTGCCCCACCAGCCCTGGAGCTCACTGAACCACAGAGACCTTTCCCCCCTTCCGTGTCTTCTCTCTGGGCTACAGACTCTGTCCTCCACACACACCAGCCTTGCTCTACCTGCACGCCCACCTGACTTTGTGAGGGAACATAGCTTCTTCTGAACAGCCACATCCCACGGGGCTCATCAGTCCACTGCCCTGACTAAAGGCTCAATCCTTATCTACACACCAGTCCTACCCAAATGCCTCTTACAACCATATCACCAGACTATGGACCACAGACCACACCGAAGCACAGAAGAACGAGCTTATCTTTAAACAGTAAGCCTACACCTGAATTTGCAGGAGATTCTGGCATTGCACAGCCTACAAAGGTAAAGGCAGCATAGTTCTAAATGGATTTTTTGAGAGTCACCCAAACTAACCCAATAAAAACCTATCCAAAAATCCCAAGGCAGTTGCAGAAGACTGGCAAATTTTCCAAATGCATGCAGTTATCAGAAGAAGCAATCTGGACAACAGACCTCCTGAAGTCTGTTGAAGCCTGCCAAAATTGACAGAGGACTGAAAAAGAAAAATAAAAAGCTTCTGAAAAAAAACCAAGAAATTTCTATTAATCTATTTCCACTCAGGCTTTTAAAATCCTTGGGCAGCATTTTGCAAAATGTTTTTTGTTTAATTATTTTCAACCAGCCTTCCCCTGCAGCTGGTGAAGCTCTTCCCATTTGCAAAGTTTGCTGTCTGAATCCTGAGATATTATTTTGAGCTTCTCCAAATACATCATGTGTTTTTGTGTCTTTCTCCCTCCATGAGCTAATGACATTTTGCAGCAGGCTTCCGAGCAGCAGCCAGGAAAGCAGAGTCAGGCCTTTCCCAACTGGCGCCGCACCCTTTGCAGAGGAAGGAATCCATGAAATAAAGGTAAAACCACTAATGCTGAAAAAGCTGGAGGTACGAATTTGCAACGAGGTGATCGCTCTCAAAATGAAGTCAACAAAACCTCTGTAACCCAGATTTTTTTGTGGGTCCTCAGGAATCAGTTCAGGAGCAAGGCTGGGTGGGGGCAGGGGGGGAGTTTGTTTTCACACTGCTACAGGGTATGTTGAGAAACACAGAGCTGTCACCCACTCAGTACATACTTTGTGTTTTAGTGTACTGTGCGTGTTTGTCTTCTGAGAGACAAAGAAATGTACTTTACTAGTTACACTGTAGTATTCTAAGCGATGAATTGAAATGTATCATTAACATCCAGGACAAGCTTTATCTTGCTACCAAAACAAAGGGACCATTCTTTGAACAAATTGAGGGGGAAAATCCCATAATGACAATGAAGAGTTCCTCTCCCTAAAAACTGTGCTGCACAAGAGTAACAATTACGGGCTTATATTCTGCAGACTGAGGTTGCGAATGGCTGCATGAAGCGATGCATTCACTATTGGGAGAGTAAGTACCATTGATGACAAGGCCTTGGGGCTTCTGCTGTTCGCAGACCAATCAATAATCCATTATGAACAAACTACATTTCCCCCTAATATGAAGAAATGAATAAAAGGGAACCACTAACACTAGTACTTTCATGGAAAAAACCCCAACAATGCAGAAATCACAAAATGCCATCACAAGACTTAAAACTATTGGTGATGTCTAACACTGACAGAACTACCCACAATAATCCTTTATTTTACAGCAGTTGCTGGACACCATTACATTATATTTAAAAAAAAAAAAAGAAAAAGAAAAAGGAAAAAAAGCTTATTTTAACAGCAAGATTTTTTTCAAGGCTACTTATTCTGGCTGCAGGACAAAACAAAAAGCAACATTAATCTTTCAAGGCAAGGAGGAGAAAATGAACTAACTTCACCCAAACATCTACCAGCTTGCTTCAAACTATTTTCTAATGCAACGTAAATAAGAACTTCTAATTAGAAATAACTGTCCAAATGTGACTGGTCAAGCATAACAAGACTTTATTGCAACAGCTGCGTTACCATCCAGACACTAGGCCCTGAAACTGTTGTTCTCTCATTGTCATTGTCAGATGCTACAATACAATCAAGAGAAGATCCATTTAAATAGCACAACCACAGCAAACCTTAGCATCGTGAGCCCAGTTTCCACCCAGACCTCCCAACACAGTACCAGAAGGCAGAAGAGAAAAGCCCTCCTGAAAAATTACAGATAAATAAACTTAAAAAAACAAAAAGTTACTGATTTTTTGGATGGGTAACAGTAAATCAGACCCAAAGGAAACAATGAGACTGATACTAGTAATGCAAAAGGCAGCCTATGCCCTTTTTCTGAAATGTAAAGACTTAGTAGTTAAAGTTGACCCTGCAGGGTGGGGGGCTAGCGAGAATGAATGCACAATGTGATTATTGATCAGCCCTAGAAAAGCCAAGAACTGCACCAGTGCAGATGTGATTTTTCTTTTCCTAGGGTCATTACTGATATATATTGGCAAGTCAAAAGCTCTTATTTTGACATGCTGTAACAGTATCATTAATTCTGAAAATAAGCATCAACTTAGGTTACAAAAAAAAAAAAGTTAAAAAGATGCCAATGACAACAATAAAAAAACCCTCCATTTTACTTCAGTGTAACAGTAATGTTTTCCTATTTGGCCACACCCACCAAGGGAGTTACTTTACTGGCTTATTATTCCCAAAATCTAAGATGTAAAAGTTGAAGAAACATCTACAGTTCTGATAGTTTCAAATAAAAAAGTAAGTCAGTTACAAGCAAAGTCACCTCAATCCTGTGTGTTACCTCCTTATTCAAATCGATGGCATTGATGCTGTCTATTCATGCATGTCTATGGAGATGCATATATATATATGGGCAGCACAGTATTTTCCCAGCATCCAATAGTGCTTTTATATTTAATGATCTTGTTAGGTTTTCCACTGCAGACCAATTTACACAGAGTTGTAACATGGCCATTTTAATCTTCAGTGGGGAGGCTGATTTGAAACTGTATGGGCGGGGTATTTTTCTGTTAATATGCCCTGTTCCAAGCTCAGCTTCTATCTTAAAACAGCAAAAAAAATTAGAAGTACCTATTTTTATTTGCAGTGTCATGACAAGGACATATTAGGTTTTTTGCAATTTTCACATTATGTGTATAGAAGAACAGGGACCGGATCATCAGCTGGCAGAAAACACAGGAGTGCAGTATATGGCACACACACAGACACATACCCACACACCCTTCTTGCTGCCTCTTTCCTTTGCCCCACCAGTGCAAGCTACACACAAACCACACCCTCGGCTGCCAAAAGTGCACACAGTGCCATGAAATCAATTTGTATCAATTCAGAAGCTGCGCTGCTAACTAAAACTGGAATGCCCTTGTGCTGTGAACATCAAAACCTGAATGCAAGAAAAACAGGAGCATAATTGAAGGTAAACGTTTTGAATTGTTGATTTCCTACCCCAGCAAAAGTTACACGAAGCAACCTTGCCCTAAGTGCCCACCCGAATTCCACTCTGTCACAACTAACAACTGCACCAGTAAGGACCAAACGTCAGTGCTTTAGTAGACTCACGCAGCGCTGTAACTTGCCCATAGCAGACTTCAAATGCGAAAAGCTGTATGTTTAATACCAAACAAGTTTATTAGCTACAGACATGTGCTCACCAGGTCAGTGGAAGGTAAATATTATTTCTATGGGCCATTGCTGCAAGATAAGCTGTGTGTAGAATTAAGAAATTCAAGGTAATAAATTAATTTCACTTATACCTAATATATCCTACTGCTCAAATTGCAACAGTAAAATCATTACCTTATAAATAGAAGCGTTGTCAAGCGTTAACCTCTTAACAGACTGAGAATTGCAGCACTGTGCTTTGATTAACTACTAATGCCTTACTGTAACAAAAATTATTTCTGATGTAACATCACCAATTTGTTTGCTTGCTTCTTCCCCCTCCACACTCCACAGTATTATAAAGGAATTATAAAGCAGTGAAACAAAAACAGAGTGCAATGAAAAAAAAAAAACGAGGGGAGGGGAGAAGGAGTGGGACAGAAAGGGCAGAAGGGAAAAGGAGAGGAACTGTGCCCTGAAATACAAAGAGGAATAATCATATGCAATAAACCATAAAAGCATTCTGTTAAACATTACCTTCTGAGATAGCACTGAGAAGCAACACAAAATTCACAAAACACACAGCTGACAAAACCTCATTTGCAGATGTTGGGCTACTTTTTTTTTTCCTCTGTGTGTGTAGAGATATGTATGTGTGTGTATATATAAAGTATTTCACTGTAAGCTCTTGTAAAGCACAAACAGCATGGACAAGCTCTATTTTAGGAAGCTTTTTTAAACTTCTTAAGAACTTAAGCAGGTAATTCATTAAGACTTTCAATCACAGTTTTTCCATTCTCTGCACTTCTGAATGTCAAGCATGCAGACTATGCCCAGGCCCCGAAGAAGACACTGCACTTCAGAGATCCCTCACCACCGAAGCTGAAGGCTGCTCTACACTGGCTGAGACTCAGGACCTACTGTGCTGCTTAAATCGCACACAGCTTTGGCTCCATGACACCACCGGTCCCAAACTGGCAGAGGACAGTTTGTGGATAGCAAGTGCCTTAGAAATACCTTCATTTCACCTTCTTTACACTGAAGTACACAGTACTCCAGAAGATCAGTCCATCCACAAGTGTAATTTGGGATGATGAGTTTATCTTACACATAGCAGTAAGACGGATGCCTGCTAGCAGTTTAAAAGAAGGATCAAAAGTTCTTAAGTTCACCAGTAGTTTTAAAGATGAGATGTCAGCTGTTGCTTCATTACTCCATTACAGTTCATTTTAGAGTTTTCTGCAGTTATCATCATTAAAAGCCACTTCCATTACATATGTGATAAATCCAACTTTGAAACACACTGAGTCTTGTACTGGCCTGTCCCTGCCAGCACAGAAAAGCAAACACACATAGCCAGCACAATAAAAGTGGCATAACCATAAAACATGAGTTGATTTGCACAGTGAAGTAACTACTTTTCTCCTCTTTTCATTCATTTACTTCTTTAAACACAAAGGGAAGAAAAGAATAGTCTGGTATGTCAAATGAATATAAAGCACAAGAAGACTTTTTCTGGATTTCGAACCTTCCAGCCAGGAGAAAAGAAACTAAACCTGAAATCAAATCTTTCAGCTGTCTGTTAGTCTGGCTTATTTTGGTATGAAGTGCTGAACTATCTCTGTGGAACATCACTGCAGTGTATCACCTAAAAGAGACAAACATATCATCCACTCCTTATAAATACAATTTCAAAGCCTATTTTACCAGCTCTGTCAACTTTGCTCTCATAACAGCACAATGAAAAGCGTGCTTCAGAATCTGGCAGGTCAGGACACTGTGCAATCACTAGATGAACCCTGATAACTCTGTTCAGAACTACTCCGTACATGTACTTCTCCTCTCCTTGCTTTCATCTCCTCGCCTTTAGACCAGTCCTTCACCTGCATTGTACAAGGCACTTTCCTAGAACTCCAAAGATAGACAGAAATTTACCCAAATGCAGAAAATTATTCTGTTAGATCATCTGTGAAAAGAAGCACCTGGGTGGACATCTCCAAAACCATTCCTGAGCTCACCACTCGCCTTTAGTACAGGAAGGTAGAGTTAAGAGCATAAAAAAAAGTAAAGGAACAAACCCCACCCCTACTCAGATACTCTGGTAACAGCCTCAACATTCAAATGCTGAGCAACTACTTCAAAACAAACCAAAACCTCTGAAATTATCACTCACAGTATAGCAAGCAAGCAAGCCTGCGAGGAAGAAAGAAAGGTCTGATGTCACAGGTTGTTACCGGTTTATTTATTTTTCCATACACAACTATAACTTGCAAGACAAATCTCTCAACTGGTAAGAAAAATATGAATTACATACAACAAGAACACCAACCTGTTTTCATCACAAAATATTAGTTAGACTTTATTACTGCTTTCAAAAAATGAGTGTACGTACCACATGCACAGACCAGCATGGTCACCTCTCACCACTCTTCACAACAGAGACCTCATCATCCACTATTGCCATACATGTCACTGCACCTTCTACCAGAGCCCAGGTCCCTGCCCATCCCACACCACTTCTGCGGCACTGCCACCTTCTGACCTGGCTCCACCCCACTGCTGTCACCACCATGCCTCTCCCACCCCCCACTATCCACACACGCTGCCTGTCAGATTCCTCCTGGACCACCTGAGGCCAGCTGCCAGGCTCACACTCCCTTCTGGCCACTGCCATCCCGCAGATGTACTTTAAAGGCTATGTCTTTTCCCCAATCTTCCCTGTCTGCCTGCCCTCCAGCCCTTTCTCAGTTGTCCCCAACACTTCTGCTTCTTCCAGGAGCACTTTCACTTCCTTGTGTCTCCCAAACCTGTTTGGGCCCTTCATGACTAATTCTTCCATTTGAGCTCTCCCTCATTAGTACAGCCTCAGTCCCTGCTCACTGGCTTGTTGTTTGCCAGGACATTCCAGCACACATTCACATGCCTCCTGCTTGCCCCTTCTGCCCTCTTCTGCAGAAGATGCCCACTCTTCAGGCTTTTATATCCTCAGTTACAACAGAACCATCTCCAGCCTCCAAAACTGTAACTTGTCCCCCTCTGTTCAGTAACTGCTGCTGTCCCAAAAATCAAAGGATGCCAATACCCAAATGTCTTGCGTGTGAGGTTCAAGTGCCATTCTTCTTCTTCAAGGACCTACACAGTTCCACCCTACTCCCTTTTGTGTGAGCAGCGACTCACCCTCCCTAATACAGCTTTTATATTGGTTTCCCACTTACGACCTTGTGTTCTGACACTGCATTTAGAACTGTTTTTTCATTATATTTTCATTCATTCTTAAATTATATTTTCCACAAATGACTCAGAATTATTTTCTAAAATTAAATCCATCACTCCGTGTTGTATAGTTTTTCCCCTAATGCATAATACGTGTACTACCTATTGCTATGTTCTAATTGGTATGTATATTCCTCAAGGCAGGAACTTGAGATCTTTTGTATGTGCTCCTTTTATGTACTTTTAAACAGTGCCAAATGTTCCAACTTCAAATAATTTCTAAGAGCAAATTATCATTATAAAGTCAAAATTCACCTTTTCAAAGAGTCAAAGTCCCTCTTTTCATCAGACGTACAGAGAGAAGTTGAGAAATAGCTTCTTTCCCATGAGCTCCAAAAGTAAACTAACCCCTTCTACTGCCTACCCAGAGTTCATCTCTTAAGTTAACCAAAAGGACCATCAAATATATGGCAAAGGTAAGCTAGTAAAGAAGCTAACAAGGCATAAATCACATGTCACTAACCCCTAGCCTGTCTGCCTATTTGAAACATACACTTCCAGCCAATGTTATGTATTTACGTTCAGTAACAAACGAGAAGCATAATGACAAATAGAATTCAAGCGCTGCACTTCTCTCTCCATTTCTTCATAAGCAACTGGAGAAAAAGTAGGCTATGCAGAACATCAAATTAAAGGGTAGGATCCTTAGAGGTGATGCTCACTGCAGTGACGTATTCTTCTTACAGGAGTTAGTCTCTTTCCACACCTAGGACTGTAAGTATGATTTTAAAGCTTTTCAAACTCCCTTTCCTTCAGCATGAGCATGCTGCTTTATATCACACATTTTCCCATTCTGCAAATAGAAATACACTCCTTCATCCCTCAGGGCAATGCTGAAGCACGTAGATTTTCCACCAGAGAAGCACAACATCACTGTGACTCTTTAACTCCAAGAGCAGAATTTGAGCCACACTGCTAAATCCTTAAACCTGTTACACAACAAATAAGCATGGATTACAGTGTGGCTGGTTCATTATGGGACGTTTTGTGATGCTATTCCTAACACACAAATGCCATTTGTCTTGGCCACATACATAAAGACCATTCTCCTATTTTAGGTTATCCATCTTTATCATCGCTTTCACTTCTCTGCATCTCCCCCATTTATTACTCATTTACTCCCTATTTAATATATTTCTACACTGTAAACAGTGTTAAATAATCATGATGTAATAGCACAGTATTATATTTGCTCTATATATAAATAACTGCTACAATACACTTACCTGACACTTCTTACTACCAAAACAAACCATTTATAACTATACATTACCTTTAGTACTCTATGGCTACTCTACTTGCAGCACTAAACAAAGAGCATACAAATACAAAGAAGCAATCTACGCCAGGGAGGTTTATATTTCAGCAGAAATACCAAGCATAAGTTGTAGAAAATGCCTGACTAAAAGCACATTTTTAGGCAGGTGCAATCTAATTTTGGCAGGTTTACAAGAGTCAGCTACAATACTTGCTAATACTTTAGAGGATTTAGGTTTTTATTTTTTTAACAGTTTTAGATAAGCACACCTGTATTCACTTCCTTTAGTAATGGGTACATCTACCAAAGCTACTGTTTATAATCTGAAGAGATGATTTTCTCACAAGTAAAAACTTGCCATATATGGAAGAAACAAACAGCCTCAATTAGACCAAGACTAAAAAACCACAATCTTGAAAGAAAAACACATGCACTATTACTGCTGTGTATGAGGTCAAAAGTACACCACCTTATCTATAAGCAAGTATTTTGTAAAAATAAGGAAACTTTTTCCTTAAACCCTTATATCCAGTTTGTATTCAAACAGGACAACTCCTTTCAAAATCACAACTCTAAAAATACAGGTTTACAATTAAAAGTGTTGTCCTTCTGTCACACTTCTTTTTTCACAGGCTTTCAAGTATCTCCTGAACTTGATTAATTCAAGCATGATTCATTCAACTAACATTTAAAATCAAGGAGTTAAATACAATATCCAAAACCAGATATGGATAAAACTTGCGGAGAAAGCACAATAAAAATGAGTACTGTCAACTCAGAGCACTAAACCTCATGGGTCAAGCGCTCAAATACCATGCTACATCCATCAGCTTAAGGGAGGTTTTTGACCAAAACTTGGCTGTGGATTCTCTTATTTGTCTTTTGAGCTTTTAGAGTACACTCAGCCATATCTCAAGCTTCTTCCAATAACCACAAAGTCAAGGAACTTTCTGTTCTCATAGGCTTACATCTTCTCTTTTGGAACCACCGGACTGCAGAAAAAGGGGCTTTGGGCTACCTTCTCCACTGACAAAACTCTAGGAGGGAAAACCGTATCTGAAGCAAACAGATGTGGTATTCTTTTGCTCTGCTGCTTCAATCATAAAATACTCCGCAGAAGGTTACAACAGCTTACCTACAAACATCAAATACAAAGGGCCAGAACAATCCCATCCGCATTCAGTGGACGGATGGTCAAATGCACAGACCATGCACACTCTTCACTTACTCCATGGGATTTAGAGGTAATCAAAAAATCAGGCAAAGAAAGATCTTCTGCCAGAATTATTTTAGTATAACCCCGAACAGAAGTAGAATAGATGGTGACAAGACCATTTTAAGACGAGAGCTCTGAAGGAGGTGACAAACCCCACTGCGTCTCATTGGGTTTGTCATCTGAAAACCGTGTCTGTGTCTGTCTTGGGTACAGCTAAAGGCAGTTACAGCATCTGCTAACACCGAAACCAGTAAGAGGTTGTTGCATGCCAAATTGTTAGGTATCCCATAAAGGAGAAGTCAACAGACCAACCCTCTGAGACACAGCAATAATGCTGGAAAATGAAGCCCAGAATAGCCTGTGTTTCATCACTTACTCTCTAGCATATTATCAACTTGGAACTTGTGAAAACAACGTTCCTTCATCAGTTTCAGATAACAAACCAAAGGTGCAAAGGGTGGTCTCATGCTGTTACCAAGCTGACTGGATCAAAAGAAGCTGGTCCACTCTCTGAAGTGGTGTTTGGCCATCAACGGGCCCTGTCTGGTCAACATGGTACCTCTTGCTCAAGGCAACTGCTGTTTGGGAACCCCATTACGCTAGCTGGATACAGAAGTCTATCTAATCAAGAAGTTTCCCTCATCTAGGGGCTTGCAGAAAGACCACCAGTATACAAGAGGCTTACACCCGCTCAAGGCTTTGGTTACAAACTGAGGGTCAAATTCTAACCTGAGTTAGATAAGTGTCCCTCCTGACGTACTGCAATGACTTTAGCACTCACTGCACACTTATATCCATCCAAGAAGAGAGAGAACAGCCCTTCAGTTTTTGTTTTGAAGTCCAAGGCTGACATTTACCTTCCTTATACATTTAGAATTACTTCCTTTTGCACTGGAATTCTTTCTAAACCCTGCCTGAGCCTATGAGGTGCACATCAGCTGGAAACCAAGACACCCAAAATTTAAGTTCCCAGTTTGCCTAGAACACCTCACCACTATCTAATCAATTCACATAAGGCTTAATATTTACAAATGGACAAACTCCAGAAAGAAAAGCCCATCCAGGCTAAGAAACCAAAAACACTCAGATATGAGCTCAGCTTAGTCACTGAACTGGAAACTGGTCAAACTGGGAGAGTACCCCACAGAGTACCCAAGAGGATTCTGATGCTACAAGCACTATCAGAGGAACGATAGGGGAAGGAGCACATGAATCTTCAGCGTAACTCAGTTCAGACCCTCTTACATTCCCATGACTATTAGTAGCAAATCCAAAGCCATCTGCTGCTGTATGAGAAAAGGGCGAAGGTGTCCCCACATTCAGATCTTACAGCCCAGCCACCTCCAGCCAAAGGGTGGGGAATCACTTTTATGTGGCCACAGAATTTCAGGGCAAGGCTTATCGTTCACGGCAAGCTGCAAAACAGCTGGCACTGCAGCCACCCAGAGCACAGCCACCATCTCTGGCACAGCAGCAGGAATACTCCTTGGCAAGGTAAAGAGGACTCCCTTCCCTGCCTTTTTATGAACATATGCATGAGGTCAACAGCATCCAAAAGAGCTGACAACATAACTTTCTAACTGGGAATCCAAATAGTGCTGATTCCCTGAAACAAAACAAACAAAAAAACAGCTCTGAAAACACACACATGTCCCCCTCTGCTACCTGCTCTGTTTGTGTGTCCCTTCTTCCATCCGCACAGGCCAGCAGGAACACAGACACCTCCCTTATTGTAAACCAGACACTGCCATAGCTGCCTACAGGAGGCTTCAAAGACATCCTCCTTGTGCCTCCATCAAATGAACTTGAGTGACCAACTCACAGCAATTATATTGCAGCCAAAGGGAAGGAACAAAAATCAAGTTAATAAACTTTGGTAACTAATGACAGGGATTTTTTACATCTTAAACAATGACATATAAAAAACATGTCAGTAAGATTTAAAGGGCATTCAGTATACAGATTTTTTGAGTAAAGGGCATGCTACTATGAAGAGACAACATTATCAGTGTATTTGCACACACACCAAACTTCACAGCTCTCACTGCAAAACCAGTAGTTTCTCTGTTTGAAACAGTAAAGCTCATCTGTAGAAATTTTGCAGCTAACAAGCATTAGATTTCACTTTCCAGCAACAATACCGCCGTCATATTACAAATACCATCAAATAAAATTTTAATTATTTTCTAAGAGTCAGTTGGTAGCTATTAATAAAGGCAAACTGTTAGGGAAATCCAGCCAAAAGAAAGTAATGACCAGATGTGTACCAGTGCAGCAAGGTCTAACTTAACTGAATAACAATTTTAGAACATTAAAAAGAGTTGAACTCATCTATTATCACCTTCATCCCAACATTTATTTTAAAGTATTTCTCCTAACCCAGAATCTATATCTATCCCTTGAGCAAAGTAGCTTAGAAATCATGAAATATCTGTTAATATCTAAATAAGAAAAAGAGCAGTAACTTTACAGGCTTTCACATTTAAATCTCAAATTCTTTTGAGTAACTTCCATTAATCTCTCTTTACAGCTCTTTCAGAGTTCATAATGCTTCCTGCAGCCTGAAATAAAACAAACTGCAGAGATGTCAGAAAGCTATAGATGCATGCTTTAATTACTCCATATTAATAATGTTTGTCATCTACACTAACATTGTAAACGAAAACAACACATGCAGATCCAGAGATGTGCTTGCAAGAGTTTGTACCCTGGGCCACCACGCCTGTGCAGCAGTAGCTAATTACAGGGGTGAGCTACGCCAATATGGAGCTCATGCTTGCATTGCAAAAAAGAGCAATTCCTAGCCCAGCTTAGGTTTAACTGCACAGCATGGGGCTTGGGGAAAAGAGCCACATTTTGTACTGATATTATTACAGTGGTCTTTTTCACAAAACTGAAGAGAACTATGTTTCCATTTACATCAAATAAACCAAAAGCGCAACTGAACCAACACCTCTTGAATCATGTTGCATTTCCTTATAAGGGATCTGCAACCCAAAATATTTAAACTACTCTGATAACCCCCTGACAGGAACATACTAAACTCCAAGGCATAAAAACACAACATATCTTTAGCACAGCATAGAAATATCAAATTTAAAAGTGATTTCATTTGTAAATGCATCCTTATTAGAAGAATGCTTATTGCTTCACTGGTTCATATTCCCAAGCCTCTGGCCTATTGAGCAAGTAAGTGAAACAATATCTATGCATTTTATAATTACGTTATCTCCATGTTATTGTTCTTGTTCTGCACTGATGAAAGCACTACAGGAAGAAATGCAGCTGCTGAGCACCAAAGGTGCTCCTCATTTAAAGTACTTTACAGAACAAAAGCTGAAGTCAAAAGTTGGTCACATTCATTCAGCACAATAAAACCTTTCCAGAGTTGCCACAATCATCAATAATCAATCATAAAATGTGAAAAAATCACAGTTTTTCACCCTTCAATTCCAGCATCCATAGGTAGGTTTTCTACTAGTGTTACAGCTACTTTTATCTATAATTATTTTAATCAATTCTCTAAAGAAACACAACCAACAGCTGAAAATCGACATGTACAGTTTTAATTATTCTCTTCATGTCTTGCCATGCAGTTTGCTCTAACATTTTTCCAGCTGGCCAAGAAAAGGAAACATGCGTCAAGGTCAGAGAGAAATAGCTGGTTCTTGCTTCATCTGAATTCCAGTTCTGGGCAACAAAAAAATTCAGCAATTTAAACAGGAAACTGGCTTAATAGTTCTGAATTCATCTTTTCCATGAATGGAGAAGCAACATGCAGCAAGCCTGTCTGCTTCTGCTTGTTTCATCAATGAGGGGATGAAAAAAAACTTTAAAAGCCTCAGATTTGGTCTTGCTGAAGCAGATCTGGAAGCAGTGGCCGATTTAATAAAGCTAATCTTCAGCGAAGCACATGACATGTAAATTGCAGACCACAGTAGTGTGTAGCTTTCCTAAAACTACTGTGTTGGTTTCTAACATGAATTGGAACCTCTTGTACAAAACTTGAGGACGATCAAGTGCAAGTGCCACTATGTCACCATTCCTTGTCATACAATTTAGTGTCATTTCAGAGACATTGCAAGCACTCTGTGGCTTTACTATGGCTGACCATGAGCTTAACTGCTGCAATGTCGGCTGGTTTGTTTTTCAATAATTTTTATGGTAATAAATTCCCCTTTCTGACAGACACTGTTCATATTTGGTATCAAAATAACAGAGCCTGCATAATCATAAGGACATTTCCTTAAAATCTAAGCCACTATAGCAGTGATTCAGATTAAAAAATACTTTTTCTAAAACCAGTGCCATCCTTCATCTTAAGAAAAGCAGTAAGAGATGAGACCAGTACCCCAATTTCAGAGGGTGCAAAGTGATTTAGAAGTAGGTAAGAGCATCCTTCTTTGAAAACATGTCTTCTTGACCTCATGCTTTGAGTAGTCCTCTTATGGCAAAAGTCATATGTCATAACCTCTCCATTAGTTAGCCTGAGCTGTAATGTTTTACTCTGATAATATCTTGGTAAAGTGAGTTCCACAGGTCAAATGTCTTCGAGAGGTCAGCTCATTTTGGCACCCAACCACTTGAAGAAGTTTCTTTTCACTCAAGCCTTGCTCCAACTCCACAGACTGTGACCAGGCAATACTGGGTTTGAATAGAAGTTCAGTGTAGAATACTGGTGAAATAACCTGAGCCTAAAGGAATCTTTCCTCAATGACTACATTTGATTTGAAACAGGTATTTAGCCAGTTTTGCCATAGAGTACATTTTCTATACTTACATGCACAGATGCACAATACAGGCAGACAGCGGAAGAGGCATAAACTGAAATTTTCAAAGCAGCTGAAGTGTTAGAAATTGTGTTATGGAGGTTCCTTTGAAATCTTCAGCTATGCTTTTTGTAAGTCTCCTCACTGGCTTTTTTATGCAAGAGTCAATCAGATAACTTAGTGGTAAGTACTCAAGAATGCATAGCTAGAAAGGGAAAAAAAAAGTCTCTAGCATACAGAAGGAAATGGGGAAAAACAGAGGGAGGGAGATTATAGTGTTTTTGAGGGAAGTACTTTTTGGTCTACCCTTCAGTGCATGGGAGTTCAGCAGGCTTTAACTGTTGCTTTGAAAATGCCCCAATTTGTCTGCAGAGCAAACTAAGAGATGTCTGAAACCATTAAACTTCCAGGTATTACCCAGAACAACTACATAAAAGGCCACATTGAATCCTGCTTAAAATTTAATAACAAGAAGTATTTTATATTGTCTGAGGAAATGCAGGATGTCCTGAGCTTCACAGCATGTCCATACTGTATGGAACTATTTCAGGATGTATTTAGAACTGCTCATTCAGGAATACACTTTCCTAAAATATGTAGTCTTATCATTTCTACGCTTTGTTGCATATTACTAGAACAGAATTATCTGTTGCACAATATTCATAGTGTCCTAAAAAGGCCTGCATTTGAGAAAGCCTCATCCGTCTTCTCATTCCACATAAAACCATTAAACTGCTCCGAATGGTAAAGTCATCATTTTGTAATTATAACCCTAAATTAAGGCTTTTGTGTTGTTAATTCTCCAGGAAAACTTGTACCTGTGTTTTACAATGAAAGGAAAAATATCAAAATACATCTTACTAAAGGTTTATGAATGAATCCATTGTATCACTGATGAAACATGCATAAAGCCAAAATCCGTTCTATTTCCACATCCATTTTTTTCCTTCTACATGAACAGAAATTGACCTAAAATGATTTTCCTTTCTGAAACCAAATGCAGAGAGTGAGCTGTGCTGTAAATATAGGCATTTCAGACATCTTAAAAATAAAGTTATTAAGAATGGAAGAAAAAGAAATTTAAGCCATTAACTGAAACTTCACAGAACCCCTAGTTCTGCAAACACTTATACAACTGAGTAACTTCACACATATAAATAATCTGCTAAAGTGCAGGGAGGCTACCATTATTTTCAAAACCACTCACACCTTTTGAATGCGAGTAGAATCATGACAAAATACATTTAACAAAAAACAAAATCAGAGATTTCACTGTGAAACTTAAAAATTTCTTTAAAAAAACAGTACTTAAAATACATAATCAAATTCTACTCATCTGCTCCAAGCAAAAATACCTACAAGATTCAGAATTATTTAAAATTAAACCTGAAATTTTGCAAATGATGTGCAAACATTGTTCAAACACTTCATTGGCTCTGGAGATACTAACTAGGTTACTAATTTAGGTAAAGAATTTTCATGTCTCGGGTATCTCTACAAACCATCATGTTTAAGTGCTTAACAAGGAAAGCTTGCTTTTCAAAGTGCTTATTATAGCATTTCCCATTGACTGCAATGGGATTTCCAAGTACTGAGCTTTTCTGAGTTAGGGAATACTTAATAACAGGACACAGGAGTGCAAATTAAAAAATCTATAATTAGGTCATCCAGATTTTATAATTTTTATCTGAATAACTAATTTGTACATTGTACTAGAGATGACAAACTATCATACGCACAAAAACAAGGGAAAAAAACCCAAACAAACAAAAACAAACCCCCAGAAATTGTGACACAGTAAAATACAAAGCACACGCCCTTGCTATGAGAGAATGCCAATAAAAGAGTGGAGCCTTGATCTTATTTTCAACAGTCACTTATACAATGGCAGAAATATCCTTAATCCTCCAAAATATATTCAGCCAAGATTACAAGAAGCCAGTGCTTTCTCCATAAGCATTAAATAGAGGATGACTTCACCTGAGAAGTCCTTTAATCCTTCCCGTATTACTTTGTTGTCTAAGCACATAGGAAAAACCCCTCCTGTTGTACCTCTCCCAGGATCCACGGAGAGCATTCTCTGCAACTTAGATGCAATAAACTGCAGTTCATTTTTCAAGTGTGCAATCAATATTGTTAAGTGGGAATCTGGGTGGGTTTTCCTTCCCTTGTATGAATGCTTGTAACCATTATTGAATCATTTCTCATCTGCTATCTTGCGTAACATCAGCATTTGCTCTTTCACCTTTGTTTCTGCTGCATCTCCACTTTCAGAACCTGCTTCCAGACTCATTTTGGAGGCACTTAGTCATAGCAGGGTTGGTGAGATCATTTCTTTGGGATGCTCACTTCATGCTATGTTAAACAAACAAACAAACAAACAAACAAAAGCACACCAAACATACTAAAAAAAAGTCACTTCCTGAGACTTTCATTGGTTTTTCTCCTCCTAAACTTTCGGGTGTTAGTGACTCAGCTCCCAAATGAAACTGATGCTGGAAAGCTGTCAGGAAATTATATTTATCTGGCAAGTTATTAGGTGTTGCAAATGTTTATGTTGTAATTTAGAGAAATTATCTGTTACCAATACTTCAGCCGTCTCAATCACTGATTTCCTAACATTACACACCCATAACCGAAAGATGGATCAATAGGCATCTGATAATCACCAAACATAAAGTGCCCCTTTACAGTATTGATCAGCAGCTTTTCCTACACGTGCAGTAGTTCGAGGCAGTAACAGGCACTTGGCAGTATCAACACTGCGCTGACAGAAAGAGAAACTGGCTGGCACTCGTGCAACATCGTGTCAGTAGATACCACGTCCATCAAACGCTGACAGTTTGGCAGATCAGACGCTCTCTGCCATAATGTCATAATGACTTCAATTTACTTCTCCGCAGCACCCAAAGGCTGCGATTTTATGAGCTATCCAAGTCTCTTCTCTTCAAGAACAAGACTCTCTTGCTTTTGCAGCCTTGACAGCTTCATATATTTCCTTAAAGTTTCCTAGTAGGCATAACCAGAACAGTAAGAAACACAAAGCTGTTAACTGAGTCCCTCATTATTTATACAAATAACTAAAGTTTTATCTAGCAATTAGAATTTCACTCTCAGAATTCAAATAGCGGCAAGTTTTAATTACTGAAAAACAAACAGAAGCAGAAGAAGGAAACCCCCATAAAACCCACTAGGACAGTGACTTTCTCAAGCCCAAGGTCAACAGGGCTGCCTTCACTCCTAAGTGAAGAGTAAGATGCCTGCGTTCAACATTCAGGAACGTGTTTCCATGCACCAAGAGGAGGCAACAACTGTTTCAATCACGAATTGATTGTCAAGAGACAAAGCCTAGTGCTTGCTTCTGTCCACTGTGGATGGAAGAAAGCCTTAGCAGCAACGTGGGTTCAGGTATCAGCGGGAGAAAACACACATCAGTGCATGAGGTCACCAAGACACCACCAGCAACCAGGAGATACTGAGGTATTTCCTCACAGTTACTCAGATGCTGCAACAGGGGCAATGATTGTGTCAGTCAACAGTTGAACTGAAACTGCTGTTTGAGTTTTGGCAGAAAAATGCTACACCCTCCTTAATCTGCACTAGCACTTCTAATTTAACAGGTACTTTTGTTTTCTCTGTCTTCCTACATCCCAGCTCCCCAGGGTCTCCTCTGCCGGCCAAGACAATGACTTAAATATTTTAAATCATCTTAAAAAGCACAATTTGAATCTTTTCCTTTAAAACTTAACAAGTTGAACAAAAAAATGCAGCAAAACCATTCTTTTGTAAGAACAGAGACTCAGCATTGAGAAATCAAACCTGAGTTTCTGCATGCAATTTCTGTTTGCCACAGGAAACATTTTTTTCTTGTAAAGCACAGACAGCTAAACCTACACTTCTGGTAAAATGTAGGTAGAAAACCTACCCACCTGAAAGAGAAGACAGGGGCGAGGAGGCAGACTTTCCACCAGAGGACTTCAAAGCACTCCTCAACTCAAACAAAAGTGTCTCAATGATGCCATGGAGGTAAGCCAACACCTCCAGGCTGTATCCCTGCCCTCCTGTCTCCACCTCTTCCACCCCTACCCCTCCACCAGGGCTCTGCCCTCCACTGCACAGCCACTATCACAGACACCATGACACAAGAGACAGGAGCTCTTTCTTACGGCATTCAGCTGCTCAAGAAGTCTGGTGCATTGGCCTTGAAAGAAGAAGAGACCCACACAGCACAAGGCAGAACTTCCACATTGTTGAATCTACATAAAGCAACAACACCTTTGCTGCAATTTGCACCACAGTAGTGGTTACATCCTATGTGCAGGGGAAAAAAATAGCTCGATCTTACTTTCAAATTTTATTTAAAAGAAAAATAAACCAACTTTTCATTCACAGTAACAAAAACAATGCTAAACAAAAGTTTATATAAGCTGCCTCACTTACACCACAAGTGATTGTTGCATAAATACAGAGTAATTGCATCTTATACCCCCTGCTTTAAGAGACAGATCTCATTAATCTGAAGTAGGATGCAAACTCTTTTTGTTATGCTGTGCAACCACCCCAGATTATTAGATGTGTAAAATCAGGTATTGTATGACCTAGCTCAAACATGCAGATGCCTGCTACACTGCAGGATGTTACCAGTCAGTAACTACAGGAAGAGTAACTAAGCGCAGGACAATCAACTCTGACTGCACCCTGGTGACTGCATCCCGTTGGTCTTACCACACTTCAGCACACTTGCCAATTGCTACATCCCAACCAAATCCCTTCCTCCTCACCCTGGCAAAGTGACACAGGACATCTAGTGCGTTAATCTAGGTTTCTCAGCAGACCTGGTTTTCACCTATGTCAGTGTCAAAACCACCAAAAAAAAAACCAAACCACCAAAAAAAAAAGGCACATGGATGAAATCCAAAAAGAAACCCAAAGAACCACACCTCTCAATATTGAATCAGCCACTCCATACCAAACCTTTCCTCTGAAGGAAGGGGTAAGGCTGAGGAACCCACTCAGGCCAGTATTTCGTATTAAAGTCACCTCTCCACAAGCAGTAACAATGAAGGGTAATCTCTGTCCCCAGGCGCATATACTGATGTGCTTAAAATAATTTAAAAAAAAAAATTAAAAACATGAAAAACCAAAAAAGGTTTTTACCCAAAGCCTTTTACACTTGCAGTACCATGTCCTTGATCTGGATTGTTCTAAATCCAATATTTCATATCAAAACTAATGAACTCCTCCCAAATATATCAAATGTTGATATACATTTTGTTAAATTCATGCAATTTTAATGAGGAAGAGTTAGAGTTTGGTTTTTTTCAAAGAAGATTAAGTAATCCTCGCTGACTTCTTTGCCTTGCAACCTTTCAACCGCACATGAGAGAAGAGTTGTCTTTGCACTGACACCTGCAGTGACTCCCTGTAAGCACATATGCAAGCAGGCAGTGTCAAAACATGCTTCCTAAAGTGATGGCTGAGAGAAGTTTTTGGCCAGAAGACATCCATATAGGAGTTGCAACATGAAAACTTGCAGAGGGGAGCGGTGCTCAACCGCCCCAGCTGTCACAACAGGGCATGTGGAGCAACCGGGCAACAAGATCTCACCTATGCTATGTCAGCACTGCATTTATTAAGCTGTTTTCCATTTATGCAAGTTGGTATTTTAGCCTTCCTAAACCTTCTTTTATATTCTTCTCCCTGCTTAGAGAAAAATCCACAGGAACAACCGTTCCTGCCTGCTCCTTCTGTTTCTGAGTTTGCACCTGTGGCTCTGCCATCATTCAGGTACCTCGGCAGGAGCATCAGCTGGGGCCAGAGCCCTCGACCTGCAGCAGGGCTATCCCTGCACACTGATATTGCATCATATGCCCAACGAGGCTTTTTAATCATCCTGATGATGACAGCTTCCCTTAGGGTAACTTCAATGGGCTGCCTCAGTCCTCTCCGACTGAGCATAAATCACAGCTGACTTGGGAAGAGTACCAAGCTCCTTCAATGTCTTGAAAAACACAGCCAGTGGGGAGCTGTAAAGGATGAAGACACTTTATAGATCTAAAAACTATATCTGAGCATCAAATGCTAAATCTAGTGCTCAGGGGCACTGTGGATCTCTGAGACTTCCAGGAGGACACTGAATGCATAAACTTGTGGATGGATTACACTGATACATAAACACAGTGGTTTCATGCAGCAGACAAACTGTTTCTCCTGCCATTTAACATAAACTACCTGTTTTTACACCCTCGTTAGGAACACTTCAAAAAGAAGCACTGATAGCAAAGCAATTATTTGCGCTCCAAAATTAGGCAATAGTGAATCATTGTCTCTGAAACTAAACCCCACATTGTACAGACTGACCCACATGATCAAATCTGTGCAGTCAGTTCAATAGACTTCCAAGTGGCCACCAGCATCCACCTACAGGGATCAGCTTGCCAGACCAAGGAGGAGCATTAAATTACAAGCTTTGTACTCATGGCAAGCATGTTGATTAAATAAGTAAATAAATAAAGATCCATTTTGTTAATGGCAGCATAGCAGCCCCATGCAAAAACTTCAAAACCTCTTTTCATTCTGAGCTCACTCTAATATTAGTTTAAAAAAATATCAAATCATCAGCATCTTTTAATGTTTAACCAAACAGCTACACTCGTCCCTGGTTAAACTCTGCCACACTGGAAAAGAACCAGAGATTAATTTAATTGAATGAATTTGGCTTTTACCCTAGACAATAAAATTTACTAGTATAAAAGCTTAAATCCCAACTGGCAATGTAAGGATGCCTTAGGGTACACTCTGCTTCTTGCCAACACCACATATCCACCTATAAAGTTTTAAAATAAATCTCTGACTTTTGTTTCCACATGTACAGGCATATACTACGCTTATACTACAAAAAATCAACACTGAGTTGCAAGGGTTAATAATGTGATGCTTGCTAATATATAAACTCAAAACTATAGGAAACTACAGATAACCTCCTTCTGCAAAACTGCAAGTAGGAGAAGAAAATAAAAACTGCTCTTTAGCAAGACAAAAGAAGCAGAAATACTGAATGACAACAGGATTCTGAGGTCACTCTATTGAACTCCACTGTTATCTTTGCCATTAAGTTCATCACACACTTATTATTATTTGAGCAAGCACCTTTTTTAACAATACTTAGCTAGGTGTCTTCTGTCATACTTGACAAACTACAGGAAACAATCTCAATTTCTACAGCCATCATGATGACAATATTGCCTTTATTTTTCCATTAACCAGTAAGGCATGTACCATTTTCTGTTAACAGCTGACCTGTTGTTTAAACAAATACATTCAGAGCATGCACGTCTGTGTCCTATATAAACAGAGAACCAAATCAGCCCGGCCTACACCCCTGAACTCCCCACATCAGTGGGAGGAGATGGCAAAGTGTTGAGGAGAATCCAGCCCACAGCGTCACAACGGAGTCAGGAGGACGGAAGCACATCACGTTGCACTGCCATAGACACAAAATGTTCCACATCACTATGTGCAGCCAAGGAGGCACTTGTACCTATAGGGCTGCAGGTAATTCTGTTTGCTTGATTTAAACACCATCAACAACACACATGAAACCAACAATTCCTTTTTTTTTTTTTTCAAATCCTGGCCAGGTAACACCAACACCCTTTTTTTCCCCTTTTTTGGGGTTTTTCTTTGTGCATGCGTGTGTATGTGCCCAAGCCTAGGCAATGCCAAACTTAGGCTGAGTCATACCATCACCCTCTGGGGCCAGGCTGAGCCACCGCTGGCAAACTCCTACTCACAAGAAAGTGCCTCTCAAGTCAGCCAGGCTCCTCAGATGAGTAAGAAGTGCTCACTGATGTCAGTGAAGATTATCCAGTGAGGGCTTTGAAGTTGCTATTTTGTAGTGGGGGGGTGTGTGTGTGCACATGCACAGGAGCAGACATGACTCCCTAAAAGCCATGAATTCATCATCGACCTACAAGGCAGTATGGCTTACAGTTAGAAAGCGAGATAATGACCCTATGCCATGACCTCAAGGTAGAAATAAACTGGGCGTAGGCAGTACCTACCGATACCAGGATTAACATGACTCAGGGAATACAGGGCTGAAATAAAGTACTCAAGAGACACAAAACAGATGCCATAAGCACATCCTTCTGCCGCCCAGTTCCCTGTCATCCTGCTCTTTCTATGCCACAGTGCATATTCAGCACATCTAATACCAAGCTCTAGTCTAACATATGCTGATGTAAATTTAAACTAACGTGACCGAAGTAACTGGACAAACACCACCAAAATGCACAGTAACTGGGCAAGGTTTAACCTCTGGGGTCAAGTTGATGGAACGTCCTAAAGTGACGGAATATGTATCATTTTCTGACTGCTGCCTAGAAGAAGTTACAAAGCCATTTACGTGAGCAGAGGATGTGGCACCACTTCGCTTCCAGTTGCACTGCTCAGGAAATACATAAAAGCAAGCTTCCTATCTGTGCATATTTACTATGCCACACAGCTCTTACTAACAGGCTGAATTACCAGAAAGTTGCTGCTGCTGCTTGCAAAAGGAAAGTATCTTTGCAACAAAAGAGAATTCTATACTCAATACTCTTCCTCAGGGAAGAGAGCTGTACTCACATGAGTATACCCACGCTACACGGCATGCTAAACATTTTCCTCCTTGGCCACTGATCCCTTATGTGACTTTTCCCTACTACCTCTCTGTAATGGACACTAAGAGAGAGGGCTAATGAACCATCTCAATATTTTTCAGGTAGCTGACAGGTTACTTTCTGGAATGACCCAGGGACCCTGGCACTGATCACATTCCTAGGCACCTATGTCATACAGAACTAGAGCCCCACAGTGCAGCTTTCCTGCAAGCCTGCGGCAGGACCAGTTTCTGCACAGAAACCAGCTGAGCCTGGAGGAGAGCAGAGGACATTTCTACCCCATCACCATACAGGCAGCCTTCAGTACCAGGAAGACTGTGGCCAAATTTTTGCCTTGCATTATGTATGTACATTCAAATGCCAGATGAGGATCAAGCACCAAAGTTGGCTTCCCCCCACTGTAGTAAAATGCACAGTAAATTCAATTCTAATAACTTATTATTGTGAAGAGGACTGTGATAATTAACAGACATTTATTAGCATTTAATTTGACAGCAGATATGCTTTGGAGAACTTTAATGACCCCTTAATGGATCCATACAACCACATGTACACAGAGGAGATACAATCAAGTCCTGGAACTTATTCTTACTGTGTGTTTGTACACATCCCAGAACAGCAGCAACAGATCATCATTGCTACTGGGTGCCACCATATGACAACAGCTTATAATTATACTCTCTTGATAAATCATAATCTTCTGTAAGCCTAAACCGCTGACTCTGTGTCAGATAAAAACAGATGCCTGCTGTGTTCCCACGCACCTTTACCTGACCATCATGTTGTGGTTTGATGTAGAGGATGATTGTTACCATAAGGAACTGATCAGAGCTACAGAAGCCTGGAAAAGGGAGCTGCTGCAAGTCCTCATTTTATCTCCTTTATAATGCTAAAAACATGAAGTTACTACTTCTTTTTAAGAGAGCAGAAACATTATACCCAGCACGTTCTTTGCAAAAGTCCTCAGAGTTAAGGCTGTAGCAGTAAAAGTCACGTCTAGAAAATGTGCTTTCAGGACAGATTCATGAGAGTATTCACAGAAAAGACAGACTTCCCAAGTGCTTTTTTTTTATGGCTATTTTTGCTGACATGCATCTTTCACAAACCCAGCTAGTCCGAACAAATTCTATTCATTAATAGCAATTTCTTTTTTCAGGAAGTTTGCTACTGGTGCTAAAAATTAATCAGTCTTAGGTGGCTGTTTGCATTGTGCCAGACACCCTCCCAACCCTTCTGTGCCAACAGCCTGGTTTCTCAGCATAGCTCAGTCCTTCTCACGGGCCCCTTGCAACACCTGGATCACTCCTGTTTTCATTCTGAACACAAACCTGCTCCACTTCATATTCCTCCTCCAAAAACTCTCATGCTCAGCATACCACATCCACCCACTCATCCCAAGTCTCTGCCACCTTCAAGTTTTGAGTGCTGACACCAGCTCAAGTTCAGAAGTGCACAACAGCTGGGAAAAAGGGGCTGCAGAGCAAAGTACGCCTGGGAAAGGAGCCTACAATAATCAGTGATTTGTGCAGTAGAACCAAGTCTTAAGTTGCTTCAAGAAACCACACAGAAGAAAAATTCAGTTACCTCACACACATGCAAACACATGTGCTCAGCCAACCTCCTCTTCTTCTGTTTAACATCTCTCTATTACCATCACCACTCTAATTTCTCCCAGGGCTCCTTGTGATGAAACAGGACTGCACAAGCTAGGCACCAGACAGAACACCAGGCATCTCCCATATCCTGCTCCCGCACAGCTCTGTACACACTCCATCTCATTCTGGTGCAGCTGCAGGATGGCAGAGACCACCCAGCAGACCAGAGCCACAGGAAATAAAACAAATCTCAGTCAGACCCCATTAACACATCTCAGACAGCAACATCCAGCAACACTGTTCAGGGACATGATGACCAGGGGAGCTCCGGCCACCATCTCAACCTCACCACTCATGAAGAAAAGCATCACCAAAGGGCAATAATTCTTTAACTACCTTAACACAGATAACTACAGATTCCTGCCATGGTGACTTCTGATGAAAGACAGACACCCACCTACAGAAACTCAGCATTCCTAGGTACAGGGGAAAGTAGTTCTCCACCTTCAACAGTCTTCCTGGACACCCACAGCTCCTCCAAACACCCATTTCCTCCTCCTTTTTTCTGTATGATCTTGTTACAGTCTTTTTACCTTTAAGGCTGTGTTCAGCTCAACACACCCTATTTTCTTCTCCTCCAGCTTTTGCTGTGCCTGCTGCTTGCACAAGCTCTTCATCGCTTCTGAGCAAAGAGACCGACACTGATGCCAGACGTGCAACGGCTGAGAGATCTTTACAAGTGAACCAGCTCACATTGGCATAGCTCTGCTGATGCCCAACATAAGGTGTAATTACCTCACTTGTGGGTGGAATTACACAAGGAGTAATTCTGGTTACCTGGTCTTCAATAAACTTCACAGAGCTGCTGCAAGATTCCACAAGAATTGAGTTATGATACGCAAAATCCATTAGGACCCTAACAGCATGGGAGGAAAACAGGGAGGACTGTGTGATGAGCATTTTTATTATTCATCTGCAAAATTATTTTCCTACATTCACATACTGATATACCTACATATATATTTTCTTTTTAAATTAAGATTCAAATTCAAAGCTTCATTTTGCATATTAGAATGAGAAACTGAGACTTTCACCCTTCAAAGACTGTTATCTTCTTCAAAGTGTAAAATACAATGAATAAAGCAGAATAAACTGTGTGTATAAGAAAACAAAAATCTGTCTCATGTCTAGCATCTTCTTAGCTGACAGACTCTCAACTCTCATCATCTTGTCCTTTTTCTTACATGTTGAAGAGAGTTTAGTTTAAAAGATAGTGTTCTTCTTCCACGGGGATCGCAGATGACAGACTGTAACAAGTGATGAGGTTTTTTTCCTGTTCAGAGGAAGGACCAACTCAGAGGGCAGCATTCCCAATCTCACTGAGCCAGCAGGACAGCTTTAGGCTCCCTACACACCCCAGAGTAACCTGCACCGATGTGCAAACTGCAGGAGAAAATACTTAAGCCAAACTTCAGACAAATTTCTTGACCTTGTCACTGCTCTGGGCTGCTGATCCTTCATCAAGTCTATTATGCTCTCTCTCCCATCCTCCAGGAGCACAAAAGTCACAGGAGAGCCACGTTAAGCAGGTAACTATCTGTCTTTCTCTCCAGTCTGGTGATACAAGTCTTGATCCTTGGATATCAGTCTTAGAACCTGCAAGAAGCTTGGACAAGCTTTCTGCAAGGACAGAAGAAAATCTAGTTTTTAGAAGGGTAAGGAATTACTTGATCTCTTACATCTCAAGGTCCCCATTTCCTTCCCTTCTGCCGGCCTGCCAGATCAGCTAGTCCCCAGAGGATTCTTTTTAAGCTTGTATCTTCGACTCCTCTAACCAAGTCAGCATTTCTCTTCTTGAACTTCTTGTTCTCTCCCTTATCTTCTGTCAGAGCCAAGGACACAAAAACAATTACGGGTCTCTCCACCAATCTTGTGCAGTGCTCCACATCTAGCTAAAATTTGCAGAAATGTTTACCTGCTATTTCATTGCATTTGACTTCGCAAGTATTGAAAAGCCAAATAAATGTCACTATGTTATCTCAAGATGTACATCAGGACAAGGTAGCAAAGAGCACTAAAGTCACAGCATCTCCTGAACTAGACAGAAAAAGATAAGAGTAATGTCTAAATGGTTCCATCATGGGTGCCATCTTTTTATCCCTCAGAGGGGATGCCCTGGTTTGCAAATCTATCCCTAGCTGAGAGATGTACGTGTGATCTGCAATAAACAGGTGGCAGTTAAAGGATTTTGTTATGCAGAGCTACACACAGTTTGTGTGCAGGTTAGAACAGGACACACAAAAGCCATCAGTCTATTGCACAGACTGCACATCATAAACATAGTTGTGAGTAAGAAAAGCCCTGGGTTCTGCACTGAAACAGGGAACACAACAGTAGGCAATTCAGCAGCAGGCATTTAAAATTTTCTTAGTGGCCTGCAGATTACTGTTTTGTACCATTTTGCAAACTTTTAACAATCAAAACCATACAATACCCAGGCTCCTTAGACATCTACTTCAGAATATAAAAATCTGAGGGGAAAGGCTGCCCACAATCTAGAAACCACTTTTGAGCTCCAGACACCCTCTTTCTAAGTGCATGAAACTTTGAAGCAAAATATTAGCAATCCTTGCCTTTTGCACTGCTTACTTTTGTGATGGCAACCTATAATCCCTAATCAACCTAGAAAATAAATGACCGATAAACCAATCTGCTTGTAACCCCATTAACAGATTCTGGCTTCAGTATCAACAGGGTAATTTGCTGAGACTATTTTTAATCCCAACTGCTAAACCATTAATCCCACAATTTCCACATAGTATTTCCACCACCTCCCAAATGTACTCAAGGTTACCAACAATTCTGCAACTCATTAAAAAGCAGATAAATAAATAACATTTGCAAATATACACCTCCTGGCACGGGAGAACTGACAGACTCCGATTACTTGGTTGATCCCGTTAAAGCCATTACTTTCTAATTGGAAAGAGTCATTCAGAAGCAAAGCTGTGTGTCTGGCATGTCACTTGACACCTGGTATGTACCGCTCATGATAAGATGAACTCTCCAATATGCTTGCCACAACGAAAAGAAGTGGGTTATTTCATCACACCACGGATAGTCACAGCTCTCTACTAAAATCTGTTCTAATTTAATAGGACCAAGGTTACCAACATAAATTGTCATGTTTTCTCAAACTGGCATTAAAATATTCCCCAACTATCATTATTAATGTCAATATAAATTATGCATTGAAGATCACAGCATTCATTACTGAGGTAAAATTTATCTGGAGGGAAAGAAAAAAAGAGACAAACAGAGTAAATCTAATTAAAGTAAGTATTTATAGATTTCATACAGCTTTTCTCTTTAGTGATGAAAACACTCCTTTAAAAAAGGTCTTAAAATAAGGATTCACAGAGCCATCAAAAACAGTACCAAGAACGCATTGTGTTAATCAGCTAAAGGTACAGTTATACACAGGATGTTGCAAAGGGACTGATGTGAAAATACACAAACTTGGTATTTTATCCAAGGATGTATCAACGTGCTAGCATAACAATCTGGAAGACAGACCCTTGGTTTCACATAAGCAGCTACAAACAGGAGGAAAAGCTGTATTTAGTGTTGGAAGGGTGGTGTTTAATGCTCCTTCCTACTTCTATAAATTACAACGTCAGCCATTCCTAATTGGTATACATTAGTATTCAAACACCACGTTGAAATTAGAAGCTTAGCAGTTTTTCGGTACACTTACAGACTCTTCACACAAACACATGAATAACCTTGTTGAAATATTTTTCAGCCCCAAGGTTAAAGGAAATTACTTTTAGAGACAGATGGTGAGCAACTGGTACCTCAGTGAGGAGTGCCACCGACTTTTGAAAGTTCTCACGCAATGCACCGTATGGGGCTAACTCCTATATACTGCACGCTTTGGGACTTTGCAGGAGAGCCTCAGCTCCTGAAACTCCCAAGATGTGCATAGGCAGGATGGCACAGGGGAAAGAAAGCCTAAAAATACAACTCCCAGGGAAATCCAAATCCAAAGGGAAAATAAGGTATCTTATTTCCCTAACTGCATAGTTTAAGTCAGTCCTTAAGTTGCCTGATTCATAGTTTTATCATACTTGTGGTTGCCAGTACTGCTACCAGCTCACCAATGCAGGTGCCTCACAGTCTACCACAAAGGAAGCCAGAACGCATCCATTAAAACAGACAACTAAGCAGCCCCTGTGTAAAGACTGGTGGACAAAGGGGGGGAGAGAGAGACTTTGCAAGCACATACTCACCCATCAAAAGAGGAGCTCTAGTTTCAGCCAGCAGAGACTATAACACCTCGCCCCGCAATCCTTTACAACACACCGTGTCACTGGCTATTGTTCAGAACTCTCCCCGCAAACCATTTCAACATTCAGAGAATGACTATTTCTTAAGGAAATTATTTCAGAAGGGGAAAATATTGCTTACTCATGAACCTGGTATCATTTCAGCATGAGGCAAAACAGCTACAGACAATTACATTGCACAACCCTAAATGCATCTTTTATTATACTAGATTTCAGAAAAGGAACATTCTGAAACACTGAAATAAATCAGAGAATAAATGTGACTTGTTGTCAGCTAATACAATATGGGTTAAATGCTACCATATGGTGAGTGCACACACGTTACCCTTTTAAAAACAAAGAACATGGCTAATTTCATTCCCAAATCTATTTTTAAATAAGTAAACGTGACCATTTTAAAATTAGGCTACAGCTGTGACTAGAACACCTCAATTTCTACCAGCTTCTCTCCCTCTTTCTTTAGTGAAAACTAACACCACTTCCCTGCTCACCATCTTCTTAAAAAAGACAAGGAAAAATTACTATTCAGTCAGCTTTATCCCCATAATAAGCCAACACAAGCATTTCTATGCAGTGTAAAAATAGTGACAAGCCAACTCACCGTTCTTCCTTTATTATACCTGCCGGAAAAGCAAAGCATGCATGCGTGTGTGCCTGTGTGCGCGCGTGTGTGTGTGCAGTACATTAAAACTCACTGACACACGATCCGGTTTTCAGCAAGCACTCACAACAGGACCTGCCCGACAGACAGAGCTCTCGTTTTCTCTGCAGCCCCCAGCATGACTGAGACATACAGTTTCAGTACACTCCCAGCCGAAAAAGAACAACAACAACAAAAAAAACAAAAACAAAAACAAAAAAAAAAAAAAAAAAAAAAAACCAAAACACCAAAGGAAACACGTATGAAATACACACAGGGTAGCTGAAGTGGATGCTGTTGGTTTGAAAATTGTCTGTCTAGCTGCTGTGCTATTTGTTTTTATCATTATACTATAAATGAAACATGTCAGGAGTCTAAAAATAGCTAAAAATTGTAATTACATATGCTTTGTAGTTTTTATTTTACTTTGAAAAGAAGATTAAAAGCTAGATCATTTTAGAAACCAGCCTTATAGATTTAGGGAGCCACAAAATTCTTCTCCTTTGCAATTTGAAGTACACTGCTGGAAAGCATTTCCTTTGGGACATAAATACGACAGCCCCAACATGGAGAAGCAAGCTCCCAACACCACACAGTGAGATGGCAAGAAAGAAAAGGGAGAACAGACAAAGGAAAAAGTAATTTCTTAGAGATTCTAGGAGTGCCCTGATTACAGATGTAATACTATAAGCTTTAATTAGGTGCTAAGTGCTGTGTGCTAAATTCATCCCCACATCCAATGCTGTAAATTCAGAGCCACCCTACTAAAGTTACCGTGGGTTTACCACAACAGTACAACAGTAATGCCAGGCCTACAGCTTCTGCAACAGCCCATAATGAAATGTGGATTTTGTTGAACAAGCGTCAAGCAACACAATATCCTGCTGATAAAAATTTTATTCTTTGCCGTAAGCAATCACTTAAATGAAAGATTAGCAAAAATGAATTTTAAATAGTCCTCAGAAGGTAAGCAGTCTTGAATCCACAGAAAAGAGCCTCTGCTCTTCCATGACTTGAAACAGTTTATATATAGACCAGTCTTCAGCAGCCTCTGTCCCAGCATCCCTGCCATGGACACCACGTGCGGTGTTAGCTCACAACTTGAGGGTGGTAAATAAACAACTTATCTTACAGCAGATGTGTGCTACTGCTATGAGACCTGCTAGAACTCATTAGGCAATAAACGGTTTGGTAGCAACTTGAGAGATGCAAGTTCTGTCCATCCGCACACAAATTTAATCTCAGAACACACACTCAGTGCCTCACGTTCCTTTGCACGAGCGCTGTTGCAGTTTCAGAAATGCAAGGAGAAACTGCTAACACCAAGTGTGCAACAACAGTGATGGGCCTCTGCAGATAACCAAGATGTAAACAACATCAAAAAATGAACAACCAGCGTTGAGTAATCACCACACCAAAAAAAAGAGAGCTCGCTGGCTTCAAATGGCAAAGCAGGTTCAGCAGATCAAGAGACTAAACATTTGCTGACTAACAGTTAGGTAATGAAAGTAAACATTTGTAATGAAGTCATCATCCTAATGAAAGCCTAAGTGGCAGCGTTAACTACCTGGACCATAATCCACTCGCGCGCAAGTTTTAAGGTGGGCTCACTAACATAACATTTACTAGAATCGTTCCTGCTGGAAAAGGCGAGGAAGTTCCACTTAATTCTAACACAGAAGTGACAACCAGGAAATATTGCTATCTGTTAAGTCATTCTAACTCCCAAGTACTGTACAGTTTCTATGCAGCTACAGTGGTAACTGAAAAACAGAATTTTGCCTTCAGTGTCTGAGTCAGAACAGCTTTATCCTAGCACTGAAGTGTATAAATATTTGCAGCATGTAAGATGTCTGCTTTGAAAAAGCAACATTGCACCAAATTTCAAATATTTATATTGCAGATATCTAATCAAATAAATGTGACTTCTTTTTTCCTGGTTTTTTTTTTTTGGCCAGGCTTTGATTAGGTATCTGGATTAAGCTTATGGCTAGAGGAAAAAAAAAATGACCATAACAAGTTTTAGTTGATTAACTGCCAATATAATTAAGGATTTCGAATATGCATGTAGAAACTGTAATTCCACCCAGAATCACCCTCATGCAAATCCCAGTAGTCAATGGGAGTGGAAAGGGTGCTTATTATGGGTCAGCCGTGGATTCATAAGCAACAAGTCAATTTTCAGGATGGTTGTACATGCTCTTATCCAACAAAAAAACATCACATGGTTGTGAAAAACAGCAGTACGTCCATTTCTCCTTTCCGTGCAGAAATCCAATGCCCATTCAGTCTTAAAAGGTATGTATCTACAAAATCATACTTGTGTCTCAAAAACTTAAACAGGCACTTTTCTTGAGAAATTTGCAAGCTTGGACAAGTTGCTTCCTGCAAAATGCAATCACTTTGCATTTCAGCTTTCTATTTTGATGACTTTATGAAACAGTATAGTCAAACCCTGATTTCCAGTTTAAGCACACATATACAGCTTTTGCACTGGATCATTCTGTATACTGCATGCAATCCCAAAGAAGTCCAGGAAGTTCTTGGCACAAATTGAAGTCTTCGCAAAAGTTAGGCCTTTCAAAGCTGACAGGTTTTGGATTTTACTAAATATAGGTACCTTTCATGAGATGGGACCTCAGAATAAAACTCATCAGATCTCAATCACAGAGCAATACAGATAGGTAACTATAGATAACTACCAATATAGATAACTATAGACAGATATTATTTATCAGTAATTATAACTATATATATATATATATATATATAAAGACAATAGTTAGAGGTAACTAAAGGTAACTGTTGAAGTCACCTGCACACAAAGACCCTAGCAAAAAAATCCAAATAAACAGACTGCCCAAAGTTCTCAAAAGTTGGTGAGTACACCATTTCTACGAGGATACTCTTCCAGGCTGCCCCCTTCCAGGCCTGCCCTGTGTGTAAGCACCCACAGCAGGATGCATTTTAAAAGTTAAGCATTTTTCGGTCAACTGAAGCCAACAGCCCAGCTTCTGAAGGTGATCTGTAAGATGTTAAGACATAAACATCCTCCTTTGCTAAAATGACGATCAAGTCAACAGGCAGAGATCCAGAACAATGGCATAATCGTTTCCAACCCCTTCAATGAACTCTTCTGTACTGATAATTGCTATTATTAAATCTTGGTGATAGCATGATACTATGACCAATTATAAAATCATACAATGAACCTATTTTTTAAAGTAAATACATTAGTCACTGCCACAGGGAAACTTTAATCTACAAAATGTTGCTCCGTTCTAGGCAGATAGAGTTATTGAGGACGCTTCCAAGTAACAGTAGGTAGATTTCACCCTAGTGATGTAAACTCTCTTCTATGAGACACAGAGAAATGGTCGTTCACATTCATGGAGGGACTAATACATAGTTTGTCTGGTACAGGAGTTTAGAAGGTCGTGCTAAGCCTAGATAGGTGCTGCGCTAACAAAGACCACTCCTCTCTTTAAACAAATTTTAGATCATTCCGTAGGACAATGTTATTTTCACTGATGCTTTATTTTTTCTCTCTTTTCTGTAAGCGTTATCTTTGCATATTAATCTAACAGTTTAGAGGGACAGCTATAATGCCTTATTGTTCACACATACTGCACAGTACTTATCACTAACTAGATGTCACTTCAACACCACTCAGCTTCATAGGAACTAAAGGCTTGAAAACAAACCCCAGGCAAGAATTTCTAGAGATAGCTAAAAATCACTTTACACCAGGAGCTAGTAAAGGTGTGCTTGTACCAGTAACACAGAGCCCCACGCAAATGACTTTACCATACAGAGTTCACTCAAGATGGCTAGGGCAGCTGCTCTTGGGAAACTGAAGACGCCTCCTGGAATATCCGCACCTTGATACTAATTACACCACAGGTGCTCCTATGCAACATCAGCTTCCAGTTTCAACAGAGGTAAGCACCAAAAACCACTGTGCCCACCCTGGTGGGACATGGCTGGGGTGCACAGAGTAGCAGACGACCAAGCTGATGATGGGTTTGCAGCGACAGAAGTGAAAGACACTTGGGCAGAGAAGCAACAACATTCACTGACAGACAACTCCTCCGGCCAGCTGCCACGGACAAAACTACTGGAGCAAAACTACCGGAGCAAAACTACCAACATACTCCCCCACCGAGATGAAACTCTTTCTCTCATTAGCAACGCTCCTCCCTGGCACTGCTCCCCCTAAAACAGCCAACGCCTCTTACAACGCTGTTATTTTCGGCCCACTGGCAGCAGCCAGCCCGGGGGGTAAGCACATGGGGGCCTCACTAGAGAAGCCCAGCCTGCACTACTCCCCACACCTGCCCACGGGACACAACCACAGACACGGGGACATGAGCACACACAGGCACCTGCGTCAATGAAGCATTCCCCCACCCCGCAGCCACGTCAGCCTCATTCTGCCATGCATACACATCCCCAGCAGCACCTACAGGCATGCACATCTGGCTCCCATGCAGCAATGCAACATACCCCATCCCTGCCCTGCATCTGTGCATACACACTCCTATCCACCCGCTGCAACACCGTGCCTGCCCTGCACGCACCTGCCTGGCACGCAGCACCCAGCTCCGCAGCATGCACACCTGTACACCCCAGCATGTACACTACACACCTGTGCCCCCCAGCATGTACACTACACACGTGTGCACGCCAGCATGTACACTACACACCTGTACACCCCAGCATTTACACCTACACACCTGTGCACCCCAGCATGCACACCTACACACCTGTGCATGCCAGCACATACACCCCAGCATGCACACCTACACACCTGTACACCCCAGCACGTACACCTACACACGTGTACACCCCAGGATGCACACCTACATACTCCCCCCAGCCCCATCCACACATCCCTCGCAGGGCTCATGGGGAGCAGCCATCCTGGCACAGGGTCAGCATCCTCCTGCTTGGTCCAGGACACACAGGGCCTTAAAACACCACTGGAAAGCAATGGTCAAAAACCAGGACACACCGCACATCTCACAAAATAAAAATCTCAGCTATCATCCCACCCACAGAGCATGCCCAGGGATGGGGGCACAAGAGAAATCGGACAGAAGATTTTGGAAAAGACTCCCCCTCCCAAATAAAAATCAACCCATGTTATGCCACTCATTTTTTGCTTAAAATTACGCTTTTTTTGGAGGGGTGGGGGGTTGGTGGGGGGAGAAGCCGACAAAATACACTGTTGCCAAGTCGAGTTAATGAAAAACCCTATGGCTGTTAACTCATTTAGTGCAGCAAGCATGAAATAAAGTCCGTGGCATGGGGCCAAAGCGCAGCGGCCCTTTGCCGGGCGGGCCTCTGGGACCTCTCCCCGGCCGCCCAGGAGCCGGCCCTGAGCACGGCGCCCAGCCGCCACTTTTGGGGAGACACTCTCCAGAAACCGGTGAATCCGCCTCGAAATAATACAAATATTAAAATGAACCCCTCAAAAAAATCAGAATATCGATGGCCCCGCCAGGGTCGACGAGCTTTTTCATAAAGGCACTTTTGCACCCACTTCCAAAAAAAAGCCGGATCCCGGCGCTGCGGGGGGAACGGTGAGAGGACAGCAGGAACGAGGCCGGACCGGGGGTGCGCTGAGGGCAGGGCAGGGCAGGGCAGGGCAGGGCAGGGCAGGGCAGGGCAGGGCAGGGCAGGGCAGCGGGCAGGCAGCGGCGCAGCGGCTCCCCGTCCCACCTCGCCGCGCCCCGACACCCCGGGGCCGAGCGGAGCGGGGCTGGGCCGGGCCGGGCGGTGGCGGGGGGCGGGCCCGGGGGATAGGGCCGCCCCGGCGAGGCGGGGCCGCCGGCGGGCGGGGGCTCGGCTTGGCGTCGGTCCGGCCCCGTTCCCCAACCCCCCCTTACCGCGGCACCCCCCGCGTCCCTCCCCGCCGAGGAAACTTCTCTGCTCGCTGGGAGAGTTCGGCTCCTCAGCCGGGAGAGACGCTGGGTGCGAGCGGAGAGCGCCTGGCGATGGGGAGCGGGGGGAGGAGGAAGAGGAGGCGGCGAGAGAGTTGCGCCTCTCCCCAAAAAGGGACTTTGACCCCGCACCGCTCTCCGGCGGACCGCGAATTACATATTTTTGTCACAGGTCGGATCCTAACGCACGTCGACACAGCGTCTAATTTATGAACTCATCAGCCTAATTTCATTATTTAATCATGCGCCCAGCAATCGTGTTTCCTTAAGAAAGGACTGACCTATTTTTGGCTGGAGATAAACGATCATGTTAACAGATGTTAATCTTGTAATCTGTTTTTCCTGTAAGCACTTCGCATACCCGCATTTCAGACATTAAAAAAAAAAATTTAAAATCTTGCCCAAACGACTTGACGTCACGATTCAGTTCTTATTAAAAAAAAAAATAAATCTCACAGTGGTTTCAAAGACATTAAATCTTTTTCACTTTATAAATGCTGATTTGTTCTGCCTCAACTCCCACAGGCTTTTATTTGCATTTCAAATTCCACAGGTTACACCAGTCGCCTTTTCAGAAAATGTACACCCAACAATAAGGCAGCAAATGCGGGGGGTGGGGGAGGGGAACCCTGCATCTGGATTAAATAAAGAACAGAATTAATGTTTCGAAAATGGTCCGAGCAAAATGATATTTGCACGTCCAGTGCCCGAGCGTCTCCGCATCTATAAGGGTAATGTAAAGGATAAGCTGTGGGCACACACAATGCGCATTCCCCAGAAGATCCCTGTCTGCTGATGGGAGCTTATTAACGCTCCTAATAAATGGTGCTGACTCCAAACCGACACTTTTCGGCTTAAAACACAGGGTTTGTCTCCAGCAGTTAATTGCAGAGGTTAGCTGGTTTGAGGGGAAAAACAACGGCCGGCTGTCATGCTCCACACGCCTCCCCACACGTACTGCCAGTTTTAGCACCCCACCTTCTTCCCTCATAGCAAAGTTTACCCATCCAAACTTTCCTCAACTTGCCCAAGTGCTTAATTCGCATTAGGATCGCGACTCGGCGCTATGCTAATGATCACCGAAGATAGTAATGGGGGGAGGGAGGGAGGGACGAGGAGGAGGAAAGCTTTTATAGCACAAAATGTCTGGAACTGCATTATTTCTATTCTTCTTTTCTCTCCCTCCCTCCCTATCTCTCTCTCCTTCCTTCCCTCCTCCTCTCGACCCCCCTCCCTTTTTTTTTTGATATGTACATTAAACTCCCTGCCTCCCTCCCCCACCCCACCCGCATCAAACGGGCTATTTTTCCTCTTCTGGAAAAAATCGCTACGGAGACATTGTCCTCCGAGTCCTCCTCGCTGTCTATATGTGAATAATTGTTTTCTCCGCCCGCCCACCCCCAACTTCCTTTGATAAACTGTGTACTTCTCTAACGGGGATCACGCAGCGACCGACTCGCCACGGAACCGAGAGCGACTCGCTAACAAGGGGGGGACACACACGGGCACAGCCCCACATCGGGCATATCACGCACACGCTGGATCAATATTAGCGGGGCTGGGGGGAGAAAGAGAGGAGAACAGCCCACTGTTAATTGAAGTGGCTACTCGGGGCTCGACGACCCATCACCCACCTTCTTCAGCCGAAGCTTTTTACTTTAAAGTGCGGCAATTTGTTCTTTGTCTCTTAATGGATTAATATCGCAATCCGCCTCCCCTCACCGCCCCTGACGGAGCGTACAAAGCCAAAAGGCTGCCGGAGCCCGCAGGGCTCCCCCACCCCCCGGCACCACCACTGCAGCAAACCCGACCTCCTCGCGGAACAGCGCAAAGTTACCATTTTGGAGCTGCTCCGATGACTGGGGGGGACAGTCCCCGTACCCGGGGCGAGGCGCGAAGTTGAGGGGTTTTTTTCTCCCCAGGGGCACAGCCCGAGGACCCCCCGCCCCCCGGGCCATTCCCCCGCCCCGCCGCCCCTCACCTCCTGCGCGGCCGGCGGCGGCAGCGTTCGGGGAAGGGCGCGCCGAGCCGCTCTGAAGGTGAAACCACGCGCCGCATGCGAGCGGCGCCGCGCTGCACATGATCCGCCGAGCGGCTCCACTGGCGCGGGCGGGGGCGGCCCCGCCGGCCCCCGCCGCGCCCCGCGCCCGCGCACCGCCCCCGCCCCGCCCGCCCCGCCGCCGCCGCCGCCGCCGCCGCCGCCGCCGCCGCCGCGCGTCCCCCGGCGGCCGCGCTGGTGTGGCCGGTGGCGAGCCCGCACGCACACGGCGGGGACCATTGTCTGCGCGGGGCAAAGTTGGGGCGCGGGTGCCGCCGCCCCCGGGCGCTGCGGGAGAGCGGGGGGAGAAAGGCGGGCGCCGCGTTGTGCGGGCGTGGAGTGGCGCTTCTGCCCACCGCCGCCCCGGTTCCCCCGTACCTCCTCCGCTGCGAAAGGTGCGGGCTGGAGTTGCCCCAGATGCATTTCTATGAGAAACTTTATTTTTTGTTTCTTTTTTTTTTTTTGGGGGGGCGAATTCCGCTGGTAAAATATTTATGGATCTATTGAAATGCGCAGAAACAACAACATTAAAGTCCTCAATCAAGATCAAAGAGGAATACTGTTCAACAGCCACGCTGGGGAAGTTGAAAGACCTCCGAACAAATCAATCTGCCATATGGCTTTAGAAGGAAAAAAAATAAAGCAACCAAAAAGCCCCCCTGGTCCCCCCCCCTTCCTATGGCTAAAAAGTTCAATTCTTGTTTTCCTGCCTGTTTGCGAAGCCCTGTTTAATCACGCCAAATCTGTGTGTGCCACAGGCGAGGGGAGTGTGTTTAGTCTATGGCTGGGAAGCCTAATTTAACGCTCGGTACTAGACATCAAGGGTGTGGAGGATGGAGCCTTTTTTTTTTCTTCTTCTTCTTTTTTCTTTCTTTCTTTGTCTCATAATGTGCGATGACGTACAGTTGACACGGAGCGCTTTTGACGGAAGGACGGTGTTATCTTGACGCCCCGGGCCGGCAGCACCCCATGGCCCCCGGGCACCCCGGCTCTGAGCTCCCCGCCGGAGTCGCCCCCGCCCCCGGCCCGGCCCTTCCTGGGCGCACCGGCCCCGCGCCGCCCTCCCTCCTTCAGTCTGTCACTTGGGACGCGAACTGCTCCGGCAACGAGAAGAAAACAAAATTGGGGCGGGGGGAGGCTTTAAATCCTGCCCTTTCCAGTGCTTATTACAAGACCCCTCGGAATAAAGGGAAGCGGTGGGGGTAGGGGGCAGCGAGCGAGAGGGGAAAGTTGGTAATGAAGGATACACGAATCATAAAATGTAAGCTATGTGTGATTAATGATCTGCACTAATTTGTATAGCAGGCGTGTTAAAGGTCATTGACAATTGTTGCTGCTTTCAGCATGAATGCCTGAGTGGGATGTATTTGGGACAATCAAATTTAATTATAATTTACAGAAAAAAAATAACTAGACGTGCATAGCAACTGGTCAAAATATAGAGAGGACGCACTTTAAAAAAATGCACATTGCCATTTCTTCAAAAGCAGCTTCATTACATTAATGTGGTGTCTTTAAGTGCCTCAATAGTAAATAACGCATCTGGAATGTCTGGATTTTGTCCCTTATGCATCAGCATCTTTCCTGCACGCTTTTTCAATTGCTGGCCAAATTGGGTTCCCAGTTACTCCAAAGTGCAGTGTTTTGTGGGAATTCCGAGCTCACTGGTGCCAGATTTACCTGTGAGTGGACCAGGGCAGATGTCACCTCTCTGAGCCTGAAGAATCTACCCCAGGCACACGCCTATAATGCAAGTGTGTAGATTCTCTAATCACAGTTTATATAGTACTTTAGCATTTCTTTACACAAAGAGTAAGAAATCCATTATAAATCAGCATTCCTGGGCAGTATTTAGAACTACAGTATTAAGCTAACAATTTCCATATGGCGAAAATTGACAAGTCAGAGCAATGAAAGGTGCATGAGACTTCTCAACTCCTCTACCTAAAAATGTGATTTTTATGACCTACTCCTTTTCTCTCAGAGTCTGTACAGATTCTTTTCCTTAGACAGTAAAACATGAGAATACAGAACACAGTGCTTGCTCTATTACTTGACAGAGTAATGCTTAAAATGCTTAATATTTTCCATCTTTGCTTCCATAGGGCCCAGTCTTACACTCCTTGTTCCCGTAAGAAAGTAGGAGGCTACAGGAGTGAAAGGACTGGAGAACCCATCTCAAGCTCAGCACACGAGGGGTATTCCACTTTAATGGAAAGGCAATTAAAAATTCAGAAGATGTAGAGACCTTAAAAACAATCAAGCGGTATATTAATTTCACGGAAAGTCACCAGCAGAGTTCCTCTGTCCATGTAATTTTAAATAGGAGATTTTCTCACATTTCTTCTGCTGAGCCCAGCATTTCTGGGTTTTAAAAGCAAAACTGAAATAGTGTAAGAATTTATAGACTCAAAAGATATGCAGGATATATTTTGCATAATATAATCAATGTCATTAGAAATTTCAAGTAGAGATGGTGTTCTTAATGTTTAATTCTTTAGTAGTATTTCCATGGGTGTCTAATTTGTTTGCAGACAATTTGCTCATTTTGTCTTTGCCAGAAATCTTCCAGGAGATGTCCTCCACTTTCAAATTCTTTAAATTACAGTGTTTTGTATGAGAATGTCAGCGATATTAATGGCTCAATGGGTGTTTTACTATTTATAGACTTGCATGTATAATAATTCTGGCTAATGAAATATTTGGAGCAGGAAAGCATTTATTTACTTTTGCTATGGTCTAATAAATTATTTGTTCAGCATTTGGGACCAGGCTTTCTCAAGTTAGGGAAAATGGCAGTTTGATGAAATTCTGTGCGATGACTTGTCTGCATAACTTAGCCTTAGGAGTGATTGGTGGAAGTTTAGATAAGAAAAGGTTCCCAAGAAACACTGTGGTAGAGTAGTGAGGAAAAAGGCCATCTCTGTAAAAGCAAAGCTGAAAGCATAGATAAATACTTCAAGACAGGCAAACAAGCCAAGTTTGGATTACATTTCATATATATGTGTGTGCATATGTGTGTGTGTACATGTCACACACACAAATACAGTCTGTGAAATGTAATCTAGGGAAGTGAGTCTCTTTTTCTGTGTGCTTGCTCAGTTACTCAGGTTTTGTGCCAATTAATATTTTCAGTTATTACAAATCTGTCTGAAATTCTGTTTAAATGTAAGACAGAGATTTTGCTCTCAAACTGTGCTTGGTCAGAAAAAAATAGCACACAAACTGATGACAAATCATCTTTACATTCTAAACCTGAATTTTCTTGGTGTATCTGGAGATACAAAACACACATGCAGAAGTTACAAACTGGAAGGCACAGGCAGCTCTAATACCCATCTATGTCTGCAGATCACCTCACAGAAGCATTCCCACTAATGCTTTTAAAAAAGAATCTCACATTTCTGACTCCAGTGAAAATGGACCATTCTAACACTGATGTGCTTCCAGAGTTTCTGTGTGTGGCACAAATTCCACTCCGAAGCAAAATGTTTTCAATTAATAACAAGCTTATACACTTGGATTAAATACATTGACTTCTGATGTGCACCACAACAATCTTTCTTTCCTCTGTGCTCATGCCTCAGTAGCTGTGCGGTGTGAGGCTGCTTCCAGAGTTGGTACTATGAAAACACACCCCCACCCACCAAAGTTCTGCACACCAGTGTACCCCGGGTTTGCATGGATTGAGGTGAAGCTCTTGCACCCTGTTAATTTAGTCAGACATAAATCTAGTGAAAGGATTTGAAAATATTTTTCCATTTGGAGAGGTGCACATATTTCATGATCTGACATGTCTATTAATGTGTAGCAGCAATAAGCAACTTGGTCATATCTGTTGACAAATTGTATCAGATGTCAGGATATGGTCATAACCTCTTTACTTTCTACCCATACAAGTTGTCCCCTTGCTATCAATGTAATTGCATCAATGATAAAAGATGACTGGTGTTTGTTTCCATCATCTCATGTATGGCATGTAATGAACTTTTCCTTATGGCAGAAATAATCTGGAGACCTTTCTTGAAGAATCAACATTTTTAACTCTAATGTCTTTCATATTTGCCCCTACTGCCAACACGGTTGCTAGGATATAGCTTGATTTTGATTTTTTGTGCTTTGATCCTCTCAAACCCACTTTTTTTTAAAACCAAATTATCCAATATTGCTTTTACAATGATACTGAGGAAGAGAGCAGAAAAAGTTAATATTGCAAAAAAGTACAGCTTCAGTGTACATGGCTATTTTAGGTTCATGCTAAGTGTACCAACTTTTCCAGCCCTGGCAGTCAGATTTTCTCACCCATATGTAATTTTATAAACTACATCACGCCTTCACAGCAGGTAAGGAGCCCACAAACCTGTTCTTAATTTCAGCTTAACTGAAAGAATCTCAGCAGCAGCTGGTTTCAGAATAGTTGATCAGACTTCCACAGATGTGGCCCATAATAGGTTCAGAAATAAAAAAGAACTAGGCCACAAAGTAGAATTAATTTCAAGGAAGACAAATTCAATAAGGATGCGACTTTTAAGATTATTTTTTTTTTTTGCTTTGAGACAGAGATCATTGGGAGGGCATATTTCTGTTTCTTGGGTTTTTCCATTCTGTCTACCGATAGTGATTCTGCAGTACACTGATTTCCTGGCAGGCTGGACCTGGCTGTTAGCGGGCTGTGCTCTCCCAAAGCAGAAAAATGGGGTATTTCTGAGTTTGTGTTGCCTCCTCTCCCCTCCCCCTTGCCCTTCTTATGTTCCTCCAAGCATAACTGATAGTACTGGAGTGCTTGTGTGCTTTTCTGACTGGACCAGACAAAGACATACAATAGCTAAAAATGACCTGTGATGTTGCAGCAAATGCGATGCTTGCTAAAACTGGGGAAATTGGTTGCCAGCTCTAAACAATGTGTTAACTGGGGCTTTCCACAAACTTTAAAGAACTACAGAAAAAAAAAACAGTTTCACAAATGTTCATTTCTGGAGTTTAGCAAGGAGAAGAATTTAATTGATTTATGGAACGGTATGGCAAATACATCATTGTACTATCTTCTGCTGGGTGAAAAATACCTCCAAAGTAAAAGTGGAACAAAACAGTCGCTTGTCCTCGCTAACAAAATTTCCCTTGACATTCTGTGCAGTGGTCTAAAGTGGTTGAATAATCTTAGTTTATATGGTCTTTCAGCTCAGGCATGCGAGGAAAAAGGAACTTCAAAAAGGGAATATTTTACCTGATGTGTACTATTTTAAGGCTTCAGTAATTAGAGAACTGCAAAGGTCAAAACAGCCATCAATATCACAAGCAACAGAGTAGAAGTAACATGTTTGAGAGGAAGTTAGTTGGTTGGCTGTAACATAATATGCCATAAGCACTCGGATGTGGATCTGCAATGACGAGCAGCAGAAGGAACAGTAAAAGTTAACCAGCATCAGATATTTACTTGGCTGAAAGCACACAGGAACTTGCATATGAGAAATAGAGATGCTTTAGAGTCTAAATCCCAGAGTTTATTGCCTCACTGCAGAGATGCTGCAACTAACACCAAAGTCCATCCACACAGATCCATTCACAGGCTGGAGTAAAAGTTTGCCAGAGCTGTCTAACCTTTCAGTGAGCCAGACAAAAACTCAGCAATCAGAAGCTCTCAAACCTTTTTTCTACCTTCTGGATCTCATTCAAATCAGAAATGTGTGTCATTAGCCTAGTTTTAGCATACTACTGCCCACATCCTAAAGTAAAATCAGGAAATACTAGATTGGGGTGGGTAGCTAAGATGTTGCTGTGTGTCTGCTACTCCTGAAACTGTGTGTGTCAGCCTGTATTTCTGAATTGGCATAAATTAAAAATTAGTAAAAGTACAATGATTACATCTGAAGCTGCAGTAGTTTGCAACAGTATAAGTCATAATAAATATGCAGAATTTTGGGGAAAATTATTTTGAGAACAGGAACTCTTCCAAAATCTTTCCACTATTTCTTTTATTGCTGATAGACCATTTTTCTTCAGTGCACAATTTTATGCCAAATTGGCTACTTTTCTAATTTCCCCATAAATCACACAAAATTCATTATTCCTTTTTTCGCATTTGGATCCACGAATCAACCAACAGAATTTGTTCTAGTGAGACAAAGAGGCTGAAACAAACACTCAGGATCATTAGCATAAAATTATCAGCATAAAATTATCCTGACTTATAACAACAAGTTGCAGGCAGCGTCTCATTTGTTGCTTTCATAGGGTTTGAAAGACAGAAGTGAGTTAGGGAAGTTGGTCCACTGCAGATTTTGTGATGCATTTGCCTTTTTTCCCTCGTTAAACTCCAAAGCTAATAAACCCGGAGCATTCAGTAACAAGCAAGGCACTCATGTCAACAAAGACCTTACTTAGAGACGGCAAGGTTTTGAGAAACTTCTGTAGCAAGGATTTGAAGATATTTTAGTCATATGCAGTGCCCTTTTGCCTCTCTGTTTCCTACAGTATAATCCGCCTTGCTTTCCCCCCCTCTGTTTTAAAACGAGCGCAGAAGAGGCTGAGTGTTAAACTACACTATTCAATTGTCTGGTAAGTACACAAATTCTGTTCAAATCAGAACAAACTTTCAAGTAGACAGAAAGGGGTATTTGGATTTCTATTTGGATTTCTGTTTTATCCTGGAAACCCTGCTGAACACCAGTGTGATGGGGAATATAGCCATATCAGACCAACAAAAGGCTCCTAATGTAGTGAAGACCTCCTCCCCCCTCCTCTCCAAGGAAGCCGGCTGGCAGAGCTTTTGCTATCGGAATTGTTTGCAGAATAACCAAACTAAAGCAGCTCCCTATGTGGGTGCCTCATTCAGGAATAAGCAGCACTTTTATTCTAAAACACTTATCTAGCTTCCTGAAGAGAACAGGCTATTTGGAAGATACTTCTTTGTTTTGAATGTTCTTGAGGAGCAATACCTTATCTGGGTTTTTTTTCCCTTCTATTTACATTTTCATTTGCTTCTCTGACAAAAGCAGAGACGTACTCACTCAATAAAGCAGTTATCACATACGCCAGCAACTCTTAGATTCCTTCTGCTGTTCAAAAGATTCCCAAGAACTGTTGTTATTGCAAAGGATCCCATTAATATCAGCAGTGCAAACATCCTGTTTGCTCCTAGGGGCTTTATAAAGTCAAATGCAATAGATCTGCATTTCACATCACTAGTATGACAATGTTCTTGCAATGCAAGATATACCACCACTCATACTTTTATTGCTATGAAGAATGTTGCTCTGTAAATACTCCATGTATTTTTCCCTAAGATATAAGAACATTTCATGCCAAATCCCTCTATCATGTCAGGAGTCCAGGACCCTATTTATTTTGATGGAAGTTGGGGTAATGAAAATAATAGATTGCAAAATAACTGCAGTAACAACGCTGCCAAAAATGCTCGCAGAATGATGCTGTTAGTATTGTCCAAGCCAATGTTTTCTCCAGAGAAGAAGGATCCATGTGAGTGTGTGCTGTCAACTCCATTTGGTGTTACTAAGGCTAAAGTGTGTTTTGGTTTGTTTGTTTACTTGTGTTACAGAATTTAGGAGAGTTGGGTTCACCATTTGGTGCTTAACTCCCTGAAGGCTCCTCCAGGTAGAACTGACAGAACACAAGGATCTACATCTGTAGTCCACAGGAGAGACACCATGAGGCATAACTGGGAAGAAGGGGTCAATGGGCTGTGAAGAGAGGGCAGGAACCCTCTGGAAGGGCTCTCCTCCTGCCTTGCAACCCCAGTGAATGTGGTGGTGTTTCCAGTGCCAAGTCTGTGAGAGGCCAGCAACTGGAAGCTGGTGTGAACAGCTGAACAAGAACTGCTGCCCTAAGCTGCAGGAACCAAAGAGGGGTGGCTGTAGAGGTCACAGCCAGGAGCTCTGCTGTGGGACCTGGGCCAAAGCCAGTAGTTTTGGCTGCCCATAGCCTTGCTCTGCACCTGCTCCTGGAGCCTTCTGTGTTCTCACCCTTGCTTTTTTGGAGAAAGTTACTTGCCAGAGCATTAACACTACTGCTGCACACGTCTTGCTTCATTCAGAAGTGCTTCTGCAAGGAATATTTAACTACATAAAGTTTATGTTCAAGAGTTTTCTACTAAGTTCATACCATTCTGCTGTAAGCCAGGCATAGTATCCATAATCTGGTTATTAAAAAAGTGCTGGTGAATGGAATATTTGCATGAATGACCTCATTTTTCACTTGCTCACTAGAACATTTTTAAAAGGAAGTATTTGCTTGGTTGGTAGCCAAGTGTTTTCTCCTTGACTACCAAATGTGTTTAGTCCATATTAAGGGTAAAATTCTCTCCAAAGTTCACTGGTAATTTCCAGACCCTGCAAGATTTGCACGCAAGAGACTGACAGAAACATTCTTATTTAATCATTTCCCACCATATTTCAAAAAAATGTGATTTTCCAGATGCTCCTGACTTCCAAATACAAAGTGGAAAATGTCCAAAAAAAGGCATTACTTCATCTAATGTCATTTATTTTGCACACAATCCTTCTGTCCTTCTTCTGCTTTATCAAAAGCAAGGGGATGTGTGACTAGTTTGTATAACTTAAATTTCTTATCTGGACTTGCATAAGTGCATTCAGCAGCTTCCTCAGATGTACAGTTAATGGGAAATTCCATGAGTTTTACACTTAAACTTAATCAGAGATATGAATGGAAGAATGTAACCATCAAAGCTGTTGCAGAGTCCTTCGCTCCCTGACCTTAGGGCCCATAAACCCTGAATAAATTGCATTCATCCATGTACTAACACCTTTTTTTTTTCATCACTAATGCAAAATGGGTTTGGAACTCCAGCTATTAATCCAAGTTGAATTTCACTCAAACTGCTCACGAGTGGATACTTAGTCCTTACCAAGGGTTTGTAGGACTCATCCTCTCTTCCCCATGCAGCGCAGGTGAGTGAGGAGAGGGGAAGGACTGCACCACTGAGCAGAGCTGATGGGGCTGTTCTCAACCCCAGGCAATTACTGTGGCTGCATCTGCACCTCCCTGTCAGCTGGGTGATGTGTGCCATGGTCCCCTCTCCCTGGCTATCCTGAAGCTGCCACAGCAGGGGATGCAGGAATAACACATCTCTGCCCTTCTCCCAAAGCACATTGCTGGGTCTGGTCCCCATTGCAGCCGTAGATACTGGGTTTGAGGAGGACTCTCCCCTTGCTGCATAAGCCAGTTTTTCTTCTCTCTGAGCCTCATTTTCTTGTAGCTGCAAAATGGGTCAGTACTTTCAGAGAGCTGTGCTCACTACTGCTGTAATGAAATACCCTGAGACCTTTGCTGACCCTGGCAGAGCAAACTGTGGCACAGTCATGCTTGGTACCTGTGCTTGGAATTGTGTTTTGGCATTTGTATCTCACATAGCAAGGGTTATATCCAGTCAGCAATCTCTGCAGAAAGCAGTTTTGCACCTTCTTTGAATTGGCTGCCTTACCAGAGTCAGTCACCCAGCTAAAAGAGAATAAATATACTGTGAATAGAACAGAAACTCTGTCCCAAACGTGCACCAGAGAAAAAAAACCCAATGTGTCTGCTGCACATCCAGTGCAGATTTTCTTGCTGTGCTCCAAGATGGTAGATCAGGAAAGCATAAGAAGGAAGAACCCACTCAGATAAAGACCTCTAAGATAAAAATATCTCTGTCAACACAAACTGAATATTAACAAAATTATTCAAGGGAGTGAAAAGTAAAATGTTTGTGTTCAGATTTGAGAAGTGAACAGGAAAAAATATCACTATCAATAAAATAATATTTTTTTTAAGGTAGTCCTCATCCCAGTTCTGGTTGATAAAATTTAATTTTTTTTTTGTTAAAAAAAAAAGAGTACCATCCAGACACACCTGTGAGCCAAGTTTTGACCTGGCACAATTTGATACAGGTAAGATATTAAACCCTGAAGACCAAGTTAACAATGGAAACAGTGACAGACAGTTAACAGTAGTAAAGGGTGGTAGCTGCCATTGTACTCGTAAGTTACACACTTTTCACAGTGTAGAGGGACAGCTGATAAACCCCGAACCTGCCTTGCTGCCTTCAGTTTGTCTGTAGTTTTTTTCCAGGAACGACCTTGTGTTTACTGATAAATTCTGCTACTCACTTAATGGGGAATTAGAACAACTAGAAAATTTTTAATATCAAGAGCATTTTGCCTCATTTCTTCAGTCTTTGTAATTTAAATATCCTGTTGTGTAAGCCCAAAGGCAGGAAGTGAGCTATACAAACCCTTACAATAACAGTATTAGGTTGCAGATAAGCCCATGTGCTCAGTGGTGTTGGGTAATTTTTTTTTCCCCAAGGTAATACAAGTTCTGCCAGTACTGGAAGAAATGCTAGAATGCTTTAACACATTTAAATTTTTCAAAATGAGCTTCATCTGTTACACACACACACACTCTCAAAAAATACTCTTCTGATAACAAATTACTTTGGCCCATTATGCCAGACTTTAATTATTTATCTTCACTCTGTATTTGTGTTTCTGCCGTGAAACCCAAACCTTTTCAGCAGGCAGAGAGATGGTGGTGGGGTAGGTGCCTACCTGTCCTCTCTTCCATTCTTTTCCCTCCAACTCAGCAGTGTTTTAATGCAAATCAAGCCCTTGGTGCGTACATAGCCAGCGCAGATATCCTTACACTTCATGCACCTGGCAGTCAGCTTTCCTGCCGAGGCTGCTGCTGAACTGGATTGTTTCCTCTTCTGGTGATTACGCTTGGCTCTCTGCAATAAAAGACAATAGGAACTTCTTACAGATGATAAACACAAGCCTTCTTTTTTAATATATACCTGGATTTATAGGCCTAAGGGAGAAGATTCTGTTAATGGTAAAATTTAGAATTTTGCAAATGAATCAAATTGTTTTTGCAAGCCAGACACACAACGAGCATTTCAAACCGTGTGCAAGCCATGTAACCTAGCAGTGCTGCATTTAACAAAAGTAGGACATGATTTCTGCATCTATTCTCCTTTAATAAGATTATGATCCTGACTGTCCTGTTCTGACTGCAGTCGGAGGTAGCTTTGTTGCTGAGTGGCTCACGAGCAGTAGGCTTGTGTGCTTGCATAACTGATCCCGAATTACACATGGTGACTATCTATAGGTGCTAATCTTGAACATGACAAAACATTTGATCTCTCTGTGTATATTTGCACAAGCACATTTCCAACTGTGTGCAAATGCACACACACAGTCGTGTCAAATGCACAGTATTATGTGTAATGAGATTATACACGTTTGTGTAGGTGCGCTGTGAAAAGGAAAAATTGCCTGACACTCTACCTTTATAAGCCTGTCTTCACAGACAGCTAAATTGTATTAGTTTAGCCATTTCTGCTGTCATTTTGTGCAGCATCTAATTTAGGCCCAAATGCTAATGACAATTTGAGCCAAAACTGTTTGGCTGTGTCTGAAACAGAAAGCAGGTTGTTTTGCTTATCAGTAAACAGTCTGAATTGTTCTAGCACCTTCACAATCTGAAGCCAGAGTCTGAAAAATCTGAAGTCTCCCTATGCTAGGGCTTTGCCTTTTGCTATTCTGGTTACACATTTGGCTGTGTTATAAGTCTGTGAAAAATCACAGTTTGCACATGCTCCATCACTACCTCTTCAATTGGAGCTGCTGAATTCTAAGATTCGGCTGTAACTGAGGATGCTCAGGTTTCTCACAGCTGGTAGCGCTGACTGAACCACATATGCCACGTCCTCAGTTATAGACTACAGTGCCCCACTACTGCATGCTCGAATATATTATTCTAGGGTAGATTACATGGGCAAAGCCAAAATTTCACTGTACTACAAACTCAGAGCAGTAACGTTGGGATGAGTTCCAACAGCAACTGCCAAGAGGGAGATAAATTAATTTATGTTCATGAAGCGTTCAGATACTGCAGAACTGGTCACCGCAGAAAAGCTCACAATGAATTTGGTTATTTCTTTTTGAGAGAAGCACTTGAATAAAGTTATTATGTGGCTGTACAGTTAAAGATGATACCATAATGCACACATAAAAGGGGCTGAGTAAACAGACCGAGTATTGGAATCCTCACTATTGGAACTTTCTACATTACAAGTTTGTCTACGTGACTTAAGAACACGGTAAAGAGCCTAGTTCCCTTAATTGATACAGTCACACATCCACATGTCTATAAGTAGCTTGCCTCCTGTTCGAAATAGTAAAATAATGGTGGATAAGGGGTTTTGATTGCATTTAACAATATAAAAAAGGCAGGAATAGCTTATCTGAAGTTATTGGAGACATTATGGACAACCCACAGCATAGAGCTTTCAGCTATCCTCCCTGGGATATTAAAATCTGTGATATCAGTGAAGTACAGAGTAAGGGGCTTTTTGGAGTTTCCATTCATGTCTCATCAGGCTTTTAACAGAACAACCAGGGGGAACTGTCTACAATAAACTTCTCTTTGTCTTCACCTCTTCCAGCTTCAGTATGCAAGCAGCTCCATTTTCAGCTATGGAAATGAACCATTTCATTTTTATGAGATCTAATTTCAGTAGCCTACTTTGAATAATAAACAACAATTAACTTTCAGAGCACAGAAGATGTATAATTTTTAAGGCATATCCTGTTTCAAAGACTTCAGGATATAAACTACCTAAGAGCAAGTAATTGTAGAAATAAATGACAGAGAACAAAGATGTTCCCAGTACAGTGTGGCTGTCAGTCTTTCGGTACTCCTGCCCTTATAATTGTATGTGTTGGGCTTGCTTCCCTGACTTCATTTGAGACCCCTTGGGAGAAAACCGAAGTAACATATTGTGGGGTCGTGTTCTTCTCCCAACATTTGTTTTTTGGAGGGCCAGTCTAGTGTGGTGTTTAAAAGCTTCACACGAACTGCACAGAGCTTACATGATTTCTTTTGGTTTCCTGAAAGGGTGAGTACAGTAGAGCTTGTGCAGCATTATTTCCTGAGAGCCTATTTAAGCGGGTTTTAGTGTTAACTTCAACTTCTTAACAAGCTTAAGTACAGCATCACATTTGATTTGGTTTTGCAAATGTCTGGAACTTTTCATGTGGAATTAGCAGATCTCAGTCTTCAAGCCTAATGAACTCAGATAAAACTCAGCAGGATGTCCTGTTGGAAACTAATTTTTTTGTATGAAGACAGCTCTTTGGTCCTCTTTTCTTGCCTTCCGTTTGTTGACTTGTCTCAGAAGCTCGTAAGCTATCAGCTCTCTTATTGATCTACTCTAGAGTCACTTGAAAACATAATTTTGAAAGCATCATTTCAGCACCTCTCCTTGTTTGATCTTGTTGCTGTGGCACAGTTTTTCAAGCACCAGGCTGAAATCAATGTTGGGGGTTATTTTATGCTTAATAATGCATTTTTTAAAAAATCTTTACATCTGCCTAATTTTATTTAAAATGCCTCTCTATATGTTAAATTTTCTGCTTTATTAAAATCTGTCCAAGGATCCACATCCCTTCTTTTTCATTTAGCTACAAATTGATTCTTAAAGTATCACATCTAATAGCCTTTGGGGTTTGATGCGCAAACTATTCTGACGTCTATTCACAGACCTTTATAATGGGACCCACTCCAGTTTATCCCTTGAACTGTCAGGCTCTTTGGGAAATAATAGCTCCTGACAGTTGTGGAGTTAAAATATAGGATTAATGATCAGCTTTTAATGTGCAAATGGGGTATTCAGCTTTCCTCTTACCCATCCTATTTAATGCAAATTCACTGTTGAAACAGGTAGCATGAATTTTTTCTCTCACTAAACATAGATTAATCTATCAGAGTAAATCTCTGAATCAAAATAGAAATTTAGATACACACCGCAAAGTAAATACAGGACACTGTATTTGTGCTGATATATAAGCAAGTATTTTTCTTCTGCCAAGTCCATCATTTATTTTTAAGGTTTCAAAACCTCACTTTCACACAAAAATAAGAATAGCTGTGCATTGCAGCAATGAATTTAACCAGCAGGAAGAACTCTGCCTTTCTCTATTAAGTACAGCTGTAGAAAGCCCCATGGACTTTGATTTAATTGTTTCCAATAGCCCAAAACAATCAGCTACCTGCACTTAGCAAAAAGTAAAAAAGAAAAAAGACAGGGATTTCTACAGTGAGGCATGGAGGAGATCAGATATTTTCATTAGGAATTTAATGACATGTTTGTGATTCTTGGCCTTAGGAATTGTATGGTAATTGTCAATTGGGGCATCCTATTAAAAAGCTGCCTAGGTATACAAAATGAGACTATTTGTTTAGAAAATGTTATATACTCATGTAATTGGAAAATGCATTTTAAACATAATAAGAATAAGAAGCATTTGTCCATTATGTTCTGCAGTGATAGGCAGCGCTGTGTACAAGGAGCAGAGCATGGGGAGGAGACGTTGGGTTAAGGTGATGCCTAAAGAACCTTGCACCTGAGAGTATCTGGGGGGAAAAATGTTTTCAGGGTAACTTAAGTGAAAGTCAGAACATGAAAAGATAAAATAAACACTGAGTCATTCCAAAAAATCTTTCATATTTAAAGCAGTCACACACCTGCCCATACATCCCTGATAACCACTAGCTTTCCCAAGCACATGAAACAGAATGGTGTCCCTCAAGAAACAGGACTTAATCCTTACAGTGCTTGAATGCCTTAAGCTGCCAATAAAGCAGAGTGAAGTCTGTTGTCTGCAATTATTCCTTTGAAAGGAGTCACATCAGAGCAGCACACATATATAAGTACCTTGAGAAGCAAAGGAAGAGAGAGAAGAGGAATGCGCAGCACATGGCTTGCATGCAACTTCTGTGTCCTCTGTTCCTATTGCTGATACCTTTGCATACATGCTTTAACACACCAGCAGGGAAGAATACCATTAGCGTTATTTTGGAAATCTGGTTTCAACAGCATCTAAATGGCCTCCAGGGATTTCTTTTGTTGTTTTGATAACAATTGTGTCAATTTACATGGATACTATCGCCCCACACCCCCACCCCCCATTTCTAAGAATGCAAAGCAATCTATCATTAATGACTCTCGAGAAACATAAGCTAAATTTTAATGAAGCTCACAGGCATTGTTTATAATGTCCTTAACTAGTAATTTTTTGCTGCCTTCTACCTTGTATTTACAGCTGTGCAAAGCAAGTCAAAACAGCAGTCAGGCAGCAGTGTTCTGCAGACAGGCTGCATTCACATTGCTTTGGTGTGAGTTAGTGACGATTCAGCAGAAAATAAGTGGCTGCAGACATTCAGGTAAATATATAATAACTATATCAGGCTGTGGTCACCAGATGGACTAAAGGTGTTACCTGGAACTCAGTGAGCTGGAGGATGCTTTAGTTACCTTATGCAATTTCTGACCTTTGCCAGAAACTTCTGCCTCCTGTGTCCATCCTGCACTATTTTCCTGATTGTGTAGGAGGCTAGATGGTGGACCTGATTCCCTGGAAACAAAAAACACTCAGGCAAGATAAAATAGATAAACAAATAGAAAATACAAGAATAAATTATTGTTTTCCCAGGCATTCTGCTCTCACCCATTTCACTGTAAGGCAGGACAAATCAGTAAGGGCCGAGGTCAAGATGAAGCAATGGCAGGGAACAGGGAAGAGGAGGTTGCTGGAAGCCTTCCTGAAAAGTTGTTCATCAAATTACACCAGAACATACCAGTGTATTTTAATTCCTAACCAGGAATCTCCTTTCTATAAGAGGCCACAGCCACACTCCAGCTTTTTCATGCCTTGCTGCAGCTATGTGTTCCAGTCTTCCCTGGACAGAAAGGGAGTGATGTTTCCCCAACACAAGGTGTTGTGTGTGCTGCAATAGGTGCACAGGGGGGCAGTTTGTACTTGGGCATGGAGCCTTGATTTTCAATATCTCTGTGGTTTTGGTTTACAATAGTTCCAAAACGCCTTCAAGCTTGCAAAATGGTTGTCATGCCTTGTCGAAGTTAAACCCACAAGTTCTAAATTATGTGGCTGTTTTCTGTATTTTGAGAGAATTTTCTCTGGAGACACATTTTTATATAGAGAGAGATGGGAGGTTTTTTTAGACTTTCTGCAAAACCCTTTCAGAATTCTTAAATGAATGGACTTAAATGAAAAAAAAATTAAAAATTAGTCATTGCATTTAACAAGTTTCACTGATAAAACCGATTTGTCACTCGTGGTTGATTTGATTTCACAGTCATAGCCAGCAAACCTTTATATTTCTTTTTAGGCTTGCTGGTTGGGCACTTAAAATCAGAGATCAGAAAAAGCACAGCTCACAAGAAGACAAAAAAGTTTTGACTAATCCAGCAAGCAGAGATTAACTGAGTTTAGAATTCAGCTAATGAAGGGGAAAAACACTAAAAACCAGGATCTGCAATGTATGTCAGAGGGCCAGTTTGGGGGGCAGTGGGGAAAAGAGGGCTCCAAGGAATGAGGAGCTGCTGATGGCTCTAGATATTTATTCATTTGAAGTATCCCAGAAAACAGATCCAGCAAAGATAGGAAGCGCAACTGTCTCCCAGCACCCCCAGAATTCATCAGCGCACAAAACTCAAAAAACCCACCTATTAATCAGAGGACACTTAATATTTCTCTTTGTTCTCAGCACAGTTGTTGTGGCTCATGTTTGGAGAACAAAAGGAATGGGCCCTTGATACTGGGACACCTGTCTGCTAGCACAGGGAGAAGCATGGACTAATACGAGCACTGAATGCCAGCCTGTCCTCTTGTTTCTCCCCAGAGCAGCAGATATAGAAAGAACCATTTCACACACCATAGTTCAATGAAGCATTTTATTTTAACCCCAGCTGTTAGCCTAAAATGACATCAGAATTCAAAACACTTAGAAAACTGGAATCCAAATTTCTGTGGTTAAGGGGATGACCCCCACCTCATCCTCATGCAACTCACCACTGCCCTGATTTCACGTGCCTAAGTGGGCATAATTTAAGGGGATGGACTCTCCTAGCTCACAATTTTGTCCTGCTGCCATTCAATTGCCCCTCTTTTGTTTTGGCTTGTTTTGTTTGTGTTTCCTAACCTTGCATAACTTTAAAATGGCCATGCATAATTTTTTGGACAGTTTCCATTTGGGGCAGAAGCACTTCTTGACAGGTTCAGCAAAAGCTGCAATTTGATGGATGCATTTCAAATTCTCTAAAAGCAGGGTTCGAAGTGCTCAGACACCAGTTTCAGCATTTCTGGAATCACAGCACAGCAGAGGAGGTGCAAGCATGTGTTATTTATGTTTGTCTGCAGCTTTACTGCTGTTTGGACATAAATAGAGGGTCAGATTCAATCACAGTCAGTCCTATCTTAGGATGATGCAAACCCCCAGAAGGGACCTCTGAGGTGGGAAATCTGTGGGTAGAATAATTTACCACAGCCAAACCCAACCATACCCCACTCTGTGGATGAGCAGCAGCTCCTGGGGCTGGCAGCGTCCCCCAGCTGGGTTCTGCTGGACAGGGGAGGTGCAGGACATGCTGACCCAGCACGGCCCCCACGGCCTCTGCTCACAGCCATAAACCAAAGCAAGCGCCTGCACGCACACCAGAGCAAAGTCTGACGGGTGAGGAGGGCCCAGGGAGAACTCTGTGTCTTTAGGGAGTGAATCAGTCCCCCTGTGGCACAGGGGACTCGGTGACACGGGAGGGGACACTGCCTGCCGGGTGCTGCCCACTCCCGCTCCCCCGCGTGGGGCTCACGGGCTGATAACAACCTGCTTGTTGCTCTAGCTGACAGCAAAAATATCATGTGAGGACAAATATGTAGAAAAATGATGGTGAATAGGGGAAAACAAATCTAATAAAATCAAATGGGAGAGTTCACAGCACAACTGGATATTTACACTGTCCCAGGAAAGTGCAGTCCTGTGGAGCTGAAGGCAATTGATTGGCTTGGATTCCCATTTTTTCTGAAAAACTCACGGTATAACACTAGCAGCCTACAGGGATGCTGGGAAAAAATAAACAAACAAACCCCTCTGAGGCTTCTCCCTACACCCATCCCCTCTCCTGTTATTTTTCAAATCAAGGAATGGGGCAAAGGGGCAAAAGAGCAATCCTTGTATCTGCCAGCCAGTAAATCTGACTTCAATCCCTAGTGAAACAATGGGACAACCTGTTAAGGAGGGAGGAAAGAGGGACAGAAAATAATGGGGTCATGAGCAATTAAAAGGTTTGGCCAAATCTGACCTTTGTTTTAATGTAAGTTTGAATCAGCAGAGTTATATCTGGGTTAAATTTAACTGCCTGGTTTTCTGAATTTTCTTAAAAAGAAATAATGCCAGAGAAACTCAGTTCATCTGGTGGAATCAAAAGATGTAGTGGGAAAAATATGTTTTCTTTTTGCTTGCAACAGCTGTTAAACTTCAGCATGCAAAATCATATGGAACGAAAAACCTTTCCTTAAAATTCCAGCATCACCCTCAGTTTATCTAAACTGTGAAAAACCTCATAATATAATCCCAGTCCCTCCCTCAAAAGCTTCCAACCTCCTCATCCATGAGCAGGGAAAAACTAGCCTTGGCATTCTTGATATTGCCAAGACTAAATGAGGTTGTTTAGATTTCCTCTTGCCTCTCTTCCCTCCTCTTATAAATCAACACATTTTTCAGGTTAATTTATACTCTGTGTATCTGTATGTGCATGTGTATTTATAAAAGGAAGGGTCACGAGTCCCGTGCTTTTAAAGGAAGGAAGCCTTTTTACATGATGTTTTAAAATTAGCCAGGACTAAACATTGTGATGCAGAAGTGCTCCTCTTTCAATTACACAGCCCCTGGCAAGATATCCAGGGAGCTGTTTCAAGACAGTTTAAATTGGTCAAGCAAGTGAGGGTCCTCCCATTTCCCTGGGCTATGCCACATGTTGCTGATGCACAGAAGTGCAGTAGCACTGCTGCTTATCTGACCCCTTATTGAGCCAATTTAAACAAATAGCCTTTTTCTTTTTTCTTTTTCCCTTTTTCTTTTTTTTTTTTTTTTTGTGTTACTTTTCAGTTGATATCAGACTTTAAATTGAGTCACAGAGAGGTCAGGGGAGCACCAGGGCCAGCAAAAGGGCAAGGTCTGGAAATATGTCACCAAGTCCAAGGTGAGGATGGTGCTCACAGAGATGGGGTTGTGGCTCCCCATCAGTGAGCAGCATTTCTTACACCAGCCAGCTTCGCTTTTCCCACTCCCATGGTTTATTTTTTAAAATTTCACCTGGATCAAGAATTTAATCCAGCTAAAGATTATCCAAAACCAGCTATTTATCAGCCAGCTCTCTTCCCAGTCTATCTCACTGGATACCATAGGAGAGACTTTTGAAGAGTGGGCAACCAAGGAGACAGATGTGCTGCCCTGAAAAATACATTGCTTGGAAACTGGGGCTGTTTTGTGAGGAAACAGTATCACTGCTGCAGAATCTTCTTTTGAAAATTGTCTGCATTGTGAAAACAAGTCAATTTTACAATCTGGTCTGTTTGTTTCAGGCATGTCTGCTAATGAACTTGTAGCCAAAGCCCTGGTTTTCACCTCACTCCCTCTGCCACCATTCACTGCTGTGTGCTCTCAGCAGACAGTAATTATCAGCCCTAAAGCCAACAAGAATGATGTCATTTTTAATTCATTAAACACCAGGTATCCCAGGGGGGATCCTTCACCAGAAACGTAGCAGTTCTGAAACCAGTTTGGGATTTTGGCTTTGGTGGAAAGGTGGTAACTTTGGGACCAAAAGCTTTTGAAAATCTGAGAAGTCATCACAGAATAACGACTTTTTTGACTGTCTGTGATAATAGGCTACCACCATGAATAACAGCTGACATTTCAGACTATGAGTGACCCCTGGGTGTTTTCTAGGTCTTTTTTTCCCCCTAACTAGTAAATTTGAATAGCTATGAGATAAAACAAGGTAAAGTATGCTGAGGGCATCAGGTTACCTATATGCCCAAAGCTGTAATTTTAACCAGATCATTTTGCATGCAGGCTGCTTTTGTGTGAGGATGCCTGTTGCACAATGTTGTTTTTAAGCAAGAGAGGAAAACAGATGAGCTCTCAATGTGATGGAGAGAGCACATGTAATTTCTTGCATAATCTTACTGGATTTATTCTGAGAAGTTACTGAGGCTTCCTACAAAAATTGTTTAATATCTTTGGTGGAAATAGTCAAGCTTTTATAATAATAGTGATGAAAAAATCATGACTTTTCATATCCAACCAAAGCCTGATTACACTCATTGAAATACAAATGTCAATATTTATTAGCTAATACTAAAATTACTGCCATCTCATTTTTGCAGTTAGTCAGAAAATCATTATGTATCCCTTTTCAAAAATCATTGACTTTTCCTTAGCACAGAAAACTCTATTATCAGTCTTTATAAAATATTTATGGCTTTCCTTGACATTCTTATAATATCCCTAGGAAAGCAATCAGCATTCCTTTTGTTGAAAATAAGACAAACCTCTTTTCTGTAAAAAATAATTAATTAACAAAATGTAAATGATATCAAATTTTAAAAAGTAAGAAACTACAACTTGTTCATCCATTTTTTCCTTTTACATTAGGAAAAATCAAAGGCATCTCTCTTTTAACTACTTTATTACAATTATTTGGGCTAAAAAGTGGTCTTGATTTGTCAGTGAAGGACGAATTATTATGAATTTCACTTGTAATCATATGGAGAGAATTATTAGGCTAAATGGAGGGGCTTTTCACAGATTCCTTGATTTTTCTGTGCCCTTGATTGTTTGTGCCACTGTTTCTAAGTTAACATTACACCCCCTCTCCATGGTCCAGGGCAGGGTTATTTTTGGTGAAGAAGTGCTAAATCATCCATATTTTCATTAGAGGATGCTGGAGCTGCATATGATCTGAAGGAAACTTCACACTTCCGTGTTGCTGGTCCTACTTGATGCTGATATCCCTTCCTGCAACTGGGCTGGATATCCTGATATCTCTTGTCTCCGTGTTTTCTCTTTCCTTGGTAATGAGAGGTGATAAAAAGGGATTCTCCCCCACCACTAATATCCCTGCAGGACCCATGTATCAGCAATGCCCCTTGTTTAGTTAGCAATTCTGTCTTTGTGCAAACTTTTTTACATGCACTTGGCTTGTTGCATTTTTGTGTATACTTAGCTGCATTGCCATGGCAATAGGAAAAACATGATGTTACAGATTTGGAGAGAGAGGAAGGGAAAAAAAAGATACACCACCACTGTAATCTCATGGCTAGATGAAGTCAGAATTGGCTAATTCTTGATGTTAAGAGACATGCAATTTGAAAGATCAGAGAGGTTAAAAGGAGTCCTGAAGTGGGAATTTTCCGATTAATAAATATGGGAAGATGGGAATTTCCTTAAATTGAGTCAAATAAGTCAACCTGCACTCAGATAGGACGCATGATCAGAATCTTTGAGTAAGGAGTGGGAGATTTGACTAATGCCCTTTGAAGCAGATATACCATAGCAATCAAGTTTAAGCTTTTGTCTTTGTATTTGCACATTGTAAAATTATATATTTATATACACAGATATAAATTTTACATATTTTAAACATTATTTTCATATAAATTAGCTAAATACCCTATTGCTATTTGCATAAAAAATCATAAAATTATAATTCTTTTCCAAATTTCCAAGTTTCTCTGTCTTGTTTAAAATTCTTTTGGCTTATGTGTAATTTCCCCCATCATATTCACAATTTCAGCATCCCAATGTGTTTCTATTTCAATTCAAGCATCCAGAGAGATGGTGAGCTGCCTCAGATGGACAGAACAGACAGAAAGATTAGACTTTGGGTTCTTTGCCACAGAGCCCAAAGTCTAATCTTGCAGGCGTTTGCCGATGTGAATATTTTGAAGCTCAATGGCATTACTCTGGTGACAATGTTACTCTTACAGAAATTGGATCTTTCAAATGCTTGCACATGTGAATAATTTTATGCATCTGAGCAGTTGTCTTCTGTGAAACTACAGCCTTGTGTCAAGTTAACCATGTGTGAATGTGCTTCCAGGGATGAGAAGGTTCCCAGATGATGATCCTGGGGGTTTATAGGAATGAGCCTTATTGACCACTATATGGATAAAGCATTGTTCATGGGATCATACAAACAACGTGCAAAAATTCTGCAAGCAGTATTATGAAATTTAGATCCAAATTTTGAAGAAAATGCAGATTTGATTTTTAACAGGGGGTTTAACATGAAAACATCTCTTTAAAAATTCACTGCAGCAAGATCAGTAAATATAAATAAAACATGTGAAGAATATTAATCTTAGTAAAATTGAAGAAGCAAGCTGTCAATGGCTGTCAGACACAATATGAACTGACAGTTGCATGGCTTACAGTCTGACATCGGGATCGTTACCTGTCTGTTTCTCTATCAAAATACCTACAGGGAATAAGAGTTTGCAGATTGCAGGCATGGGTGGGAGTGGGTAAAGGGGAAGAGCAGTTAAAATGGAAGCTTAATGACAGCCGTGAAACATACGTATGCAACATATTCATTAGGATTAATCATCAGTCCGAAGGAATGGCTTACATCACTCATTATCATCAGTACTGGAGAAAAGCTTTCAAACAGCATCTACAGCTCTCAGATCCCACTCCTCCCTCAAATCAAACCCAGCACGCAACCTTTTTCTGGCTGCCACATATACAAAACCTATAGATGAAGCATTAATTGTTTTCACATGTAAAGACAATTTACAGGAATGGGTCAGATATTAGCAGCAGATCCTCACGTGGAAGGGTGCTGCAGGCTTTTCCACCCTCCTATCTCAGTCAGGCTCCCCTGGCCAGCCACCCACCCTCCCAGGATAACACAGAAACCCCCTGGGTCCACTTGGAATGACAGGCAGGAGAAATGGCTCGCAGGCAGTTACCTCTGTGACGGTGGTCTGCTCTCCCAGGAGTCCATCCAGGGAACAGCCATCTTGGTAAAAACTGATTTTTCATGGAAACTGTAGTGTGAAAGGGTGGCTGGGGTCACAGACAGCACGGATCACATTCCTTCTGGGCTCCCAGGATGGCTAAGGTTTGCATGGCCATTTATGTGATATGGGAAGAACCACTGGGGAGATTTCTTTTCATGGTGATATCTTTCTATTACTTAGTTTTATTATCAAACTCCTTCATCCACACCTGCAAGATCCTGCTGAGGTTTGAGCTGAGTGGTCTAAGACTGACTGTACAGAATCACCAGAAAAGCTGGAAGAAGTGTAAAGCTCAGAGGAGCCAGCAAGATGTTCATAGAATCACTGACCCACCTTTCTGCGCTCATTTGAGGCCAACAGGTGCGCAAAGGCACGGATGTGCCAGCATCTCCCATTACAGCAGTTGGCTGGAAGTCCTGGAGTCAGGTTGGCACTCCTGGAGGCTGCCCCAGTACCACCATGCGGACTTCCTGCTGTGTTAAGGAAAGCAACACTGCATGTACGAAATGCTCTGCAAACCCCTGAAGAACAGCAGTAAACCGGGATTGGAAACAAGCTGGGAACCCATTAGCTTAAGGTGTTAGAAAGTGTTCCAGAGAAAAGTTAGAAAAAATCATTCTTTTCTCCTTCAGATCTAAAACTATACCTTCATAAGCTCTGAGGAGAGCGTGCCAGAGCCCACAGAATTCCTGTCTTCACACCCAGGGTGGCTGGGCCAAAGGCCACTGGAGTCACAGGAGCCTTGTCTGTGGGATTTTCTTAGGTTCCTGAGTAGCTTTGTCTGCACAAATGCTGACTAAAACAAAACACAGTTGGGTGAACAACACAAACTTTTTCTATTAAATTTTGCTCAGTATTAAAATATGTATCCATTTCACCCATGCTGAAAGCCGTGGCATTCTCTTGTCATAAACATTAATGCAAGAAAATAGTACCAGTATATCTTTATGGAAAATTTTATGCACATACATACTGATGACTTCCATTTTGAAATGTATTTCTTGTGAGGCTTCAGACAAGGATCCTGATGAAGGTTGCATTCATTCACTCTAGGAGCAGAAATAATACCATGTGACAAATCACCATCAAAAATCCAGCTCTGGTGGCAAGTATTTAATATCAGCTAGAGAGTGAAAAACAGCTCACAGGTAGAATCTTTGCAACATTTATCAAGAATTTTAATAGAAAATGCATAAAAAATAATGCAATCTCCTAGCAGTAGCTTGTTAAAACTTGACTGAATCTCAGAATTTCAGCAGAACATTACATTAAAATTTCAACTGCCAAAGAAAAATAAACTACATTGTTAATGATAATTTATGCAGCAGAATTTCATGCTTTTCAACTTGTTCCACGACCTTGACTATTAGAAAAAGTCCTACTTACAAAGCATATTCCTACAAACTTCTGTTATATCACTGAAAATGAAGGGAATGGGTGGAGCAACAGGAAGAATCCTCACTGACCTCATGCAGCTTGTTTGTTTGTTGTGTTGGGGTTTTTAATGTAAGAAATATAAAATTGAAGTCTCTCACACTTGATAATTTCCCCTAAAAATTCACAGAAAATTGAAAATTAAGATACATCTGTTTACTTTCTCTGGTAGGAAAAATATTATTATTGATATTCATTAAACAATATATAACTATTTAATATTAATACATTCCAGATAATAAAGTGTTCATTTTCAGACCTTCCTATGATTGGTATATTGTGTAACAAAGCTGATTTCCAAAGGCATACTAGCTCCCACAAACCCAAGAAGTAGCAAAAATTACACAATCCATTATGTAGACAGCTCTTCAAACTGTGGATGAAGTGGATTTCAGTGTGAGTTAGCAGACAGGGACTGATCATAACATCATCACCCTGTCCTGAGTAGATGTTAGAGGATATGGACCTCTATTGTTCTGTGTGCAGGTGGCATTCAAGCATAAAAGAGAAATTGCCAATATTCCCACTTTAATGTCATTGCAACATATGTACTGAATTCTTAGGATATTAAAAAACTACATGTGCTTAATTCCTCTTTATTTAACAAAATACCTAATCCTTTAGGATAACAAAAACAAAACCTTCCCAAGGTTATAGACATAATTTATATAGAGATTTCTTCTGCAATGACAGGCGGTGGCCATAGATTTTCCTGCCTCTCTCCACCTCCTTTTCTGGTGTCTGTCATGATGCACACTGTAAAAGTCTATCTGTCAGTGCCAGGCATTTGACCTGGGCACTGCCAATAGGTCTTAGTAAAGGTCACTTAGAAAGGCACAGCTGGGAAATGGAAGATCTTTTTTCGGTTGTTTTTCTAGTACATCCTTCAAGCAGCTTTAGGTACAAGCCTGTTTCCACTCTGTCACACTTTTTGGCTTTTTTTTTTTTAATTATAAAGAGAGTTTAAATCTCAAATCCTAGTAAGCCTTAATGACACCTCTTGACTCTTTTCCTTCCCCTTGCTTTGATTACTGCACTTGTCCTTTATCATTAAGAGGAGACTAGACATTCAAAAGCTCATGTTGAGGAAAAGCCTGCCCAGTGCTGAAATGATGTGAAGTGCAATGCTGTTCAGTGAAGGGAAGTCCATGGGTAAAGGTCACTCAAAATATTGCACCTGCCTCCCCTGGCATTGCACCATGTGTGGCAGGGGAGGGCATTTGTGGTGCCCACAGAGTGCCTGTGTGAGTCAGGAGACAGAAGGATGGGCTCTGGCAGGTGTCTCAGTGCTCAACTCCTGCTCTCCTAAGGGCCATAAGCACCCTGCCCTTAAATCCAGTGTGCAGAGTAAGAGACCAGCAAGGAGTGGGCAGGGAACAAGCGCCCTTAAGAACATATGATGTTGAATGAAGTATTTAGGCGGATGAAGTGAATTCTCCCTCCTAAGAACCTGATTCACAAGGGAAAGACAGCAGGATTTGTTAGCTTGCTTTATAAACTCCCTTGATAACCATGAAGGTGTGCTCTCATTAAGGAGGAAATCATCCCTTTTACCCAGCAAAAATCTGCTTTTGCACAAGGCTCATTATCCTTGTCCTCGACACACTAAAGCTCAGCATCTGCTACTGACACAGCCCTGCAGCATCTACTTGGTGCCATGGGCTGCTGCAGGGTGTGAATGATGTACCAGCTTTTCTCCAAAGCCGTAAGAGACACCACAGTGCTCCTGCCCTTGTCTTACAGGCCTTGCTAACACAGCTGTGCCCAGCATGCTGAATGCTCCCTGCCTAAACCTAAACCGGCTTTTGGATATCCAAACAGAATTAGCCTACATCAACCTCCCTGACTTGAGCTGAAGTAACAGAAGCTTTTTCTTTCAGGGCCAAAATACAGGTTTTGGCATCTAAGGTTTAAAAGTTCTCTGTGAGATCTTAAAAAACCTTTCTTAGTGTGGCACATTCTAGACGTGTAAGCTAAGTTAAAAATACACCTAGTTCATATTCCTTGCTTTCAAATTAACATATGTCATTCTAATGATTTGTCAATTAAATTAGTGCAGAGACAAGCATTGTCTTCAAGATTGTATGAAACAATGGAAATGAATCTTAGATGGATAGGATTGAATAAAAAGCATTTCTTAGGTGTATGGACATACAGTTTTAAATTCAGGATAGAAGAAGAAGGGTCTAGAATATATCCCTTCCAACTGGAGATATTCTATGATATTCCTATGAAAAGGAATGGGAGAGTTAGAGACAAAAAAATGACTGAGACCTTGGTTTAGCCACTGTTATTTACATGAAAGCAGATCTTGATTCGTGTGCAATAAGGACTTAGGAGTAATGACATTCTTCCTCACCTAAGATTGCTGGAAATACCAAAAATTAATTTTCTCTTACTGTGGTCCTCAAAGGGATAAAGAGACAGCTCTGGACCCTGCAAAGGTAGGAAATGAGTAAGTCATTGAGTTCCTAGGAAATGAGCCCTAGACATTTTACTCACTAGGGCTGCATGCCATATTCAAGACCATAATCTTTGTGTATGAGCAAGGAAAGTTTGATACAAACACATGCCCACGCATTCTTCTCTGCTTCCTTATTTACACATTTTGTATGTGAACCAATAAACCACACATTTTTCATCCAGACTATTCATATTGAGCAGAGTCATGACAGATTACTGCAGACTGGTAAAAGCTTTCTGTGGAAAATTTTAACCCATCTGGTGTGTTGAAGATCACCTGATTGTTTCAAGATATTTTTAGTAAGAATGATAGTTGGTCTTTAAATTAAAAATCTCCATCCTTTGCCAGATGCTTTTACTAACTTGTCAAGAACTTCGCATTTTTCCCTGTTGGTGATAATCGGATGGTTTGAGGCTTAAGTGTTTACTGGAAGACAAAATATGGTTTATTCTGTGCCTGATAGCCAGTTTACATATACTTCTCCATCTTGATGATAGCTCTATAAATCATATAATTTGGCGAAATAGGAAAAATAATCTGATTTAGGCTGTAGCAAAGCATGATATCATTGTTTCAAGCTGGAGAAAATTATGGGGTCGATATATGAAATTTTTTATTTTTATATTCTCATCAATTATTTTTGCTTTTACCTGCAAGGAAAGTATCCTGTAAGCAAGGATCTAAACCTAATTAACATTAACCAGTACACAAGTTAAAAACTATACAAAAAATGTATTGTGAAACCCAAATTTGTTGTTCCATTTTTAAAAAAGTCACAATTCAAACCTTTAGTGATCCACAGAAATGGGCCATGCCAATGTGCTTTCATTTGGTTTCCCATTGTTGCTGTAAGTGAGATTTCAGCACCATCAGTGTCTGACCTGAAGTGTCTCACCTGCATCTCACCTGCTGAAGGTAATGGCAAATCATCAGCAGGATGATGAGGCACTTGTGGTTTTCTTTGGGTAGGTGCCTAACACAAGGACGTGCCTTATTTCCGACAGCGAGCCCATGATAATAGTCTATGGATAATGCCATCCTGAAAGGATTGCTCTTTGCAAGATGTGAGGTGTGGTTTTAATTTCCTGTTCCCATCTCTACTGACCCCTTTTTTCTCAGCTCCTTTCCGTTCCTCTTTTATGGTTTTTCTTCTTTAGCTCAGTTTTAATCTAAATTTCCCATTAATTCATCTTATCTATTCAGTATTCCAGGTGTCCTACTCCTGCCTTGCTCGCTAGCCCTGTTCTACCAGGAGTTCATTGAACACTGTTAAGCGTTCAAGAGAAGACTTGGCAATAAAGACTTGGCAGCAAAAAAACCTAATGCTTCTGTACAGTGACCTTTAGGCACCTCTAATATGTAGTCAAATATCAGAAATGCTCATTAAACAGTTAAGAAAATCATCTGAGGATGCAAAGCTACTAATCTGGGGCCAGAAGGTGAATCAGAGGCAGAGCTGGGAGCACCCCAGGCTTGTGTGCCTTGCCTTCCCTTCAATGAACTCTTGCTCCTTATGTCTGCAGTGACTTTCATCTGGAAAGCTCAATATACATCCAAGAAAAGTCCATGCCTCTAAGAAGTTGAAAGCATTGCATTTATGTCTGTTTCTGTCTCTGCTGCATGTGTACAGGAAGGTTTATAACTTGGATACATTATAAGGGCATATTCAGAGTCAATAATAAGCAGATCCCATGGTCAGAGATGTCATGATGCTTCAGAGTACCGTGGTTTGTTTCTTCATTATAACCTTGAAATTCAGACTAGATACATAAAAAGGTTCCCTCAAATTCACCTAAGCCAATACATATTTACACTGACATAATGCATAACATGTGATAATTTGCTTCTCAGACCAAAATTGAGGCCATAACCCAACTTCACTAAAAATAAACTTTGATTTTGATAGAAACATCCAAAGCTTCCAGCACACCCACAACAGGTATTCAAAGTAAAAGCCAACAGCAACTGTTTGCACTCATCTTTGCTAAGTAAAACAGCAATCATTATGCAGTTCTTTTTCTGCTTCTTGCATTATCCTTTACAGTGTATTGTCTTCTTGATTCCCTGTTACCAGCTGTACACATTCTTTGAGATTAAAGGCTTCATACTTAATCCACAGGTACTAAATCTGTACCATCATGCTGTCTGAAGCAATGATAATTAGTAATTAATCAACTATTTTTAGCATAACTTTAGCATCAATAATAAAACACAAGAAAATTTTTAAAAATTAAGCTCTCAGGAAACAGGTCTGCTGCAGAAAATTACTGTAAAAAAGCTAAAGGAAGCAATGAAAAATGAAATGCTTTCCCTAGTGTTTTAATTGATGTCTGGAAAAAAACATAATCTTTTGTAAAATTGCATTTAAGTTCATTATTACATTTCCCAGTTAGTTTTAAAATGCTGTAGAAAGTCTTGTATTTTCTATCCCATCCTGCATAATGATACAATGTATCTTACAAGGACAATTAGCAATCTTTGCATATCAAAATGCATATCTGAAGGAATTTTTATCTGATATGCAGGTGTCACACAGATTGTGGAAACAGTAAGATAATAGGTACATTTTTTATTTCTATAGGAGTAGATATTCTGCTGTCCCATATCTGCAAAGCTAAAAGGATATTCTTTATCTTTTCAAGCATTAAAGAAATGTTGAATAATTCATTTCCAGAAGTATTAACTCCACAAAAAATATGAAAAAAAAATCTCTTATTAGTTTTCCAGTTTGAAGACATTTCAAATCTTTCTCAGATACTAATTTTATAAATGTAATGTCCTTGGGAAATGAAACTCAACGCCTGCTTCTCTAATCAGACTTGACTCTGTTTACTTTGTGTGTTTCTGCCTATTCTGTCATTGAGAAAAATAGATGGAATTCCTGAATAGTAGCAGAATGGTAATTATTAGTGGCTACTATAAGAATTTAAATCACTACTGAATTCTTGGATTAACTTTGTAGTATGTTTAAAAACATTAGTGAGGAGTGAGAGATGGGAAAGAGAGACAATGGGGCATTAAACTATTTTTTCTTCGATTTTAAAGTTATTTTAAAAATGAAAAGATGGAGGGGAGAATCTAGTTTTTGCTGCTTTTCCAGCTAGTCTACATCTTGGCCAGTATAGATTCATCACTAAGAAGAGACTGAAAAGCTTTACCTTTGCTCTCCTTTTATGATGTATCTCTTCAAAGACCAAGTCATTTAGGAAATGAAAAATCATCTTTGCTGAACTGGATAACAATTGCTATTTATTTCTCAGGTATTCTGAGCACCTTCTTTGACTTACTCAGCATGCTGGTCTTTGAGATGAGATTAGGGTACTTGCTACTAACCAGGCATGAGACCCCCAACCTGGTGTGAGGGGAGTATACTTTCTTCACTCCAATGCCCCGGGAGAATGAACAAAACAAAACAAAACAAAACAAAACAAAACAAAACAAAACAAAAAAACCCAAAAACCAAAAAAACAAAACAAAACAAAAAAACCCAAAACAAACAAACAAAAAAACAAAAAAACCACACACAAAAAAAGACACCACTCACATAAGGAATTTTAAGAGATTCAAGGCCACTAATACTCGAAATAAAACTACTGCAATGATCAGACCGATCTCTTCATTCCTGTGGTGTTTTTCATGCAGATAGAAGTATTTCTCTGCATGTTTCAGGCTTGCCACTTTAGAGAGCAATGTCCCCAAGGCACAGACTGGCCCCCAGTGCAGTGAGGGGATGAGTGCCTGCCTATCCCAGTGAGAGCCTGTTCCCAGCTGGTCTGCAGACACCAGAGCATCCTCTGAACCACCACCTCCGCCCACAGCCCTCCTGATGAAACCTAAAAGCTCTAAGCTCAATAGGGGAAGAGATGGCAGGATGAAGTGAGACAGAGAAAAAGAACCGTGCACAAGTCAAAACATAGATAATTTTAATGGCAGAAGGAAAGATGTTAATTCATACTCTCTGTTGATTGCTTTAAATAAAGAGCGTGTGAATAGACCAGAACAATATAGAGAAAAAGTGAAAGACTGGGAAGAAATTAGAGGGAAGGGTAGAGAAGGGAGAGCTCAATTCCCAGGAAGCAGTTCTCACATTAGGAACAGAGCAAATTATGCATCATCATCACCATCATCATCATCAGAGAATGCTCCATTAGAAGATCTGTCAATAAAAGATACTGAAGGTCTGTAGCTGAAAACAGCTCCTGTCTGGTCAGAAAACAGGTGTAGCAAACTCAGCAGTGTGGTGGCAGCTCTACTCCACCTCCTCATCTTGCTGGGAGACTGAGATTTAGTTTGGGTGGGAATTTTGTTCTGTGTACCCAAAGTTTAGTGTCTCTGCTTGAATAACCCTGGGGTGCCACTTCACTTGGTCCTGGAACCACAAGAAACTGGACTGCAACAAACAGCCCTTTTGATAAAGACCACTGAACATACATTGAATGGTAATACCACAATTTTCAGTGGCTAACAACCTGAATTTGATAGATGTCAGTAACTTAGATGGAAAAGGTACCATCTCCTGTTACCAATCCTCTGAGCCAGGTCACCATCTGTTATTATCTTACTGGCTGCTCTGAAGATTATGGTGCCTCTCCATCCCTCTTTTTTCATTTTCTACTTTAGAAACAAGAGGAAATTCCCTGTCAGTATTCATGTCCCATGGGAAGCTGCAAATAAGAGGCTCATTTTACTGTTTACACTAAATTATATCATGCAGTTATTGCCCTATTTATTTTCCTTCTGTATCTTCATCAATTTTATAAAGTGAAAAGATATTGGCAGGGAATAATTCTAGTCTTGACATCTGACTTGTGCCATGTGTCGACAACGAAAGTATGAATTGTTTTTCTTTTTGAAATAGGTATTCAAAGTGCAACCCACAGGACTCAGGGCTACTTTCTGTATTGGAGATGTACAGGAAAGATGTGGTCATTATACTTTACTGTGAGATCAAATATGTATATACAAATGGAAGAATGTTTAGCAGACAACAATATGCAATTAGTTATCTGGAAATACTATGAGAATTTTGTTAGTTTTTTTATTATGAGAATTATTATTAGAGAATTTATGAGAATTTTGAGAATTATTATGATTTTTTTTCTGGTTTATCATGATATCAAACTGTACTTACTTTCCAATATTGCTAAAAGTATAAATAGTAATTGCAATAAGTTCTTATTGGAGGGAGTCTCTCTCCCTATCCATTTTAAAAGCACACATCATTAAAAAACTAAATTATATTTATACCTGCAGATCCTTCCTGCTATATTCTGTAAAGCTCTTTTGAAAATGGCCAGTCTTTACTACTGGAGTATACTTTACTGCTAAAGTATCTCCATCTGAAGCCAAGAACACTGGGGAACAGTATTTTTAAATCACACTTCAGGTTAGAAGGCTTGTCTCTGAACTGACTAACGAGCTCTGTGTGATGTCTGGTGCTGGTTGGCAGCAGCAGCATGGTGGGGGCTGAATTTGCTATTCTGAGAGCACTGCCCACAAGAGCTGGGCTAAGGCTGGAATTCCTGCTCTACCTTTCACCCCAAGGAATGCAAAATACTTACAGCGGGTAGACTCCAGGTAAGGGGATGAGGTAATTGTCTGCAGATTTAAACAGAAGACATCTACCCCATGAGCTCAGTTGCTGTGTGTTTGTGTAATCGTTGGCTGTCAGGCTCAGAGGGCTCCTCCTAGGCTGCCCACTTGGAATTATTGAAATGTAGTTACCTCTAGGACACCCACATGAAAAAGCCAAGCTCATGGGAGCACTTTGGTTGGAAAGGACCTTTAAAGTGTGCACATGCTGTTGCAGATGAGGGAAATTTTTTACATAGACACCAAAGCAATACTCACTACTAAAATGCTTCTTTTACACATCTGTGGAAAACAAAATTTTTGACATTCCAACTGAGTTTCCACAGCTTTTTGTACAGAAAAACAACTTTATTTACTCGTACCAGCTTCTGCCTAATTTTGTGCCTGAAGAATGGTCACTGAGCCCGTCACTGCAATTCACTAGTGTTCCACAGATTTATGAATTCCTTATTGTGAGAGAGGGAGGAGTTATAATCCTTCCTCTCAGAGGAATGAACTGCTGCTAAAATCTCAATGTTGAAATCCTCTGAGATGTCTGACCTGTGTTTTGGAAATGAATGGAGGTTAGGAGTTGCAAAAGAGGAGTGAAATCTCTCAAAGGCTCTTCTACCACGCGACTTTGTCTGGACCATGGCAAAGTGGAGAACTAAACTGAGATACTCTCACTCTGTGCCTTAGCCAGTAGGCCATCATTTGTCTGTAACAGTAAAGAGGATGAATTGGATCAAGCAGGTTATACAGCAGTATTATAACCTCAGGCTAAGTTAAAGGTCAACATTGCAATCAACTCAAGGCCAGGATTTCACTTGGCACATTCTTCTTGTGTCTGGAAAATAGAACAGAAGATAAAAATACAAAGTTATGCAGGATTTTTAAACTTTTTGTCAAAATTACTCAACCTGGTTTACCACTTCTAGCGATTATGATTATACTGCTGAATTAAAGAAAGACAAAAGTCACAATGGATTTATTGGAAAGGAAACTTCCTACTTAGAGAGTGGCTTTATCAACTGTGTTCTGGGTTCAATTTTTATCCTTATTCTAATAACCTTCACAGTGACTGGAGGCATATGGCATTTTGTCAAACCAAGAACAGTAGAAATAATGTAAACCTATTTTTACTCCTGAAAGTACAAGACTTTGGGTCACTTTGTCCATAGACTTGGCTAGAAGCAAAGTAATTATGCCATTTTTGTATTATAGATACATCCAAGCCATGCATCTTTGCAAATGCAGCCTGGAGGATGATGCTTTCTCTTTAAAGGAGGATATTGCAAGAAACAGACCATGCCACTTGCAAAAGAGGCATCTACAGAGCTCAAATGCATCTGCATTATGGAAGAAAAATCTCTCCCACTTGCTCACTTACTTCTGTTAGCTGTGCTAATTGCTGGTCTAGCCCCTAATCTTTCAGACAAGCTTTGTGAATTACAAAAGAAAAAAAAAAAAAAAGAAGTAGGTTGGAAAAGACCTCGAAGATAAACAGGTCCAACCATTAACCCAGCACTGCCAAGTCTATCACTGAGCCATGTCCCCAAGTGCTACTTCTACACACCTTTTAGACACCTCCAGGCTCCACCACTTCCCTGGGCAGCGTGTTCCAGTGTAATAACCAATCTAAACCTCTCCTGGTGCAACTTGAGGCCATTTTCTTCTTTCAGGTGGTTGTAGAGAGCAATAAACTCTTCCCTGAGCCTCGTTTTCTCCCTCAGCCCCTCCTCATAACAGTTGTGCTCCAGACCCTTCACCCCTAATGCAGCTTTATAGCTAAACCTTTATACTTACATGCAAATATGATGACAAATTTTCTAATTGTACTTAGTTCTTGTGATGTGCTGTGTTCACAGAGACAGTATGACAGCAACAACACAGCTCCAGAGTGGAAGGAAGCTGCAGAGCTGCAGAAGGAGAGGTTAACCAGCACTGAGCTTTGGAAGCCCTGGTACAGACTCTGACAACTAAGTTAATTATTTGGACTCTTCTGCCAGTGCCCAGAGCCTCCAAAACCAAGTTTATTTGAAAACATTTTTCACCTGTTGACAACATTCTACCTATATGCATCCAGCTGGTTCAGAACTCAGGATGAGAGATTGCTGATGGTGGCCCCAGGTCATTCAGGAGTTATTCAGTCTGAACACTTCATGAACTTCAGCTGATTCTCTTGTTACCTCCTAGGTAGATTTGGAGTCTCATTCAGAGGGCTTATGTTCAGTGAGGCCAAAGAAGATCCTACCCCTTAGTACCAGCCTTAAGTCCCGTGCAATGTGTTTTCCATGTTCTGAGGACAAGACTGAATGAGATAGTGGCAGGAAGCCTTGTGTGAACCACATATGTTACTGCACTCAGACTTTCAGCCCAGCCCCATCATCTGGCTCTCAAAGAGAAATGGGCAGCTGGGGCTTCTGTTCTGGTCACACAGGTCTTCCCATTTGCTCCCTGTCCCAGGAATGAGGGCATCAGCCACAGGCTGCGCTTCACTAGCTGCAGGAAAGTCACCTCCCATCCACCCTCCAGTGATGAGGTCTGTGGATAGGTCCTCCTTTGGCAAGGGTGGGATTTTGCAGCATTTTGATTGACTCAGGCCAAGTTGGGGCAGGCTGATGACTGTTTATGATAGTCATGAGATATTTACAAAACACTTCCACGTAACTGTGTTTCTCCTAGTGTGTCTCTGATAAGGCAGTGTAGTGAAACACACCGCTCAGGTTTCCCTTTGTAGGTTGTAGTGTGACAGAGTGGATTCTGAGGTGTCTTAAGGCTGTTCAACCAGAGGGCAGAGACATTTTGGGCCTGAAGAATTCCAAACCATTTCCTCTTTCCTCTTGATTCAAAGGAAAAGAAAGCTTTAAATTATGCAGGGACAAAAAAGTACCTAAGAATGCAAAGGAAAAGAGAAGGTGGCTTAAGCTATGTCTGATTCCGTGTCCCTCAGCTCCATTAAGGGTACCTTGGTGACACATAACTTTGTGACTATTATCTTGGCCTCTTTCATGTCTGATAATAACAGAAGTGCCATGAGAACAAATGATCTTGTGACAGACACTGATTTTAAGGATGTATATTCTCTGCCGTATTAGATAGGAACACTAGATACCAAAGTCATCATTACCTGATGTGCTATTGGATTCGACATTTTTACTCTACCAGATGCTAAATCAACAGAGAGATTTTGCTTACCAAAGCAAGCTGACAAAACAATGTTTCATAAAACACTTAGAATTGTATACCTTGGCAAAAGTTTCTGCAGTGGAAGACGACCAAGTCTGACTTCCTTCTTTCATAGATTGCCAGGTGGCACCTCCCACACATTCAGTCTGGTCACATTATTTGAAAATATTTTTGAACAGAAGAAAGATATTTTTTCTTTCTTTTAATATCTTTATTAAATATTGTCAAACAGCCCTAGTTTTGCTAACACAATACAATAAGGGTTACTTTTAAAAATTAATTCTATAAAAGGATTAATTTCAGAATTTCATGCAATCCTGGCTAAGAAAGATAATTTATACTGCCCAGAAAAGACTCCATTAGTATAAGACTACATTTTTTCCCTGTATTGAATGAGCTGCTAGGGATAATTAGGTAAAGTAAAAAAAAACAGACCGATCCACAGGTATCTGCCTACCTCTGGAAGGACCTACAGCATGTAGCAACCTGGAATGGGGAAGGAGACGAGGCTGACAGAGCCTGCACAGAATCACTGTCTTTGCCTGGAGAACCATCCACCACAGCAAACCCAAGCCTTTCCCTCCTCCCAGAGCCAGCTCAGGCAAGGAGCTGTCCTCCCTCAATGTGCTTGCTGGGCATGTGCCACATCAAACATCAGCCCAGCCCTGGCACTTCTCTGGGATCCTTTGTCATAACTGAGGTCAGGACCCTGTGGCAGGAGGCCTGGATGGGAGGTGAGTGTTTGAGGGGCACAGGGAAGTTACAGCTCTCAAAGTGAACATTGCTGACTGCTGGGGAGCTGCTATTACCGGGCAACCCAGGAAGTTTCTGCTGTGAGGATATTGTGTACAATCATCAGTACGCCAGGAACAGTAACCCGTGTTTTTACTTCTGCAGGATAAATCATCCTCGGAGCTCCTGCTCTCTGGGGTGTAGGGGGGAGCAGGGAGAGTTGATGGAACTCTGCATTTACATTTACCAAGTCACTATGGAAATGGCAAATTCAAAATGTTTTCCTTTTGGATGGGAAGATCCATGGGTGCAGTTATTGACTATGCAGGTGGTGAAACTGAATCAAATAGTGGGCAGTGGAATGAGCCAAAAGCACTTTCCATTGATAAATTAAGCAATTTAAATTAAATAAATAAAGGACTTATAATAAAAGGAAGTAAAGACTGATGTGTATAGAATGTTCATCATGGTTTTTCATTCTTCCTTTCATTCTTCCTCTTTCCTACCATTGTTTATTGTGATCCTTTTCTATGCTAAGCCCAGGTTATGCTGTAAGATCTTTCAGTTACTTAAGATGCATGTTTTGTGTAGTATATAAATATATGGAGAAGACTTACATGGGTCAATAGTGGGTGCTGTCCCACTGTGATGGAAAAGAGTAATTTGATGTGGAAGAGCACAGGTTCAGAAGACTGGAGCCAGTAAACTTATCTTCCCAGGGATTACAGCACTTCTGATAGAGACGCCTGCAGCTCTGCAATGTTCAACAAGCGTGTTAACCGTGCAGCAAATGAGAGCGCAGCAGAGTCAGGGAGAGTTGGGAGAGTCCCCTGTACTCAGCACTGGTGAGGCTACACCTTGAGTCCAGTGTTCAGTTTTGGCCCCTGGAGTATGTCCAGAGAAGGACAATTAAGCTGGCCAAGGCCTGGAGCACAAGTCTTACGAGAAGCAGGTGGTGGGCTCTTGAGCCCGGAGAAAAGAAGGCTTAGGACACTGTTTTGCTCCTTAAAACTACATGAAAGGAGGGTGTAGCCAGGTGGAGGTTGGCTTCTTCTGCCAGGTAACAAGAGAAAATGGCCTCAGGTTGTACCAGGGGAGGTTTAGGTTTGATATTAGGAAATAATTTTTTTGCGGAAGAGTGGTCAGACATTGGAACAGGCTGCCCAGTCAAGAGGTTGAGTGACCATCCATGGACGTATTTAAAAGATGTGCAGGAGGGGCACTTATGGACATGGTTTAGTGGTGAACTCGGCAGTGTTGGGTTAATGGTTGGACTCAATGATCTTAGAGGCCTTTTCCAGCCTTGATGATTGAGTTTCTTTCCCTAGTTAATATTTATCTTGCAGAGACGGTGGAATATCTGGTTATCCAATGATTATAGCACTACAGCTCCAGGATGCTATTCTTCATTGTCCTGGAATAAATTTGGCTGGGTTCGGTGGAGTTATTTTTTATTTTCACTGCCAAAGCAGTACCACTCTGTCTCTCTTCATCAGTTCAGTACCCTCTGGATTATTATGGACTCATGCTTCCCATCAAAGTCTAGCAAGAGCCCAGGGGTTTTTTTTTAAGGCATGTCCCATCACCTTAGTGGAGATTCCCAATTCTTTCATACAGTTAATTTGGAAGAGCCTGACTCAAAAGGCTTCTGTGCTGTTATAAACCAATATTTTTAGAGACAGTTGTAACTTAATGTACCCATTTGGCTGCCTGTCACTGTTTCTCATGTTGAAACCATCTTGAGACCCACAAACCTACTTCAGTGCTAGAGCTGCTGGTGGATGGGAATAAAAGAAGTTTTGTTTTCTTTCTCTTTTCTCAGGTGTGTTAGCTAACAGGTTTTAGATCCCTGTTATCAAGAGGATAAATTGTACTTTAATATGGTTTAGTTGGCTCATTCCTAGGACTCATGTACACTTCATAAGGCATATTAAAACATTACTTGCTAAGTCTGCACCAGAATATATAATATAGTAGTTAAAATGAGTTAGCTAACACATTTTTGAGAAAAATGCCACTTCTACTGAAGCCAAGACATTCTGTTAATGAGTTGAATATTCCTTCTAGCTCTTTCTGCAGCAAAGGGAAAATAGTTTTTACATTGTCCAGACCTCTGGCATGGGCTCACACAATAGGAGAGGCAAGAAGACTGGCCCATGGGACTGTGTGAGGAGATGGAGTGTCCCCTGCCCTACAGTGCTCTGTGCTGAGCTATGGCTAAGTGCTTGACAGCAGCTGAGCCTCACAGGAGGATGGAAACAGGGCCAGGTGCCTTTGGCTGGAGCCCTGCCGTACATGGGACCATGCTGGCTGCAAGGCAACCACCTCTCCCACTGATCAGTCCGACCCTTTTTCTGGAACACCAGGAGAAGCTGAGGCACAGCACTGTAAAAGCATCTCAAGAGGACAGTGATGGCCTGGGCATATTACGGATGGTGGGTCCTCCATAACATGAATGAAACACAAGGATCTTGCTGCCAAACGTGATCTGATGTCTGCTGAAATTACTAGCACAATGCCATGACCTGCCTTGGCGAAAGTGGCAGTGATTGTAGGGAAACCAGTTTGGATGCTTTCTGTAAGACCTGTTCCCCCAACAGCCCCCACCCATGAAAGCTTGATTTCTGGAAACCTTGAACTATGAAACCAGACCTCATCATCTTCTGCCATTTCTACTGCTCACCAACATCTTGAGACCAACCCCCCTCAACCCCATAAGTCCCACTGACCTCTGGATTGCTTGAGCTCCCCTCAAGAAAAGGTGTTTGTTTGCAGGTTTTTATATCTGGTGAAAGGGCCCTTGGTATTTTCATCATTTTGTACTATTTTACTTCAGGGTTGGTCTGTTGTTTTTTTGGCTATATTTACAAATTCCAGCAAGCTATCCTTAAGAGAAAGGTGCTTTTTACAAGTCTCCCATTCAGCATTCATGGCACAAATCATGGAAATTCCTTTAGGCTATGCTGGTGCCAGACTCTGTGCCTCCCACTTTTATGTACGCTTAATGAAATGGATCTATTTTCTTATGACCAAACTATCTTGGTTTCAGTCATATCAGGGCTGAAATACAATTGCATTAGTAATCCCATATGTGCAGGGCTTGATCTGTTTCTCTCTGTTTCTTTAGGATCTTTTCCTGCCTTGATGAGGAACTTTTTTCTTTTCTCTTCAGCTGCTCTTTTCTCCCTTTTTAGACTTTTTCCTGCTGCTTCTCCCTCCTTCTTTTCCCCTCCCCCGTTTACACTTAACCTTCTGTTTCTCCTAGTGTCCTGGCAGGAAGGATATAGTGCAATCGCTCCTATACAGTGACAAAAGTAAATATGTAGCTCTGAGTAAGTGCAACAGGGTCGAACAGCCTTTTTGCAATATGATCCTGCATAATCTGCTTCCCTTCTAGAGATAGTTGCTTGAATGTTAAAGAGTTGTAGCTCCACTGCCTTTACAACTCAATAGTTTTTAACTGTACTTTTCTTTTGCTTTGCATAAAGCAGTTCTTTTACTGGGGCTGGTTCTGAAACTATCTCCCAGATTAAATCTGAAGTGGGAATAAAAGGCATGGGTTTGTGTTTCGCTTGATTTGCTCGTCTTTTGAATATCCGTATGTTTTTCCGCACGTAGGAGGAAAAAGGAAAGCTGGATAATTTATGTGTGGTAAAGCCACACGCACACACAGAGACACGGGAACGCTTCTAATGCTAAATCCTTGTGACTAAGCACCCAACACAGTAAGCATTCTTTTTAAACAACTGCTGGTGGCATGTGGGCTTCTTAACTTTCCCAAAGAAAATAATAAAAAGTAAAAATTTTCGAAAGAGCCTACATGACTTGGGGGTCTACATTCCATTGAAAATAAATGGGAATTCTGCATCTCAAATTCCCTGTGGCTTGTGAAAAATTAGCAATACTGAGTGGTGCCACTGAAATGTATTTTGTGCGTCTCCTACAAAGGAGTGTCTTTAATGTGCAACCAGAAGTTTAAAAGATGAGTGAGCTATTTGACATAACCAGTTAAATAGGACTAGTTTCATTACCTGCTTTACAGAAACAGATGCTTTTTAACACCAGTGAATTTCATGCATTAAGGGTACACGATGAGTGGTTCAAATTCACCTGGGCCAGGCGACGGATGTGGGCGTGGGCACATTTTCTTTGGCTGTAAAGTGCTTTCCCAGATCACCTCCTGTGCCCTCGCGCATCCCCCATGCCACAGTTCCCTGTCACCCTGAATTGTGCTGATACAACTCTCTGGGAGGCAGCACTGTAAACTCACCATTAAAAATTAGCCTCTAAAACCCTCGTGTTCTCTCATTCCCTTACATGGCACAGCCTTACAGTTTTACTGGCACATATCAGAAAGAGATAAACAGCAATTCAAGAGCAGGAGCTTATGGGAAAACTGGGACTGGCAACATCCTTAGTCTCCTTCCCAGTCAAATAAAATGTAAACTATGGAACCCCACGCTGAAGTTACAAGTGCATCGTTATTCTTCCAGCAGCAGTACTAAAGAGGCCCTCCTCCCAGGTTCTAATTACTGTCTCTTTGCTGCTCTTTCTGTTTGCCAGGCTGTGTGGTCACAGAGATCAACCAGCTAGTCCAAGTTTCAAATGTATAAATAAAGAAATTATATATTATATGTATAAATAAACAAAACAAAATAAACAAAGAAAAATGGATAAATGAAATACAAGTAAATGATAGCAAGTAAAATATAAATACTTATACAGATTTTACCTACTTCCACTGGATTTTTTTCCTCTTGGATGCAGCAAATGATGGGGAAGGGGAAACAGGAATGGCTAAGCCAGCATTACTAGTAAACCATAAGTCTTCATAAAAGTCACTGATGACAATTCATATTGATTTTAATGGTATAGGTTGAATTCCTGCATTTTGCAACCTTTGCAATATATTCCTGGGAACAGTGGCAGAAGGAAGAGTTGTGGGGTTATGGGAGCTAGAATAGCTGAAGGGGAGTGAAGCAGAACTCTGAGATTTCCTAAGAGATTGCGTTGGGTTTTATCTTTAAAGGGAATATGCTTTCTGAAATACAAGCATCTAAACTACTTCTACTATTCAGGAAGCATCTGAATTTACATGACAAGGAGTGAGGTAATGTCTTAAAGCAAAATAAATGTAAAGCAGCTTAGAGTTTCAGCAATTTCTTTCTCTGAAGATGACACCACACACTGAAGTGTATCAAGTGCTGAGGAAGACAAACTTTTAGTCCATGTTGATTTGCACAGATCTAACAGCTGCAGCGGTGTACCACATCTACAGTGGGTCACACATACCAGAGAATAAAGCAAAAAATTACAATCCCACCAGGAAACAGAATAGATCCAAATTCTGCACTAATGAAAGTGACACCAAATAACTCTCACCTAGTAAGCTAAAGATGAAACCCTATAGCCAAGAACCTAATTTATGGGCTAAGAGTGTCTCCTCAAAGCTCGGATTTCTGTGACACTGCTTTTGTGAAACACAAGACCTCTGTTGTGAAAGCAGGATTAGACCCAGAGACTTATTTCAGCAGATTCATAGTTCTAAGTAATATGGAGCTATTTCGAATTTCAGGCCCATAAGAAATCCTACAAAAGATGTAATCAGATGCAGATGCTAAAATTTTCAAAGTTAAATCCTTTGTTACCAACTCTGGGAGGAGCCTTAAGTATTACAAACAAGCACGATAAAATAATAAAAGCCACAGTTCTTGAATTCACATGGCACTGTGAAGCTCTCATTTGGCAGTAAAGGCATTTCCTATCCATCCTGGTTGAGAAGAAAAAAAAATCTTGAAAATGGAACTTTAAAGAGTGTAGCCTCAACAAACAAAACTTATTATGGAAAACAGAAATAGTTCTTGTTCAAGTTGATTTTAATCTCAAAATTCTTAAGCCAATCTCTGTATTTTGTTGATTTGTGGATTTTGGACAGATGGAGTTGGAAATGCCTAGTCTGGCACCAAATCTTGTTAAAAAACAAAACAAAACAAAACAAAAAAGGACCACTACTAGGGTTTGATCTGAGGATCTTCTCAATTTCCACAAAGCTGTAGACACTGAGCTTTCTCTTTGGTATGCCATTTATTTAGATGCTTAAATATACATTTCAAGATCCAGTGTAAGACAACCAAACTGCAAATACTGGCTATGGGTAGCATAACAGAATTGGATGGGAAGGAATGGAAGTTTTATACAGTTTTTTATTATATATATGTTTTATTAATCTGATGGCTATTTGATTTATTTTAGATATATCCTCTTTCAAATACAGCTACAGAAGCCACAAAGTATGTTCTGCAGTGAAACAGAGGTTGGAAAAAAAGAGGTGAATACAGAAATTATCTGGTGTGATAAAATAACAATTGGAATAGGAATAATGTGATGTGGCAGGTTCTCTGAGGCTGGAACTTTTTCTGTGTCACAAACCCAGCATGTTGTGGAAAAAAAAAACTAACCAAGCGGGGAGGAAAGACACTCCAGGCTTGCAAATGTTTGAACTCACACCATGTGAGGATGAAACAGTCGAGAACCGAAACCCCAAGCTGGCTGGATGTCTGCAAATGACAGTTGGAGGCTTGCAAGTTTATTTTGTAAAGTAATGTAGAGAACAGACAAACTTTTCCTTCTTCTTCTTGTTCTCTCTTTGCTGTGGTGTTGCAACAGTGGTTTGGGGCAGGGGTGCACTGTACAACATGGGTGATTTGGAAGGTAAAGGTAAATATGTATTTTGTAAAGGATCAGAGCCAGGTAGGAAAAAATTATGGCAGCCTCAGGGCAACCACCGCTTGTAGCCCAGGGGATCTGGGAATGGGGATGTGTCCCAGCAGCAGCAGATGAAGAGCCTCCTAAGTGCAGAGGAAACTTAGACAAAGTGAAAATGGATGAGTGAAGATGGTGGTGGCTCTTACAACAACAGAGACTTTCAAAGGTATAAAAGTAGTGTAAAGTGTACAGACAAAAAATATATGAGGGCTCTTATCTCTGGAACAACCAGAGCTATCTAGGTGTCTTGTTTCTGAAGTCGTCAAGCTTAGAAAAAAATACCTTGGGAAACAGAGAAAAAAGTACTTATCATGGATGAGAAGTGACATTTATTTGTAATTTATTTTCATTTTTTAAGTAAGTGTTTGATTCTGCTGCAGTGATTGGAGCTGTGGGCTTATGACCTGAATTATTTAAGCAAAGAATTGACCAGTGAGTAGCTTCATACTATAGTCATATCCTGTTCTGAAACATTGGAATCCTCATCAATAATTCCATGTTTTTTTAAGATACAAGTAGTTTTATAGGTAAGGTACCTTTTCAGAGGCAGAACAATGTCCATACATGTGGGTGTGTAAAGGTGCTCATCATTTAATCTCAGGGCAGTGTTTTGCAAATGTTCAACACTTCAGTTATTGGAGATGCAAACTTGAAAAGGGCCACCTTCTTTTTTCACCATATGCTCAAGCAATGAGTAAGAGAAACACATACAAACAAGGTGGAAGAAATGTCACTTAGAAATACCACCTGCCAGCACACTACAGAAGGAAAGGGAAGGGGAAAGACAGATAAGAAGTGGGAGACAGCATAAGCAAATAAAAAGGCTTACTTGTAAAATAAAGAGATGAAGAAAGGTACTAAACAAATCTATCTGCTACAAGGCAAGTTAATGCGACTCCTGAGGAGCTTTATTTACATGATTGGCCTTTACATGCCAGCTAATCCTTCTAGACACTGACCTTGTCAGCAGTGTTTGTGTACTTGGAATGAGAATACACACTGTTCTTCTAAATAATATCTCCAGCAGGGCTAGATGAGAGTTTTGCAGGAGTGTTACACACGTAAATGGCCCAGGGCACGTTCCCCTTCCCACAGTGGGGGTACAGCCCCCTGTGCTCATGCTGCAATGCAAACAAGCCCCCTCTGACTCTGGAGGGCTCTGGCACTGCAGCACAGCTTTTGGCTCCTGAGTCATTGTGCCAGAGAGCATAGATACCAAAACAGGCAAAGAACTTCTCTCTCAGGCAGCTGGAATAAAATTACACCTGGGAGTGTGCTGCAGACATGTTTTCACAAAGCATACTACAACTCAAATATTTCTGCGTGTTGGAGACAGCCAGGACAACTGCAGCACAAGCTCAAATATGAACTCCCATCTATACGAGTAAAGAAGGCCCTATAATACCCTTTTCCTCCAACCTAATCAGGAGTAAAGCTTTGAGTTTGGCAAATCAATGCCAAAGCCCAAGTTACGTAAAAACAAAAAAGGAAAACAAATCAAACTAAAACCAGAAGAGCTATTACCAGTTAAATGCTTTTCAAACTAATTCTGGAGCACAGATCCACGCAGAAGAAAGAAGGACCTTGATGTCTGGAAAATTAAAAATGCTCTAAGGAAGCACTGCACAAAATGCCTTATACAGACATTAATAAATGTTAGTCCAAAATGCCAATAAATTGACTTTCTGGGCTCTTAAAAATCCACTCTGACAGAACAATGTCAACCAACAAGGCACTGTTTTAATAAAAGGTAATAAGCCACAGCCCGTGGAATGTTTCAGATATGAAGCTACTTCAACTGTTCATGGAATAATATAAAAAAATCCACATTGTATGAGGGCCTATCCACACACAGTCAGTGTTGTTACTTGACCAGAGTTTAATTTTATTTTTAAACAAGCTGAGATCAGTATAAGTTTACCACATCCCAGGCATAAGAGCAAAAACACAGTTATTATCTGCAACATGTTTTCTCCAAATATCAAAATGTGCAAGGGGCTAGCTTCAGATCAATTATTGCTTTTCCAGCAATTTTTTTTCCTCTGTGATAATCACTAGAAGTAGAAAGACTAATTTTAGCTGGAAAGTTCACAGAATCTTACAAAGTCGCAGCCACAGTCACAGCTAATTTGAGGCAGAGAAAGTTAAAACACTGTCAAAATATAAATGCTTCCTTCAGCTGATTCATTAGTTTGCATATCATAACAAGGACTTTGTGTTCTTGGGTAAGGTTAGTGCCTCGAGGACATCCTGCAGATGTGTGCATTCCCAGTCTGAGTTTCTTTAATTTGTTATGCAAACATCAATTCTTTCTAAATACTGCAAAAGGGAGGACTTTTTATTGCAGCTAAAAACCATCAGCATTAAAAATAGCTATTCCTGTGATGCTGCTTTTTAGGAGGAAGGAGGACACCATATTCTAAACAGATGTTTACTCATTAATGAATGGTTTATTTCTCATTAGAAGAGGTCTAATTGGCAGACAAACCCCGACACAGCTAGCAAGTGAACTCGATAAGTCCTGCTCCAAGCCAGGAGCCTGGCATTTTTGACACATTAACTATTTTTCTCCTCAAGGAAACTGTTAACTCTGAAAACTCTAAGGAGTCTAAGAGCAGATAAGCCTGAGGCTGCCTTAGTTTTTCACTTTTTCCCTTTTTCTTGTGCACGCTTATTTTAAAGGTATGGAAGAAGGACAGAACTAGCTGCGGAGGGCTGTGTTTTGGCAGAGCTCAAAAAGGATGAAATTTGGGATTTTTTACCTTAGAATGGCAGCTGGGGCAGCTCCCCTGCAAGCAAGGTAGTGCCCAGCTGTGCTTTGGATTAAGCAAAACCATTTTGGTGGTCAGCTTGTCTGTGCTACTTTACCCAGGCTGTCTTCCATGGGTTTTTTGTTTCCCTGAGCCAGGCAGGAGAACAGATCTGAGCAGACCGGCACACCTGGGAGGCTGCAAGAGGTGCCTCGGGAGGCTCCCACCCCAGCCACCTGATTCCCTGGCCTCTCTCCCTTAAAACCCAGCCACTGGCTTGTTGGGGGTCATTCACAGCTTCCCACCACCCCTGCAAGGCCCCCAGAGTTGAGAGAGGGAGGAGAAAGAGGGGCAGGGCTTTCTTGGGTGGCCTCTGGTGGGGGGTTGCCTCAAGCCAAATGCTGTTACTCTGCTTTGGGTGAGGAGGGCAGAGGCTTTGTTTGGCTTTTTGTTGAGGGGCAGGAAATGTGGTCCCCACCTGGTATTTAGTTTCAGATCAGCAGGATGGAGCAGGAGGCCGAGCCCAGTAAGGTTCTGGGGAATTCCAGGTGGTTTTGGGAGCACTAAGAGCCATTGGTCTGGGGGGGTCCTGATCCCTTTTCCCAGCCCATGTGAAGAAGAGAACAAAGACAGTTTGGTTCTCTCAGGGATTAATATTACGTCATTTGATGCTGAGCTCCTCAGCCTGACTGAGGGACCCTGACTAAGTGCCCTGAGGGCAGGACCTTGTCCTCTAAGCTCTGACTTCAGTGCACCTCTGCCACCTGGTCATGCACCAGTGAAAACAGAAAGACTCTTCCTCCCACCTGCGTGCTGTGAGCCCTACTGCTCTGTAGGCCACATCCAGAGGGTCTCCAGGCCTCCAGATAGTTTGCCAGAAAAATGAAAAGCCCACAGGGGCTGCCAGGCTTTCTGTTTCCAAGAGAGCCAAGCCTGAAACACCAGGTGCTGGCTGTCCTGCTCCACCAGCCCTGCCAGGCACAAGCACAGTCAGCTGATGAGGGGGCAGTGGGGAAGGCAAAGAGCCCACACACCCAGCCCTGACCCACCATGCGCCTTCTCCTTCTCCGATTGTTCCATGGTCTTATGGACAATTCCCTGCAAAGGCAAGGGAAACAGGGGTGCTGCAACAGGCAGATGCTGGAAGGGTCCTGACAGGAGTTTGACAGGAGGAGTCTGTGGCAGTAATGGCAGATCTGCATCTGGATGCAACAAGAAGAGTATGGAGATGCTTTAGGAGGCCATAGTGTGTTGCTGGACTAGGCATATTCCTGCCTCAAGACCCACAAGTGGAACAATCCCATTATAATACAGCTCAAATTCGCACATGAAAATGAAAGATTTAATTTCACTGATTCGTGTCATGTATTTCATCATATTTTAAGGATAAATCTGTTAAATTTTGTGTAATATTCCTATTTTGTAACAGGGGTCTTCTATGTTTCTTCTATGTTTCAGAAGTATCAAGCAGCTTCCAGGGACAGATTCTGCCACATTTATGGCACCTTATAATGACTCCCTGATCAGTGAACACTGTCCCAGTGAGGAGATCTAATTAGTTTTGGAGTCAGTGAACAGTGAAAGACAAAAACATGCCCTGGGCCAGCCATACACCAATGAGCCCAGCTAAACGCTATATAAGTAACCTGTAGAGGACTTTTTTATTTAAAGAATGATGAATTATTTACTGTTATCTTTTTGTCTTCCCTTATGTTTCCTGGAAATGCAATTGCAGAAATACAGTGTTTTGCCCAAATCCCATGATTCTGTGAGTGATGGAACTAGATGATCTTCAAGGTCCCCTTCCAACCCAAACCATTCTATGATTCAGTGGTCTGTGCTGTACTCTGGGCTCTGGGTGTGATGTGGCACCAGGCTGGCCATCAATACATGCGGCTCACACTGGCTGCTGTTGTTCTTCCGAAGCAACTTCTGCAATTCTGACTAGCTGGGACACAAAAGCTATCTGGAAAGAGTCTTTTCATCTCAGCTTAGTCCATTAAGTGGATATAGTAACAGGTGTGTGTGTGTGTGTATAAATATAAATATAAATATAAATATAAATATAAATATAAATATAAATATAAATATAAATATAAATATAAATATAAATATATATATATATACACACACACATCTCTATAGTGGTGCTACTGCCCTGCTACTGTACCTTGTCGTATTTAGGAATTGATTTTCACTTCCCTTCTCATGAAATCTTTGCATAATTGCACTTCTTATTAATTTCTTTGACAATTTTGGTTAACACATTAAGTCAAATTTAAATCTCGTTCACATGAAGGACTTGAAAGTTGGAATAAAAAATAAGAGTAGAAGGAAAGCTTAATGTCACTAAATGTGGTGACTAAAGAAACTTCTACACTTCTACATGAGGCTGGTTAGCTGGCTATTTCAGAAAAGTCTGAATTAGTAAGGAGAGACAGACTAAATTATATCCTTGCCATAACAATTGACCAAAATGCTGGTCTTCTAAAATTACAGAGAAGTAGAGGATCCTAATAAACATTTAAAAAGGAGGACTTCCCATATTTCTTTTTTCAAACGCTAGCATGTGCTCAAACAGCTATTCTTTGGCATTTTGAGTAATTAGCAATATTTTTCCAGTGCTGTAAGAATAAAAAAATTTAAGGATTCCCTGGACATAGCACAGCAGCTGCAGTTCAGACTTGCAGTTTGCAAGACTGATCCTAATCTGATAAGGCATAAATAGGAATTTGGCCCTTACCAATGTCACCCAGCAGTACCCTTCCTCTGCCACCAAAAGGTTGGCATGGCACAGAGACCCCAGCACTGGGATGTTTGCTCCCTTCTTCAGTGGTAGATCAGTGATGTTCCACAACACTGACCAGCTGCTTTCTCTGTCTGAAAAGTTTTTCTTCAGTGCCTCAAGCACACTCCTAAGGTGCTGGCATAGTCAGAATGGCTCCAGCTGCATCTTGCAAGACACCTTATCCATCATATTCTTCTTCTGACAGTTGATAATTGGTCTTTTAAAATGCAGAATCATTCTGCAGTCTGTGCCTTAGAGTGCCAAACATTCTCCTGGGCTGGGAGCTCCCACTGCTCCACGGCTGCTCCGTTGATGTGTCTCTGGGAATCAGCATGCCAGGCCCTTTCAAACCTGAGCTCCCAAACACATTTTCAGGAGAGAAGCGGAATACAGTGGCTGTCTTCCTGCAAAGATTAAATGCTTTGAGGAGGAGCATGTTATAAAAGCTGTAGACACATTAGGTATTTCACAGCAGACAGAGCCAGTTGGGTCTTTGTGGGAAGCGTGCAGAGAGGGATCAGGCAACCTGGGATTTTGGGATGTCTCGGTTTGTAAACCGTATCTGAAAAAGAGGTAAGAGTTGCTTCTCTCTGGTTGTTCTTTTTCTCTTCACCCATTCTCTCGCATTTCCTTCCCACAAGATACAAAGATCCAAGGAACATATCATATGCTACTGGAAATAACCGTAAAACTCCAGGACAAGACAGCTGTGTGTCAAAGTATTCAGTAGATGTTCTACAGTGCAGCACAGCAGATTTAGAAATAAAACCCAATGTACAAATTTGCTACCCATATACTGAGATAGAAACAGGGTTTTAAGATAATCACAGCTCAATACTTTTAGGATCAGGATGGGAAAAAAACCGTTTTTTCTTTCCATAAAAACTATGTTTCCAATTTTTTTTATTCCCATGGGAAGTCAGTTACAATACTATATTGTAACAGGTTAGTGTTAAAGCCGGGTAATGACAGTGCAAAGGCAATTTTCCTCTAAGAAATACCATCCCCTACATCTCTGTGAAACTACATTATCCAAGGGACACAAACTCTGATATTAATATACTGTCATTTAATTTAAGAAGGGTCTGATGGGCCTGACACAACCCCCACCACAGTCTTTCCTATTAATGCAAGATATTGCCTTGAGAAAAACACTTACTGCAGCATTTTGAACCCTGTCTGTATTATTTTAAAGCAAGACAGAGTACGATTGTCTTTCAGTTAATGATGTGGCAGGGGGTGGCTTTTTGCCAAGATTAGGTTAGACTCCTTTTAAGTTGGAGCCTTTAAGATCCACCTGGACAAGCAATAATTAAAGGGAATAGCAAATTAAGTGTATTAGGAAGGGGAAATGATTTACTAACCAAGGGGAAGAAATAATTTATTGGAAAAGAAAACTTTTCCTTTAAGCCGAGAGAGTCAAATTACCTCTTTCACAAATCATTTGCCCTGCTGTTGGTAACTCAATTTTTTAGCTTTTCCTCCTCCACAAAATTCCTCCTGACCCACAAGTCTGTGGCTACTTCTTTCCCTGGGGCACTGTTCCCTGGCATACAGAGCCCATCCTGACACGTGCTTTCTGTGTCAGCTCAATAAGACTTCCATTTTCCCTGCAGAACTATTTTGGGACAGGGTGGAGAGATGGAGAAGAAAGCTGGGGAAAGCATTTTTGGACAGACCCTGCATGTTCTCCAATGACAGAAGCAGTGAAAGAAACCTAGATAGAGCAGCCTGATGGAGAGTACTCCCCTGAGGCTCCTGGTCATGCAGCAAGCCAAAAACATAGAGTTTAAGTCAACTGACTGAAACTGGAAAACAAGAAGTCAGAAATCAAATGAGGGCAGGCTGTCGTACTTTTCTAGCAGATGAGCAAGGAAGAGCAATATTTGAGTCATCCCAATCACTGTTTATTTCTTTTAAAACATTTTGTCTGTAATGTATTATTGGATCTTGCACCACATTACAAGTGAGACCCGAGGATCCATAACAATTAATAACCCTCACGTTTATTAAAATTCAGCCACAGTGGCACAACATAGCATGCAATTATAAACACAAAACAGATGCAACACCATCTTCTCTATAGTCAGCAAAGATTACAATCTGCAAAACCATGGAAATTTGTGTCCTTGATTTAATGGTTTAAAATGCAGGAAAGCTGTTTACATTCACTGTCAAAATGTTTGCATTACATATGCTCACTGCCCCTGTAGTGGAAATATTTTTCCACTAGCACTGCAGAATAAGCACAAAATGAAGATGCACCGCTCTTACTAACAAAATGCTGGCATAATGCAGTTTCACCTCTGCTAAAACATTTGTTAGTGACTCATCACACTGCGTTATTTGTTCCCTCTACCTTGGATAGACTTCCTGAGAAATTTAGTGTTATACACATATTTTCAACACTCCACTGATCAGATAGCCTTCTGTACAATGCTGCAGACACTTTTTCGTGTCCTAAAAGCATTAGCAATATGGATAGTTTTTTAAGCCCTTGATTGCAAACTTTAAATTATTCAACTAAAAATGGAAAAGGTGCAGCCACCTTTCCTGACACACATTTAGGAGCAATAAGGTAGGCTGGAAATTTTAATTTATATCTTCAGTTAAAAGATAATGATGATTTTCAATTCTGTACTCTAAAATCAGTCTGTACTTTAGAATTTAGGAATGCAAATCCCAAGGAGATTCAATGGTATTTTTTTAAATCTCCAGCTAAGATATCAGTGGATACACGCTGAAGACATATAATATTCTGCTACCAGAAAGTCTTTTAAACGCATATCTGGACACACAGAAAAAGTATTGATAATGCTTATGTTAATAGCTATGAAACACAGAGTTTCTTATAAGTCTGCCATAATTCATTTAACTTACATTGGCACTACACAGACTTACCTATCTTTTCTCATGTTTTCCTCAGTTTCTGTGGGACTATTCCCAAGATAAAGCCCACGCCCAAATTCAAAGCCATAGTGTTTCATACTAGCTGTAGAGCATGATTCAGTTGCTGTTACTATGTGCCTGATGGCAAATAATTTCTCTCTCCAGGTAAGCAATTGGTGTACCAGTACAACAAAAAAGGCAGGTATATTCCATGCAAATCATACCAGAATAATTTATTTTTGTTAACTATCCTATAGCAGGATTTGCTGATATGTTTGATTCATCTTGTGCAATTAAATAAAATGTATGAAATACATCTAAATGATGAAATATTATGCAACAGTTTTCCACTGTTGAACCTTACGGAGAAAACTACATTATTTATTCAAATGCACACTGTGAAGGATTTTTTTGCAGTTGTTTTTGCTTAGCTTTTTTTACTGTGTGGTTTCTTTGCTTGTAAAGAAACAGAAGATGACTTACATCTGAGCATGTTGAGTGAATTCTGCAGATATTTTGGCTGCACTAAAGGTTTCTCTTGACTATGTTAAAAAAGTTTGTTGTCAAGAATATTTACTAACACGCTCTCAAGCCACCATCCTGCAGCCAACCAGCATCTGTTAACAACAATTTGCCTTTGGTTAAATGCAAAAAAAATTAAGCAAATAGTAATTTTTTCTAGTTAAGGCAAATACTGCTTGACTGGGAGAATCTTTCCCTACCTGGTTCAACCTTGTAAAAACAGGGTCTTTTGCCTTCAGCTTCAAAAATTTGCATATAATTTTAGGGACTTGATTATGCCACAACAATCTGGCATTACGACATGCTTAAAATATATTATCTCCATCAGTCAAAGTACAAGATGGCTAGGATAAGGGAATGGTTGTTATCCACACATGGACGGCAACATGGATTTCTTCCACAGCTCTGTTTAACAGGAATGAATCAGGCTTTCTGTCTTTACAACTGGGCATCCACAGTGTGTGTTTTCACTGTGAACAGATTCAGTTAACAACTCTAATCTGTTCCTCGTGGGGTAGAACAGAATATTTTGGAGACTTTTATACTCCATTTTTGAGGATGTCTAAACAATGTTCAAACACATACATATGCAAAAGTGCATTTTTTTCCTGTTTGCTGCTGCTCACATTACATGAAGATGGCATACATGTATTGAAACAAACGTGACTCATTTTGGAATTGCACGTTCACACTCGGAGTAACGTATTCTAACACGCTAAAAATGCAATCCCCAGAGACAAACGTGCTGAAATCGATCTTCAGCTGCTCACAATACAAGTCAGTTCTTCTACATCCAAGCGAGCTATTCTCTGACCTGACTGCCTTCTGACATTGTTGGTGGAACAGACTGGGGTGTTTCCAGAGTGTTTCTACTTCTCCTGTATTCAATCATTCAAGATACTCTCTAAAAGAGAAAATACAATTTTTTTTGAAAATTATTCACTCGTTTCTCATACTGAGGTGTCCTAAATTATAGTACAAGCCTGGGATTACTATTTTAATTTTAAGATAATCACCTTCTGACAGATCACAAACAGGCCTTTTCAGACAGTGTATGCCTGTTTCCTATTTGTGGCATTTGTTTACTCAGAGCATTTTTCTTAAATACTGGAAGACTCAGGGATACAGTTAAAGAACATGGGTAATGTCTAAGGAGACCTGCACAAAAAGTCTAAGATGAAAGCTAATTGGTTAGCAATTTTGCTGTGAATTCAAAACTTGGAGTAGGGTCACTGATTCTGTGGCCTTTCAACTCCTCTCAAGGTGATTTATGGGTTTGTGCTGAAACACTATAGCAGACTTAATGGTTTTGCATGGTTGAAGCATGAAATAAGGTGTAACCTGAGTGTTTTCACTGGATGTAAGTTTGTGTTTGGGAAAGTTTTTGAGTCCAAAATTTCAGCCAAATTGCTACATTCTAAAGCCTATAGCCACATGACAACTCGGGGGAAAAAAAATCTAATTAACAGTTTTTCTGTGGATGCTACAAACTCATCAACATCAAAACACTGAGATTCATACCACTTTTATTTGATTGGCCATTCTAAAACGAATCCAAAAACATCCAAGTCAGAGTCCTTGCATTATAGTGACGTGGAAACTAGTTCAGTTGTTGTCTACAGCTTGATGGTTCAAAACATTCTTTACAGGGAGTTTTGTGAATTTAAGAACTTTATGATCTAAAACCCCATTTCCTTTTCCCTAAGTCCTACAGCATACTGAAGGCTGCCATGGTCACCTTCTGGAGTTCAGGTACATAAACCTTGGACACCTTTTAAGTTTTGACTGCTACTCATTCAGCAGCATGATGCTGCAGGCTGCAGACTGCATCCTAAATACAAGAAGGAGACAGCATTTGAGATTTCAGTTAGCTTTAGAATATAGAAAACATTTCCAATCCCTAGCTAGAGTTCATTCTCAGCTGTGAACCCTGGGAATATCCTGGGAAAGTATTCACTGTGAGGTGCTCCAACACTTACCACAGCAAGACCAAGACTTTTTGTTAGTTTTGTTGGTCTGTCAGGCTGTTCTCAGCTTTTGCCTGAGCAAAAAAAATATTTTAAATCTCTCACTTGGAGATTAGTAAGTCTCATGCAGCCCTATTCTCACCCATTTCACACCCTTCTCTCCTTTCCATGATTCTCAAGAAGTACAAGACTTTGCAAGAAAAACAAAGAAAATAGCAAACTCAAATTCCATTGAGCTCTGGGGCTACAGAACTCAACTGAATTTCCTTGATAACTTTATATAAATCCATTTTTGTAGTTGCAAAATTCTATTATATTTAAGCACTTGCATATCCCTGAGGGTTTTATGTACAGACACACCAAGGTCCTGCAGACAGCATTTGAGAACAATATTTTTCCCTCTTTCATTGCAAGTAAAGATGAAAAAGGTTGCTCTCAGATCTCTATCCCAGCAGTCTCCTCAAAACTCCAACTGAAAAACTTTTTCAACTTATTTTTTCCTTCTCCTTCAGCCTAGTTTATATGTGGCCAATATTGCATTTCTTAGCAAACCATAACATGCAATCCCTCTGTAAGCTAATAAGGAAGAGAAATTTATGAATTTCGTATACTTAAGTACATTCGTAAATAAAAATCCATTTGTAATGCTCAGACAGATTTGTTGCTGAGAAGGTTTTATGCTGTAATGCAATTTTTAGTTACCCTTGGAAGTTAGAGCTTGTTAAAATCCTTAAAGTTTACTAAGTCCAGACTACAATCAAACTCTAGCCATAATGGTGGTTCACTGGTCCAATATATGAAAAAATAAGCCCTCAAAATTAAAATTCCCTTTCTTTTCTCTCATCAAAATATATTTAAATTGACATGAGCAACACAGTACTTTATAGAACAGAATCTGGGGATCATACAAATAGCACATGGAGAGACAGTAAAGACAGAGGCTATATGTGTTTTAAAAATTAGAGACAGAAAAGAAACAAATATTTAAAGATGTAACTGTATTTATTTACTTGATAGTTCTGCTGTAAATGTTTTCCTTCACACTCTACATAGCAACAACCTGAGCATTCTCCCTTCTGTCAAGATGGTATCCAAGTGACAAGCAGAACTATAGAATTAATAAAAATTAGATAGGGACCTGATTGAACTGTCTCACTTTTGCCAGCTAAAATAATTTCCTTCCAGAGCACAGAGCGGTTGTGATGGATTAACTTTTCTCTAACGAAAGCGGAAACTGTATCAAAAAGGAAATAAACAAAAATTTACTACTCTGATGTTTGTGCATAAAATTAAAAACAGTGATGTGAATTATTGATCTGACCTGTTAATAGCAAATGTAAATTTCTTTCAGAAGAGCATTTCTGGAAAAAACAACCCAAAACCTTCTCTTCTTTACTACTATCTTTTGAAATGCTCATTGCAAGGATAAATTTATCCCAACCCAAAGCAACTTTATGGGTGCAGGGGATTTGGGAAACACAAAGTAGCTGGCAGGATAGGAACCTCTGTCTGAACTGCAGAACAACTTTGTCTGATGAGTTTTGAATATCAGTTTGATTTTCAGGCTTGATGTCAATAAACTGTCGCTTAATGCTGTTTCATTTCTTTCCCCACTTATTAACAGAATTCAGGATGACCTTCAAGCGCTTGGTGGGACACACAGACATACACACACAAACATTAGTATATTGGTGTGTTTCTTTGAGAAGTGTAGGTAGAGATATGCCAGTTTCTATGGTAACAACAAGACTTTTACATTAGTAACAGAAAAATAGGTGTTGAGATAACCTCTTAGAAATTGTCAGTGCTTTGGTTATTTCCAGTGTCAGACACTGCTTTCAATTAATACACATTTAATTTGTAAATAAGGGTACAACCTTCTTTAGGAGTTAAACACTTTGCTGGTGTGTAACAGGTATGTGTTCAGAAAAAATGCTGCAATGCATCAGAGGAAAAACATTCTGCAAGGAAAGATTTCTACTTGCTGTGGGATTCTCATGGTATTATTTTAGTAGCATGGTGATTAATTTGTCATTCATCAAAAGAACTCACTGATGAATTGAAACATTAAGGAAAGTTCAAGCAAACATAATGAAACTGTGTCTTGATTCCTGGTTATTTTTTAAAATTTTTAATTTAACATTAAGAAATCTACTTTTGGCAGGTTAACAGCTATCATGGCATGCTATTGTCATTATTTATAGTTAAGCCTGACATTTCCTAGGCAAAATAATTTGACCAGGCAAGGCTTCTGTGTGCTGCCTGAAATGGGTACCGGAGTTCTCCATGGAGGAAGATTCCAGCTGGAATGATTCTCCCAGATAGAGGAAAAACCAATAAATGGTTCATGTGCACATTTTTTTTCACAGAAGCTCACATTTTCAACCAGCTTTACAATTGGTGCAGAAGCTCCTGTTTCCACAGCCCACAGCCCAAAACCAGTAGGAAAATGGGCATGTTGAGACAGAGGAGGGAGTGGTTGCAGCAATCTGTACTCTCTGTATTGTGGGTTGCATGTCCCTCATAAATCGGGTCAGTCCTTTCTATCAACTCTAATTCATGTAAGCAGGGCACGCTTGGGTTCAAAGCAGCCCAGGAATGACAGATAGGATGATGACTTAGTGGTTTTCCTGAGCTTTGAGGCTGTAATGTACCATTTAATCAAATGTACATTACAGCTCTCTTAATCAACAGAGCCCAAAATGTAACCAGACTTGCAGTGATTTTGCTCCTTTTTCAGGCCCACTGATTTGAGCAAGGCTTTGTGCAGGCAACCTTGTAAATGGTAAGAGTGAAGTCTGTATCATCTCAAGGTTGGTCACTTGCCCTTTCTCACAATCTTGCAAATAACAATCATATCTTACCCATCTTCTTTTTCTTTACAGAAAAATATGACAGCTCTTTTCCTTCATAACAGAAAGGAAGTCCTGCTCACTATAATTGAAGCAATGCCAGCTGTTTGGAGCTGCTGGAAACAGTGAACTGAGCAGCCATTACCTCTCAGTAAAAAAAAAAAGTTTTTAAAAGTAAGTCTCCGTTTATGATGGCACCTACCCAGGCCCATTATAGTGCTCTCTGAACAAATCATGCCTTTCAGTGTGATAATCTCAATTACAGGTAAATGTGGTTATTTTATAGGAACACAATCTTGCAGACACAGAACTGAGATTTTTTTTGGTTTGTTTTGTTTATACTACAGAATTGTATAGATCATCCTACTTATGCATCCACACTTAATTTTGAAGCCAGATAAAATCCTGAACTTCCATTAGTCAGGTTAGACCAGTTCTTCCAACAATACAAGGCCACTGCTATCACGCTTGTGTAGACACTCCTGTGTCAGATATTACCTGCCCCTCTACAAGCAGTTTTTCATTAAAAACACTACAATTAAACTCTTGCTTTTGCAGAATTTCACTGGTTGTACTTTCCAGCTTGAAGGTTTGGGATAGTCACGATCACTTTGGCTCTGAATACCCCAGTGTGGTTTCCATCTTTGTGAGCTCAGAGGAATCATCCATGCACAGCAATTTGAACTTGAGTATTTGCCCAAATCAGTAAAATAAAAAAACACACAAACCACTATCTAGACCCTTAGAAAAATGTCAAAGCAAACCTGGAAGGGAGAAGAGGAACTACCACTGCAAATGTATTTGATGATGTTTTTCAAGTCCACATGGTACTCAAGGTTTGAAATTCATGAGATTTTAAAGGAAGAAATGAAAATAAACTGAATTATACCATGAGTAAATTAACTAAGATGTTATCCAGCTTCTCTGAAGCAAGATTAACTCCTTCAAAATACTATGACTATAAGTTTTCAAAGGATGATGTACATCAATCATTATATTTTGTGGACAGTTTCTTTTTCCTAGTATCTTCCAGGCTTCAGCATCTTATACTTTCTGCTAAGAATGATGGCATAAACTGTAAAACTGTCCTTTTCATGCATGACCAGTGAATGATAAGGAGTACTAGGAGTAATTACACTGATCTCTGATGCAGATCAGAACAATCAGAATTTTGCCATTTTTAAAAAATTAGTTTGTTGAAAAATGGAGTTTCACTTTGGTATGTAGACAAGGTGGGGTTTTTCCCTTAAAACCAAGAAATAAGAAGTAAGAGATAAAATTAACAAGAGGAAAAAAATAAAGAACAGTTCTATGAAAATGCAGCTCCTCAGTAAGATTAATAAAAGTTCTTAACAGTTATTATTGGTCACGTTCTGCACAATGGGAAAGCATCTCCTGCTGTTCTGTTCTTCTCACTGCCACCATTCACACAGGATGGGAGGTTTGGGCAAGTGCCTTTGTGCTTATATTTCCTAAATCCTTCTTCTTCCACCTAATGGGATTTGTGTCCTTTATAAACACTCATAACCATTTTGTTAAACAACAATCAGCAGTCATAAACTTAAACCTTTAGAGCCCACTTAACATCTAACCTAATAATGTAATTTCCATGACCTTTTTTGTCTGGTCACCATACTCGCTTCTACTGCCTCTCATCAGCAGAGAGAATAATTTTTCATTACAGACCAGGTCCTTATGAGTCAGAAGTGAGAGTCTTTTATACAGAGGCCAAGACCTTAAGAGCAACAGCATTGCAACAGCATCCAAACATCTGTAGGCACTGACAAAGATAAAATGTCTTTTTTTGACTTTTCAATAAGTCATGCAGCTTCCCAGATTAATGAGAGAAATACCCTAATGATTCATCAGTGCCATTTCTGTCTAGCTGCTCAAAAGGTGAAATGAAAAAGAAAAAAAAATCAAAGTATCTCCTAAATTCTTACCTCAGGACAGTTGACTGAATCAGTCAGTGACTTTCAGTCCTTTCAGTTCCCTGAAGTCTTAAAGGTCTTGTGTATCTCAGTGATGTCAACTTTTTCTGTATTTTTCTTCAGACCAAAAAGATTGACAACCTTCAACCTTACAACCTTCCTCCCTCCCTTCCTCACCTCACTGCCTCTGCACTGGCACCTGAGCTTTGTTGGGCTGCTTTTAGACAAGGAAGCTGGGCTGGGTCCAGTACCCAGAGCTGGGAATGCTGCTCTCCACAGCTGCCACCCTTAGATGATGGTCCTATACTTGTACCATAGACTGCATGGGGCTCTTCTCAGCACCTCAGAAGGGCCCCTCACTCCCATGCAGCTGGACACTGGAGCAGCCAGCTCCTGCCTGGATCACCTTCTTTTTGTCAATGCCACATGAGTGAGGGGACCTGAGTCTCTGTCTCCAAAACTGAAAATATTCCGCCAATCCTTTCCTGAGTAAGTGTACAGTTTATGTGTGTAGAGTTTCAGGTCTGGTTGAATTAGGAATCTGAATGAAAGGATCTGTGGGACCTGACCCAAGGGCCCTGCAGTTCTTGCTAAGAACAAGGTTTCCTCATGGTGCCAAGGAATACCTGCCAGAGCTCCCCATGGGAGCAGAGAGACTGGGAGGGGAAGGCTTTAGCGCCTAACCAACGTGTCAGAAGGACCACATGCACACCAAAGAGGCAAAAGCCAATCAAATCAACTACAAAGTTAAAAACTGAATTAACTTTTGAGAAGAGACACAACCAGCAAGGCTACATGCAAATTCCAGTAGAGATCCAAGCCAACATTTTTAAGCTCTAGACACATCCTTGAATTACTGTAGCAATAGTGCTGAATCTCATAGGACTGTTGAGTGTAAGGGCCTGTAAAGGATGAAAAACTTAGCAAAAAAGTGGGCATGAGGTTCAGATTGCTGCATTCATCATGAAAAATAAGTGATGGTGAATAAAGGCAATACATTTTTACGTTGCAAAAGAATCTCAAAATTTCTCTTGCAAGAAGTTTTGTGGTGATTTGAAGACATAACTGCCTTTTTTCATTCTTATCTTTTTTTTAACTCAAAACCACTTACATTTCTTGTAAGTTGCTTGGGATATTATTTCCAGCTTAGGAACTGGGGCAAACTCTAGGTTCTGATCCTAAAGATCTTTCTACACACGTCTAGCTTTATAATCATGAGTGGAAGTTCTGTTGGCTTGCAAGAGGGTTGAATAGAGGTTGCATAAGCATATAGGTAATTTTATCCCTCTGTGAACTGAAAAGATCTGTTGCATCTTTTGAGGTTAGCCTACCCATAATAAAACTGAATCATACTCATCTCTTGGTCAGCTGTGCTGTTTAACAGCTTGTGGTGCATGGGGATCTCATGATAGAACATGAAAACCCTTTATTTCTGTTCATTTGAACACTACATTCACGAGAAGGGGGTTAGTACGTCATTTTGTTCTCTAGTTTTCCATGGGTCTTTCACCAGACTGAAACCTACACCTTATTTTCCTCCATTGTCTGGATGCCAAGTTGAGCGAGGTTAATGTTTTGAATTACACGCCTACTAATCATTTACCATCAAAACTGGTAGCATTGTGGAGACACACAATGTGGTGCACTGCAGGTAAAGGTATCACCAAGCTGTCAACCATTTCTTAAATGCATCTGATGTGGTAGCATTCCTGTAAGATGGCCACAGATCCTCTTTGTGAACACAAGCATATCAGGTGGAGTAGGAAATCCCTTGTTTTCTTTGCCCTTGCAATTGTATTTCATTTGCTCAAAACCCACTTATGACATCACGTAGAAACAGCAGTTAGGGAGCAGGGTGTTGTTTTTGTTTCATATTTCAGGCAGGATTTTTGATTGTATTGATTAAAAAATAAAACCTAGATGTTTTAAAGGTTTCCTCATAATTTCGGAACCTGTGATGATCTTTTTCTATTGTTGCTTTTCAAAAATGTGCTTGCACAATTATTAAGTGTCAGGAAATGTTGTTCTGAACTTTGCTAAAATCTGCTTTTAAAATTTAAGTGTGAACCCCAAGCGCATTACAATGGTTGCACTCCCAAGGAGCACAGTTTCGACGTGCTTCATTTTCAAATCCCACTTGGTGCTTCTCTTGACTCCTCACCCCTGCCTGCAAGAACCATCCCCTCAAAAAGCTTTGGGTTTGAATTAATTTTTCTCCTTCTCTGAAAAGCTGCCCTGGGCCATGGCTGCCTTCAGGAGATCTCCCCAGGGTGGCTGCCCCTCCCTGGTTAACAGATGCAGGGGCAGGGGGGCTGGGCTTGCTCTCTTGCAAGTAACCAACAGCGGAGATTTATTTGCATTATGCTGACCCAATAAATAAAACTGATCTTGACTCTGTAATGTGGAGTGAAGAAAAAGCAAGCAAGAAATGTACTGGTAAGGAAAGAAACTAAGCAGAGAGAGGTACCAGGAACATTTTTCTTGCACGATTTGTTAAAACAAGAGGTACACCAAATAAGTGGTAAATTCAGTGATGATGAAAACTTCCTCAAGCGCCACAGGGCATTTCTGCAGCTCTTACTCAAGCAGT